>NC_138771.1:311035657-311659281 GCF_965119305.1 Pelophylax lessonae | reverse complement strand
TTTCTCAGTTTAAACATTTGATATGTCATCTATGTTGTATCCTGAATAAAATATTGAAATTTGAAACTTACACATTATTGCATTCTGTTTTTATTCACAATTTGTACAGTGTCCCAACTTTTTTGTAATCGGGTTTGTATATGGGGCCATGGCATGACATGAATATGTAGGATGACAAACATGATTGGTCATTATCTAAAGTAATTTATTGGTCAGTTAAATACTTACCTATGATTGGTCAATATTGACAAAGACAAGGACCTTGGTTCCAGTAAACAGCCTATTTAAAGAAGAGAAAACCGTTAAGTCAGTCAGTCAGCGGGAGCAGAGGAAGAAGAGTTGTCCCCCCCCCTCCCTTTAGGTTGTTGCGGTCTACTTGTAGGTGGGGATGTTTTTATGGTTAATTTATTGGGTAATTCAAGTTTTTTGGCCGAATTACATAAAAAGTGTTTGTAGTAATTGATTGGTTTGGGCTTTTTGGCCAAATCATAATTAAAATTGTTTTGTATCCCACTTGTTATTTTTTAAAATTTAATAAATGCATTTGGCCAATTGTATTTCAATGCAAGTACAGTGTCTTAGTCTTTTATTACAGATGTTTAAATATAACTATTTATTGTTAAATTGATGTTATGTGCTAACAACAGATCAGGTGGGCATTTCCAGGAAAATACTTTGCTTCAAATGAACTGTATTCTGAATTGTAAATTACTTTTTAACGTTTGAAATATCTATAATGTGTATGTGTATTATAAAAAATCTAGAGCCAGCATGGTACAGCAGCAAAAAATATAACTCTCCAAAGATGGAGAGAAAAAAAAGAAAGGTTATTGGCAGGACCCTAGTAAGCAATGAGAACAAATAAAATGATGTCAAAAGATCGTGTTTATAAAGTGTAGAACATAACAATGTATAAATGTATTGGCATGTACAATGTTACAAACAAAAACAATGCTTACTAGGATCCTGCCAATAACCTTTCTTTTTTTCTCTCCGTCTTTGGAGTTATATTTTTTGCTGGTGTGGTTTAGGTTAGGCTGATCCCCACATTATTGTGGCGCATTTTGAGATGCATGTATTCAAGTTGATGTAAAAAAATACTGTATACCTATATATTTTCTTAGGTTTATCCTTCCTTAAAATCCCTATTTTCTGCTTTTTGCAGCATGGTACAGCAGCATGTAAGGAGTAGCATGTTACATAGTTACATAGTTACATAGTAGGTGAGGTTGAATAAAGACAACAGTCCATCCAGTTCAACCTGTGTAGGTGTGTGTGACTGTAATCATCTCGCATACCCCTGAATGTTCTGATCCTTGAGATGTACGTCTAGTAGTCTTTTGAAAGCCACCATATTATCTGCAGAAACCACCTCTTGTGGTAGTGAATTCCACAATCTTGTAGCCCTAACAGTAAAGAACCCCCCACGTTGCCTGAGGTTAAAACGCTTCTCCTCCAATCGCATTGTATGCCCCCGAGTCCTCATGCAATCCCTGCGACTGAATAGCTTTTCTTCTAAGCCTAGATCCCCATTGAGATATTTAAAAATTGCTATCATGTCCCCCCTCAGGCGTCTCTTCTCCAGGGAGAATAAATCAAGCGATTGCAGACGCTCCTCATAATCAAGGTCCTCCAATCCCCTAATTAGTTTAGTTGCCCTTCTCTGGACCCTCTCCAGCTCCAACACATCCCTTCTGAGGACTGGTGACCAGAACTGGACAGCATACTCCAGATGCGGTCGGACCAGAGTTTTATAAAGTGGAAGGATTATAGTCTTATCTCTGGAATACATCCCTTTCTTAATGCATGCTAATATTCTGCTGGCTTTGGCAGCTGCCGCTTGACATTGCATGCTGTTGCCTAGTCTATCATCCACCAATACTCCCAGATCCTTCTCCATTTTTGATTCTCCCAGGGGTTCCCCTCCTAACGTGTATTGTGCTTTTATGTTGCTAGTCCCCAAGTGCAAAACCTTACACTTCTCCACGTTAAACCTCATTTGCCAAGTTGTTGCCCACTCCGTTATTTTGTCCAGGTCATTCTGTAGGATATCTGCTTCATGCTGTGCTGTTATTGCCCTGCCTAATTTTGTGTCATCTGCAAAAACTGATATTGAACTACACATCCCGTCCTCAATGCTGTTTATGAATAAATTGAACAAGGTTGGTCCCAGGACTGAGCCTTGGGGGACCCCGCTTACTACCTCAGACCAGTCTGAGTATGCGCTGTTTATTACCACCCTTTGGACACGCCCTTTTAGCCAGTTCCGTATCCAAGAGCAAACCCTGCTGTCGATACCTGCAGACCTTATTTTATAAATTAAGCGCTTATGGGGAACTGTATCGAACGCCTTAGCGAAATCCAAGTACACCACATCCACTGGTCTGCCCCTATCTAGCTCACAGCTCACCTCCTCGTATAATGTTAAGAGATTGGTTTGACAAGAACGCCCATTTGTAAACCCGTGCTGGTTACTACTAATGATGCTGTTGCCCTTAGCAAACTCTACGATATAGTCCCTTATCATCCCCTCCAGAAGTTTACATACTACTGATGTCAGACTAACAGGCCTATAATTTCCCGGGATATGCCTCTGACCCTTTTTGAATATCGGAATCACGTTAGCTTTCCTCCACTCCCCTGGTACATCTCCTGTCCTAATACTGTCCGCAAAGATCAGGAATAGTGGTCTGGATATAACCTTACTGAGTTCCTTGAGTACTCTCGGATGTACGCCATCCGGGCCTGGTGATTTGTTTGTGTTAAGTTTATCCAGCCTTTCCCTGATTTCACCCTCTGTTAGCCATAGTGGCAAGTCCTGTGTATTACTACTAACCATACAGTCATGGTCAGTGTACCCCTCCTTTTCCTGTGTAAAGACTGACGAGAAAAAAGCATTCAGCATGGTTGCTTTTTCAGTGTCTTCTGTAACCATCCTCCCATCATCGTTAATTATGTGTGCAATATGCTCTGCCCTAGTTTTTTTTGCTGTTGATATACTTAAAGAATTTCTTTGGTTTTTTTTTTACTATCCTCCGCTATTTGTCTCTCAAAGTCTATTTTAGCCATCTTGATTTCGTGTTTACACTTCTTATTTGCCTCCTTGTATTGGTCGAAAGCCAATACTGTGCCTTCTGATTTATATTTCCTGAAGGCCAATTTTTTTCCCCTAATAAGATTTTTAACGCTATGGTTTAGCCAGCCAGGTTTGGCTTTGTCTCTTCTAAATTTATTTCCCATAGGAATGCACTGCAAGATGCCTTTGCTTAATATATTCCTAAAGCATTCCCATTTTTCCTCTGTGGTCAGGGATCCCAGGGTTCGGTCCCAGTTTACCCTTTCCATCAACGAGTACAATTTTGGAAAGTCTGCCCTTCTGAAGTTAAGGGTTCTTATGTTCCCCACTTGCCTTGCTATATTGTTATTTACGCTAAATGTGATCATCCTGTGATTGCTAGAGCCCAGGTTGTTCTGGACCCCTACCTCCGAGATTAGGTCTGGGTCATTAGTGATCAATAGATCCAGGATTGCGTTTTCTCTAGTAGGAGAGTCCACCAATTGTGACATGTAATTATCCTGTAAGGTTTCCGTGAATAGCCGGGCCTTCTGTGAGTGTGTAGTCCCCTCTTCCCAGTCAATGTCAGGATATTTGAAGTCCCCCAATATGATGACTGATCCTAGCTTTGCCACTTTACCCAAAAGTGCTAAAAATTCCTGCTCTACCTCCTCCCCTTGTTTAGGTGGCCTATAGCAAACCCCCACAATTACTTTCCCCTTTTCTCCTTCCCTATGGAGTTCTACCCATACGGATTCTAACTCCATACTCATCCCTTCCGTAATATCACTCCTCTCTATCACCTTTACATTATTCTTGATGTAGAGACATACCCCTCCCCCTCTTTTTCCTATCCTGTCCTTCCGGTACACTGAATACCCTTGGATATTTGCCAGCCAGTCATGTGAGGGGTCGAACCAAGTCTCTGTTATTCCCACAAGGTCTATGTCCTCCTCATGTACTAACATTTCCAACTCAACCATTTTATTAGCTAGGCTCCTGGCATTACCATATACCCCTCTTAGTTTTACGGAAGATAAACGTGATTGGTGGTTATGTTGATTCCTGTTTGGTCTGCGGTTCTCCCGCACAGACCTACCATGTTGCAATGCCATTCATTCTGAAAGCCCACTAAAGCAACAGACCTGTATTGCAGTGCACTGCAATGCAAGTAAAACATACTACAATGTCTTGTGGTATGGTACTTTGCTAGAAAAGGGTCAAGTCCAGTTCCAGGTGCACTGAGGTGCATTGGCAGTCCAAAATGAGTGGCTGCTTTAACACATGTCAATGTGTTGCAGAAAGCATGTAAACATGTATGTGTAGCACCCTCCTAGATAGGTGCTAGGTAGGGAGTGTAATTTGCTCTGCCTTCTTATCAGGAGAGTGGCAGGTAAAACCTAGTTGCTCTCTCTGCTTATCAGGGAAGCCTGATCAATAGTTAGGCCTGCTCATTGTGCTCAGTGTGTATTAATTTGGTCTTAGGAAGTGCCCCCACTGTATCCAATAGGGAGGCCTGTTGGACAGTGGAGGAGACCTGGCCATTGATACACAGGCTTTTGTAACCATCCCAGTGGGTTGGTACCCGGAGAGGTACATAATGGAATAGGGTATAAAGGCCGAGAGCACATGAGGCAGGGTGTCTTTGGGTGGGAACCCAGGTCCCAGGAGGAGGATGATGGCTGTCTCTCCTCCTGTTTGCTGAGGATAATGGTCACAGGCAGTCGGCCTTGTGGACCAGGAGTGCGGTGCTGAATCCGGAGGTCCAGGAAAGCTGATTGGTGGAGTAGACGGCCAAGCAACTCTTGAAAAACAGTGTCCGTGAGTACAGGGAAGCTTGCCAAGGGGTCTGCCCAGGAAGGGGATCACTCCAGTGGATAGAGTCAGTGGACGGGTGTTAGCACACACAGGCAGTGAAAGTAATGGGGGTGCCAAGTTAGAACCCTGAAGAGAATGATCTAACCAGGAACTTTCTACATTGTCTTCACTTCGGTGGCAAGGTGAAGCAGCGGCCTTGCCGCACACTACAGCTAGTTGTCCTCAAGATTGTGCATAGTGCATAGTTGGAGTATCCCACTCATCCCTTCTCCTATCCTCAGTTCTAAATTAAAACACAAAACCCAACATCCCCTGGATTGATTATTGACTGAGCCAAGGACTTTCAATGCTGTTTGTCTGCTACCGTTGCTAAGGGTAACCCAGGGGAATCCAGAAAGTGTAATTCTCAGCAGTCCTCTAGGGGACAGTGCTACATATGCATCAATGTAACGCAGAGCACTGCGGTGCATTAGAGCATGGATGTTAACATGCTTCACGGGGTGAAGAGACCCTAACTTCTGTGTTAAGTTAACTATTTTATATCTACTAGGTCAGAAAAAACCTATAGACATTGTGACGGTATTAAAAATCAAAAAACGTGCTGCGCCAGAAGTGCACAAAAATAATAAGTGATTAATGAATCAACAAGTGTTATCAACAAAATATAGTGTCCATCATATGTGCTCTGATGAAACATAAATGTTCATATAAAGTGCTCCAAAGTAATGATTAGTATATCCAGGTGATGACAGGACAGCCTCAATCCCTTGTGAATCAAGCAGGAACCACCAGTGTGTGAACTCCCTCCACCAGTAAGATTGGCCTCTCACCTTGATACCAGACCCAAACGGGCCAGCATGAGCATATCAGGGGATAAACAGACTATCACAGGTAACCTCTCCAGCCTTCACCTCCGGGGGTCGCCAGGACATAAAATAAAGATAAAGCAAAGATCTAGTGCTCTCTGAATGTAAATAATGAGCTTTTATTGAGCATAAAGGGGTGACTCACATTTGTTGGGCACTCAGCCGTGCCTGCTGTTATGGCATTCAGTGTTAGAGAGTGGCACCCGAGCGATCGGCGTCAGGCACGCAGGCTCCGCCTCCCTATACGCGTTACGCCTGGAGCGTGGGCTCCGTTTGGCTTCTTCGGTAGGGGCATACTTCACTCTCTGGGGAAAGAGAGGTTCACCCACTGGAACCTGGAGCCTTGTCGTAGGTCCAGGGTGCTTAGGGGATGGCAAGACCACAACCAAGCTGTGGTGGTTCGTGGGTTCTGAGATGGTTATGGTGTCTGGTGGAGTGCTTGGAGCCCTCGGGAAGTACTAGGAGCATCTGTCAATGGAGGTACCCAGTCGGGTGCCAGTTGATCTGTTACAGACATGAAATGTTTTTTTTTTTTTATCCAGCAAAATATCCTCAATTAGGCCAGTTTTAAAGTGAATACAAAGCACATTTTTCGTACTATGTATGTACTATATCTATTAACTAACTGTAATTCACTTGCACAATTCAAAGTATTTCAAGCTCTTAAACCACATATTCTCAGAATTGTTTTGATACTACAAATTTGTTCGGAAATGCTTTTTCATACACTTAGAGATCATCAAGAGTTTCAGTTAGCTGGGTTGAAAAAAATCATTAGTCATTTTGTTCAGAATTTCATTTTTAAAACCGTGTTTCATCCAAAGGAAGGAGAAAATGTGTAAAGTATTGTATAATTAGCTTTAAGTGGAAAAAATATTTTCTTCTTGCTTCCCTGTCTGCAGGTAGACAACTCTCTGGATCAACATGCTACATTTATACTGTAAATGTAAGTAACACAGAACATTTTCAAAAAATCCCAAGACTTTTTTATATTTATCTAAAGTATTTATTAGTCAGGGATTGTGTGCATATATAATTCACAGTTTTAAGGTTTTTAACCACTTTGCTAGAAAATTACTTAAAACGCCCAAACATTATATATATATATTTTTAAGCAGAGGCCCCAGAGAAAAAAATGGTCGGTTTGCAAATTTTTTTTTATGTCCCTCGGAATTTGCGCAGTGGTTTTTCAAACACACATTTTTGGGAAGAATTACACTTTAATGAATTTTAGTGCACACAAACACAGTATAATATCCAATTGTTTGGTGAAATATAAAAGGTGATGTTACGCTGCACTACACTAAAAAAATGGTGTTGGGTCCCCCCTAAATCCTTACCAGGCCCTTATCTGAACATGCAGCTTGGCAGGCAAGGAAAGGGGAGGGGTGAGCATGGCCCCCCTCCTTAACCATAGCAGGTCACATGCCCTAAACATGGGGAGGGGGGGACTTTTCCCCATGTTGATGAGGACAAGGGTCTCTTCCCCACAGCCCTGACCCAGTGGTTGTGGGGGTCTGAAAATGGGCAGGCTTATCAGAAACTGGAGGCCCCCTTTAACAATAAGAGGGCTCCCAGATACTGATTCTCCCCATGTGAATGAGTAAGGGGTACATACTGTAGAACCTCTAGGCATTCACCAAAAGTTAAGTAAAAACACAAACACAGTTTTTGATAAGTCCTTTATTAAAAAATGTAAAAAAAAAGCCCCCCAATGTACATCCATTGCCAATCATGTCATCCAGCGATGTAGATCCATGTCAATCAGAATTTTACAATGGCCATCAACTTACACCCCTGTTACTTGCTTTATGCCCAATGAATCTATGCTCCCCCTGACTGCTGAAGTAAGCAAAGGGGCGGGGTCATCCAGTGATGTCATTGACCATAGATAGCCATGTCTATCTATGGTCAATGATGTCACTGGGTGACCCCACTTCTTTATGATGTCATTGAATAAATATGGACATGTAATCACTGTGTTTACTTCAGGGGGAAGGGGAGATCCATTCAGTGCAAGGCAAGTGCTGCGAGCAGGTCGACGGCTGTTGTTCATCTAGAATGACGTGGACCTAGATCACTGGGTGACTTGATTGACAATACCCACCGGAAAAGTACCCCCCCCCCCCCATGTTGAGAGCATGTGGCCTGGTATGTTTGTGCAGGGCTTCATGTTCGTTCCCCCCTTTTCCTGGCCAGACAGGCTACATGGTGGGACAAGGGCTTGATATGTATTGTGGGGTGACCCCCTACACCTTTTTTTATTTTTATTGACAGGCTCCTTTGTTTACATTCTGCTGTCAGTTGGGAATCCCTGGATGAAAGCGTGGATGAGTCAATGGTTGTTAGAATGTCAGTGGGTAGCAGCTCCTTAACAACATATGACTTATTCCTGCTGTCAGTCAGGAGTACTGACAGCTGATAGCAGGGATGAGTCACTGGTTCCATACAAAAACACACAGAGGGCGCACCGTTTTTTTTTTTTTCATTATCCTGAGACAAATAATTTATTGAATTAAAAATGTGGTAAGTATTATACTCACAAAGTTGCTATTGTTAAAAGCGCATCACAAATTCAAGCATAGTTCCATCCAAGTTTCATCAACATGTACAACAGAAATTGAAGACCCTATTGGTTGATGTGTTACGAGGATTACCTCTTCTTCAGAGCCACATGAGATTACTACTAGCACTCTTCTTATATATAGAGCAGAATGACAGGAAACAATCCTAGATGTAGGTGTTACCAACTTGCCAAATGGGCGGGCAGACCTCTCACATCAACAAACCATGGACGAAATCACATCACAATATATATATATATTATAATATTAATAATAAACGTCCTAAAGTATACTAAGACTATGTCATATATAAAAAAAGATTAAAACATTTAAAAACTTAATTAAAGATCAGGTTCATCATTATACTAATAATCACCATGCCAATACGGCATAGATAGGTTATATCTATATAAAATCATAAAAAATCCAGCGTTCCACAAAAATATCAATCTTGAGGTGCAAATACCCCACTTGTTTCTGTACTTCAAGATAGCAAGATCCCTTTAGCTGCTTGTATGGCTGGAGCGCACGCCATCACCGCCACCCCAGAAGTGTGGCTGTGCTCTGCGTTGCAGCCCTTGAAGGAAGCTCTACTTCCGACCGACGTGCAGGTCATTGATGCGCTTCAATGTGAAGCACACCATAGCCGCACTGATCATTATCAATGCCACTAGTGGCCAGAGGTGTGTACTGATGTTCTTATGTGAGAACAGAAAATTAGTGCTGCGCTATGTTGAATAAAATGTAACTCAAAAATGCTGCTGTGCAAAAATCAAAAAGATTTTAAACGTATTAGTGAGGGAACAGCGCAAAATTGATTGTGAATGACAATTAAAGTGCCTTGGATCCAACCACTAAAGTGCCTTGGATGAATAAATAAGTGTATAAAGGTGTATAATAAATGGATATATAAAACAATATGATGGCGAACCACAAAAGTGCCTTGGATAAATAAATAAGTGTATAAAAGTGTGTAAATATTGGATATATAAAACCACAATACTAGACCACTTGCATTAGTAACAATCACTTTCACCCTGTGCAGTGAATAAATAAAGTTCATAAAAATATATAAGTCCAATAAATACTATGATGCAGTCAGAAAAAGTCCAATAAATTCCAAAACAAAGTGCTTCAGCAGGTAGCCAGTGAAAGGTAATCCACCAAGACAAAAAGGTGCTCAAGTGCTGGAAATTTGTGCAATATCATGCTGCCATGGTGTGGTGAAATAGGTGACTTTTCCTCTCCCCCAGGATATTACACTTACCGGACGGAATGGACCCCTAGACAATACTGTGTAAGGGTCACAAAAGCTTAGTCCGGCAGGGAATTCGGGCAATATTCCTTTGGCTAATCTGGGACCGCTGTGAGGGAACTCCTAGGAACTCAGCCAAATGGGACCATATGCGAAAGGAAAAAAGCTTGCAATAGCGTGATATTGCTACCATAAACGCTTTATTGTAAACAAAAGGTTAGAACACTCACATTTCCATGGATAAAAACAGGCTGTGTACAGTCATACAGGTGAAGTTGTTCAGGACAATCGCAGTGTTTTTCCGGTCCCACGTTCGCTGTGATGTCAGTTCCGGTAACGGTGGAACGCACGCCGGGACCACGAGATCCCGCAGCACACCGTGATTGTTTGTGGGAAAAAAAGGACGTCAATTTCGTTTAGGTACAGTGTCGCACGACCGCGCAATTGTCTGTTAAATTCACGCAGTGCCGAATCACAAAATAGGCCCTGGTCAGGAAGGGGGTAAAATCTTCCGGGGCTTAAGTGGTTAAAGAGAAGGGTTTTCAGGGCTTGTCTAAAGGTGGATAGATTAGGGGACAGTCGGACAGATTGGGGTAGAGAGTTCCAAAGAATGGGGTAAATCCTGGAGGCGAGCATGGGAGGAGGTGACAAGGGAGCTAGAGAGCAGGAGGTCTTGGGAGGACCAAAGAGAGCGGCCTGGTTGATATTTTGAGATCAGGTTAGTGATGTAGCTGGGGGCAGAGTTGTGGATGGCATTGTAAACTATTGTTAGTACTTTGAATTGTATTTGTTGGGTGAATGGAAGCCAGTAAAGGGATTGGCAGAGAGCGGTGGAGGACACTGAACGGTTGGTAAGGTGGATGAGTCTTGCAGTAGCATTAATTATGGACTGAAGGGGGGATAGTCTATGTAAAGGTAATCCAATGAGGAGGGAGTTGCAGTAGTCAAGGCGAGAGATAACCAGGGCATGAATTAGAAGCTTGGTGGTGTCGTTGGTTAAAAAGGGGCATATTCTAGAGATGTTGCAGAGGTTAAGGTGGCATGATTTGGACAGGGATTGGATGTGAGCCTGAAAGGACAGTGCAGAGTCCAGGGTTACCCCTAGCACCCTGGCATCTGTTAGTTGTGATAGTTGTTTCATTGATCTTGACACAGAATTCAGGGGAAGGGGCACGTGGAGGAGGAAATATTATGAGCTTGGTTTTAGATAGATTCAGTTTGAGGAAGGGGTGTGACATCCAGGCCGATATGTCTTTTAGTAGATTAGTGATGTTGGAGGAGACTGATGGGGTGAGCTGAGAGGTAGAGAAGTAGATTTGGGTGTCATCAGCATAGAAATGGTAGTGGAAGCTATGGGAGGCTATTAGCTGACCCAGGGAGGTGTAGATCAAGAATAGTAGCAGTCCAAGGACAGAACCTTGGGGGACTTCAACGGTAAGAGGAGTTGCAGGGGAGTAAGTGACACTGAAGGTGCGGTGAGATAAGTAAGATTCGAACCAATGAAGAGCACAGTCACGGAGACCAAGCAAATAGAGTTTTTTGAGAAGGAGGGGGTTGTCCACAGTATCAAAGGCAGCAGAGAGGTCCAAGAGTAAAAGTACAGAGTAGTGACCATTGGTTTTAGCTGTTAATAAGTCATTTGTAAGTTTTAGGAGAGAAGTTTCTGTGGAGTGCTGCCAGGGAAATCCAGACTGAAGGGGGATCAAGAAGATTATTCTCAATGAGGTGCTTGCTCAGGCGGTTGTAGACTAAATGTTCAAGGAGTTTGGAGGCAAAAGGGAGTAAGGGAGTAACTATAGAGTATAATGGTTACTCCTCTCACTGTATGTTAACCAGATGTTGGAATGTTGTCAAAAATATACAAGCATGCCTTTAGACATCCAATCATCATGCTAAAACAGTATTATTATTATTGAAAAAAAAAAAAAAAAAAAAAAAATATATATATATATATATATATATATATATATATATATATATATATATATATGTATACTGTATATATGTGTGTGTGTGTGTTTCTTTATGCCCCAAAAGGTTTATTTTCTCCAATGGTTAGATTATATTGGTGCTTTTCCATGTCATCTCACAGTCTGCTACTCTATGGGTGGAGTAATCTTCTCAAACCCCAACTCTCTCACTACACATGATATCCTTAGTATAAAATATAATTTCAATGGCTACAATGTGGTTCTACCTTCATTGTCCCCAATAATAATAATAACTAGAGGGATCTGTTTAGATAAAGGGATCTTTTTAGATAGCACTCAGTGTATGTGTACTGCCAGTATAAATTCTGGATATTATTTCTATATTTATAAAAGGAAAGAAAAGGAAAAAATGTATCTGCATAATCATACATCATATAGTAATACGTTATATTATGTGCCCATTAGAATACAGGTGCTTGAGCTCCAGCATGCCTTCTTAGCATACCTTCCCTGTTTGCTCCTAATTTCCATTTGATAGGAAAGATAACTGCTTACGGATACAGCAGCTAACCATCTCTTACATTCAAAGTCAGACGCTCCCTCAATTTGCTGACAGGTAAATGGACTACCCTATGAATCTCCAAGTCCATATTTAATCCCCCTGGCCTGAGGGGTCCCGAAGTGAAGATCCAACATGTCTCTCTAATGCATAACCACTGAGATCTCCTACCACTATCAGAGTCTTTGACTATTGCTTCGATCCCAAAGACCCTCATGCCTGATGGATCTGCATTGTGGTTTTGCTTAAAGTGCAGAGGAACTAAATAGCTGTTCTTACTCTTACTCCTCTCCTCCCCCTTATCCTCCTAATTGTTCACAATAGTGCATTTATGTTACTAAACCTAGCCCTTAGGGGGTATGTGGTCCTTCCTATGTAAAACAACCCACATGGGCAGATCAGACCGTAGATAACATAAGTTATACCACAGTTGATAAACTGCTTTATCTCATGTTTGTGACCATGGGTACCCATTATCTCCTTCTTACGGTGCACCCTCTGTGTGCTTTTGTATGGTTTCAGCAATTTAGACTTCCCCAAGTCTTTGAGGGCAGCAAGACCGTGGTTATCCGCATTAAAGCAAGATGGAAATATAAGCATACCCATCTGGAGAGGTCTCTTTTCCGAGCACAGGAGGCATTGTGTTTGTGACTGTTTACTCTTTTATGATACACTGGTTGTTAGGATGCCAGCTGGTGTCGGCTGCTTAACAACCAGCATCCGGTCTCCCCACCCCCCCCTCCAGCCCCCGCCAGAAGACACACTAGTAGCAAGAACATGTAAAAAATGCTTCAAAATGCAACCAAGTCACACCACATAATTACACAAAAAATTTGATAAAATCACAGCTTCATAATGCCTAGTAAGGATAATGATAAAATCGGGTGACAAATACCACTTTCCGAGTGATCGTCCGATAATTAGATCATTAGTACACAGCTTTAGAGAGCCGATTATGACAGTTCATGCGAAAATATCCAAAGGGACAAGCACGAAAAATTTTCTCATATGATAGCAGAACATACGATTTTCGTATAATCAGTACAAGATTCATCCAAAAAAAATTGGAAGACCAAGACAACGCATGCTCAGAATTAAAAGAATGCATTACAGTACAATGCAATACATTACATTGCTTGCGAAATTGTATTCTGTCATACGAGAATTTTCATAACTTAAAGAGGTTGTACACCGAGAAAAATTTTTTTTCTCTTCTTTACATCCTGAAAGAGAAACCCATAATGAGCTAGTATGCATCGCATACTAGCTCATTATGAAATACTTACCTTAGAACGAGCCCCCGCCGTGCCGTCCGCTTACCTGTATGACGGGCGACATGTATAGTCGCCCGTCTTCCGGGATCGCGGCATCCGGCCATCTGATTGGCCGGAGCCGCGCTGACGTCACTCCCACGCACGCGCGCGGGAGCCGACTGTCACGGCACGTGGCTCTGAAGGAACGGCACGATCTGCCGTTCCTTCAGAGCGCATGCGCCAGTGACGTCACTGGCTGCATTAAAGGTAAATATCTCCTAAACGGTGCATGTTTAGGAGATATTTACAGTACCTATAGGTAAGCCTTAATATAGGCTTACCTATAGGTACAACTTCCTGAGGAGGGTTTACTTCCTCTTTAAGTAGCTTATTGGTTTTCGATATGAGATTTGCATGCAAAAAAAAAGGCGATCATTCGTCTGACTTACTTATTGTGTGTTCGGGGCTTTAGTGTAAACCTAACCTAAAGAGGAACAAAATGCCTTTTCCCCTTAACAAAATACAGCTCATAATGTATGTCCTTTACTTTTGCTGTTGTTTCTATGCTGGATAAATATACTTACAAGCCCATCGGACTCAACATTGCCCTCTTCTCCCTTACTGCTCTCTTCCTACAGGTCTCATCCCATGCTGGGACATTCCTGTTATACGACATCAGTGGGCCAGCTGTCTCTTCCAGATTCTTGCTGTCGGTCCCTGTAGTCTAATGCATCTTCCCCTTGCTGAAGGGAGGCATGCAGCCTCCTGGAATATGTGACTATGAGAAAGATGACATGTTATTGATAAGGATGACAAGTCCTTATGACATACTGTATACAATACATGAGACACATATATGTGGATGATAAGTCCTTATGATATATACATAATATTCTATATGTAAATCCATATTTACGAAATTATAATTTTTCTGATATTTTTTTTTTCCTATTTTGTGAAATTACCCTAGTAAACAGGCAAGGGAGGGGGTCGACAATAAGTGACAGAAAAGGTATATGTATACATATATATATATATATATATATATATATATATATATATATATATATATATATATATATATATATATATATATATATATATATATATATATATATTTTTTTTTATGTTCTGCAATTTCTTGTTCTGAAGAGAAGGGGGGGGAGGATTGGGAAAGTGGAAAGGGAGTTGATTAAGTGAAGTTCTGCATTAGTCCTTTTAGCCACAAGTGGTAGGTAACATTGCCACTACGTTCTGAGCAAGGGCCTGTCATAGATTTGTACATATTATGGGGAATTTGCCAAGGTGGTACATTTCATATTTGCCAAAGTAGACCTGTCCAGAAGATGTTACATTTTTTTTTTTTCAATTACACCACATATGGCTGGCTGTTGACAATGATCACAGGTCTTCTTCAATAAACTGTGAAAATGACTCCTTTAGGAAATTAGCAATATGTGATTATATAAACCCTTTGGACATGTAAAATAAATGGAGCTCAATTATTCTAAACCCATAAGCAAGGTTCCATGCATCTTATCAAGTTTTAATGACTACAGCAATTTCTTGACTGTACTCTGTTTATATGTTATTATATTGCATACTCCTTATTCATACGCTATATATAAATCCATATTTACTAATTGAAATAGGTTGAACATTTTACAGAGAATTTTTTCCCCAATTAAAAAAAAAATAAAAATCAACCTGGAATTATTTCTACTGCAGCAGTAAACAGGCATCACACACAGCTTAAAGTGTTGGGAAATGCAAATAATAGCAATCCCTCTGGTTCTGAAGGAATACAAAGTCTGAATGCATTCAACATATGTGCTAATGGTTACTATTTTAAATGTGTTTTTACAATGCATTGTTGAGGATTGTTTCAAACTACATTAGAGAAATGAAGGAGCTTGTGAGTTTTTTTCATGTATTTCATTAACCACTTTACCACTGGAGGATTTTCCTTCTTTAAGTCCAGGCCACTTTTTGCGATTCGGCACTGTGCAACTTTAACTGACAATTGCGCGGGCATGCAATGCCATACCCAAACGAAATTTACGTCCTTTTTTTCCATCAAACAGAGCTTTCTTTTGGTGGTATTTAATCACCTCTGCGCTTTTCATTTTTTGCGATATTAATAAAAAAAAAATGTGACAATTTTGAAAAAAATAACAATATTTTTCTACTTTGACAGTTAAAAACATCCAATATATTCAATTTTTGTCATATATTTAGGCCAAAATGTATTTAGCTACATGTCTTTGACAAAAAAAATTCTCAATGAGCGTATTTTTAACCGCTTTAAGACTGGAAGATTTTACCCCATTGCTGACCAAGGCCATATTTTGCGATTCGGCACTGCGTTACTTTAACGGATGATTGCACGGTTGTGCGATACTGTACACAAATTAAATTTATGTCCTTTTTTCCCCCCACAAATATAGCTTTCTTTTGGTGGCATTTGATCACCTGTGCGATTTTTACTTTTTGCGCTATAAACAAAAAAATAGCGACAATATTGAAAAAATAACAATATTTTTCACATTTTTTTATATGAAACCCCCCCCCCCCCCCCAAAATGTAAAAATCAAAATTTTTTAACATTTTAGGCCAATTTGTTTTCTGCTACATATTTTTGGTAAAAAAAATCGCAATAAGCATATTTTCATTGGTTTGTGCAAAAGTTATCGCAGCTACTAACTACGGGAAATTGATGTCATTTTTATTGTTTTTTTTTTTAAACTAGAAATTGCGGTGATCTGGCGGCGATCTGCGATTTTTTTTGCGGGACTGCGACATTACGGCGAACAGATCAGACCCTTGACTGACATTTTTGACACTTCTGGGGGTACCAGTGACATTACTACAGTAATCAGTGCTATAAATATGCACTGTTACTGTAAAAATTACACTGGCAGGGAAGGGGTTAACTTTTATTGGTGATCAAGGGGTTAATGTATGCCTGGTGCTTACTGACGTGTGTGGGGGGAGGGGACTGTGTGACACAGGCACAGATCGCAGGTTCAGCTATGCTGAATCCTGCAATCTGTCACTGCCTGTCACTTAGGAGATCCGCCCACTTTGTTTACACAAGCGGACAGATCTCCACACTCGATCCCCGACGATCTCCCGCTGTGACCTGTAGCATACATAGAAAAAATAAGAAGGAATGGTTAATTTTAAGAAGGAGTAAAGCTCCCTTCAGAAAAAACACAGCAGTTATTTGGGCAAGAAAGCTGGAATAATTGATGTGATAAATCAATTATTTAATAAGAAACATTTAAAAGCGTACAATCACTCAATATTGAATGCGATGCACTGCCAACAATTCACCCCTATCAAACACCCATTCTACAAAAACAATAGACACTGGTAAAGGTATGTCCAGATGCTTTACCAATGTCAATGGCCTTGATCAGAGGCTGAGCAAAAATCTGCTCAGTACACTGGAAGGTTTTCTTCCTATGGGGTTATCAATGCAAATATTCACACAGGTCCTTTGGCTATCCTACACTTTAGGCCACTTATATAACATGACAATGCTGTGTTATCAGGTGTTGTAGTCTACTAGTGAACAATCACCATAGTCATGTGTATTTGGATATGCATAGAAAACATTTAAGCCCTGTATGGATTAAAGCGGAGTTACGCCCTGCTTAAAAAAGTTAAAAGTCAGCAGCTACAAATACTGTAGCTGCTGACTTTTAAATAATCGAACTTAATTGTCCAGGGAGCCCACGATGTTGGCACCCGAAGCCGATTTACGTATCTATCCAGGGTAAGGGAACCTTTCGGCTTCACTGCTGGTTCCGAACTGCGCATGCGCAAAGCGCAGCGCAGTTTGTAATTGGCCCAACGGTGGAGGAAAAAGGAGGGGGCCGAACTTCTGAGGGACAGCGACGTGGCGCTGTCTCCCAGGAAGTGGGGAAGGGTACCTGTCAAAAACCTTTAAGATGGAGATCGGTGTAGTGTGAGCGGTATTGTCAGCTGTAGATACTAATTCCTTATCCCTTCCATGGTCAATAGGACAGTCACAGGAGAGATCTTCGCCACGTCTGGCGCACTCTTCCAGTGTCTCCCAGATATTGTTGGCATGTTGCTGGCGTCCCTACTACATACTAATCTGCTTAGGGCATGTTGTTCCCGAACTTCTGAACGTCCGGTGACGTGTCTATGACGTTGACACGTTTCGTTACGTCATACGTAGCTTTATCAGGATTCTAGGTATTTTACAATCAATGGAAAGAGTGGGATTCATCACAATAACAATGTTCTTCACGTCCCTTTTGATTGCAACTGCATTATTTATTTTTTTTTTTATTACAGTGGACGTTCGCCTTTTAAGCGGACATGCAAATTTTTATTCAATATGTTCCGAATAAACAATATATTTGTATTTCAATCTGAAAATATCCCTCAGTACAATTTCTTTCTTCCTGGGGGTTCTACACAAAATAACTCTTAGAAGAGCAAATCATATACTCAAAGTGCAATATTCCTTTTACTAAAATGCCTAGTGTCAACTACAGAAAAGTATAATCTGAAATCATGACAAGAGTTTGTGCAAGGAAAGAACAGAAATACTGTACTTTCTATTTGCATAATAATTTTAAGTGGATTTAAAAAAAAAAAAAAAAATGAAGAAGAAAGAAAAAGAAATGTTGAGTCTATTACATAGCTGTGTTCCACAAGAGAGAGAATAGCAGTTTCCACAAAGCAGCATAATGTATCTGTGTGTGATGCTAATTGAATACAAATACACATGTGCATCTGAATGTGCTAATTTGCATATTAGAGATGTGGGAGACAATTGTAGTGCACAAGACCCGACAATTAGCATGCATTTTGCCTATTTTTTCACTAAGCACTCCATTTTTTCTCAACATCAGTTTCAATTACACATTTAAATTTCATGTTAGAACAGCTTCTTTTGTAATTGCTAACTAATTAATAACATACTTACATTCCATATGTACCTGAATGATTCTACTAATAGACAAGAATTAGGATTCCTATAATATATTGCAATAGTGGATAAAAACACATTGATGTTGACTAAAAATTAGAGCAGATTGGTTCTGTTAACACATAGACCCCATTCAGACTTCAACTTTTGTTTTGTAATTTGTGTATTTAAGATTTAAAGGATATCTTCTATGCACATGACGTGCACCCTCTAAGGAGCCGCAAGTAGAATGTGATTCCCACCCTGCACAGCCAGCTTGGATGGAGAGTAGGGAAATTATGGGATGCTCACTCGACTTCAAAAAAACTCTCATATATACAGTCTCTATGTAGACTCCTCTTCCTCCACAACACTCCACTCACTTGCTTGCAGAAACAGACTCAGCTGCAACACTTTTAGTGAATCTGACAAAGCACTCAGCCAGATCAAAGCAAAAGCCCTTTACAGGCAGGGACCCTGGGGCCCTTGGTTGGGTAGCAAAGTCCAATGTCCAGCTTAAATCCATGTGGCTACTGATCCCAGCACCACCTCTTCGGGCACTGATAGCCTGCCTGGCTGCAGCTGCCCCTTTCACTAGCCCTGCTGGCTACTACTCCACAATTCTCCCAGACTGTTCACTCAACAGCCCACATGGCTGACTCCCCTGGAAAACTCCTGGGCCTGCTGACCTGTTCCTGCTGTCTCCTCCTTGCTCCCGTGCCTCCAGTAACAAAGTCTTTCATGTGTTTTAGAGGGTCTCTCCAGCACCTGAGCCACAGGCACAAGGTCACCCCCCCCCCCAAAAAAAAAAAACAACCAGTACGGACCTTGCATTCTGAGCGAAGCCCACTTTTTAAGTGGTCCTCTTTCTCTTACTGAAGTGCGGACATTAACCGCTTTAAGTTCGTCTGCCGCACATTTACTGTGGCAGGCAGCCTCTCCTGCGGGAACCAACGTAGCCCTACGTCGGTCACGTGCCTAGTGCTGGGTGGTGCGTGCATGATACTGGCGGCATGCTCTCACCCCAACTAGGAAGCATGAATGTCGATACATGAGGCCAGCGGCCGTGATTGCCACCTGACACCTGCGATCGCTCCCCACTTAGAGAGAAGAACGGTTAGCTGTTGTAAACACAGCTAACCATTCTTATCTCTGAACTGATCACAGAGCGCCTGTAATCCTGCTTTATAGGTCTATGATCATTTTACAAGCCCATCCCCCATACAGTTGGTAAACACTCCCCTAGGCTCACAATTAACCCTTTAATCCCCCCTAGGTTAACCCCTTCCCTGCCAATATCATTATTAGAGTAACACTATATTTTTAGCACTGATTACTGTAGTAATGTCACTGGTCCCCCCCCCAAAAGTGTCAAAAATGTCAGTTAGGGGTTCGATATGTCCGCCGCTATTTTACAGTCCCGACAAAAAATCGCAGATTGCAGCAATTACTAGTAAAAAAATAAATAAATGAATAAAAATGACCTTCCCCTAGTTTGTAGATGCGATAACTTTTGCGCAAACCAATCAAAATATGCCTATTGTGATTTTTTTTTACCAAACATTTGTAGCAGAATACAAATTGGCCTAAAAGGATGAAAAATTTAGATTTTTAATTTTTTTTTTTTGGGAATGTTATATACAGTGCCTTGCAAAAGTATTCGACCCCCTTGAACTTTTCGACCTTTTGCCACATTTCAGGCTTCAAACATAAAGATAAAAAAAATTGAATTTTTTGTGAAGAATCAACAAGTGGGACACAATCATGAAGTGGAACGAAATTTATTGGATATTTCAAACTTTGTTAACAAATAAAAAACTGACAAAATCGGGCATGCAAAATTATTCAGCCCCTTTACTTTCAGTGCAGAAAACTCTCTCTAGAAGTTCAGTGAGGATCTCTGAATGATCCAATGTTGACCTAAATGACTAATGATGATAAATAGAATCCACCTGTATGTAATCAAGTCTCGGTATCAATGCACCTGCACTGTGATAGTCTCAGAGGTCCGTTTAAAGCGCAGAGAGCATCATGAAGAACAAGGAACAAGGGTGGTGACTTTAACGCGGTAATGGACCCTGTTCTGGACAAATCCTCACCCCGGCAGGGACTGCACGACACCCTGCGAGCTGACCCCACTCCGCTGGCGTCGGTAATAGAATCACTCTCCCTGACTGATGTTTGGCGTCACTCGCACCCCACGGATCGGGAATACTCCTTCTACTCCCACCCCCATAAACTATTTACTAGAATCGATTACCTGTTCTGTACTGACTCCCTCCTTCCCCTCCTGTGCGACGCCACCATACATGACATAGCGATCTCAGATCACTCCCCAGTTTCAGTATCGCTAACATTAGTGGAATCCCCCCAACCCCTCTAATCTGGAGATTCCCCTCCTACCTTAAAGACAACTCGGATTTTGCCTTGTACCTACATCGTGAGTGGGAAGGATATTCGGCGACGAATAAGCAACACTGCAGCTCCCCTCTCCTCTTTTGGGAGGCGGGGAAGGCCTTTCTGAGAGGCCGTATCATCTCTTATGCGGCGGCTTTTAAACGGCACACAAATAGCAGATACAAAACGGCTAGTGAAAGGTTGACGACGGCTCAGCGGGCACTGATTCAGGCTGACACCCCCGCGGCGTGCACGGCATGGCTTGAGGCTAAACAGGACTTTGACACTTGGGCTGATAGGGTAGAAATGATTCACAAAGCGCACCTCGCGGCGACATTGCACCGCTTCGGTAACAAGGCCAGGAAACTGCTAGCCCGGTTGTGCAAAGGTTGTCCACCACACACATTGGCTCGTTACGGAACAAATCGGGAGCGGTGGACTCTACCCCACAAGGGGTGCAGGGGATCATGCGTGATTTTTACGCCTCGCTGTATGGCCCCGAGGCCATGGACAGTTCAGTAGCTGACTTTTTCCTATCTGGGGCTGAAATCCCAAAAATATCCAAAGAGCATTTAGACTCACTTAATGCTCCGATCACGGCGGACGAGATTGCGTCGACAGTAAAACATCTTGCAGCCAATAAGTCTCCGGGCCCCGATGGTCTTTCCGGGGAATTCTATAAGATAGCCTCTCCCAGTGTGGTTTCGACTCTAGTGGATGTGTATTCTTCTATTTGGAACGGCGGACCCTATCTTCAGATGGGTAACCAAGCCATCATCAAGCTTCTCTCAAAAAAAGGGAAGGATCCACTGGAGCCGGGCTCATACCGGCCCATATCCCTGTTAAACCTTGATGTCAAGATAATATCTAAAATTGTTGCCACACGTCTAGCCAATATTATGCCCCATCTGATACATCCCGCACAATCTGGGTTCACCAAGGGTCGCTCGGCCACTGTTAACATAAGGAAGGTCCTGGTTGCTTTGGACCAGGCTCGTGTACACCCTGGCCGAGACATGGCTATTGTAACTCTTGATGCCGAAAAGGCATTTGACAACGTCAACTTCCAGTGGCTGAGTCGTGTCTTGAACAGCATGGGCTTTAGTGGACCCTTCGTTAATCTTTTTACCTCTATGTATCTCACACCCTCAGCCAGATTGTGTGTAGGGGGGGCCCTCACGGATGAGTTTAGATTACACAAAGGTACTAGACAAGGCTGCCCCCTATCGCCGCTGTTGTTTAATCTCGCTCTCGAACCCCTCTCCCGCTATCTACTGACCAAAGCCCCTCTCCATGGCATACGAATAGGCTCCCAGGAGCTGCGCCTTTCCCTTTTCGCGGACGATGTTTTACTGTTTACCTCAAACCCCGCGGCAGATGTCCCTGTGATAGTATCCGCATTCGACAGATTCAGACAGTGCTCGGGTCTCAAGATAAACTATTCTAAAAGCGAAATCCTCCCGTTGGGAACAGGTCCCCCCCGTCCATGGGAAAGGGAATCCCCATTCATGATTGCATCCAAACACATCACCTATCTAGGTATCAAGATAGGGAGCACCCCGGCATCAATTTACACACTGAACTACCCCCCCCTATTCTCCAAAATAATGAAGGAACTGGAAAATTGGAAGGAACTGCCGCTGTCGCTTTTGGGGAGATGCCACCTCATTAAGATGGTTAGCTTTGCCCGCCTTCTCTATCTCCTACAAACTCTTCCCCTATTGATCAGACATAAAGATGCGCAAACCCTGCAGAAAACCTTCTCCCGATTTCTATGGCGGGGAAAGAGACCAAGAATCTCGTATAAAAAATTGCAACTCTCCAGAAGCGACGCGGGTATCAACCTGCCTAATCTGAGAATGTATAACCTGTCTTGTTTGCTCAGGGCGGCTCTGGACTGGGTATCACAGACCTCACATTATTCCAATTATGAGCTTGAGTCTCAGATGGCCAGTCCACTCTCCCTAACTGCCCTCTTGCATGCCAAATGGGCGACACTATGCCCTGACTTACATCAAAATTTACTCCTGAGAGACACTGCCATAGCATGGAGGGAGGTACGCAAACTTTTGAAATTGCCAATGCACTTTTCCAAATTCCTTCCAATACGGGGTAATCCGACCTTCACTCCAGGCTTGACCCAATCCGTGTTTCACCAATGGGAGGAGAAGGGTTTGCTGACCTTTGGACAACTGTGCGACACCAGCTCGGGTGCCCCCCTTCCCTTCCATGACATTAAGGATAAATACGGTGTTCAGGACAAGGACATTTTCTACTGGACGCAATGCATTCACTATCTTTCCTCAACCACTGGGAAACCAGAGACCCGTTTTAAAATGTCATTAATTGACTCCCTACTGGATGCTGACACCTATACTATTTCCTCGATATACAAGCCCCTCTTGAAACAATGCCCGCCGGCATTGTCCACCTCCACTGCCTCCAACTGGCTTAAGGACTTCCCAGGCGATGACACACTACCCAATATGGTCAAAGGTCTCAAAACCACCCTCGCTCTAACTCCTAACTCAACATGGAAAGAGACCCAACTAAAGATCTTCCATCGGGCGCATATTCCTTTTTTATCGGACAAAACTATTCCGGATGCTCACAAGTGCCCCTTATGTGCGGCAGAAAGGCCCTCACTACACCACAAGTTTTGGTCCTGCCCCGGTATAAATAACTTTTGGGACCAAATCCTTTCATTCATTAAGGACGTGACCAAGATCAGCCTACCCAAGGACCCTATGCTACTCCTGTTCGGCTATTGGGACAAACGACTCCAAAAATGGTCTAGCCCCCCTAGGAAGACACCCCGAATGTGGATCCTTTCTTGTCTACTAATCGCCAGGAGGACTATCCTAAGCAACTGGATTTCCACATCTCCCCCGTCTCTCACTCGGGTTAGATCAGAGCTCTCCACACTTCTCACCATAGACATCGCCAATACAGACTTTTCAGCTCCATCTTCAAGGGAATCGTTCTACCAGAAATGGGACAGTTATGTCACTTATACCTTCCCTCAGACTGACCCCACTATGGCTCATTACAGGTTCAACTTCAGAGTCTCGCCCAATACCTTACCCCCACTCTCAGGTTCACCTTCCAGCCTCATGAACCACTGAGGCATTCCCCCCCCCCCACCCTCTTTGCCAGCAGACGTTATCTGCAAAGGACACCATTCTGCTTAGAGTATAAGAGTATTTTTGTTACAGATGTTGTTGTATTTCGTGTATTGTATGGAAAAATTTTAAATAAAAAAAAAAAAAAAGAACAAGGAACACACCAGGCAGGTCCAAGATACGGTTGTGGAGAAGTTTAAAGCCGGATTTGGATACAAAAAGATTTCCCAAGCTTTAAACATCCCAAGGAGCACTGTGCAAGCGATAATATTGAAATGGAAGGAGTATCAGACCACTGCAAATCTACGTATACCTGGCCGTCCCTCTAAACTTTCAGCTCATACAAGGAGAAGACTGATCAGAGATGCAGCCAAGAGGCCCATGATCACCCTGGATGAACTGCAGAGATCTACAGCTGAGGTGGGAGACTCTGTCCATAGGACAACAATCAGTCGTATACTGCACAAATCTGGCCTTTATGGAAGAGTGGCAAGAAGAAAGCCATTTCTTAAAGATATCCATAAAAAGTGTCGTTTAAAGTTTGCCACAAGCCACCTGGGAGACACACCAAACATGTGGAAGGTGCTCTGGTCAGATGAAACCAAAATCAAACTTTTTGGCAACGATGCAAAACGTTATGTTTGGCATAAAAGCAACACAGCTCATCACCCTGAACACACCATCCCCACTGTCAAACATGGTAGTGGCAGCATCATGGTTGGGGCCTGCTTTTCTTCACCAGGGACAGGGAAGATGGTTAAAATTGATGGGAAGATGGATGGAGCCAAATACAGGACCATTCTGGAAGAAAACCTGATGGAGTCTGCAAAAGACTGGGACGGAGATTTGTCTTCCAACAAGACAATGATCCAAAACATAAAGCAAAATCTACAATGGAATGGTTCACAAATAAACATATCCGGGTGTTAGAATGGCCAAGTCAAAGTCCAGGCCTGAATCCAATCGAGAATCTGTGGAAAGAACTGAAAACTGCTGTTCACAAACGCTCTCCATCCAACCTCACTGAGCTCGAGCTGTTTTGCAAGGAGGAATGGGCAAAAATTTCAGTCTCTCGTTGTGCAAAACTGATAGACACATACCCAAAGCGACTTACAGCTGTAATCGCAGAAAAAGGTGGCGCTACAAAGTATTAACTTAAGGGGGCTGAATAATTTTGCACGCCCAATTTTTCAGTTTTTTATTTGTTAAAAAAGTTTGAAATATCCAATAAATTTTGTTCCACTTCATGATTGTGTCCCACTTGTTGTTGATTCTTCACAAATAATATACATACCTCTCTTCCAGATTCTGTTGTGCAGAGGGTGATGCTAGCCTCTTGCCGATGAGTTCCTGAAGAATGGTGAATACTCTGAATAGCACAGTGTGGTTTTCTTAGCCAGGATGGAGTACTCTACATTCACTAGATATCACTGGAAAAAGGATGACATCACCCTCGCTTAGGCGCTGTGAGCAGAATCCCAGGGAAAGCTAAGTATACTACCTAAGCATACTATCATTGTCTTATGGGATAGGATGTGTAAATGTCAACTTGTTAAAAAATTTAACTTACACATTAAACTTACACAGGAATTTCTAAATTAAATGTGTTATTTGGCTTTGTGTGGGAAAAATAGATTCATTTCAACAAGAACTTGTAATTTTCCTAAACATTACAAAGTTATAGATTCACATCTTCCACCACCCCTCCCACCACTCCTCACCTCCATATGGCACTGCTTGGACAATCTCTAAACATTAGTGTTATCATGTGGAAGAAAGGGGAGTGAACTACATGCTCCCCATACCTGTAAGTGCCAGGTAGATCTCTTTGCTCAGCTTCTTTAACCACTTGCCTACAGTGCACTTTCACCCCCTTCCTGCCCAGGCCAATTTTTTTTAGCTTTCATTGCGCGGTCATGCTACACTGTACCTATATGAAATTTGTATCATTTTTTTCACACAAATAGAGCTTTCTTTTGGTGGTATTTAATCACCACTGGGTTTTTTATTTCTTACAAAAAAAAAAAAAAGAAGAAAAAAGACAAAATTTTGAAAAAAAATAAAAGTTTTTCTTATTTTCTGTAAGTAAATTTTGAAAATAAATCATTTTTCTCCTTCACTGATGTGCGCTGATGAGGCGGCACTGATGAGCACAGATAGGCTGCACTGATGGGCATTGATGAGGTGGCACTTATGGGCACTGATGAGGTGGCACTAATGAGGAGGTACTAATATGCCGCACTGATAGGCACTGATAGGTGGCACTGATAGGCGGCACTGATGAGCACTGCAAGGTGGCACTGATGGGCACTGAGAGGTGGCACTGATGGGCACTGGTGAGGTGGTTTTATGGGCACTGATGAGGTGGCACTAATGAGGAGGTACTAATATGCCACACTGATGGGCACTGATAGGTGGCACTGATAGGCGGCACTGACGAGCACTAATAGGCAGCACTGATGAGCACTGCAAGGTGGTACTGATGGGCACTGAGAGGCAGCAATGACAAGCGGCACTGATGGGCACTGATGGACAGCACTGATGGGCACTGATGGGTGGCACTGATGAGCACTGACGGGCAGCGCTGATGGACACTGATGGGCAGCACCATCGGTGCCCACAATCAGTGCCCATAGTGCTGGCAGTCAGTGCCCATCAGTGCTTAGATGAGCAGGCACTGATGGGCACTGACTGCCAGCACTATGGGCACTGATTGGGGGCACTGATTGTGGGCACTGATGGGCACTGTGGGCATTGATAGTGGGCACTGATTGGCACTCTATTTCCTGTAATTAGGGCACTGATGATCAATGCCCTGATTACATGTCCTTGTCTGCCTTGTGAGGAGGAGCCGCTGATCGGCTCTCCTCACCTCACACTCTGACAGCGTGAGGCGAGGAGAGGCGAATAACGGCACTTTCTCATTTACATGTGACTGGCTGTGATTGCCGATCACATGGGTAAAGAGTCATGTCATTGACTCTTTACCAAGATTGGGGTCACGCCATGTCCTAGCAACACGGTGCAGCCACAATCGCCGCTCTGCGCTCCCCCGGGGGCGCGTGAGAGAGGCCATTCTGGTGCGCCGTCATACGGCCCATACAGCCCAGGGGTGCCGTAATTCTCATTGGTGAGGCGCAGTTCACTTTTGAATTTTTGGCACCTTGGTCACTGCACCACATCACACTTTTTCGCACCTGCCTCTTGGGACGGGCCTTTTGGCCAGCACCAGAGGAATTTTTTATTCCTGGCCGGGGGGCCTGTCAAGGTCTCGCACTTTGACACTACCCAGCACTTCGCCACTTCCCCTTTCCCCACTCTTTTTCTTTGTCTTGTGTCACGTTTGTCTCTTTTTGGTTGATCACTGCACGATTAGTACGGCGTAGGTCCTCGGGCCTGCCCTGAACGTCTTGGGCGGGGGTGGACATGGCCTTCTGGCTTAGTTCGCTCTCCCTCATGGCGTCTCCCTTCAGGGGAGCCCCACCAAGTACTTGGGGTGGGCTGTTTCGGCAGTCCCCCTGGAGAACGGGGTCTGCCTGGCTTCGGCTGGGCAGGCCATAGTGAGTACCTCAGTCCCTGTCAGGAGCCTCGCGCCCCAGGGGATCAGGGTTAAGGCCCTTCCTCTTCGGAGGAGGGCTATGTGTACACCTTGTGCACTTTTTGTGTGTCTCACGTTTTGCGTGTGTGCACTTTTTCATGCACCGGGTGTAAGTCTTTTGAGTGTGTTCACACACCACGGGCTTTAAAAACAAGAAAAAAGTCCTTCCCTAACTGACTGAAGTAGGGCGGGGCTAAGTCTCTGCTCTCCCAATGGCTGTCTGTGGGGCACATGTGCAGTAGCGGGATCCCGCGGACACAGGGAAACTGAACGCAGAGACACTTGCATTTTATTAATATACTGTTGATACAGTTCAGCCACAATATTCACGTTGAATTTGTGCTTGGTCAAACATTTTTTGCGTGGGTTAATTTATAGCATAAACCTCACAAGCGTGTGTGGGGACTCAGCAAAAAAAAACTGCTCTGCAGTTGTGGGGACCTGGTCACTATGCAAATTTTATCTTTACATCTTGGCTAAGCTATTTTCGCCCCATCTCCATGAGACAGCCGGGACATCACATAGACTCTGGTCCCTTTCCCCTCCTGTCACAACTCCCAGAGAGGTCAGTGCAGACCATTGGGCATTTTTCCCCTGTTTTTTGCTGAGTCACCACACACAGAGGAAGTGAGTGCTATCTCGTGAAAGGCTTTGAGATTCAATTTAATGGAATCTGATCTGATTTTTAATGGATCTGCTTTGGATCACCATGGCTGCGGGCATACTTCAGGAGTTGGTCAGAGACAGCAGACATACTACTGGAGATGGTTAGAGACTGCAGATATGGTACGGGGGATGGCCAGAGACTATGGATGTACTATGGGGGATGGTCAGAGACTGCAGATGTACTACTGAAGAGGGTCAGAGACTTAAAACATACTACAGGATTTGTTCACAGACTGCAGGCATACTACAGTTGATGATCAGAGACTGCAGACACACTACAGGAGATGCTCAGAGACTGCAGACGTACTATAGGACATGGTCAGACACTGCAGACATACTACAGGAGATGTCAGAGACTGCACACATACTACAGGAGATGGTCAGAGACTGCAGACGTACTACAGGATACGATCACAGGCTACAGGCATACTACAGTATATGGTCAGAGGCTGTGGGCATGCTACAAGTGTATCCTAGAGGTGACCGGTGTTCTTCCAGCGTGGAAAAAAAACGATTACCACACTATATGTAAACAGGGCCTTACAAGATATAACAAAGCAACATAAAAAAGCAGCAGTTTCAGTTTCTGTTTTACCAACAGTCAACTGCTCAAGCATGGTTATAAGGATAGTAAATGGTTAACGAGCATGTAAAGCTGCTAGCTTAACCAGCCTAAATCCTGCAAAGGTGACATAAAAGGAAAACAACAAATAAATTACAATAGAAACAGCTAAAGATCATCAATTACACTGTGTCACTCACATGTATTGTTTGCTGCAGCATCCTCAAGAAGTCACTTCATCATCATCATAATTTTTTATCAGTGTGTTCATCCACCTAAATTATTGTAGCACACCATCAGTAACTTGCTGCAGAAGAATGTGTGATAATTCATGTTATCCAATATTGACAAAAGCGCCAGAAGCATACAAGTATGGTACATTAGTGTAACGCTCTGGGTTTTTTGTTCAATGGGGCTGGATCTACAGCTGCAGAATTCCACTCAGTAGTCTTGTAGAGATATGTTAAATCACCTGATCCAACTCTCTTGACTCATCACAGTGGTTCAGCCTGATTCAGTATGCACATATACACACACTCAGTTAGTGATGTTATAAGAGTGATAAGTAGTTATGCAAGTAGCAGTGGTATGATACACTGAAGGTATAGGCTTTGAGGAGTGATAGTAGATGATGATAGGTAGAAGTAATAATTACACAGGTATGTTAGTCTCTTTGTAGGTGTGTGGAGGTAGTTTGGTAACTGATGCGAGAATCAGATATGGCTGGTAACTGATGTGAGAATCAGCTAGGCTGGTAACCGATGTGAGAATCGGATAGGCTGGTAACTGATGTGAGAATCGGATAGGCTGGTAACCGATGTGAGAATCGGATAGGCTGGTAACCGATGTGAGAATCGGATAGGCTTTTGAGGAGTGATAGTAGTTGATGATAGGTAGTAATGACAAGAGCTAGCAATCTAGTACACTCAACAGGTGGTAGGTAATAGCAGGCAAGATGTACAAGCATTTCAGCAATGCAGGTTTTAGGTAGTGGTGAGCAGTATGTACAAGAGCTAGCAATCTAGTTCAGTAATACAGGTTGTAAGCAGTAAGCACAAGAGCTAGCAATCTAGTTTAGTAATGCAGGTGATAGATACTAGGGAGCAAGATATACTAGAGCTAGTAACAGTTCAATATTGCAGGTATTAGATAGCAAGCGTTGTTGATAAGAGGGGGTCCCCTGTGGGGTACTTATCAATAGCCAGTAGTGAGGGAGTGTAGGACAAGGTAGCGAGGCTCCGGTCAATCCAGGTATAGAGTATGTAGCTGGAAGATTCGGCAGCGTCAGGTTAGGCAGGTATCAGGAGCGGTTGCACGAACAATGTGTGAGTGCAGACTGTCAGTTGAAATAGCCGCTCAGTGCGGCGCCTGATGATGACGTCAGCACTGTTAAAGGAATACACACCTATATGCGTTCCACCTACCTGAGTGGTGGAACACAACCCGGAAGTGAGGAGATAGAAAGGCACTGAGAGTGCCAGGATCTTACAATTAGGCAGGGAGCACTTGACTGTTAATTTCCTGCAGCTTCAGCTTCATACCAAATGGGCTCAAGTGATTAGGGTGGGCATGATAAGGTGGCAGACCATACCTGGGTGCCAGAGACTGTAGAGAAAAAAAGTTAGGAACCGACAGAACAGCAGTAAGGCAGTGTTCTGTCCAGGGATAGGGCAGTTTGAGGAAGACTGATGGGAGCAGTCATTCTATTTCAGCAGATGGCACTTCCCCCTGACTATGGGCCACTGCTATTCCTGGGAGCACACCACTAAGCTCATCAGTCTGCGCCTTTTTTTTACAGATCTGCTGCTGACAGCTGCATTGTAGTAAGTAGACTTTGCCAGTAGTGTATTAGTTGTGGTGAAAGTACCAGGTATTTGAAAGCCACATACATGAGGAGACACGTGAATCTACCCCACAAAGTTTGGCAGCAGCAGCAACTCAATTATATTAGTCAGCAGCCAAAAGCAAAGCCTCTTGCTACACCTCCCTATGTGTCACTTTTTACCTTTGCTCCACTCTACAACATTCTCTACCTGCACCTGATGCAACATCTGGGGCCTCAAGGAATGTGGAGAGAAATCTGCCAAGGGGTTTTAGAGGTTTACCTTGTGGCACATCAAGTGGAGAAGAGGGTGACCATGGAGCCATGCAGAGTAGGGCCAAGCATAGGTTTTCGAACCTCTCTGTTTTTTTTTTCCTAAGCCCATCTTGGTGTCTCAAGCAGCAACCTTGACTAAGCAAAAGTCTCACTGCCCAAGGTCTCAATGCCAACTTGATGAAACTGTTGATTTTACATCTACTACCATTGCAGCTGCTGGAGTTGGCCCCCCTTCTCAAATTTATGGTCTGTGCTACACCACAGTGGCAGCTGACATTTTTCTGCCTAGAGGGCCAGCCCTGCCCTCCACCAGCATGTGAAAGGTAATGTGATCATGAAACTGGACTACATGGTCAGAGACAAGGTCCTTGTGATCAAAAACACAGGGTCCAGCGAGTATGGGCAAGGATGGTACATTTCTTTACCCACTACCACTAGGTAAACTGTATGGCAGCTGGGAAGAATGCAGGACAGGGCACACTATGGGTGGTGCCACCCTATTTCTGGAACCTTGGTAATTATGACAGCGCACTTACTCTACCCCCTTTTCCTCAAACCATTTGTTTCCCCCAAGTGCCTCAGACCCACACCACCCAAAGAAAATTCTGCCAAGCTATTTTGCATGCCCCAGGGGCACAGCAGCCACACTGGGCCAGAGATTCTGGCATATTCCCAGTAATTTGTGTGAATAATAAATATGCATAAATATCCCTAAATAAAATAGAAAAAAAATTATCAGTGCAAAAAAATAAATAAATAAATATGTGCCCCAAAATCTTCTCATATAGAAAAAAATAAATAAACATATAATAACAGCATCATCTTCAATTTCAAAGTGCAAAATAGTGCCAAAAAATGTTGTAAAGTGCAGATCATCAGTACAAATCTTCCGTTCTCGAGTGCCTCCAAAAATGGGAAGCTCACCAGAATAAAATGACGTCTTAGATTTAGGAAGGTCAAAAAGGCACTTCTAACGGGACAGCTTTAGATATCTCCCCCTACTATCTCAAAGTGAACCATTTTCCCATATAAGGATCCTCCTCAGCCAGAAAGAAATCATCCACCAATCTTCTTCACAGGATCCATATGTTGATATGAAAAACAAAGACCAAATACAACTTATTGCATAACTATATTTATTAAAATTCCACAAATAAAACATGTAGTGGTTAAAATGCATACTCCCAAAAAAAAAAGGCACTCAGTATGTCCTCTAGTTCTAGTCTAGTTCCCTAGGGGGAATGATGTGGCTCCATATTGCTCACTAAGAAGCCGGTGTGAGTTCCACCATAAACCGGAAGTAATGTCACCTGCAGTAGCTTAGTGCCTAGTTTTTGAAAGCTGCTAGATTTGATATTGTTAGTGGGAAAAGGGGGCTTTCAAAGGGTCTTAAGCATGGGTGTTACTTCTCTTAATATACGTCATATTTTGCCAGGTAAGGTCATGTGTGATAACAGCACCAACTTGTTGTTCCATAACAAAACAAATAGCTTAAAGGAATCTTTAATTTGTAAAGATAGTTATTTCATATATTTAAAAGGCATTGGCTAGCTCTTGATCTTTTCAGGCAGGTTCATTTACCCCCCTAATCCTCATCTAACCCATAGACCTTTATAATATTTTATGGTTTGTAGTGGGAAATGGTTAGAATCTTTATTGTTTTTAATGTGTCTCTGTTTTGATTGGGAAGATTTTTCATCTTTTGCTGTCCTGAAGAACAGCCAGGACAATTGCCCAAATTAAAACATTTCCCCTTACTTGTACCACCAAGTGCCAACACGGAAGGTCAGGACAGCATGTAAAGCAAAAATCACCACAAAGAGGACAGAGAAGGCAATAAAATCCTCAATCCTGTCACAATCTATCCTAAACGTTAACTACATTACCAGTATTGTAGATGTCAGAAATTATTAATATTTGCCTTGTAAGTATTATGCATTTATTTTGTGTAATTGGAACAGGCAATCACTTTGTATGCAAAACTCAGTACAGTTGGTAGCAGTTTCTGAAAATAATTCAAGCATATACCCCAAATGAACTATTAAGCATGGATCAGCAATCAATTCACTTATTTCTGGAGATGTACCTGCAGTTCTGTGCCAAACACTATTGTGAGAGAAGGATCTCCTGAAAGACAATCTCTTGTATTGTTATAGCTCACTTACTAAATCTGTTAGGACTATTTAGTAAACATGCCTTTGATATAAAACCTAATTTGATGAGCTCATCATCATACAGATGAGCTGTGCCTCCATTATCCATAATATATCCACAGTAGCATACCTCACGGAGCCATCCCACATCGTACACATGCCGCAAAATGTCATAGGCGGAAATTTGCATATTTGTATTAAAATGCGGTCATTTATGCAGCTATATACTTCCAGAAATCTCTTCTGCTGTTCTAAACAACTGCAACAAGGGTCTCAGCACTGGCATCAAGAACCCACTTTAGATTAGTCTTGAGCACAAGTATCTTAGACATAGACTAGTCCTATTAGTTGGTTCTAATGATAGAATGTAAAGAAAAAGGGGTTTGAATAACCCCTTTTTCTAGATGGGATGGTGACAGGCTAGCTTAACGTTAAGGAAGCCATCTTAGGGGTTTTGGTGGGCATAGCTGTTGCTAGGGCAGGTTAGATAAACAAGGCTATGTTTGGTTAGAATAAGCCCCAATCAGAGTGGTAATTCACTGTAGCTAGGGAGTTTAGGCTGTTAACCAGTTTCTTCCTGTTTTTCCCGCCTCCAGAGCCTGCCTGTGGGATACTTAAGGGGGCTCAGTTGGAGATGTTTTCACTCACCTCAAGACTAGCTTCGTGTCAAGACAGCAGCGTTCTGTTCCAGTTTGGGAGCTGTCCGGGAGTCTTCTGAGCCATATTGTCGAACGGGCCGGTGTAGAGGGAGCGGAAGAGTGGATAAAGAAGTTTCTGGATATGCCGCTCTCTTCGGTCAAGCTGTGCCACCGGGAGCCGTTTTTCGTTTCTCCCCTTGATATGGAGCCGGCGGTCAGATCAAGTCTAGGAGCGGATGTCGTCAGGGGAAGAGCGGATGTCGTCAGCGGAAAAGCGGATGTCGTCTGCGGTAGAGGTCGGAGGGCACCGTCATCACCGGATTCGTACGGAGACGATCGTTTGTTTGCTATGCGCAGGCGTAGTACGGTGCAACCTTCCGGCTGAGGAGGCCGTCTGTAGAGGAAAAGCGTCATTCAACACTGGAGCCGGACGGGGATTCGCGGTCGTCGGCGGAAGCGCGCGGGAGCGGCGCCCGGGGCTTTCTTCTATCTGTCGGTGCGGCGGAAGAAAGATGAGAGACACGCGCCCCGCCATTATTTCCCCACACCACATGGGCCCGGTCTATATCCAGGCGGACCCCGCTATCATCACGGAGTAGCAGAAGAAACAGAGCAGCAAGATGACCTCCTCCAGTTCCATGCCCTGAAAGTTGCCGGAGCATCCCTCCCACCACGGGACAGGTGAGGTGGCTAACCCCTTCATGTCATTGCAGGGCTTCCTTCCTTTAGCTCCTGCCAGCGGGTCTCCCCACAGAGGAATTGCGGCAGCTAGGAATAGCTGGAGCGGTGAGTTTTCAGCTTTGTCCTCCCCTGTGGTAATTTCTAAAGCTGTTGCAAGATTCTCTGAATGCATTTAGGTCTCTTGTGATTGTTTATGCTGCCTGTGCAGCAGTTTTTTACATTTCTCCTTTTGACGCCTGGGCGCCATCTAGTGGCCCTTGGGCATTAGACACATTTTCACATGATTTAATATAGTTATAAAAAAAAAAAAAAAAAAAAAAGGGGGAGGAATTTTAAATTAATTAATTCCTTTATTTAGGTTTGTTGAAAAGACCTGAGGTGATAGCCTGGTGGAGTAGGGCGACAGGTCTATGGTGTTGAAGGTTCTGAGTTCAAGCCCAGGTGTCTCTTCCTTAAAAAAAAAAAAAAATATATATATATAATAATAATAATTAATTAAATTAATTAAAATTAAATTAAATGATGATTAATACATACTTATAAATGACATCTTGGTGCTATAGCCTAGTGGTTAAGGTTAATACGTATCATGATAAAGGTTGCAGGCGTTTATGGGCTTGGCAGGGGGTGTTTTCCCATAGCGGGTTATATTAAATCAATAAGCTATCACACTAACGGATTGTGGAGCGATTTGCGGACAGGCTTCGGAAGTAGACTGCTGCAAAAAAAAAAAAAAGAGTAACTAAGCCTATAGCTTAGAGGTTTGAGCAGCGGGTTCGCAGTGAGCAGGTTATGGTTTCTAGCCCAAGTAGGGGACACCATACTATATTTAAAAAAAAAAAAAAAAAAAAAAGATTTTGTTATTGCAACGCTTAAGTACTATAGTTTGTTTTTCGATTTCAGCAATTTTGTGTAGTGATCTAGGCTACAGATATTATGGTAAGTATCCCCGCCTGTCCTGCGGGAGTCCAGGTTTCGTTTCCCCGACGGGGAGGCATACTTTTAGGCGACAATGATAACACCATGTGTGCTCACTATTGTATTATGTGGTAAATATTTTGGCTAACATCTGTTTAGGAAAACATAGCTGTTGATTAAATCGTGGAGGTATCTCCCGTCGGGAACATTTGTTGCCGGTCCTTTTGCTCCTCCGACAGATAGGGAACCATATACATATGGGCTTGTTTTACCATTTGTTACCCCCCTTTGGGAAATTTCATTGATGTATAAACAAGGATTTAGCTTTTATCCAATGCTCCATTTTATGATTAGAGCGGCTCTGTGGCAAAAAAAAAAAAGAAAAAACAATGGATAGTGCATTGGACTTCTAGCAGCCCCCCAATATGGGATGCTTCTTTCATGTTTATTTTGAATGTTTTCCTCCTTTCAGGTGGATCACCAATTTTATGCTTTCTAGTTCGGACCACCTCAGGCTGCTGATGATCCATAGGCGCTAGGTATTGTTTGCAGAAGTACAATCGTTCTTAGGTTCATCCCTTCGGTATATTATTCTCTAGTAAATCGTATTCTGTCATTTCTGGTTTTGACTCTTTCACAGCTTATGTCAGGTTATCTCTGTTGGTAAGGTTTCGGTTTCTGCTTTATTTAAGGCAGGGCTATTTGGCAGGAGGAATTTATCCTTGTTCAAGAAATTGCTTTGTGGTTTCGATATATCTGGCAAGGAATTAGCTCAAATGGTAGAGTGCTTGCTTAGCATGTGAGAGGTAGCGGGATCAATGCCCGCATTCACCACAGTTTTTTCACCTATTGGTACGCTGAATCTTGGAACGGATGGGTGCAATTGGGTTGCGCTGACATCAGTGTCCTCATAGAATTTTTTCCCTTAGTGGTTGCCCTAGGACTTTAGGGAATTGCTTTCCGAATTGACGCATTATGGTTCGGAAGATTAATAGGGTATTTTATTTTCGCATTAATTGTTCGCCCTCCGAATCGCCCACGTGATCGAATTTGCAAGTATCTTGTATCCAGATGTCTGTTTTGGTTATCTGGAGTGAGGCTACTTTTGCCGCGTCGGACCCCTTGTCTAGTACACGGACTTGAAATATCTTTCAGCTGTTTCCCAATGCTGATCAGGCGAGTTTCGGTACTCTGCCCATATGCGGAACTTAGTTTGAGTCTCGTTTGCAGCACCGTATCTCAATTTCTTAGCCCTGGCTGATATGGCTGACTATTGATTGGTATGGTCAATTTGACTGTCTTATTTTGCGAGCCGCAGGAACGCTTTTTTATGCACTTGTGGTCTGGCCATTTTAAATTTTACTTTGAAACAATACTCTTGGTCTTACATCGATGAGACAATAGCTAGTGTTTCTTTTGGCCATTTAACGTCCGGCAGGATTTAACGAGCTACCGTGGGATTTATTGGCGTCGGGATTTTAAACAACCAGTTGCACCAACAAAAAATTTTTGGATATGCTGTGTACGGCCTTGGTGGCTGTCTGTTATTCGTTCTATAAGCCGACTCTGTTTAAGACGGCCTTTTTTCCGCTAACAATTTTTTGCTGCATTGGGGATTTTGGAGCTTTTGCCTGTTTTGGAAGTATGAGGTTTGGATTTATTGCTATCGGATGTTTTGCTTCTTTGGCTCAATCAGTTGACTATTGAATGATTTGACACCGACCAATTGGGTGTGGGTAAGTAGCTACATCTACATTAGTTTAAATGATTCTATGATATGCCCTGTTATATAATAAAAAAAAAAAAAAAAAAAAAAAAAAAAAAAATTTTGTTGATTCAATTCCCCGGTACATTCAATTGGGGATCAACGAAGCTAATGCAGCTGCCAGGTTGTACGTTGATGTTAGGCTTTTATAAAAATCTGTAGATGAAAGTAGAGTGCTTACATTTTATTGCATTTGCGCTAATTCTCTTTATTGATATTTTAGGACACAGGTTTTCAGTTTGGCTCGTTGGCCATTCATTCGGGCATTGGGCCCGGTCGAGAGTTAAAAGGAAGATTTCTACTGGAAATGTTGGTCTACATTCTCAAGATTTCAAGGTTCAATGGTTACAGTAAGCGGGAGTGTGCTGGTCTGCATTCATTTAAAGTTTTGTAAGTTGTTACAAGTCATTTACCCTCAGGACGTTCTTATGGTTCCTCTGAAGGGGTATTACCGTCAAGCTACAGTTAAATCTTTACACATTGATTTCCAGAATTGTTGATGTTTCCAATTTCTTAAGTTGTCCAGTTTTCGCATGGTTTATTTTCTATGAAATGGTACTCCCCTCAATGTTATGTTAGCTCATCTGGGGGGTATAAACATTGGCAAGTTCGGAACCCTTGATCTCGTATTAAGTACAGTGGTTTAGCGAGCAGGGCAGAATTCTTACCCGGGATTGGTAGACTGTCGCAGGTTCCCCCCCCCCAATGTTATGTTAGTTCATCAGGGGGGGAACAACATCGGTAAGTTTAGTAACCTTTCTCTCATATTTACATTCGGGCGGACTTTAGTTATTTCAGGTCCGGGGTTTAAGTTTGTTTTCTTGGGGATCTTCCACCGTTTAGTCTGGTTAAAGCACCTGCATAATGCCGCTTGAAAAAGTTCGGAGGCGAATTTCATTGGCATTAGCTAAAATGTTGGGTAGTGCTGGCATTCTATCATTCAGACCTTGCGATCTGGAGGATGGAATTGCCAGTTTTTATAGGTACGATGACACTCACCTGTTTGATCGTGGGCTCAATATCTTAATGCCAATCTAGGCACCTGTGTTAGAAAGGCCGCGTGGTGGGGTGGTGACAGGAGGGCTGGAGCCTCCTGTCTGTTGGATAATTCTTGGATGTTATTATTGTATTGGTTTAACCTGGATCTTAGTGATCGGGTTAATTTTATATGTTATTATATATATTGGTTTAACCAGGATCGTAGTGATCGGGTTAATTTTATGTATATGGATGTTTTAAAGTATTTAAACAAGCATTAAACGGCCGCGGCCTTTAAAATCCAAATTGGTGTGGAGTGTCATCATTTCTTTTAGAATAAGTTAAAGTAATAGAATTTAAGTCCTGTCTACCATCCCATGTAAAGAAAAAGGGGTTTGAATAACCCCTTTTTCTAGATGGGATGGTGACAGGCTAGCTTAACGTTAAGGAAGCCATCTTAGGGGTTTTGGTGGGCATAGCTGTTGCTAGGGCAGGTTAGATAAACAAGGCTATGTTTGGTTAGAATAAGCCCCAATCAGAGTGGTAATTCACTGTAGCTAGGGAGTTTAGGCTGTTAACCAGTTTCTTCCTGTTTTTCCCGCCTCCAGAGCCTGCCTGTGGGATACTTAAGGGGGCTCAGTTGGAGATGTTTTCACTCACCTCAAGACTAGCTTCGTGTCAAGACAGCAGCGTTCTGTTCCCCTCCCCCCCTCCCCTTTTGTTTGTCGCGGCCAGTTATGCTTGTAGGGTCACCTTTGCGTGGTGCAAAGGGGGACGATATTAGTGATATAACTATTTATTCCAAGAAATTAAGGTTGTGGATAATTCTTGGATGTTATTATTGTATTGGTTTAACCTGGATCTTAGTGATCGGGTTAATTTTATATGTTATTATATATATTGGTTTAACCAGGATCGTAGTGATCGGGTTAATTTTATGTATATGGATGTTTTAAAGTATTTAAACAAGCATTAAACGGCCGCGGCCTTTAAAATCCAAATTGGTGTGGAGTGTCATCATTTCTTTTAGAATAAGTTAAAGTAATAGAATTTAAGTCCTGTCTACCATCCCATATGTTTCATATAGATGTACAGGGGTCATTGCATGTACAAAGCCTTTGGGTAAACATTATTTATTATAAAAATACATAAGGTAATGTTCCTAAAATCTTCAACAAATATTCCCCTGGGAATAGGCTGATAACTGCAACCGCCATTAAATTTTTGCCTGATCCAACAGCAAATAGACAGAATGAGTAATTGTCATTTTATGTCAGTTTGAACTGAACTCTGAGAACATCTTGGTGCATGCTAAGCATCCCACTGTAAGTACTGAATAGGGCCAACATATCAAAGTTGTTAGGGGTATGGTTTGTTTTTGGAAATAAAATTGGTTCTGCAGGAATTACAGTTTTTACAGGATTTAATAGTGACAGTTCTGCCAGTGATTGCATTCTAGTAATGTTAGGGGTTGATTTACTAAAGCTGGAGTTTGCAAAACTGGATGCAGCTTTACAAAAAAACCAATCAGCTTCCAGTTTTTTTTTTTTTTTTTGTCAAAGCTTAATTGAACAAGCTGTAGGTAGAAGCCGATTGGCAACCATGCACAGCTGCATCAGATTTTTCGCTCTCTAATTGTAATAAATTAACCCCAAAATGCTGAAACTGTTACACCCTCACATAGAGAATACCACAGAACTAAACTGGGTTCTTCAGAATATGGGTCCATCATCACAATATGCTGGCAACAAATGGCCAATCTATACAATACCTTGGGAACAAGTAGGCAATTGTTACAATATTTAGGCAATAGACAGGGAAATGTAACAATATATAGAAAATAAACTCCAGTCACATTACATAGTCATGTCTGCCTCCCGATCCCCCTTTCCCTTTCCATTAATCTAGGCTTCCAAATTCAGACATGGATCCCCTTCTTCTGGCCTCACAAGCCTTGTTGATGTCCAGAGGTGGGTGATGGAAAAGAAGAGTGCACAACTCACACTTTCTTCCATCTCCCTCATCTCCACTCTGGTCACTGGATGACTGGAGTATTGATTCTGATGTTACTACTCCATTAAACTAAGTGTAAACTGTTTACCAGCTATGAACATAAGTCAGCTGAACAAACCCCAATACATTCAGATACTGAAATTTGTATGTAAAAGGAAAAAGGGATGTAAACCATAACAGTAAACATCCCTTGTTTACTCCCTTTTGGTCTTGTAAATAAACCATTAAAAGTGTTTAGTTATATCTGGTCAATAAGTTCAAGTCCAGTGACCTCCTGTAAAGGGCTTGCAATGCTGCTTTCAAATCTCATACAATGTTATCAGCCATACATAATTACTCTTTCTAGCTAAAGAATAATTCTTCCTATGTTATATAGAGAGAGAGAGGGGGGTATTCTATAGTTGGACAAACTTCCTGTCCTAGAGTAAAGTCTAGTACACATGGGCCGAATCTTGGCCGGTTCAAAAGAAGCTGGCCCATATTTGGCCCATGTTTACGGCAGCAGATCCGACAAAAGCCAGCCATTCGGGCTCGAAAAAGGTCTGCCAACGGCTCCCAATCAGCGCTCTCAGCCAATGGCTGAAAGCGCTGATCGGAGTGTCCTGTGGGGGGGGGGGGACCCCCCTGTCAGAACACAATAGCTCAGCAGGGGAGATCACTGTACTAACATCAGATTGTTAGTATAGCGGCTATGACCTAAGCTGTCAGTTTCTTTTGGTTGAACAAAAACAAATAGTAATGTGCACAGGACTTAACAATGCTGCTCCTCCATATTGTATAGTGAACGTGCATTGTCACACAGGAAGGGTGTTTCTGGAAGCCTCAAAAGGAAAAAATAAAGGAAAAGAAGCAAAAAAAAAAAAAGTCTGCCACCACATAAACATTTTTTTTTTTTTTTTTTTTTGGGGGGGGGGGGGGGCTTTAAATGCACTTTAGATGCACTTTAATTCCCCTTCTCTACAATTCTCTATCAAAATTAAAAGTTAAAAGATCAGGGGCCCTAGAATTTGAAGAAAGCAAACTACCATGCTACTAAACAGACATGCACAGTTTATGTCTTGACAGATTACAGCACAATAAAATACTGCAAGAAAATGACAGTAGGAATATAATGTAAGGTAAAAAAGAAACATGCATTTGTGTAGTCGAACTACTGGTTTTTCCAGTACACCATGTTTATCTTAACAGAATGTGGAATTATAAATCATCCTATCTGATATTAGAAGACACAACTGATAGCAAAATCTGTTCTGCAGGGTCAATTCTATTCCCACAAACAATGCATCTCTCCAATTAGCTTGTTCAGAAGTGCTCTATCTTCTGTAAAGTAATTGTCCTACTTTTAGTATCATTCCATAATGATCAATATGGCTGGCATTGCTCTTTACAACAAAATACATCAGTGATCATACTTACAGCTCCTGTAATTTTAAAGACTCTTGTTTATCCTGGTTTATTCTCTAGTGCACACATTACCATATCCCTCTTATTTAATAGGGCAAAGATCTAATTTAATACTTGGGTGTTCTGGCTAGCTCAATGATCTCCTCATCTCATTTAAACATCTTAGAAAATCACACATTATAATATTACAGTACTGTTTATCGCTGACATCAAACTGCTGCATAGTGGTTTGCACCGTGAGGCAAGGTGAGAACCTCAACTCAAATAACAGCCGTTAGGGGCTGGTGGCGGCTTCATAAAAACATTTTTGGCTTGACTGGGTTGCATGAACTTGTTTCTGTCTTTAACTCATTCCTGCTGGCTACAATACAGGCAGGAGATTTTAACTGATCACACTTGTTCAACAAAAATACTGGCAGAAGCACAGAAATTCCTACTTTCATATTCCAAAAGATCTAAACATAAAGAATGCAGGCGGTATGCAGTGACTGAAAGATAATTTGACATGCCACCTTCCCCTGCATTATAAATAATACAATGCAAAAGGGGTCATTTTTAGGTTTGGTGAGAGTCTTTTATGAAGCAGATGTCAGTTAAAGTGCACCTCTGAATAGCAAAAAATACTCCATTTGAGCTAAATTCTTTTTCCAAACATATGTATACACTTACCATAACTTCTCTCTCTCTCCAATTGACTACAAAGTATGGAGCTCTGCTTTTATTATAACTATCCATTGTTTGATCTGCTATACACATTAGGGTATACATAAGGACAGTAAGCAGTGAGAGGTGTTCCAAAAAATATTCTTCCATCCACTGGATTGATTCAATAGGCTGTATTTCTACACCGTATCACTGTCTGATTGTAGCATTAAATTATTGTGGATTCCGGATAGTAACTAAGTAGTTGCAGAGAGTTCAGGAGACATAATTAAGGATAGTGTGCAACAGATAGATTGCATCGAGGAATTTTGCATACAGTTGGCTGACTCACAACATTAATGCAGCAGCAAATATAGCACACATAGCATATGTGGCACACAACTTAATTTTGAACTTGGTGTTAAGTCTTCCTTTTCCAGTTATTGAAGACAGTTCATAGGGAGGTATTATTCCACCAATCTATTGGAACATATAGCAGTGTGGACCCTCCGTTTGACAGACAATTCACAGGAAGTTCACCAGTATTCAGATGCAACAATTATCAAGAGATCTGGCATATAATGGACAACCTGACAACGTATATGCAGCAGCACATGTAGCACATTTAGCAAGCGGGTTACAATTCAAACTCTGTGTGATGCCTTTCTACTCTCCAAGTTCTAGAGACAGTTCATTGAGAGGTTTTATTCCACGGGCGAATTAGAAGATGTGTGGACCCTCTATTTCTATAGGAGCCATGGAGAGGAGGCTTCACATACGTTTGATTGATATATCACAAACAGTCAAGCGTTGCAGACAAGCTAAGCAAGCAGCTGACGGGACTTATTAATTATATGAATATCCTCAACTCACATGTCTGGATAGAAGTTAAGCGGTGAGTCCTTCATAGTTATCCCTGCATATTGTGCCCAGTTGTCTGGTAGTCCGGTATCCGGTTGTATACGAAGTAGGTATTGATCAATACATTTGCCAGAGGGACGGGAGGTAGCCGATCAATTCCCAGTGGTTGGATATCTCACTAGTCAGCTGTAAGGCTGGCTCGGTCTCCCTCGCTCGTGAGTAGCGGCGGCGTGCCTTCCGGGTGTAGTGGGTGGAGCCGTTGTCGTGAGGTCTTGGGCGCGTGTGACGTCAACGCGTTTCGCATGACGCAGCACGCTTCTTCAGAACGTCCTGAAGACTGGGCACAATATGCAGGGATAACTATGAAGGACTCACCGCTTAACTTCTATCCAGACATGTGAGTTGAGGATATTCATATCCAATTACTAAGTCCCGTCAGTCCACACATCTTCTAATTCACCCGTGGAATAATACCTCTCAATGAACTGTCTCTAGAACTTGGAGAGTAGAAAGGCATCACACAGAGTTTGAATTGCAACCCGCTTGCTAAATGTGCTACATGTGCTGCTGCATATACGTTGTCAGGTTGTCCATTATATGCCAGATCTCTTGATAATTGTTGCATCTGAATACTGGTGAACTTCCTGTGAACTGTCTGTCAAACGGAGGGTCCACACTGCTATATGTTCCGATAGATTGGTGGAATAATACCTCTCTATGAACTGTCCTCAATAACTGGAAAAGGAAGACTTAACACCAAGTTCAAAATTAAGTTGTGTCCCACATATGCTATGTGTGCTATATTTGCTGCTGCATTAATGTTGTGAGTCAGCCAACTGTATGCAAAATTCCTCGATGCAATCTATCTGTTGCACACTATCCTTAATTATGTCTCCTGAACTCTCTGCAACTACTTAGTTACTATCCGGAATCCACAATAATTTAATGCTACAACCAGACAGTGATACGGTGTAGAAATACAGCCTATTGAATCAATCCAGTGGATGGAAGAATATTTTTTGGAACACCTCTCACTGCTTACTGCCCCTCCTCTACCCCCTTCCCCCTATCCTGTCTCCTGCCATTGATGTCCCCTGAGTACCACAATATGTTTACCTAGATCCTTTGTTGATCACCTGTGATTCCATTTAATTAACACAACTCAGTAAGCATCGGGCGGACCATATACTTTTAGGATAGGCATACGAGTACTTTATACTCTGTTCATTGGGGGATTCCGGTTGGTGGGTGGAGCCTTAGTGAGGTACCTTGCTGCCATCAGGGTGGACCCCTTACATACATGTATGTGTTTTATCCTGTGTCATATGTCCTTTTGAAAGTATTTTTTGCACTGTGTTGAATTTTATCTTCCTCAATAAAGTATCCTCTTTTAACCATCTACCAGCGTTTGAGCCATACATGCAACTTCTTTCTCTACAATTTTTTCCTACATGTTTATCAGTTGCTTGGCTCACCGGCTATATGCCGTTTGGTAATTTTTGGTATTACCTGGAATTGTCACATCCCATTATACCCTCAATACTTTGAGGAACCTTGGGGATTTATTTATGGTCCTTTTCCATTCCCTTTTCCCCTCTCAATTTTAATTATACATAAGGACAATATAGAACTATATCCTATTAGGATTGGATAGGGATTGCTGTGATTTCAGGTAGATTTTGGAAAACCCTTGTCTGACCCTGTTTATATTATGTGGTTCCTAAGTTTAGACTGCTTTTGCAGGTATGTACCATTTGTTGGTTTTGATTGAAGAAAAATATACCGGGATATGATATAATACTGTTCCCACTCATGGATTGGGCTTTATTTGTGATCTATTTTAAAGTAAGTTGTTCTTCGGGAGGAATATGGGTTTGTGTGGATATATATATTGTCTGTGGTGTCTACATATGGTCCCCTTACCTCCTTACCTCCTGCTATTTGTATATAGTGCAAAAAATGGGGGAACACTCGCGCCAAATGTAGTGTCAAATGAATAAATGAATTCTTATATGGAGATATACAGGATTGCAGCTGCTACACATCCACCAAAAGGGGAAACAATGTATATTTTGAAGTTAAAACCCTCAATTCTAGCAGCGCAAAATCCTACCATACAATAAAGTGCATATGTGAATAATATAAAGTAATTTCTCCTGTGCGTTTTAAAGTGCTAAGTACAAAATGAGGGGTCACCCCCTTATATAAACCATATAAAATACTCAACCTCTGATAAATTCTGTGCAATCCTCTATTATTCAAAACAATTTAGTGGCATACCAAATCCTTACAGATATAAATATAAATAAATAGTAGTGCAATATGTATAAATTAATAAAGTGCAATGAATATAGATCAATAAAGTGCAACTGTGCTCTGTGCAAATATCCACTCAGGTTATCCACTCAAAGTCCAACCATAGTGCATGTACAACCTAAAATGTCCCAGTGAAGTAGTCACAACCATGCAGGGGAGTAGTGTTGGTGGATATCTCCTAGGCACTCATGCAGGGATGGCAGGAGTCAGAGCTTACCAGATGCAGTTGATCTCGGTTACAGTATGGCAACCTGGATCATGTAACGCTTGTTTCAATGCTCCAGTATCAGGGTACACTCTTGTCCACTCTCCTGGGTATCAGGGAGTCCTGTATATCTCAGGGTGGGTATTAAACAGAACCAAGGAACTCCTCATGGTGTAGTATTTCCATAAATCAAATCCATTTATTAAAATTAAGATTAAATTAAGATTAAAACATATAACCAACAATATATCAGTGCCCTATCGGCATCATGCAGCTAAACAGCCAAATGCCCTAATTACCGGATGGGTGGTGTATACCGGGCTCTTCCGAAGACGTCAACGTAATGACGAAACATGTCAAGCTGACACGCACAAAGAGCTCGGTATACACCACCCATCCGGTAATTAGTGCATTCAGCTGTTTAGCTGCATTTATATTTATATATGGACAACAAACTGCATTCTGTGCATCTATGGTAGCTTCCACGCTAATACTAATTCAGTAAACAGCTATAAAACCTGAGTTCAGGTACACAAAGGCATAAGCCACCCTGAATTATGCCATATATTGTGAAAGGTATTGTCACGTACCTGGTCCTGAAGCCGAAATGCCGAGAGGGCTCTCCTTGCGGCTGAGTGCTTGGTGTCCCTGAAGGTGGTAACAGGAAGCACGAAGCCCAAAGTAGCAGGGATTGCCAGCTGTGCCCCAGATGAGGGTTGATGGTAGGAATATATCTCTGCAGGTGAACACCAGAGGAGGTGAGCACTAGGACCCAGGAGTGCTGTGGTAGTTGCAGACTGCACACGGCTGGAAGTAGTTTGTAATGGAGAGTGCAGCTGGCAGGATCAACAGGTAAGTACTGGAAGCAGGTTCTGCAGGCTGGGTACAGCAGGTGGGCACCAAGGCAGATCACAGCAGACAAGGCACAGCCAAAGGCGTAGTCGGGGACAAAAGCAGAGGTCAGTAAGCCAGAGGTCAGCAGATCAGATAGCAGAGTCGTGGTTAGGCAAGCCGGGGTCATACACAGGGCAGATGACAAGAGAAGATCCGTGAACAATCCGAGGTCAGAGCTGGGAGCGAGACAAGAGGAATCCAAGAACAAGCCGGGTTGTCAACAGGTGATCAGAAGCAGCAACAAACACAGGAAGCAGGAAACAGGAAACAGGAAGCTGAAGACCAGTCAGCAATGTTCATGTGCCACAGATATCCTTTTAAAGGCCAGAGGGTGCTGGGATTGGACATCCACTTTGTGGGCCAGCACGCACACGTCTTCGCCCTAGCGGACGTGCGTTTGCAATACGTGCGTGCGTATTCATGCGGCTAGTTCCCTGACAGTGCCCCCCCCTTATGGGCAGCCTCCGGATGCCCATACGTGACACCTTCTCAGGGTTTCTGTTGAAGAATTCTTGCAGTAACCTGGGGGCATGAATATTTACCTCAGGCTCCCATGAATTTTCCTCAGGTGGATATCCCTTCCACTTAACAAGATACTGAATATGTCTTCCTCGCTTTCTGCAATCCAGTATTGCTTCCACCTCAAATTCAGTTTCCTCGCCAATAGTAATTGGAGGTGGCGGTGGGTTCTCCCTTCCTGGGAAACGATCTGGAACAGCAGGTTTAAGAAGAGACACATGGAAGACTGGGTGAATTTTGTAAGATTGCGGAAGAGAAAGTTCGAAAGCCACAGGATTGATGATTCTTTTAATTCCGAAAGGTCCGATGAACCTTGGTCCCAGCTTACGAGAAGGACAGGGGAGTTTTAGGTTGGCCGTAGACAGCCACACTCTGTCACCAACCTTGAAGGCCGGGTTCTCCCTTCTCTTCTTATCATAATTCCTTTTATAGTCATCCTGGGCCTTTTGTATTGCCTCCTGCAGGGTCTGGTAATTCGTAAAGATGGAGGTTAATCTATCTTGTACTGCGGGCACATCAGTTTCTGGCAGAGAATCTGGAAAAAAGCATGGATGAAAGCCATAGTTAGCCCAGAATGGGGTTTGGTTGGTGGCCGCGTGCACTGAGTTATTGTAGGCAAATTCAGCACAGGGGAGCAGAGATACCCAGTTGTCCTGTGAAAAGGTGGAGAAACACCGAAGATACTGCTCTAAGGTCTGGTTGGTCCTCTCTGTCTGACCATTGCTTTGTGGGTGGTAGGCTGAGGACAAGCAGACATCAATATTTAAAGCTTTGCAAAGGGTTCTCCAGAATTTGGAGGTAAATTGCACACCTCTGTCTGATACAATGCTTTTGGGCAAGCCGTGAAGTCTCACTACTTCTTTAATAAAAGCCTGAGCCGTGTCTGTGGCTGAAGGTGTGCCCACCATAGGCACAAAATGCGACATCTTAGATAATCGATCAATGACTACAAAGATGGATGTGAATCCCTCAGCCGGAGGCAGGTCCACTATAAAGTCCATTGACAACATCTTCCAGGGCAAATCAGGAATTGGTAACGGCCTTAGCAGGCCCCAGGCTCTGGTGTTACTTCCCTTATTACGAAGGCACGTAGTACAGGAGCCAACATAATCCTTACAGTCCTGATTCAGGCCTGGCCACCAAAAAGATCGTTGAATGAGCTCAATGGTCTTGTGTACCCCGAAATGACCCGCTAATTGATGGTCATGACATGCCTTCAGGACTAGGGTCCTTGCTTCTTGTGGAACGAAGATCTTGTTATTTTGCCAGAAAAAATTGTCTTGTTTTTTCAAGGAACAAACTTCAGACTCCGGACACTGAGTGGAAGCTTGCTGGATGGCTGATTTTAAATCAGGTTGCAACAACAAAAAGTTTTGTGGTGAAAGGATGGTACTGGAGGAGGCTATTTCAGGGGTCTCTGGAAACATTCGTGAAAGTGCATCGGCCTTGCCGTTTTTTGACCCTGGCCTGTAGGTGATATGAAAATTAAATCGGGAGAAGAACAAAGCCCACCGTGCTTGCCGAGGCCTAAGGCGTTTAGCAGTCCTAAGATATTCCAGATTCTTGTGATCTGTAAATATCATCACTGGATGGGCAGCTCCTTCCAAAAGATATCGCCATTCTTCTAAGGCTGTTTTGATAGCCAGTAGCTCCCGATCACCGACATCATAATTCCTTTCTGCTTGACTCAGCTTCCGAGAAAAAAAAGCTACCGGATGGAGCAAGGCTTTAGGCCCCATACGTTGTGACAAGATTGCCCCAGTGGCGACCTCGGAGGCATCAACCTCCAAGACATAAGGCAGAGCAGGGTCTGGGTGCCGAAGTATTGGAGCGGAGGTGAAAAGAGCTTTCAGTTTATTGAAGGCCGCCTGGGCTTCCTGGGACCACTGAAATCGGGAATGTTGACGTGTGAGCTGGGTAATGGGAGCAATAATGGATGAGAACCCTTTAATAAATCTCCTGTAAAAGTTGGCGAACCCCACAAATCTTTGGATTCCTTTTTTATCCACTGGGGCAGGCCATTCCAGGATGGAAGACACCTTTTGGGGGTCCATAGCGATACCATCAGTGGATATGATCAATCCTAGGAACTGGATGGTTTGTCTCTCAAATTCGCATTTCTCTGCCTTGGCGTAGAGTCCATGTTTCCTGAGGGTAGACAAGACTTTCTTTACGTGCACACGATGCAATTCAAGAGATGCAGAGAAAATGAGAATATCATCAAGATAGACTATAAGGAAGTAATCCAGAAATTCTCTAAAGATGTCATTTACAAGGTGTTGGAAAGTGGCTGGGGCATTGCAAGTCCAAAAGGCATCACAAGGTATTCAAAATGTCCAAAACGGGTTCGGAAGGCCGTTTTCCACTCGTCGCCTTCTCTAATTCGGACTAAATTGTATGCACCTCGTAGATCCAGTTTAGTGAAAACTCGAGCAGCTCGAAATCGTTGAAACAGTTCTGGTATGAGAGGTAGCGGGTAGCGGTTCTTGACCGTAATTTTATTCAATTCCCTGTAATCTACACAAGGTCTGAGTGTATGATCCTTCTTTTGAACAAAGAAGATTCCTGCTCCTGCAGGGGAAGAGGATGGACGGATAAATCCTTTTTCCAGATTCTCGTTTATGTAGAGTCGTAGAGCCTCCAGCTCTATTTCTGATAATGGAAAAATCCGACCAAAAGGAATTTCTGCACCTGGAAGTAGTTCAATAGGACAGTCATAAGAGCGATGAGGTGGCAACACATCAGCTTTCTTCTTATCGAACACATCCAGGAAGTCATGATAGCTAGTAGGCACATACTGACCGATATCTGAGACTGCCTGAACGGTCAGGCAGCTGGGAGAGTCCAATGGTTCAGGAGCGAAACAATGCTGCTGGCAGTAGGCTGAAGGGAACATGATCTCACCTTTAGACCAGTCAATCTTGGGATTATGGGCCCTCAACCAGGGAAGGCCGAGTATTACCGGAAACAAGGGGGAGTAGAGGACATCGAAACATAGGAACTCTTGATGTCCAGAGTCAGTAATCGTTAGAATTGGTTCAGTCTCTTGGGTAATGGGCCCCGACTTGGGAATGGTGCCGTCTGCCAGGTGAACAGTAAAGCCCCGTACACACGTACCGATCGTCGGCCGACGGAACGTCCTACAAATGTTCGCGGCTGGTGTGTTTGTTGTTTGTCTGTTGAAAAGTGCTTAAAACTTGCCCAGGACATTTGTCTTCCGACAGAAAATGACGTCACTACGTTCCACGCACGTTCGCCGCTACAAAAGAGGAAGTGAGTGTTTGGCCGTGACCCTTCTGGGCATCTCGCGCTGATTTCGGTAGCATTTGTTTGGTTGACGACATTTCGCTATTTTCCGAGACATCGTTCGAGAATTTATTATGGCGACCGTGAATTCGTCCGTTGCTGTCGTTAGTGTTGGAGTTTTGGCTCTGAGACGACGTACGAGCAATAGGAAGAAGAAGCGGACCTCCTGGACGAAAAATTGGTTGCTTAACCGTGATCAATTTTCTCATATGTCCTTGCTGAGGGAGCTCCAGGAAAATAATCCTGATGACTTCAGGAATTATTTGAGGATGACGGATCCCATCTTTTACCGTCTTCTTGCCCTGGTGTCCCCCTATATTCTGAAGCAGGATACTTGTATGCGGCTTGCAATTACTCCTGAGCAAAGGTTAATTGCGACGTTGAGGTATCTTGCAACAGGGAGAAGCCTGCAGGATCTGAAGTTCACCACAGGCATCTCCCCCCAAGCTCTTGGAGTCATCATCCCTGAGACCTGCTCTGCCATCATCAAGGTCTTGCAGAAGGACTATATCAAGGTATGTTTGATTTTTTACATTACATTACATGTATTACTAGTTTCACCCGAATTATGATGTTTTTGGATGTACAGCAATTGACACAGGCCATTATTTGTAAACTACCCTCTGTCCGCATGCACATAGTAGTAAAGATGTAGATTATCTTTAACCATTTGTAAAATTACCCACTAACCACCCCACCATTCTCTCCTATGTGTCCCTAAACGCATTGCCTGTTAACAGTATTTTGAATTTGGGTCATTTTATTGCTTTCCCTCAAACAATTATTCCTTGGCCAATGTTTTAGTACCTAGTTAATGATTTATCTAAAATACATCAGTCCATCCATTCCCACCTATGATTCTGTATGTTTATGTAATGATGTTAAAACCTTCACTGACCACAAGCCCTAATTGATGTATAAATGCCCAGTTTTACTTACCCATCCCCCCACCCACATGCTAAATCTCAAAGTCAGCATATACCAAAGCTCAAGTTCAGAGGTCTTCAAACTATGGGCCACCAGTTGTTCACGAACTTCAATTTCCATCATGCCTAGTCATGTCTGTGAATGTCAGAGAATTACAAGGCCTCATGGGATGTGTAGTTCTGCAACAGCTGGATGGCCGTAGTTTGTAAATCTCAGCTCTAGCTGGTGAGTATAATGGGCCATACACACTAGAAGATTGTCAGAACAATTTATCCTTCCGATTTACCAAAACCAAATAATATGAGGTCCAACAAACACTTTCAAATCCTATGCAATCTGGTAGGCCCTTGCACTACATAGAAAAGGTAAATCTGCACGAAAAAGTCTTCAGAGAATCTTCTAGTGTGTATGGCCCTTTACAATATAAGAACAATAGGAGGTTGAAAATAAATGTATGTAGATGTTACATCCCCATATCCAAACCTTTGCCTTCCTGTTGTATATTTTTTTAGCAAGTTGCATAAGCATTTAACAGACAACTGTGTGTGTAATTAATAATGTGATGTGCTCAAGCACTAATTTTTTTTTTTTTATTTTTTCCCCACAGTTTCCTTCAAACGCAGAGCAATGGCTGGAGATTTCTGATCAATTTCTGGAGAAGTGGAATTTTCCCAATTGTGGGGGTGCTATTGATGGGAAGCACGTCCGCATTGTCCCCCCTCCGAATTCCGGCACATTTTATTATAATTATAAAGGTTTTTTTAGTATAGTCATGCTAGCCATAGTTAATGCAAACTATGAGTTTATTTTTTTGGATATTGGCAAAAATGGCCGCAATTCGGATGGGGGAGTTATTGATCAGACGGAGTTCGCTCGTCGTCTAAAGAACGGCACTCTGAACCTGCCATCCAGGGAGCAAACTGTTGAGGGTATGAGCTTTGTGTTTATCGCAGATGAGGCTTTTGCGCTTGGGGAGCATCTCATGAAGCCCTACCCTCAGAGGAACCTCACCCCAGACCAAAGGATTTACAACTACCGGTTGTCCAGAGCTCGCAGAGTTGTGGAGAATGCCTTCGGGATAATGGCCAACCGGTTCCGGATATTCCTGACGTCCATAAACCTGGCACTGTACAAAGTGGATAATGTGGTCTTGTGTTGCTGCATTTTGCACAACTTCCTACGCAGGAATGCACAAAATTATGTCTTGCAGCAACTGGATACTGACCCTGCTATGCCAGGTACAAGTGGAGAGGCCCAACCTTCTAACCAAGTGGAGTCCATGCCGTCAATGGAAGTTGGACGGTCAGCATTGGCATCACACAGGGCCCGTCAGATCCGCCAGGAATATCTGGACTATTTCGTGGGGAGAGGAGCTGTGTCCTGGCAGCAATCACTGTCACAAACACATTAATCTTGTTAAAGATTGGACACACAAGATAAATGTCAGAGATATATTATTTTTCAACACATTAAACAAAAATTGCAATGATTCTGTATTGTGGATTATAATCATTTGGGCACATATGCCAAACACAATTATTTGGGTTAATCATGTGTTATATATGTGTGACTTTGGAAGGGTTAATACATTCATCAGTGTGTTTCTTGACTGTAGTCTCTCACCAGCTGATCCAAAGTGATGATGGCCATGTGTTATTTTTTAGCCAGTGGTGTAAATACAAGGGCCTTCTGCACCCCACAAAATGTACACAAACCCTGTCACATTGAGAACTAGGTCACACCCAAGGTTCATCTAATGTCACCTTATATTGGTGTTCATTGTCCAGAAGTTGCCCATACTATATATTTCAGATAATACATTAGGGTATTAACAAAGTACCTACACCTGTTATGTTGTGTTCATTTATGACATCCTTCTCACTGCCCACCAATGTTAGGATATGTCAGTGTTATGTGAAACTTGATCATTGTTCATCTCAAAGTGTTATATATATATAGGTAATGGAAAGTGAACTAGAGCAACGAACAAGCAATACACTATAGATTACACTGATCCCCCTACACTGATTGCTACTGGCAATATCAATGCCATATTGAATCCTAGGACTGCTAGTACCTTGAGTGTTGAGTCACACTTATGCGATGCGGGAAGTCTGCGACTTTGCAGCCTTCCAGCATTGCATAAGGGTGACCCGCCACTTACTTTTTCCACAGGATTGTATTCCACAAGTGTTAAGCACTGTGCGATCCAATCCAGATACATCAGAAATAAAGGGTCATGTGCGACTTGTATGCGTGTTCAGTGCGAATGTAGCCATACAAAGTGTATGTCTCAATTCACACTGCACATCTGATGGCATGTAATATCGTAGCGCACTGCTCCTTTATTACATGCGATCAGATGTTCATGCGAAAATCAGCTATACAGTTTGTATGGCTCAATTCGCACTGCACTCGCACAAAAGTCGCACATGATGCATTTATTCAGCCGCATCAGGATAGGATCGCACAGTCGTTCAAACTTGTGTGCTCCGATCCTGTGTGAAATGTCAGATCGCACTGTGATATGCGTTAAAACTGGGGGTATCTTTAACATTTCATTGACACCTCCAGCAACTTGCATATGGCAGTGTCCAAAATGCTTTCATTAACATGTAAATATGTGAATAGGACAGCCATCATACATTTAGTGCTTCTTTACACAGCTTTAGACCTCGACCCCCCAACGAAAGTCTAATAAAGAATTGAACACACATTGTTGAATGTAAAAATGTTTTAGTATCAAACATTCACAGGGTTAGGGTTAGGGTTAGGGTGTTGGAAAGTGCTTTTCCCAAACTTGGGTACACTCTTTAACATCTGAGTGTCATAAAACTGGCCTAAAATATTATATAAAAATGGGAACATCCCAATACAAACAGTAAAAAATTTTAAAATAATTATTTTTAAAATTTGGCAAGCATGTCCACAAAATCACGCATCTTTCCTTGCAATGCCGTTGCAGTCTCTTTTATTTGCTCGAGGTCTGAGCAGCATTGAAGAGCCTCACGGGTCAATTTGGCCAATGTGCAAGTGTGTAATACATGATCTGGAAAATAAAATACAACGGAGTCAATGTGAATCACCTACATGAGGTCATAATATAGAAACATTTGGTGTGCAGGTAATCTTTAAATTCCTCTCGAGTTAATACCTACCCTGTTCTTATGCTCTTTTGCCCTAGGCTCTTCATCTTCCTCCTGACCTCCTCCAATGCTGTTGCTGATGATTCTGCCGGTCTCCTGAGCTTACTATATATTCATTAGGGGTGTGAACGCATGATGACGTCATTGTGAGGGCATGGTTGTAATGTATATATATTAAGATGCAGAGACCAGAGACGGGCAGAATGCACGGCAACAGCATTGGAGGAGGACAGGAGGAAGAAGAAGAGCCTAGGGCAAAAGAGCAGACAACATAAGAGCAGAAGATTGGACAGCAGAAGACTGGAGAGGAGAAGATCCAAAGAGCAGAGTGGAGAAGACCGGATGAAGATCTTTAAGAACATTTCATAAACGTCTCCTGTCGTTATTCACATACACTTCCATTTATGTGGTTAATGTGTAGGGGTACTATGTACCCCATACCCATTCACATAGTGATTGGGATCTGGGGGCCACCCTTTGTTAAAGGTTGCTTCCAAAGTCCTAGGAACCCCCTGGCCGCATGACCCCCCAAAACCACCAGACAGGGTTGTGGGGATGAGGCTCTTGTCCTCCTCTACATGGGAGTAAGGTGCTTTTGGGTGTGCGGTGCAGAGGCCCCCTGGCCCAAAGCAACAAAACCCCCCCATGTTGAGGGCATGTGTCCTGCTGTGGTCCAGGGGGTGTTTGGTCCGCTTGCTCGTTCTCTTTCCTGGCCTGACAAGCTGCATGCTTGTATAAGGGTCTGGTAGGGGTTTTGGGGGTAACCCACGCTGTCTTTTTGTTGTGGGCATACCCTCAAACTCAATACCACACACAAAAGGCCTGGTTGTGAACTTGGGGGGACACCCACGGTGGGTTCTTCAATTTTTTGGTGTAGTTCCCCCTCAAAAATCTTCACAACGCAAGTGGCCCCGCAAGTCAGAGCATCCTGATCCGACTTACGGTGCGACTTCCATTCAAATAAAGAGGCTCCCATAGGGAACTAGTGTTGTAAATTGGAGGCTAAAAATAACACTGATAAAAATCATTCTGAAAAAACCTACGTGGGCACACAATTGGCTCTTGGACACTTGGTCCTGGATCCTCCACATTTTCGGAAGTGGCTTCCATGCTGCTTGGCAAGTTGCCAGGAGATCGGGGTTCTGACATGGCTGGGGATGCCACATCCTGGCATGATGCAACATCTGCAATGTAAATTTGTAAGGGAATACAAGAATATAAGGTTAAACAATCATTGCAAATACACATATTTCTATGATACCACTACACAAAAATCTGTGACTACCAACCTTCTTGTTGCTCTGGTGTCTGGTCACTTGTAGGCTCCACCAGGATTATTTCCGGCATAATGTCTTCATCTACATAATACAAAACATTGGCCATATCATAAAAGTCACCAGAGGTACATTTGTTAGGACATGGTGCCCTGCTTGATAGCTCTTTTAGTAACAAATATGAAGACATGTACATGGTTATCTACGAAAAATATGGTACATTAATGTTTGACAGTGCATAGGAACCAATTACCTTTAGTGGAATCTGTGCCACCTTCTGTGCCCATGTCCTCATCTTGTTCCACAACTGCCGATGGAGCTGCCAAACCTCTCCTCCTCCTTTCCCATTGTTTGGCACGGAGTTTACGTTTTTCTCCTATTTAAAGGTTTGAATAATAATCTGTGATTAATAGGAATGTTTGCTGAGAAGATTCGTGCAGGAAAGAACGTTCGTTGCAACACAATACATATATTTTTCACTATGGCTTCCTGACTTTTAATGTCATATACTAAAACATCAACAATAGATCGATCAAATCACGACATGACAACTAAAATGAGTAATCTAACTTTTTACATAGACATTATAATCTAGACATGTTAATACAACATACACCAAATTATAAAAAACATATTGCATGATTAAAAAAATAAAGAAAAAATAAAACTTACTTTTTTTCAAAATCCGATGGATTTGGGAAAGCTGATCCTGCTCACGGTGTTTGAGGTCAGACCACCGTTTCCGAATCTGATCTTTCGATCGCTCGACACCGAATTTTTTGACCAAACAGGCCACCACCTTGTCCATGATGCCATCTTTCCTGGCATTGGGCCGATCGTAATTTGCCAACTTTCCATCGTAATCCATTTTTTCTAAAATGGAGACCATCTCCACCATTTCTGGCTTTGACATGGGTGTAGCCCTTGATTTTCGGGTGGCCCAATCACTTCGGCCCCCACTAATTGAGCTCCCAGATTGTTGAGACATGGTTCCTAATTAAACAATTATTATTCCACTGCCTCAGGTGTGAGTGTCGCATGTAGGCCTGATCTTCGGCACGTACACACCCCTGCACAAGCCCGCCACTGGAGGAGGAGTTGACGCCTGCGCTGTATTTAAAGGACGCCAGATCGTTCGGCCGACGATTCGCTAGCGGACATATCGAGAGTTGGAGCACGATCGAGCGGCGAATCACGACTTTTCCCCACAAACAAAGGTACGACTCTTTTAATAGAAAGTGTGTGTTTTGGGCCCTATACAGCTTTTATTAGGAATATCTTTATTATGTGCCAAAATACATGCTATTTTAATATGTTTTGTGTTGTTTTGTGTCTTGCAGGCATATACTGTCCTGCAATATGGTGGACAATTTCACCACCCACAACTTTTTAATAAGTTTTATTGATGAGTTCAGGCAACTGCCGTGTTTGTGGCAAGTGAAGTCCGCGGATTATAAAAATCGAAAACTCCGAAAACAGGCCATGGAACATTTGGTGGCCTTCTACAAGCCCGTCTGTCCTGGGGCAAATTTTGAGTATATACGCAAAAAAATAAACAGTATTCGTACTGCCTACAGGCGGGAGTTAAAAAAAATAGAGGAGTCCACCCAGTCTGGAGCAGGGGCACGGAATGTACATGTACCACGGCTGTGGTACTATGATAACATGCGGTTCCTGGCAGACACCATGGAATCCAGGCCGTCAATTTCTACACTGCCTTCTACTTCGGCAGAGGGCTCAGTGTCGGTAGATCCAAGCCAGGATGAGGATTTCCTGGAGGAGAGTTTTACTCAGGTATGGCATTTCACAATATATTGTCTGCTAAAATGTAATCATGTAACAAAATTATAAGCTAAACCATAATTGACCCTTTAGGTAAACGGGCATAGCAAGGGGTTGGCATGACAGGCAACCGCCAGGGGCGCAGGCCAAGGGGGGTGGGTCACAAAAACATTGGCATTGTTTTATTGTTTATTTTAACAATCCACTCAGCCTGCACACCCCAGAACCCACAGTTTGCAGGTGGATTCATGCAGGTGTAAAACATTGAGAGCAGCTTCATGCAGGTGTAAAACATTGAGAGCTGCTTCATGCAGGTGTAAAACATTGAGAGCTGCTTCATGCAGGTGTAAAACATTGAGAGCTGCTTCATGCAGGTGTAAAACATTGAGAGCTGCTTCATGCAGGTGTAAAACATTGAGAGCTGCTTCATGCAGGTGTAAAACATTGAGAGCAGCTGAGCCAAAAGACCAGGAGACTGAGACTGCCTCTCACTGCATCCCCAGCACACCTCTGGTCTTACAAACACTGCTGCATCCCCAGCACACCTCTGGTCCTAAGAAACACTGCTGTAGCCTCAGCATTCCTCTGGCTCAACCTTTTTTAATACAAAACTAACAGCTCCTGCAAATGATCCATCCATCCTTGCTTCCATGTCTCTGGTCTCTCACTCTGGGTCAGCAAGGCAGGTGGCTTCCTTATTCCTGTTTCCCTGCACTGCTTCACCCTCAATGCCCTACATCAAGTCCTCTGCAAGTTCAGGCCCCTCTCTCTCTGCAACCCCCTCCTCTCTCTCTCACACCCCCTCTTTCTCTCCCTCTCTCTATCTCTCAACCCTCTCTTTCTTTTTCACACCTGAGACAATGATTGCCCACTAGAGAGCTCTACACTGGGCAAACAAGGGGCAAATTAGAAACTTTTAATGCCCTTTAATTTTTTTTTGGGGGGGTGGGTTACAGTTTTACATTGATCTTGGGGGGGGGGGGGGTTGTTGCCAAATACAGCTCCTCAACAAGGGCACTGGAGACCCTAGATATGCCACTGTATGTAAAGTCTGCTATTTGTTCACAATAATATAACAAACATGACTTTTTATATACACTATAACATTCTAATCAATTGTTCATTTCATCAACAGGGAAGTGTCACTGAGGAGGAGCCAGGTTGCAGCCAGGAGCCTGGGGAGCCTGTGGAGCCTGAGGAGCCTGCGGAACTCTTTCCACCACCACCTCCTCCTGCCAAACGGAGGCAAAAGAGGAAGCACGTGGATGACATCACCGACGAGTTTATCCAGGAGGCCACCATAGCCCTCCGTAGGAAACCGGAGGCCAATGAGTCCTTCGGGAATATGACTGCCAAAATCCTGGATAAGGTGGACCTCAGGCAGTGTCAGTATGCCAGAAAAATTATTCTGGATGTGCTGCAAAACGCAGAAAACGGCATACTTACTGAGCACAGCCACGCATGCCAGGAGCACCCGTGCCCTCCACCTCCACCTCCACCTCCACAACACCCACCACCTCGCCAAATGCCACATGGCCAGTGGCAATATGGCCAGCAGGATCCAAACCTGCCCTCATGGCAACCTGATTACAGTTACCAGCCACTTTAATTTGTGTAACCCCCTATTATTTATTTTACCCCTGTTTGCCAGTTTCTAGTTTAATTTTGTCCAAATGGACCTTTTTTATGTTTAGTTTATTATACGGAAAGTATTAATGTTTGCTTTGGTTTTTTTTTGCTGAGATCCAAAAAATAAAGAAAATTGAAAATAAAAAATGGCCTATCTGAATTTGTTAACATGTTTAATATTGTGCATAACCTGAAAAATATGTTTTAGACATTAATTCATACAAGAATAAAGGGTCATATCAATAGTTAGATCTTTGGTGTGAAAATACAAAAATAATGGTGAAGAGTTCAAATTATTTAATTCTAAAATTTGATAGAACAGATAGAATAGACAAACATTATCTTCATCATAACAGAACACATGCCTTTTTATTAGAAAAGTATGGCATTATGAGCAGCATCTTCCTTCTTCTCACATTTATCAAGATGAGCATGTGCTCCGCATTTCACCTATTTCTTGGACTTCCGCGAGCCGAAAGTTCTTTCTGAATAAAATGTTGAGTTTACTAGAGAAAATTCTTCCGGGAACTCATTTGGTTTGATCATGCGTGTTGGGATTTGTAGCTGTGTGTCGGCCGAATTGTGTACTGACAGGCGAACAATCGTCCGTTCTGGTGTCGGCATACAAATATTTTCATGTTTGCACGAAAGACTTTTGTCCGCGGATTGTGCGCAGACATCTGTCGGAGGCACCATACTAACACGCGTACAATCGGCAGATCCTTCGTCCACCGACGTTTGTATGCCGACGATCGGTACGTGTGTACGGGCCTTAAGACTCAGTGTTTTAGGTCTAAGTGGAATCTGTAATTTCTTAGCTAATGTAAGATCCAGAAAACAACTGCAGGCGCCTGAATCAACAATGGCTCGGAATTTGACTTCCCCTTCTGCCACTTGCAGTGAGACAGGCAAGATGATATGAGCGGGGGAGGATCCAGCGACCGAGGCATATGTGGGACGAGAGGACAGGAACTTACTGGGTCTCACAGGGCAGTTTCGAAGGAAATGTCCCGTACCGCCACAGTATAGACAAAGGTTGGCTTGCCGCCGGCGGATCCTCTCTTCAGGGGTCAGGGAAGGCCGCAACAGGCCGAATTGCATGGGTGTAGTGGTGGTTACTGGAGGTTTGTAAGATTGAGTCCGTTCAAAGCGCCGCTCCCGTAATCGGCGGTCAAGCTGTATAGCCAACTGTATAAGGCGTTCAAGGGTAGTGGGAGCTTCCACCCGGGCCAGTTCATCTTTGAGCACCTCGGACAGACCAAGCCGGAACTGGTACTTGAGTGCGGCTTCATTCCAGTCTGTATCTGCTGACCATTTGCGGAATTCAACCGTATAGTCCTCTACAGGCCGATTCCCTTGCTGGAGTGTGTGCAGGGCCGCTTCGGCCGAAGCCATTCGCTGGGGGTCATCATACAGCTGTGCCATGGCTTCAAAAAAGGCTGAAACTGAGTCTAGGACTGGGTTACTTTGTTCCATAAGATGATGGGCCCAGGATTGAGGTTCTTCTGTCAGCAAGGAGATGATGAAACCGACTTTGACAGTTTCAAGGGAGAAAGTCCGTGGCTGCAGAGCTAGGTATAACTGACAAGTATTTTTAAACGCTCTGAATTTTCTTCGGTCCCCGGAGAAACGTTCGGGTATGGGGACCCTTGGTTCAGGTGGAGGTACCACTACTGTGGGTATGACAGCGGTGCGTTCAAAAACAGCAGAGGCTGGAGCGGAGACCTCATGTGCGGTATTCTGGCAAGCAGAAAAGGACGTAGAGGGTATGCTGTGCAGGCGACCTTCTAGTTGCATATAGCCTTCTTGTAAATTCTGTACGGCTTGTGTGAGGGCTGTAACTTGTTGGCACAAAGCCTCTAGCGGAGACGCACCTCTGTCGGCTTCAGACATTTTATGGCTGACTGGTACTGTCACGTACCTGGTCCTGAAGTCGAAATGCCGAGAGGGCTCTCCTTGCGGCTGAGTGCTTGGTGTCCCTGAAGGTGGTAACAGGAAGCACGAAGCCCAAAGTAGCAGGGATTGCCAGCTGTGCCCCAGATGAGGGTTGATGGTAGGAATATATCTCTGCAGGTGAACACCAGAGGAGGTGAGCACTAGGACCCAGGAGTGCTGTGGTAGTTGCAGACTGCACACGGCTGGAAGTAGTTTGTAATGGAGAGTGCAGCTGGCAGGATCAACAGGTAAGTACTGGAAGCAGGTTCTGCAGGCTGGGTACAGCAGGTGGGCACCAAGGCAGATCACAGCAGACAAGGCACAGCCAAAGGCGTAGTCGGGGACAAAAGCAGAGGTCAGTAAGCCAGAGGTCAGCAGATCAGATAGCAGAGTCGTGGTTAGGCAAGCCGGGGTCATACACAGGGCAGATGACAAGAGAAGATCCGTGAACAATCCGAGGTCAGAGCTGGGAGCGAGACAAGAGGAATCCAAGAACAAGCCGGGTTGTCAACAGGTGATCAGAAGCAGCAACAAACACAGGAAGCAGGAAACAGGAAACAGGAAGCTGAAGACCAGTCAGCAATGTTCATGTGCCACAGATATCCTTTTAAAGGCCAGAGGGTGCTGGGATTGGACATCCACTTTGTGGGCCAGCACGCACACGTCTTCGCCCTAGCGGACGTGCGTTTGCAATACGTGCGTGCGTATTCATGCGGCTAGTTCCCTGACAGGTATGATGGGGCGTTATCAAGATACATTTTAAGAGCCTCTGGTCTAAGGTCCAAACCTTTGGTGGTCCTCAAAGTGTGGATTTTGGCTTTAACACCACTTTAACCCTGAAAGTGAAGTGCATGTAGAGTATAACTAAAAATGTTTTTAAGTGAAGTAGGAAAGGGTTCAAAGCCCTATCAGGTTATTGATAGGTATAGGCAGTTGTTACCAGAACGTGCCCCTGTCAAAAGATCTCTAGCACAGCTCTCATGGCAACTCGAAAGATCTCTATCACAGCTCTCATGACAACTCGCAATGGTCACCTGGATAAATAAAGGCAAACCTTCCCAGCGAGGACACAGACCACAATAAAAACATTGCAGAAGTTCTAGCCTAAAACTACAACTAAATTTTAAAAAAGTTTTGCTTTTACATATACTTTAATATGCAAAACAATAAGAACATATATTTCTAAACAGACCTGAAATTGCTGGAAAATAACTTTTATAGTTTTGCCACTGTTAAGCTATTCTGACCAATTTCTCTAGTAATTTTTGCATCATTTCAAATAATATGAAAATAGCCAAAGTATTTCAGATAATTTGACCAATTTATAACCACTTTCTACTTTTTTTGCTCTTTTGCCATAGTTTTTTGACACAATGTCAATTTTTATATTCAACTGGAAAATTAAATGTACAAAAGATTAATATTTTCTTTTTAATCTTGCTATTTAGTTCAACAATGTTACCAGTTTTGCTGTTTTTCCAACATGTCTGCATTTCCGAATTTTCCCACTTCACTTTGACATCACAATTTTTTTTTAAATGTTTATGAACTAAAAAAATGCATTGGTAAAAAGGGTTAATTAAGTCAAACTAAAGCTTTTCATTCTCTATAAAAAGGCTCCTTAGGCTATTTACGTATTGTAATACTATGTGAAATATATTCCATCAGTTTTCTTAAGCTGTCAGCTACACTTAGAGTTTATATACCAGGATATCTGGACGCTTTGGAAGAGTCTTCTGGGTAGATGCCTTAATAAATAATTTATCCAAAGTAATTGCTTGCCTACCAGTGCAGTTTTTTTAGAATTTTTCACATGCATGTTAAAATCTGCTTTTTTGCAAGAACATGACTTCGGAATGGGACCCCTAAATGTTATACATTTCCTGGAATCAGAAGCCCCAATAAAATGGTTGCTATAACCCCCACACTAACCCCTCCTGTGAACCTAACTTGCACATTAACTCTCCCTATAACTTCAGTGTTAACTCTCACATTAACCTGTAAACTTCAAACTAACTGTTCCTGTAACCCTAACTGACACATTAAGGGGTTGATTTACTAAAAAACTGGTGAGTGAAAAAAATCTGGTGCAGCTCTGCATGGAAACTAATTAGCTTCCATTTTTTTTTTCAAAGCTACAATGCGCAGCTGCACCAGATTTTGCACTCTCCAGTTTTAGTAAATCCACCCCTAAGCCTCCCAAAACCCTAAGGCTCAGTTCACACTGGGGCGACCTGTCAGGCAACTTAGTCCCCTGACAAGTTGCGCCCCTTTCAGTGCAATGGAACTGTTCTAATCGGAGCTTCTCAAGTCGCTTCGACTTGGAAAAAGGTTCCTGCACTACTTGGGGGTGACTTCAGATTGACTTGCATTGACTTCTGTTAAAGAAGCCATTTGCAAGCTGCGATGAAGTAATGCTGTGCGGCGCAGCTTCAAAATCAGGTGACTTTGAAGCCATGCTCGTGTGAACCGAGACTATTTCTAACCCTTACACTAACCTTACCTGTAACCTTCACAATAAGCTTTCCTGTAATGTAACCTGCATGCTAGCCCTCTCTATAACCCTAATGCTAACTTTCTGACTAACCCCAATTGCAACACTTGCTTAATGTGAATGTAACCGCTTTATGACCGCCCGCCGCAGGCAGCCGCTCCCAGGCAAATCGCTGTACATGTACGATGCTTGCTATCGGGATGCTAGGAGGCAAGCGCGTACCACCGGCGGCGCACTCCCGCCCCCGCTCGTCAGCTGGGAAGCCAATGCAGTGGGCAGGTGGCTCTGATTGCTGCCTGACAACAATAAAAATGACATAAATCTTTCCCATAGTTAGTAGACGTGATAACTTTTGCCCAAACCAATCAAAATACGCTTATTGGCCTAAAATAATAAAAAAATTTGATATTTTAATTTTTTTTTTTGAGAATGTCATATAGCAGAATGTCAAAAATATTGCTTTTTTTTTTTCAAAATGTTGCTACTTTTTTTGTTTATAGCGCAAAAAATAAAAATTGCACAGGTGATCAAATACTACCAAAAGAAAGCTCTATTTGTGGGAAAAAAAATGACATCAATTTTATATGGGTACAGTGTAGCATGACCACGCAATTGTCTGTTAAAGTAACGCAGTGCCGAATCGCAAAATAGGGCCTGGTCAGGAAGGGGGCAAATCCTTCCGGTCTTAAAGTGGTTAAAGTGGTTCTAAAGCCTCAAGATTTTTCACCTTAATGCATTCTATGCATTAAAGTGAAAAACCTTCTGTGCTGCTGCTCCCCCCAGATCCCACCCCCCTCCCTTTTTCTAACTTGAGCCTGATCCATGATGTACATGAGGGCAACGGCTCCAGCCACTGTCTCTCTCCTCATTGGACAGATTGATAGCAGCAAAAGCCATTGGCTCCCACTGCTGTCAATGAAATCCGGGGGGCCTGGGTCCTGTCAATAGACGCAGCAGCTGGACTCGGGAGCAAGCCCACACGGATGCCCCCAAGAAAAGCAGCTTTCCCTGGGGACATCCGATGAAGAGGAGGGACCTGGAGCATTGATGGGGCACCCCAGAAGAAGAGGTTTGGGGCTGCTCTGTGCAAAACCATTGCACAGAGCAGGTAAGTATAGGCATGTTTGTTATTTTTATTTAAAAAAAAAAAATGACCCCTTTAACCCTTCATAATATCCATATTCTTTATTGCAGAAGTTAGTTCCTGCGCACACCCAGCTACAGGTGCTGTCTTCCCAAGCAGTTTATCCTCCACTATACATCTCTATGGTTAGGCTGAGTTAAATGCATTAGGGGGGGGGGGTGTTAGTTCAGATGATTTTGGCAATTGCACTACCCAAATTAAATGTATTGATCTTGGCTTTTATCGTGGCCTGTCTTTTCTTCACAGTGTTTGCCTTTGTTTGTATACTTACCTCTTCACTGGAATCTTCTGTGTTGTAGACCAACCCTTCCTGTAATGACTAATATCATTGTGCAAGCTTCAAAATCTACTGATTCAGATTCAATACCAAGTAGTTTTCTAGCTCTCAGGATATTGGTTCCTAGTTCAGCTGAATCAGCCTGGGATTGCTAATTGGTTTGGTCAGCTCATTGTTGAAGTTGATTTTTTTAGACTTTTTCTCCTCTCCAATAAAAGCTGATTTTCAGCTAAGGACTCAATGTGGAGTACGTTCTGTAATTTGCTGGTCCTTTTACCTCAGTCCCTGTGTGGCGTATTAAGAACAAATGCTACAAGCTTTAAGTGACTGAACCTGAAGTGTGTTACTACAAAAGCATAGCCAACGTTACACACAGGCAGGTGTAGGTTTTCATATACCCTGTCAATGAAACCGGAGATCACAAAACACAGAATTCCCCCCCACACCTGCAAAAATTCCAAATACCAATTTCTCCATCATTACAAGAAAAAATATGAAGCTGGGTGATCAGCAGAGAGCAGCAGAACATGCTAAAAATACACACCATTTCTCAGCGGCTGTGACAACTCACAAAAGCAAAGCTAGTGACTGGGGGAAGGCTGGTAGACGAGCCAGGAGAGTTAACCCCAACGATGCTGATGGCTATGCCTGTCAGAGAAAGCAACACATCCATTTGCCTTACAGAAGAAAAAATATAAAAGGTAACTGATAGTATTGGCTAAAATAAGTGGACAGCTCACCATGTCGGGATTGAAATAATCATATTACAGCTGGCTTCAATTTTTTACAATCTAGCTAATAAACAATTGAACGCTGGCCTTTCTTTCGGAACTACAGAAAGAGCTCGGACCCCCTACTGTACTTCTTTTGCTTTTTTCGCTGAGGGTTAATAAATTGTCTCCTTCTTTCTGCATGGATGCCTGTATGTTCCCCACACCTGCTCTCAATGTAAAAATAGCTTCGGGTAATAAATGGTGCCCACCATCATTTTGCAGTGCTCAGGTGTATCTATCTGGGAATTTTGGCATCTGCTTCTTCCGATGATAGTAGGGGGTACGGCTGAGTGTCAGAGTGATTAATCCTTTCATTGTCACTGACAGCAAAACAAGGCCTATATTCATCTTACATCCAAGATGTGTAGGCATATGACCGTGCTGGGTACCGCTGCCCCAATTACTGGTCGCCAAAAATCATCTTGTGCTTGTCACTAATTGGCGCCCATTTTAACTAATCAGTTTTCATTGTAAGATACACATATCTTAAAAAGGAATAAATAACAAAGACAAAGATTTTTGTAAAGATCTACTTCTGTATGAAGAACTCAGTGACACAACAAATTCTAACTACATTTTTACGATGGTACTTTCTTGTTTGCTAGCACCTCTAGTTCAAGCTTCCACTTACTGTATGCTATTTTTACTTTCAGCATACATTTTACACATTTTAAAACCATTCAGCACTTCCTAAATCTTTTGACTTTGCCTTTGCACCCCCAGATAACCTGCTGACTGCATAGATGCATGCAGTGACCAAAAAGGAACAAAAAGATTTGTGAAACCTATAAGCAAAGGATCCCCAGAGGCTTGTGAGCTCCTCGTTACTTTTGGTTCCTACTGATGTTACCCAAAACAGATTTTTCTGTCCTATTTATGACACATTTCAGGGAATCATGAATGATACCAAATGTATTACAGGTAATGTAAGGTCTTAATAGGTTGAATGTAAACCCAAAATGGACAACATTTAGTTTGCTGAAGCACTGTGGGGTTGATTTACTAAAACTGGTGTGTAAAATCTGGTGCAGCTGTTCATGGTAGCCATTCAGCTTCTAATTTCAGCTTGTTCAATTAAGTTTGGACTAAAAAAACCTTTAAGTTGATTGGTTTCTGTGCAGAGCTGCAGCAGATATTGCACTTTCCACCTTTAGTAAATCAACCCCTGTGTATCATAATCATTTGCCACTTTTTTTTCAGTACATACACCTTTTACATTTTTTTTTTTTGCATATCAGTGCTGTTGTTTTTCTCCAGCCTCTAGAACAGGGGTTTGAAATTGAAAGGTCCACTTACCAATTTTCTATTCAGTCCCAGGTCCGGAAAAGTGACCGTCAAATTCCAAATACAGAACGCCAACAACAAAAAAAGGCATTCCCCAAAACTTTTGAACTATACACAAAAAAATGTGGTAGACCTTTAGTGTGAAAGGTGACACCTTTGTTAGACAGGGAGTAGTGATATACAAAGCTGACCAAGATTTCTCATTGAGGCCAATGTTAAATATCAGTACTGCCATACCAAGCTGTCCATAGTAGTGAATGTACGTAAATGCCTCTGTACTGCACCTCTTCCCAGCTGCTACAACCTCTGCAACACACACACCTCTCCTCTGCCCTCATCTTCCCCAAAGGTCCCCCATCTTCCACATGATTACCTTTCTAAAATACCTTTCTGATGCTGGCTGCCATATCTTCCTTCTTCTTCCCTATGCACGTGTTGCTTGACACAGGGGGCGGGTCTGGGTAGCAGTCCCGCCCATTCCCGACATCACAGCTTGAATTTGACAGGTGCAGTCTCACATTGTAGCTGCACAGTGCCCTGAGTAGATGTCTCTTCACTGCCTGCTGCTGAAGCCTGGCTTCCCTCAGCTCCATGTGTCCACAGACTACTACAGGGGACTACAACTCCTGGAATGCAGCGCGGCGGGGGTGTTCCTCCTCCGCTGTGAATGCTGGGCGGCGAGTGTGTGACGTCACTGGTTGCTAGACGCCAGACGGCTGGTGATCTAGCAACCAGTGATAAAAGGAATAGGCAGCTTCAGCACAGACTGCGCGGTCCAGATCTAAGCGCATCTGGGTCCGGACGCGGCCCGGAGTCCGCCTATTGAGGACCCAGGCTCTAGAACTTGCTAGACATAATTGTTACACAGTGGCCCCATAATGAGAAGTTCCTGAACAAGTATCTTCATGACAGGATCACCATGTATTTTTTAATCACTTGCCGACTGCCCGCCGCATATATACTGCGGCAGGCTGGCTCGGCTGCGCGAATCGCCGTACCTGTACGGCAGTTCGTAGAAGCGCTCCTGGGGGCGTGTGCCCACGCTCACTAGGCAGCGGGGATGCCGATCATGGGACCGATGGCACCAATTGCCACCAGACACCCCTGATCGCTCCACACTGAGTGAGAACGACGATCTGCCGTTGTAAACACAGCTGACCGTTGTTCTCTCTGAAATGATCACAGAGCAACTGTGATCCTCCTATATAGGATCACAGGTCTCTGTGTTCATTTCACAAGTCCCTCCCCAATACAGTTAGAAAACACTCCCCTAGGCTCACATTTAACCCTTTGATCACCCCTGGGTTAACCCCTTCCCTGCCAGTGTCATTATTACAGTAACAGTGCATATTTTTAGCACTGATTACTGTAGTAATGTCACTGGTCCTCCCAAAAGTGTCAAAAATGTCAGTTAGGGGTCCGATCTGTCTGCCACAATGTCGCAGTCCCACTAAAAATCGCAGTTCGCCACCATTACTAGTAAAAAAAATAAAATAAATAAAAATGACAAACCATTCCCCTAATTTGTAGATGCAATAGCTTTTGCGCAAACCAATCAAAATACGCTTATTGGGATTTTTTTTTTTTACAAAAAATATGTAGCAGAATACAAATTGGCCTAAAATGATGAGAAAATTTGTTTTTTTTTTTAATTTTTTTTGGAGGGGGGGGGGGGGATGTTATATAGCAGAAAGTGAAAAAAATATTTTTTTTTTTTTCCAGAATTGTCGCTCTTTTTTGTTTACAGCGCAAGAAAAAAAAATCACACAGGTGATCAAATGCCACCAAAAAAAAGGACATCAATTTTATTTAGGTATAGTGTCCCACGACCGCGCAATTGTCCGTTAAAGTAATGCAGTGCCGAATCTCACATCTTTTTTTTAAAGGATAAGTCCAGCCTAAAACTAGAATCTCTGCATCTATAGATCTCCATGTTCTAACCCTAATCTATCTAGCCCTGTAAAGAGGAAATCAGTATACTTGCCTTTTTTGAAGCCGATCAGGCCCAATCTCCAGCGGCGGAAGCACTGCAGAGGACACGGCCGACAACGGCTGTGAAATTAATGGGATGTGATGTCACCCATAGGCTTATTATGGGGCTTCTATTGTCGGATGTGTCCTCTGCACCCGCCTCCACAGCAAAACCACGGCTGACAGTTCAGTATGCGATCGGGTCAGGTCAGCTTTAAAAAAGGTAAGGATAATGATTTCTTCTTTACAGGGCTAGATAGGTTAGTGTTAGAACATGGAGATCTATAGATGCAGGGATTTTATATTTAGGATGGACTTATCCTTTAAGGTTAGATAAGATTTTTGTAAATGGGTTCAGATCTCCTTTTTTTTCAGTCAGATTTTATTTTTGACATTTTTAGAATTGTAAGTAGTAACCAACAAAAAGGCGAACAAACATTCAAACCAAAATCAAATCGCCATCCCAAGCAATATAAACATCAGTACATTATATATATATATATATATATATATATATACATACATACTATAGGTGTAAAGATATACCAGTAGCCATCACATTTATTAAGTAAAAGATGGGTACTCAAACATTAAAATCAGAGAACAGACATGTAAGAAAGCCTTACCTCACCACAAGCGGGCGTGATGACGTCCCTACTAGCTCCACCTGATACGTTTCATCAAAGAACATCGTCCAGAGGCATAGGAGTATACTTTGTGACAAAACCCTTCTTTTACTTAATAAATGTGCTGGTTACTGGTTACACTATGGGATTCTTCTCCTATTCCCTATCTGCTGGATGCTATTGAGTGCATTATCCCTGGATGACTGGAGTGGAAAAGATCTGTCCAAGCTGCCAGGTATATTTGAGGATGTCTGATGGAGGTCTGATTGTCTGGTAAGCAGTTTGTGTTTATGAAGGTGGGGAAGCACTGGATTTGTTTACAAGGAAGTAGGCTAGTGTACTTAATTAGACTATCATTTGATCACTGTTTCTCACTTTGTGGGTTTGGACTATCACCATTATTTGTATGAGGACTTTTTTTAGCACTTATGCATTTGCTTGTATTTATACCATGATGGCTCACTATGGTTGATTTGTTATTTAATTGATTTAATTTGTAATTGATTACATTTTTATGCATAGTATCTTCCAAAACTTAGCCAGAAATAGAGTGCTCCAGGTCCAGCCGGTAGCCAGTTTCAAGGGTTCTGGCAAGATTAGAGGAGAACTACTTTGGGCTGCTACTTCTGCCAGTAAAGTCACCTAAAATATTTTTTTTTACGGTTGGTAAAGTTGAATAAAGAAGCTAGTCCATCCAGTTCAACCTGTGTAGGTGTATGTGTGTCAATGTTGATAATCATTTCCCATATCACTGTATGTTGTGTTCACTAAGATGCTTTTGTTAAACTGATATCAATCAAAAGTAGATTGGAGTGCTGCTGCTGTAATTCCTCAGAATAAAATATGTTGCCTACTGTGAACAAGAGTGTCCCTTAAAACCATGATGGTTTCAAAACACAACACACAGCCTTAAGAGGTCTTTCAAAATTGTTGTTTGATTTATGAATTTTCTATGAAGTTGTGTTAAAAGGACACTCTTCATGCTATACAGTATTTATTTATTTATTGCCGCTTCATTAAATGTCTGAGTTTCCCATGCTTTTGATAAAATCTTGCCTATTAGCCTTGAAAATGGCCAGAATTTAGTATCAAGATTCCCCCTACCATTGACTTCAATGCAGTTTGCTACTAAACTTGAGTTTCACAGTTTAAGATTTAATATGGCCCATCTTAACTATATTACTGTGTGACTCACAAGCTAGTAAATGGTTGCTCATAATTGAGACAACGCAGCAGAAATACTTTTTCAGCTCCACGATTTGATTTCACTGAGCTTTTCTTTTTAAATGCCCTCTGAACAGATAATGAGACAGTCTTTTTACATTTCTTGGTGCAGAACGCTTCAGTAAAGTGTTTAGAGCTGAACTGTTTTGTACCATTGCTTACAGGCAAAAAATAACCCTAAAATAGCTATATTTGCCACTAACTTATTTTATGCCACTTTTGAAGTTAATATCCAGTTTCCTTTCACACAGAAGACTTCTATTTCAGAGCTAAATGGCATTTACAACACAGTATCAGAGTTTGGGTTCACACATTCCAATTTCTGTACAGAATAGTTGCTTGCAAAGGGTAATACATCCAGCTTGTTCTTTTTCTGCCCCTCACAGACACCCATGCATTCAATGTGATGTGACTTGATGTTTCTTTCGCCGGCAAATCATTGCACTCACTTTCACTTCCTCCCACCACCTAAACGTTTCCGCCAAAAAAAAAAATTCAGCTCAATGCCATGTCTTTTCCCTTACTGCTTTTAACACTTTCTGCTGTACTATGCCAGTAACAAGGTGTGACGGTACTAACCGTCACTATGAGTGAAAGACAGATAATTAACGGTTTGGATTGCGTCCATATTTGTCAGCAATATCTTCATATAGAAATATGAAGATTTAATACCACTTTACACTGAGTATTCCATGCTTGGCTGTGAGAGAGACACACCGACTGTCATTCGCAGACTTCCCTATTGTTTGTGTATTGGGAGGGAATGTGAATTGCCCCTTGTCTCATTGTTAAATGTTAATGACCTCACATTGTTCTGTCTGCCTTGGGATGAACTTGTTATGGGATGTGTGTGTGTGTGGACTGGCTGCTAGGGGGGAGGGGGGTTTGTCCCACATTGTATATCTCTGTGTACACTGTATGGGAGTGTAAAAGTTTGTTTTCATTGGATTGTGAATCTCACGTCCAGTCCTCAACAAGGTCCACCTGGGCGGTAACCTTGTGGGGAAAAAACTGTATATAAGTCAGTTTCTTGTTCAATAAAGTTGAGCTACTTCACCCTCAATCTAGAGTCCTGTCTCTTATTGGGAGAATATGCTTTAAGGGATTGCTATGGTCTTCCATACTCCCTTGGATAATCACTAACTCTTGTAAGAGCTTGTGTAAGAGCCTGTCCTTCTGCACTCTCTGGGGAAAGAGAGGTTCACCCATGGGAACCTGGAGCCTTGCTGTAGGTCCAGGGTGGGTAAGAGATGGCGAGACCCTAACCAAGCTGCGGCGGTTTGTTGGGTCTGAGGCAGTTGTGGTGTCTGGTGGAGTGCTTGGAGCCCTTGGGAAGCACCAGGAGCATCTGTCAACAGAGGTACCCAGTCAGGGTGCTGGTTGATCCGTTACACAAGGTGTATGTAAAAAATGAACCTTTACCTTCTCTTATTTAGTAATTTTTTGGCCTTGTAAATATACAATTGAAAAGTGTTTTGTAATATCTGTCTGATAAAAATGCCTGTTGATTTGGTTTGAAATCCTGCACTATCCCATGCCCAGTACACACTCCCTGTGTTATTTCAAGGAGTGTAATAAGCCATTCTAGTTCTTATCTTGGACTACAGAAACATTATGCTATCTATGTTGTAGAAATAGGGGCAGTGGGAGGGTTTGCATAATTTAGCAAAAGACAATTGGGCAGGACTGACACCACTCAGTCCAAAAAAATGCTAAGTGTTGCCAACACAACAGGAACTGAGAGTATTTCTGGCAGATAAATAGGTATTTTTCTGTACATGAAAATTTTTTAAACTGTCTCTTAATCGTTCCACTGCTAACTTTAGTAAATAGATGGGAAAGTATATCATATTTACTTGTTTCTAACTTTTTTTTTTTTATTTCTTCAGTTGCTTCCTGGTTTCTGGCCTATGTCAAAATGATGTCATACATCCTAGGAGTCTTAATGGGTATTTTCTTTCTTTCATCTGGAGGAGAGGCTTTCTCGGCTAAGCATACCCTTCTGCCTACATACTTGAGCTAGTGGGAAGATGGATTCCAGGAAGTAAATGCTACATAAATCATCTGCCCTTACTCAAGATGGCCACAGCTAGAAATGCTAGGCTTGTGTTTTTCAAAGTGATTTCTCAACAAACAAAAAAAACATGGAGACATGGATCAATAGTTTGCTTTGGATATTAAAATTCATTAAACAGCATTTCATTTTGTGGTGCTCAGGTACAGCTTTAACCCTTTTACTGGCAGTTCTATACATCATACAGACCCTACAGCCGGGGGTTTACACATACCCCCAGTGGCTGCAGCCACCAGGAGTGTGTTTATATCTGACAAGCCAACTGCCAGATGAAAGCAATCCAACAGCTGGGCAGATGCCCAATCACTTACAAACCCTGCCAGTAAAGGCCCCCTACCCTTCAATGTGCACCTTCTATGTATCCCAGGTGCACCCAGGAATGGCATAGCAGCTGCTGCCAGGTAGAGGGGAGGGAGTCAAGCAGACATGAGTCCACTCTCCTCCCCTTTTTCTGGCTGACTCAAAAATAATGGGGAAGAATTGAATGCAGTGCATTCTACACTGCATTTGATTTATTGGAGGACAGATGGGACATCTAGACCCCTGGGGTCTCATTAAATAGAACCTGTCACCAAAATGAACCACATAGGGTACATTTTGTTCTCTATGTAATGAAAAAAAAAAGTTAAGTAAAAAAAGAAAATTATAAAAAAAATTAAAGTTATACCCAATCACATAAAGTGCCCCTCCCCTGAAATTTTATGAGGCCCTGCAATCGCTCATATAAGCATATACGAATGAAAATGCATGCATTTGGGGTGTCTATGCATGAAAATATCGATTGCGATACACATGTTACATATCACCTTGCAAGCCGGATTGAGAGCAATAATTTGAACACTAGAGCTCCTGTGCTAAACTAATGACTTGTAGAGGATTTTAAAGTGTTGCCTATGAAAAATATAGGGGCCTGCAGTTTGTCGCCATTTCAAGAGTGCAAGGAATTTTAAACCTTTCCATGTTGGGTATCTATTTACTTAGCGTAACCTCATCTTTTATATCTTACAAAAAAATTGGGTAATTGATAACATCTGTGACCCCTAAAATAAAATTCAGTGTATTTTTACAGAATTTTTAAGTTTCCTAAAATTTTGTGCTAAAATTGTGCAACATAAAAGTATAGTTTAGTGAAATCTTCAGGGCTAAAATTATTTTTTTTAAACATATGTGCAAAAAAATGGCTCTAGCAGTATAAGGGTTAAAATATTAACTAACTTGTGGGGAGATATGTATGCATTTTGGAGATGGATGGCATATGTTTTTTTTTGCCTTTACATAAGCTTTGAGGTGTACTTCCCCATGGGCTGATCTACTATTTCTAGACCAGTGTCTCCTTCCATTGACTGTTCTGGACAGCCAATAGAGAGCAAGATAAGCTCTGGAGCACATTAACACATTAGCAATATATTACCAACCTTACAGCTGGCCATGCACATGGCAATTTGATAGAGCTATGAAAGTTTTGATTACATTTTTTGTCAAAATTCTAAAGAAGCTGAAGACACGAAATAGGGGTTTTCATCAACTGCAAAGAGGGAGAATCCAAATATCCCTATTCAAAAGCAATGGAAAAATCCAATTGCTTTCAGTAAAGTGTAAGTATTTTTTTTTTCCCTATTTGATTCCATCCAGTTCTATCAATTAACTGTATTGAAGATGTCAATGTTTTCTTTTGTTCAGTTTCGACTTAACAATCAACTGAATTCTGGTGGTTGATTGAACTTGTTAAAGGTAGATCGATTAGGTTCTTGTTATTGTATATGCCATAGAAATTGATTGAAAATGACCAAATGTATGGTCAACTTGATTTTCTCAATCAGCTTTGCTCGAATTAAAATAAAAAAAAAGGTGACAGAGAAAAAAACATACACACATATTTATTACATTTTAATGCCAATATCTATACTGGGCAAGGATTCATTCTATCATTCTGACAATTTTAAAGCATGACACTTAAAGTGGAACTACACTGCATCTGAGCACCATAAACCAAAAATTCTATTTAATTCATTTTTAATATTCATGGTTACATAGTTAGGTTGAAAAAAGACACAAGTCCATCTAATTCAACCAATAAAAGAGAAAAAAAACACCTTTGAATCCCGTATACACAATCCTATTCCCACAGTCAATCCAGAGGAAGGTGAAAAACCCCAGCAAAGCATAATCCAATTTGCTACAGCAGGGAAAAAAAAATCCTTCCTGATCCCCCGACAGGCAAACAGATATTCCCTGGATCAACTTTACCTCTAAATCTTAGTATCCATTAATGTTACCATATAATAATAAAATGGCAGTCTTTGCAATATTTTATGTACATTTAGGAAAGGATCGAGGACTTTTTTAAAGCAATCTACTGAGCTGGCTAGAAACAGTTCTTGCTGTGAAGAAACCTTTCCGTATTTGGATATGAAATCTCTTTCCTCCAGATGTAAAGAGTGCCCCCTTGTCCTCTGTGATGACCTTAAAGTGAATAACTCAACACCAAGTTCACTATACATACATACATGTTGATCGTATACCCCCTTAATCTCCTCTTCTCAAGAGAATACATTCAGTTCCTCCAATCTATCCTCATAGCTGAGCTCCTCCATGCCTCTTATCAGTCTGGTTGTCTTCTCTGCACTTTCTCCAGTTCCCGATATCTTTTTTGAGAACTGGTGCCCAAAACTGAACTGCATATTCCTGATGAGGTCTCACTAATGATATGTACAGGGGCAACATGATATATCTCTCTCTGGGGTCTATGACTCTCTTAATATAAGAAAGGACTTTGCTCGCTTTGGAAACCGCAGCTTGGCATTGCATGCTATTATTAAGCCTATGATCTACCAAAACCCCTAGATCTTTCTCCACCATTGATTCCCCCAGTTGTACTCCCCCCTGGTATGGATGATGCATAAAGCTCATTTGCCACATAGTTGCCCAATTAAACAGTTCAACGTAAGTTGGAGACATCCTGTAAGGACGTTATTCCACTGCAGAGCTTGGTGTCATCTGCAAAGACTGAAATTATACATTTAATCCCTGATCCCTGACCCTATATCATTTATAAATACAAACCCGATTCCAGTTGGGATACTGTACAAATTGTGTGTAAAAAAGGAATGGACTAATTCACAAATCTCATAAAATTATATTTTATTCACAATATAAGATAGATAACATATCAAGTGTTGAAAGTGAGACATTTTGAAATGTCATGCCGAATATTGGCTCATTTTGGATTTCATGAGAGCTACACATTCCAAAAAAGTTGGGACAGGTAGCAATAAGAGGCCGGAAAAGATAAATGTACATAAAAGGAACAGCTGGAGGACCAATTTGCAACTTATTAGGTCAATTGGCAACAATATTGGGTATAAAAAGAGCCTCTCAGAGTGGCAGTGTCTCTTAGAAGTCAAGATGGGCAGAGGATCACCAATTCCCCCAATGCTGCAGTGAAAAATAGTGGAGAAATGTCAGAAAGGAGTTTCTCAGAGAAAAATTGCAAAGAGTTTGAAGTTATCATCATCTACAGTGCATAATATCATCCAAAGATTCAGAGAATCTGGAACAATCTCTGTGCGTAAGGGTCAAGACTGGAAAACCATACTGGATGCCCGTGATCTTCGGGCCCTTAGACGGCACTGCATCACATACAGGAATGCTACTGTAATGGAAATCACAACATGGGCTCAGGAATACTTCCAGTAAACATTGTCGGTGAACACAATCCACCGTGCCATTCGCCATTGCTGGCTAAAACTCTAAAGGCCAAAAAAGAAGCCATATCTAAACATGATCCAGAAGCGCAGACATTTTCTCTGGGCCAAGGCTCATTTAAAATAGACTGTGGCAAAGTGGAAAACTGTTCTGTGGTCAGACAAATCAAAATTTTAAGTTATTTTTGGAAAACTGGGAAGCCATATCATTCGGACTAAAGAGGACTAGGACAACCCAAGTTGTTATCAGCACTCAGTTCAGAAGCCTGCATCTCTGATGGTATGGGGTTGCATGAGTGCGTGTGGCATGGGCAGCTTACACATCTGGAAAGGCACCATCAATGCTGAAAGGTATATCCAAGTTCTAGAACAACATTTGCTTCCATCCAGACGTCGTCTCTTTCAGGGAAGACCTTGCATTTTCCAACATAACAATGCCAGACCACATACCGCATCAATTACAACATCATGGCTGCGTAGAAGAAGGATCCTGGTACTGAAATGGCCAGTCTGCAGTCCAGATCTTTCACTCATAGAAAACATTTGGCGCATCATAAAGAGGAAGATGTGACAAAGAAGACCTAAGGCAGTTGAGCAACTAGAAGCCTGTATTAGACAAGAATGGGACAACACCCCTATTCCAAAACTTGAGAAACTTGTCTCCTCAGTCCCCAGACGTTTGCAGACTATTATAAAAAGAAGAGGGGATGCCACACAGTGGTAAACACGGCCTTGTCCCAACTTTTTTGAGATATGTTGATGCCATGAAATTTAAAATCAACTTATTTCTCCCTTAAAATTATACATTTTCTCAATTTAAACATTTGATATGTCATCTATGTTGTATTCTGAATAAAATATTGAAATTTGAAACTTCCACATCATTGCATTCTGTTTTTATTCACAATTTGTACAGTATCCCAACTTTTTTGGAATCGGGTTTGTATATTAAAAAGTAAGTGTCCCAACACTGAACCTTGGGGTACAGCACTGATAACCTTAGACCATTCAAAGTAAGAATCCTTAACCACTACTTTGAAATCAGTCTTTTAGCCAGGTTTCTATCCATTTACAAACTGATCTTTCCAACACTGTAGACTTTACCTTACACATTAGTCGTGTTTGGGGAACTGTGTCAAATGCTTTTTTGGGGTTTTGTCCTACTATCTTTTGCAATTTGTGTAATTGATTTCCTTTTTACAAATTCTGTTATATTCTTTGTAACATTTAAACAATGAATTGTTCCTTCATTTTTATATTTTTAAAAAGCTCTTTTCTTATTATTTATAGATTTTTTTAACTTTTTATTTTGTTATACTTGTTTTATTTTTAGCCTTTTTAAAAGATTGCCCATGGGAATATACTTTGTAGTGAGGTCACATACAGTCTTTTTGAAGTATTCCCATTTCTGTTGTGTGTTCATCGATGCCAATATTCCCCCCTCCTCCCCCCAGTCTAAGTCTTGGAGAGCAGCCCTCATCCTTGGAAAATGTGCTCTCTTAAAGTTGATAAAGCAATTGGGGCATTCAAATAATTTTAATTAAAATTGTTCTACCAGCTACTTATAGCTGCAATTTACTCCAAGTATTTACCCTATCCCTAAATCTGGACAGTAAAGGGTGTATGTTAAGGCGACAATAGTCAAGCAGATTAGCAGTCGCAAGGACCCCCAGATATTTAAATGAGAATTTGGTGGGAATGGAACAGGTTGTCGAGATTTTCTGGCCCGCTCTGCCCTCCAATAGTAAAAGCACAGGATTCGTCCAGTTGATAGTTAGAACGGAGAAGTCTGAATCTGGATATTGTGTCAATAGCGGCCTCCAGAGATGTGGTGATATCACCCAGAAAGAGAAACATGTCATCTGCATACAACATGAGCCTTAGCGGAACCCAGTAATCAATGGATTGGCGCAGATCATGGCAGCCAGTGGTTTGATGGCAACTGCAAACAGCAGGGGGGAAAGAGGACACTCCTGCCTAGTTCCCCTTCCCAGCATGAAGGCAGGAGAGACCCTGTCAGCATATCTTCCAGTAGCCTTGGGAGCATGATACCGAAGTTGTACCCATGAAATTAACCTTTCTCCAAACCCAAATTTGGTGAGCACCGCCCATAAATACTTCCTTTCTATACTATCAAATGCTTTATTAATGTCCAATGATATTAGCGCCCTTTGACCCATATTGTCAACGGGTGTTTGCATATTGAGGAATAACCTCCGGAGAATAAGGGCTGTAGATTTGTGAGGCATAAAGCCCATGATCTGTGTGTCTAATGGACAACACTACCTCATTAAGTTGTCTTTGCCAGGATTTTAACATCACTCTGACACAGTGAAATCGGCCTGCAGGACCCTGGATCCATGCTCTCTTAAAGTTAAAGAGGTTGTAAACCTATGAACGTTTTTTTTTCTGTAACCTGAAAGAGAAACACATAATGAGCTAGTATGCATCGCATACTAGCTCATTATGAAATACTTACCTAAGAACGAGCCCCCGCCGTGCCGCTCACTCACCTGTATGACGGGCGACATGTCCAGTCGCCCGTCTTCCGGGATCGCGGCATCCGGCCATCTGATTGGCCGGAGCCGTGGTGACATCACTCCCGCGCGCGGGAGCCGACGGTCACGGCACGGGACTCTGAAGAAACGGCACCAGCTGCCGTTCCTTCAGAGCGCATGTGCCAGTGACGTCACTGGCTGCATGTAAGGTAAATATCTCCTAAACGGTACATGTTTAGGAGATATTTACACTACCTATAGGTAAGCCTTAATATAGGCTTACCTATAGGTAAAAGTGTCAGAGGAGGGTTTACTTCCTCTTTAAGAGTTTTTATATTTCCAGTATGAGCTTATGAGCTTGTTGTTTACAGTTACCATTAAATGAAATCATGCTATGGTCACTGCTACCCAGATGTTCTTTTATATGATATTCAAAGCAAACTTCCCCATCCATCCATGTCTCCATGCTTTATTTTGCTGACAAACCACTTTGAAAAAACCCCCTTAGCATTTCTGGCTGGGGCCATCTTGAGTAGGGGCAGATGATTCATGTAGCATTTACCTCCTGGAACCCATCTGCCTTTAGCTTAGGAATGTCGGCAGAAAGGTGTGCTTCTGGAATGGATGACATTATTTGCCTTGGACTGGAAACCAGGAAGTAACTAGGAAATGTAAAAAAAGAAAGTTTAAAACAAGTAAAAATCCAGTCAGGTCCATACATTTTGGGACATTGACACAATTCTAATCTTTTTGGCTCTATAAACCACCACAATGGATTTTAAATAAAACAAGATGTGCTACAGACTTTCAGCTTTAATTTGAGGGTATTTACATCCAAATCAGGTGAAATGTGTAGGAATTAGAACGGTTTGTATATGTGCCTCCCACTTTTTAAGGGACCAAAAGTAATGGGACAGATTAACAATCATAAATCAAACTTTCATTTTTAATACTTGGTTGCAAATCCTTTGCAGTCAATTACAGCCTGAAGTCTGGAACACATAGACATCACCAGACGCTGGGTTTCATCCCTGGTGATGCTCTGTCAGGCCTCTACGGCAACTGTCTTCAGTTCCTGCTTGTTCTTGGGGCATTTTCCCTTCAGTTTTGTCTTCAGCAAGTGAAATGCATGCTCAATCGGATTCAGGTCAGGTGATTGACTTGGCCATTGCATAACATTCCACTTCTTTCCCTTAAAAATCTCTTTGGTTGCTTTCGCAGTATGCTTCAGGTCATTGTCCATCTGCACTGTGAAGCGCCATCCAATGAGTTATGAAGCATTTGGCAGAACATGAGCAGATAAAATTGCCCGAAACATTAAAGCATGACTGTATAGGTATACTCTAATCACTAATCCCACAGGGCAATGAATCAAGTATAAGTAGCGCAGACAGTACAAAATTGTGCATCATCAAGGAAACAAAGTCCATGAAATATTCACACAATTGGATAATCAATGCTTTCAATCAAACGTCCATCCCTGGATCCATAAACAGGGTTCAATAGGGTATCAGTATCCAGCAATAGTCCACCACACCAAGGAGCGGTCACCACTGTGAGTCGGGATCACCCTTTAACTATACCTCCACCGTTGTGAACATACAGGGGAAATGGCAACTCACCAAAAAGATTGGCCCTCCTACTCTCATAGGACAGGCAAACAAACTTGTGTGTAAAACCTCTCCTGCGATCGGCTTCTGCTGCGGATTTTAATGCCTCCTTTAGTGGTGTGCGTCTCTTGTTCTCACAATGCACCAGCCGTCCAGCAAGCATATGGTGAAACAAAAAAGTAGCCGCACTAGCGTAATATTGCTAAACACCAGTAATCCTTTATTCCCACGAACCCAAAATACAATGCACTCACAATATATAAATGCGTTTTCATCAATGCATAAGCACCCAGGGTAACGTAGTGGGCAATGGTGGTCCAGCTCACCCTCTCCACGCTGGTGTCCCGGACCTCCGGAGCCTCCGCTCGTGTCCCCTGTGTACTTCCGGTCGCCGCAAGGTTCACGCCCTGACGCGTTTCGTCATTTCCGACTTCTTCGTAACATCCGATAGACGTCAGCACTGTCAGCATTTGTCTCTCTATTTATCCGGGCGCCGCGCCGTGAGGTTCACGCCCTTCGAAGAAGTCGGAAATGACGAAATGCGTCAGGGCGTGAACCTTGCAGCGACCGGAAGTACACAGGGGTTCGTGGGAATAAAGGATTACTGGTGTTTAGCAATATTACGCTAGTGCGGCTACTTTTTTGTTTCACCATATGCTTGCTGGACGGCTGGTGCATTGTGAGAACAAGAGACGCACACCACTAAAGCAGGCATTAAAATCCGCAGCAGAAGCCAATCGCAGAAGAGGTTTTACACACAAGTTTGTTTGCCTGTCCTATGAGAGTAGGAGGGCCAATCTTTTTTTTGTGTGAGTTGCCATTTCCCCTGTATGTTCACAACGGTGGAGGTATAGTTAAAGGGTGATCCCGACTCACAGTGGTGACCGCTCCTTGGTGTGGTGGACTATTGCTGGATACTGATACCCTATTGAACCCTGTTTATGGATCCAGGGATGGACGTTTGATTGAAAGCATTGATTATCCAATTGTGTGAATATTTCATGGACTTTGTTTTCTTGATGATGCACAATTTTGTACTGTCTGCGCTACTTATACTTGATTCATTGCCCTGTGGGATTAGTGATTAGAGTATACCTATACATATTGCTTTTTATTAGGTAGCTGCGACAGTGTCTGTCTTGAAGACGCATCTGTTCATGTGCCTTGTGCGCAGGGGATATATCTTATCATTTTCAGAGGGCGCATATAGTGATATTTTATATACAATTACATTAAAGCATGACTGTTATCTAAAATTTCATGCACCTTTGCATATAGGGATGGGCAGAACACCCCCCTGTTCGGTTCGCACCAGAACAACTCGAACAGAGAAAAAGTTCTAGCGAACATGTGAACTCTATCAAGGTCTATGGGACACGAACATGAAAAATCAAAGTCCTCATTTTAAAGGCTTATATCTACAATTATTGACATCAAAAGGGGACCTGGGTGCTGCCCAGGGGAACATGTATCAATGCAAAAATTTTCTTTTAAAACAATTGTTTTTAAAGGAGCAGTGATTTTATTGATGCTTAAAGCGGAGTTCCACTCTGGATTTTTTTTTTTTTTTTAATACCCCCGGGACAGTCAGGGCTAGTGCATTCCACAATGGCTAGCCTCTGATCTGTCCCGGGTTGCACTTACCTGTTAGGACAAATACTTACCTTGCAAACGTCTTGTCCAGCGCTGCCATCTCAGATGTGGGCAGCTTGAAGCCAGCGCGTCCTCTTCGGCGTCTTCTTCCGCCTTCTTTGGTCCCACGATGCTCTGCGCCGGCCCCGACGTCACTTCCGGGTCGCGCGCGTCATCCCTCCACAGCTTCTGGGCATGCCCAGAAGCTGTTTAGAAGGGGATGACGCGCTCGACCCGGAACTGACGTCGGGGCCGGTGCAGGCGCAATGATTCCTGGGAGCTATGATGTCCAGCTCCCAGGAATCATTGCAGAGCCAGGAAGTGACGACGGGCCGCGGCCGAGGAAGGAGGAAGAAGGAAGTAAGGTAAGTATATTTTCTTCGCTACGAGGTAAGTAAAAAAAAAAAAAATATGCGATTATCCATTTCTTTTTCAGGTGACCCGGAGCGAGAAGATGGAGGTAAGTATAAAAATAGGGTGGAACTCCACTTTAAAGTGAAACAAAAAAAAAATGAAAAATTCCTTTAAACATAGTGCCTGAGGGGTCCCTTTAGTCTGGCTGTAAAATGGCACATCTGTACGATGTATAGAGCCTGCTGCAGCAATACTGAAAATTCTAAAGGAATAAAATGTCATTTAAACTTGCTTGCAGCTGTAATGAATTGCCGGCAATATAGATTTAAAAAAAATGGGGTAGGGTCCCCCCCCCAGTCCATTCAAGGCCCTTCGGGTCTGGTATGAATTTTAAGGGAAACCCCATGCCAAAATTTAAAAACCAAACAGCGTGGGCTCATCCCCCCCAAAAAAATTCATACCAGACCCTTTTCCGAGCTTGCAGCCTGGCAGATCAGGAAAGGGGGGTGAGCTCTGCCCCCCCCCACCACAAAGCACCCTGACTCTATGTTGATGGGGACAAGGGCCTCTTCCCGACAACCCTGGGCTGTGGTTGTCAGGGACTGCAGGTAGGGGGCTTATTGGAATCTGGAAGCCCCCTTTACCAAGCAGGCCCCCGATCCCACCCCCATGTGAATGGGTATAGGGTACATTGAACTCCTAACCATTCACAAAAAAATACACGAGACAGTTTTTGACAAGTAAAAAATAAGAAAATAAAGAAATAAATAAATAGTGTCCCCAATGTAAATCCATCATCAATCACGTCGCCTGCCACACCCGAAAAAAGAAAAAAAAAGAAAAAAGCTCCGCTCTCGGTGAACGTTTCCCGCGGACTGCCTATTCGCGGTTTGACAGTTCTTATATAGGGAATGGGCGGGACCACAGGGTTGTTGTGAAAAGGCCCTTGTCCCCATCAACATGGGGACAAGGTGCTTTGGGGGCCACCCCAAAGCACCCTCCCCATGTTGAGGGCAAGGGGCCTGGTATGGTTCAGGAGGGGGGCGCTAGCTCATCCCCCCCTTTCCTGGCCTGCCAGGCTGCATTCTCAGGTAAGGGTCTGGTATGGATTTTGGGGGGACCCTATGGTGTTTTTTTTTTAAATGTTGGCATGGAGTTCAACTTAAAGTCTATACCAGACCCAAAAGGCCTGGTATAGATTTTTGGGGGGGACCCCACACCATGTATTTCTTAATTCTTTCATGGGGTTCCCCTTATTCAACCATACAATACCCAAAGGGTCCCCCCCCCCATCTGTTTTCACCCCAATTTTGTCAAACAGATGCAGAAAAATTGGTCCTAGGGTGTTGGTGGAGCTCTTAATCAAAAACATTGTTAAAAGCTAGCATAATCAAGATTCAGGAATAGGATAGGCAGCATAGGCAGTCTTCAAGGGATCCCAGATCCCCAGCAACTTCAACCAGTTGCATCAACATGAGGGGCTTGATAGCTGCTGTTGATCCGGGACTGATTCATTTTGATAAATGTCAGCCAGTCAACGGAGTCTGTGGATAGACACACTCTTTTATCGATCACAAAACCTCCAGAAGCACTGAATGTCCATTTGGAAAGCATGCTGGAAGCAGGACAGGCCAGTAGCTCGATTGCATATTAAGCAAGTTCTGGTCAGTGATCCATTCTCAAGACCGAGTAACCCAGTGGATGCTCAGTTTGAAAGGTCTCCAAGTCTGCTCTTTCCCCTAGATAATCCTGCACCATATGATGCAGATGCTGCCGGTGATTGCTTAAACAGCCCTGGGCACTGAGGACTAAAGAATTGCTTAAAGGTATCGGTCAGCCAGCCGCCTTCTCCACCACTTTTCCTTTGAACAAAAGAAGCCTCACAAACACGTTGTCCAGGAAATGGAAACCTCCCAGTGCCTGGAAAGGTGTTACACAAATTTTTATTAAAGGCATCCTCAAAATATTTCATCCTCTGCTCCCTCTGTCAAGGCAGGGTGAGCTCTGCAACTTTCCCCCTGTAACATGGATCAAGAAGGGTTGCCAACCAGTAATGATCCCTCTCCTTGATACCACAAATCCTCAGGTCCTTTTGCAGGCATTGCAGAATCAGGGAGCTCATGCAGAGTAAGTTTGAGGAGGCATGAGACTCTGAGTTCTCTGGGTCACTAAGGATGACTTTGTCAGGAATTACCTCTCCTTGGCCACGTACATCTCCTAGGGTTTCTGGGGACTGAAAACTATCCCTTGAAAATTGTTGTATGTTATCCTCTACATCCATGTTGCCACAATCTTCCTCCTTCTTCTCTTCCCCCTGTGTGTTTTTCGGCCCCGCAGGAATGTTATCTGGGTAAAGGGGGCGTTGTGAGGAAAGGAAGTCCTTCTCTTTCTCCTGCTGTTCTGCCTCAAGTACCCTGTCCATGATTCCCAGAAGCATGTGCTCTAGCAGGAAGACTAGAGGCAAAGCATCACTGATGCATGCATTGTCATGGCTCACCATCCTTGTGGCCCCCTCAAATGGCGTAGCAAAAAGAAGCTAAGCTCCCCTGAGCCTGTCCTTGTGCCATACTCACACAGGTACTCATTAATGGCCCTCTGCTGCATGTGCAGCCACTACAGCACATGCAGCAGAGGGCCATGTTGAGTTACACCTGATGGGTCTGTCACAAATGAGGTGGTTGGTGGGCAGGTTGAATTCCCATTAAAAGTCAGCCAGTCGAGCACTAGCAATGTATGACCGCCAGAAATGGCCATAGACTTTTCTGGCCTGCCTCAGAAGATCTTGTAAGCCCGGGTACCTGCTCAAGAAATGCTCCACCACCAAATTCAGGACATGTGCCAAACATGGAACATGTGTCAAGTGACCCTGTCGGAGGGCGGAGGGAAGGTTGGGGCCATTGTCGCATGCAACCATTTCTGGCTCAAGCTGCCATGGCGTCAACCACCTCTAAGCCTACCCCTGCAGAGTTGACAGAATCTCTGGTCCTGTGTGGCTCCTGTCTCCTACACAGACCAACTGAAGCACCGCATGGCATCTTTTAGCCTGACTGCTTGCGTAGCCCCTTGAATGCTTAGGGAGCACTGCTGGTTCAGAGGACAATTCAGCAGAAAAGGCCATTGAGGAAGAAGAAGTGGAGGGGGTGGAGCAGACAGATGTGGCAGAATCACCACCAGCTTTTTGGAGGCGTAGTGGCGGAACAAGCTCCAGCACTGAAATCTGTCCTGCATCCTTCTCAGCTGCCAGCAGAGTTACAAAGTGCACCGTGAAGGAAATGTAACTTACCTGACCATGCCCGCTTGACCATGAGTCAGTGGTAATGTGAACCTTGCTGCTGACCTTCTGTCCAACAAGGCCAAATCAGTGCCTTCCACATGATGGTACAGAGCTGAAATGGCCTTACGTGAAAATACATTTATTTTTGGAACCTACCACTGTGGTACAGCACATTCCTCAAATTCACAAAAGGAGGCAGAGTCTACCAGATTTAAAGGCAGCAGTTGTAGTGCTAGCAATTTGGCCAAGACACTGAGCATATGGATGGCTGTGACAGTATTTTTTTTTTTTTTACGGTTTAGCAAGTGGGGTAGCGAAATTCGCCTGGTGAAATCAACAGGTGGATTACTGCTAGCAGATTGGGTGCAAGTACCTGGGGCACCCATTGCTATTCCATCATCCCTCTCAGTGCAGGTTTTTGAAAAGGCTTGAGGTATAGTAGGGGTAGAGATCCCAGATGAGGAGCAAGGAGAAGTCTGCATTTTTTTATGATGTGGGACTTTCAGGTGCTGTTGCCAATGGACTGCATGGCAGGCCATCATATGTCTTGTCAAGCATGTGGTGCCCAAGCGGCAGGTGTTCTTGCCCCGCGTGCTGTGGTCTGCTGCACATGTGTTAAAAAAAAGCCACACCAATTAACTATTGGAAGTCAGCAGGGAGTTAGCAGCGCCCTGCACCCATGGAGCTCTGTGCTGTGAAGCAATAGGGTGGCTGCCCTTATGCCGGCCCCGGAGGACATCCTGCCTCATTGGAGCTGTGCCTCCTCCTCCTTACTTTCCTCCCCTGTTCTCTCAGGCACCCAAGCACAGGCAGTGACCTCATCATCCTCTCCCTCCTCGTCACTGGAGCAAGCTTGGCAGTATGCTGCTGCTGGGGGAACATGACTGCTAGTGTTAGGAACCTGTCAGGAAGGCTCTGGCAGAGGATGAGTTAAAACTCACAGGCTATTCCGGCTCCACCCTTCTCATCAAGAAAGAGCACTATTTAAGCTGGATCAGCACACAGGTTCAGTGCTCTCTTGTCTTCAGCTCCTGCCGTTGTTCCTGAACCTGTGACCTGTTTACTGCTGATTTCCTGTTTACCTTTTGGCTTGTTCCTGACTCCGCTTGTCTGCTGCCCGTCCTGACCCCGGCTTGTTTGACCATTCCCCTCGGATCTCCCTTGTCTGTTTACCTGCCTTCGGACCTTGATCGGTTCTCCCTTGGTGGGGTGACCCTGAGGACCGCGACCTGGTATCCACACGCAGCGAAGTCCATCCTCACCACCAGAGGCTCTAGCGAAAACCGGTGGATACTTAGACTCCGCACCTCAGGCTAGCCTGTGTGACCTACCTTGGGGGTTCCGTCCAAGCTCCACCCTCTAGTGGACATCCGGGCCTATCTTTGTCGTCAGGTTACCACCAGCACCCTAACAGTACAAGACAGCCATGTCAGAACCTGCAAGAGAGGCTTCACCGTTAAAGGAGATCTGCCAACACCTAGCAGCCCTGTCTCAAGTCGTGAGGACGCTTCAGAATAGTTATACACAGTTAGAGGGATGATTGCGCTCTGTAACCCTCCCGGCAGATTCCACTGCGCCATCTGCTCCCTCCTCCGCTGCGGCAGCCGCAGGACCGGCCTCCAGCCCCTCAGTAGTGATGCTGCCACCGGAACCTCTGGTCCCTACCCCTGAAAAATATTCCGGAGATCGGGGTAAATTCTGAGTGTTTCGCAATGCCTGCCAGCTATACTTCTCCTTGCAACCCCGGACCTTCTCCCTGGAGGCCACCAAGGTGGGGTTTGTTATTTCATTGCTACTATGCGGATCCCAGTCCTGGGCCCATCGGCTCCTTGAAGAGGGTAGCCCCCATTTGAACTCTCTATTGTAATTTTTTGAGGCTACGGCCCAACTCTATGATGATCCACAGCGATCTTCCACCGCAGAAGCTGCGCTACATGTTCTCCAGCAGGGGCGCAGACCCGTAGAAGACTATGTCACGGACTTCCGTCGCCTGAGTTCCGACACTTCCTGGAATGAGGCTGCACTCCGGTACCAGTTCCATCTTGGCTTGTCCGAAGCACTGAAGGACGAATTGGCCCAGGTGGGCATCCCCGATGCACTAGAGGATTTGATCTCCCAGGCAATTCAAATCGACCGTCCGCTCCGAGAACGCCGGGCGGAATGATCAACGCAGCAGTTTCGGCCAGCCTGGATGTTGCCATGAGTAGCACCTCCTGTACACTTCCCTTCCTTTGGGGCAGTTTCTCCCAGCCCTGCTCACGCCGGAGCCATGCCTGATGCTCCTGAACCCACGCAACTTGGGGTCATGCGGCCTGTCTTGTCTCCGGAGGAGAGACGTCGCTGCCAGCTGGGTAATCTTTGTGGAGTAGCTGGCCATTATGTGTGCTCCTGCCCAGCGAAACACCATAAGTCTTTGCCAGTCTCACCCTCCAGTTGTGTGGCATCAGTTACCTCTACCTCCCACTTAGCCTTTCCTGTGTCTTTGCAGCTCCCAGAAGGACCCGTCCAGGTTACAGCAATCATTGACCGTTCCTTTGCGGGGCAGCAAGGCATACCTCTCCAGACCAAGACCCAGGACCTCACTATCTTCCTGGCCGATGGCTCCCACATTAAGTCTTGACCCGTGACCCAAGAAATCCTTCCTCTTCTAAGTTTGGATGTCATCGCATCTCCCTTATTTCCCATTATCCTGGGATTGCCGTGGTTGCAGGCACGCAACCCCCAAATCAATTGGATCACAGGAGCCGTCCAGTTCCCGTCTCCTTACTGCAGGAACTCCTGTCTACCCGCTCCATCCAAGTCCCCCCAAACTCTGTTCTGTCTCAAATCTGAGCCTGATTTACGTTCTGTTGTACCCAAGGCCTATCACGACTTCCTGGATGTTTTCAGTAAGCGGGGAGCTGAGACCTTACCTTCTCACCATTCATATGATTGCCCCATCGACTTGCTCCCGGGAGCCGAGATCCCATTTGGCCGAATTTACCCACTATCTGAACGTGAGCTGGACGTTTTAAAGGACTATGTGGACGAAAGTCTGAAGAAGGGGTTTATCCGTCCTTCCACCTCTCCGGCAGGGGCAGGTATTTTTTTTGTAGAAAGGAAGGATCACTCCCTTCAACCTTGTATCGATTACAGAGACTTGAATAAAGTTTCCATTAAGAACCGCTACCCTCTCCCTCTGGTTCCCGAGCTCTTTCAGCGGCTCAGATCTGCTGTCCTGTTCACTAAGTTGGATCTCCGCGGGGCCTACAACTTAGCCCGTATTCGAGAAGGCGATGAGTGGAAGACAGCTTTTCGTACCAGGTTTGGGCATTTCAAATATCTTGTGATGCCTTTTGGCCTCTGCAATGCCCCAGCTACGTTCCAACACTTTGTGAGCAATATTATCCGGGATTGGCTGGATATCTTTGTCATCGTTTACCTAGATGACATCCTAATCTTCTCTACATCCCTGGAGCAACATCGCAAGCATGTTCGAAATGTCCTCGGCCGCCTTCGTCAGCCTGGTCTCTATGTTAAGGCCGAGAAGTGTGAATTCGAGCGGAGCAGGATCCCGTTTCTGGGGTTAATAATTTCTACAGAGGGTATAGAGAGGGATCCCCAGAAGGTCTCTGCCATGCTGGATTGGCCACCTCCATCTGACAAAAAGGGAGTGCAGCGATTCGTTGGCTTCGCCAACTTCTATAGAAAGTTCATTAAGGGTTTCTCTCATATCATCACTCCCATTACTCAGCTCACCAAGAAGAGTGTTCGCTTTCAATGGACGCCCGAAGCCCAGTCTGCCTTCTTGGTCCTTAAGAAGCTCTTCACGTCAGCAGCGGTGTTGAGTCACCCGGATCCCACCTTACCCTACCTCCTCGAGGTTGACGCTTCTGAAGTTGCTGTCGGGGCAGTCATCTCCCAAAGACAGGGAACCAAGGACTTGATACACCCGATAGCCTTCTTTTCTGGAAACTCTCCTCTGCAGAGAGGAATTATGATGTTGGGGACCGGGAACTTCTGGCGATCAAAGCCGCACTTGAAGAGTGGAGGTATTTACTTGAGGGGGCTGTACACCCTATTCTTATTTTTTTGGATCACAAAAACCTTGAGTATCTGAGATCTGCAAAACGTTTGAGACCCCGTCAGGCACGGTGGGCACTTTTTTTTCAAGGTTTTCATTTCATATCACCTATCGGCCTGGGTCTAAAAATGTTAAACCGGATGCCCTGTCCCGGATGTTTGATAGCCCGAAGGAAACTTCAGTACCTGACACCATCCTATCTGAAAAGAACTTCCTACTTTTATTCACAAATCTGAAAGCCCGTCTTGAGCAAGCCTCTGCCCACATTCCTGGTCCACCCGGAATACCCCTGGTGCACAAGAATGGCTTGTTATGGGTTAAAGACAAGATCTTCGTCCCAGAAGAGGTCAGAACAGCAATTCTGGCTGCCTGCCATGATCACCCTCTGGCCGGTCATTTTGGCGTCCATAGAACCCTTGACCTCCTGCAGCGTTCTTTTTGGTGGCCTGACATGGAAGAGAGCTGCAGGAGTTATGTACTCTCCTGTACCACCTGTTCCCGGTGTAAAACCGCCAGAAGTAAGGCGTGGGGCCTTCTCAGACCTCTTCCCATCCCTGATCGGCCCTGGCAAACAATTGCCATGGATTTCATTGTGGAACTTCCACCTTTTGTGGTGGTAGATCGACTCTCTAAAATGGCCCATTTTTTGCCCCTCAAGGGTACTCCCTCTGCAAGGGAAACCGCAGAGATTTTCATTAGGGAGATCATAAGACTCCATGGGATTCCCAGGAACATGATCTCTGACATAGGGGTACAATTTACGTCCCACTTCTGGAAGGCTTTATGTAAACTGTTAAAGATCGAGTTGTCCATGTCCTCAGCCTACCACCCACAGACCAACGAACAAACCGAGAGGACAAACCAACCCTGGAGCAGTACCTGCGGTGCTTTACCACCTTTGTCCAGGACGACTGGGTAGCCCTGTTACCATTTGCATATTTCTCTTACAACAATTCCAAGCACTCTGTTACTGGCCAATCTCCCTTCTTCGCTAATTACGGATTTCATCCCTCCTTCTTACCAGATATTCCATGTGAATCCGGAGTTCCTGCAGTCCAAGACACCGTCAACTTCTTTTCCCGGAATAATAACCTTCTGCGGGAGACCTTAGCCAAAGCCCAAACTGCGTCCAAAAGGATCTTCGACAAGAGAAAGAAGGGAGAGTTGATTCTTCAACCTGACAATTGGGTCTGGCTTTCCACTACTAATCTCCGCCTGGCCTGCCCATCCAAAAAACTGGCTCCCAGATTTATTGGTCCATTTCCAGTTAAAAGGAAACTCAATGATGTGTCCTATGAACTATCCCTACCCAATACCCTTCGGATCCATCCCATATTTCATGTTTCCTTACTGAAGTATCCCCAATAACTTCCCCGGTAGAAGTTCCGGTACCCCAGAACCTGTGATTGTGGAGATGTGGAGTGTGAGGTTGAGGCTGTGGTGGACTGTCGAAAGAGAGGCAACCAGCTACAGTTTCTCATCAAATGGAAGGGTTATCGTCCGGAAGAGAACTCCTGGGAGCCTGAACGGAACGTCCATGCTGCGGACCTAATCCAAGCATTTTTTCGTGCTCATCCACAAAAAAGGAGCTTATTGGACACCCCGAGGTTGCCCTTAAGGGGGAGGAAATGTTAGGAACCTGTCAGGAAGGCTCTGGCAGAGGATGAGTTAAAACTCACAGGCTATTCCGGCTCCACCCTTCTCATCAAGAAAGAGCACTATTTAAGCTTTATCAGCACACAGGTTCAGTGCTGTCTTGTCTTCAGCTCCTGCCGTTGTTCCTGAACCTGTGACCTGTTTACTGCTGATTTCCTGTTGACCTTTTGGCTTGTTCCTGACTCCGCTCGTCTGCTGCCCGTCCTGACCCCGGCATGTTTGACCATTCTCTCGGATCTCCCTTGTCTGTTTACCTGCCTTCGGACCTTGATCGGTTCTCATTTGGTGGGGCGATCCTGAGGACCGCGACCTGGTATCCACACGCAGCAAAGTCCATCCTCACCACCAGAGGCTCTGGCGAAAACCGGTGGATACTTAGACTCCGCAACTCAGGCTAGCCTGTGTCACCTACCTTGGGGGTTCCGTCCAAGCTCCGCCCTCTAGCGGACATCGGGGCCTATCTCTGTCGTCAGGTTACCACCAGCACCCTAACAGCTAGTTTCTTGTCCGTCATTGGCACCCCCTCTCTCTAAGCTCACATTACTCCCTTCCTCAACCTGGGAACCAGGTGACTCCTCTGTGCATGATGGTGAGGCTATGGAAGGAGTAACTGTGGACAAGGAACCTGTGGAATAGGCTGCTTTTGCAGCTGCAGTGGAAGGCAAACTAGTATGAGCCTGGGTGGCAGAGGATGAGGACGACTTAGTAATCCACTCCACCAACTCTTCTGCATGTTGTGGCTAAAAAACCCTGCCAGCACCAGAAAAAAAGGACAAGCTTGCCCCACCTGTAGAGGATGCACCATGTCAGTGACCTCGACTTTTTAATGTGGACACAGAAGCTACTTGCCCTCTTTTAGTGGCCTATGGGCGTCTGCCTCTTGTTGGTCTTTCGGACATGATCTGTATTTTTTGGGGGGATTTTTATAACTTTTTTATTATAGAGTGTTTGATGGAAATATGGTGCTTGGTGCAATACTTTTGTGCTTGGTGCACTATAAACCATTTTATTATTGTTTTTTATTTTTTGGGGGGATGTTTTATAACTTTTTTATTATAGAGTGTGGGATGGAAATATGGTGCTTGAGTGCAATACTTTTGTACTTTGTGCACTATAAACTGTTTTATTATAGTTTTTAAATATAAAAATATTTTGTGGGGCGGAGCCGGCAGCCAGAGCGGATGGCCGTGTGATTCCATCGCTCTGTCTCAGCGGGCTAAATTAAGCAGCACACAGCGTACTTTCAGCTCCTTCACCCTGCCACATCCCTTCCCGAGACTCCGGAGGACAAGATGTCGCAAACAGGCAAGAGAAAGCAAAAGGATCGGCCGAAGAAACTGACCGAATTCTTTTCTCCAGCCGCAGGCCGTTCCTCCCAAGATGGCGCCGGCGCCTGGTCCCGCGCCAGCACCTCGGCGAACACAGCTGCCGATCGGACCTCACAGGCATCGGAGGAGGTAGGAGATAATCACATCCTGACACAGCAGGAACGTCCATCCCCTTTCACAAGCCCTCTAAAACAACGTAGAAAGCTGACAGAGGATGGGGAAGAGCAGGGTCAGGAGGACTCCTTCCTTGAGGAGGGGGAGGCTATGGAGCAGACCATCTCGTATGGGCAGCAGCTAGATTCATACCCCACAACTGGCCAAGCTATCACTGATACAGCCATGAAGGAGATGATGAGAACTCTCAGGGGGGCACTTCAGCAGGACATGAATGCCTTCATGAAAAGCACTAACAGACAGATTGATAAGCTGGGGGACAGAGTGGATTACACAGAACGCAAAATGGGAGACTTTACAGCAGCACATAACGATCTGGTGGACGCTCACTTTGAGTTAGAGGAGGAGCTTAAACAACTGAAATTGAAAGTGGCGGACATAGAGGACAGATCCCGCAGGAACAACGTTAAATTCAGGGGGGTCCCGGAATCTGTTAAGCCTGCGGAGCTATCTTCTTACTTGCAACACCTTATGCAAACTGCACTTCCCTCCCTGACTCCATCGGACCTCATCATTGACAGAGCGCATAGACTGCCCAAACCGTCCTACATTCCAGAAGCGGTCCCAAGAGATGTGATAGCTCGCATACATTTCTACCACGTAAAAGACCAGCTTATGCGTTTCTCAAGACAACACCCAGCTCTCCCAGACCCGTTCGCTGGCATCTCCCTATTCACGGATCTGTCTCAAGCTACCCTGGCGGCCAGACACACCTTGGTGCCTATCACAAAAATTCTCAGAAATCATAAAGTCCTTTATAAATGGGGCTTCCCAGCCAAGATCACAGTGACTGTCGATAATGTATCGCACACCATCTCCTCCCTCCCTAAGGGGTTGGAACTCCTCCGACAATGGGGCTACCTTCCCCGCGAAGACGACCCACCACCTTTACCTCAGCGTAGCCCTTCAAGCAGACCAACCACTTCCCGTAATGCGGCTAAATGAGAACGCCTTATATGGGGTACATAACCACCCATACTCACCCTCCGGTGACTTCTACTGGCTTTTACGTCTAGCTTCCGGAGTCGCCCACTGGACCACACCTAAGTTCTGGCAGGGCCACTGCACGCCCGCTGTGCGGTTCACTGGTTTTGTTCCCTCCCTTGGAACCGGTGCGGGATGACCCGCATACTTGTTGGAACTTTTCCTTTTTTGTTTCCTTTTATTTTTCTTTTGGTTTGGCCCCTTTTTGGGCTCTTGCAGTCTTCCTTCACTGAACCCCCCAGGTCTAGAATAACTTCCTTGAATACGGTTTTTCACACTGGACCTGGTCTGGGTCTCCTTACCCCCTTGATGGCTTCCCCTTCCCTCACCCTCCCCGGCACTTCCAATGTTATTTATGCCAGCATTTTCTTCCACCGCCATGTCCATTAGACTAATGTCACTAAATGTTAGAGGACTCAACAGCCCCTTCAAGCGTAAATCTCTATGGAAAACGGCTTTGGAACACAAATGCGACATCATTTGCGTCCAGGAAACCCACTTTGCGAAGGGCAAAGCCCCGAACTGCTCCCATCGGAAATTCCCGCATGTTTTTTCTGTGAATCATACTGCTAAAAGAAACGGGGTTTTGATAGCAATTAGAGATACTGTTTCTTTTAAGCTGATTGCCTCGGAAGAAGACTCTATAGGTAGAACCCTGCTGTTGATTGCTGAGGTGAATGGTAAACTCTACACTATAGTAAATATCTACGCTCCAAACAAACATCCCTTGAAATTTGTGCGGAAAACCATCACATGGGCGAGGAAACTGGCTAAGGGAAATTTGATATTTTGTGGGGACTTCAACGCTGTCATGAATGTAGACATGGACTGCTCTTCAGCGGGACGGAGGCGTAGACCTAACATGGGCCCCCTCTGTGTTGAGGAGAGGCTATATGATCCCTGGCGTTCTCTCCGCACCTCTGAAAGGGACTACTCCTTTTATTCTACAGTACATAATAGTTATTCCAGGATTGATATGTTTTTGACTGACAAATTTCTTTTACAAAAGATTCCTAGAGCGGACATCCACTCCATCACGTGGTCGGATCATGCCCCGGTCACGATAGATGTGGTGGATGGTCCGGTCAGAAACTGTGCTCCGGTATGGCGCAACGACACCTTTGTCCTGGCCCATCCGGAGTATAGTGAGGAACTTAAAGTGAAAGTTGCGGAGTATTTCAATCTTAATGATAATGGGTCTACATCTCCTGAAATCACATGGTGCGCGCATAAAGCGGTGGCTAGGGGTTTATTAATCCAACAGACGGCTAGAGATCGGAAGAGGAAAACTGCTCACATAACACACCTACAATCCCAAATAGCTCAGCTGGAACAGCAACACAAAAAAGATGCATCTCCACAAACAAATATCCTGAAACAACTCACAGACCTTAGAAATGACTTAAAAAATACCCTTCTATCTGATTACGACACCTACTTTAAGAGATTAAAAATGTCTTGGTACTCACAAAGCAATAGAGCAGGCAAACTCTTAGCTACTCAACTTAAAAAGCAACGTGTAAAATCTCACATCTCACTCATTAAACATCACAAGACGGGCGCAACCTTTTGTAATCCGAAAGAAGTGGCTAACGTCTTTAAAGACTACTACAGCTCCTTATACAATCTAAGAGACGACCCTGACACATACAAACCAACACCTAATGACATTGACTCCTTTCTACATGCCCTGAAACTTCCCTCCATCGACGAAGACTCTTTACAAACACTGAACGCCCCTATTTCCCCAGAAGAAGTTCTAGAGGTCATACGATCTCTTCCTCTACATAAATCCCCGGGCACTGATGGATTCTCCTCGGAATACTACCAATTACTGGCCCCCATCCTCACCCCGCACTTAGTTCGACTATTCAATGACGCTCCCAAAATTGGCAAATTTCCAAAAGAAATGTTACAGGCGACAGTAGTCACTATACCCAAACCAGGGAAATCGACAGACTCCCCCCTAAACTTTAGGCCTATTTCTTTACTCAATGTTGATCTTAAAATTTATGCAAAAATATTGGCAAATAGACTCCTATACTGCACATCATATCTTCTGGGTCTAGATCAAGTCGGGTTCGTGAAGGGCCGGCAGGCCCCTGACGGTACTCGACGTATGATAAATCTACTGACTGCTGCTGAAGGGTCAGGAACTCCAACGGTTTTCTTAGCCCTGGACGCTGAGAAAGCCTTTGACAGGGTCCATTGGGGATTTCTTGACAAAACCTTGACTACTTTCGGATTCAGAGGCTTCATCCACTCTGCAATCATGGCATTGTATTCTAACCCTTCGGCGAAAGTATTAACGGATGGAATCCTATCTGACTCTTTTGATCTTTCAAACGGCACTCGCCAAGGCTGCCCATTATCCCCGATAATTTTTTCCCTAGTAATTGAACCACTGGCGGAAGCAATTAGGAGCAACCCCAACCTCCAAGGCATTAAAATAGGTCAGACGGAACATAAACTAGGACTATTTGCAGATGACATAATTATCACTATGACATCTCCCCTTGCATCTCTACATGAGCTTCAATCCCTTATTCGATGGTTTGGAAATGTATCTTACTATAAAGTCAACACAAGCAAATGTTTTGCTCTTCCGATCTCAATCCCGGCTTCCGAAGTATGTAAGCTTAAATCAGTTTTTCCATGTAATTGGGAAGCACCTTCCATCACGTATTTGGGTATCCAACTTACATCTCCGGTATCTAGACTATATGAATGCAATTTCCTACCCCTTTTGTCTAAAATAGGAGAAGAGTTCTCCCACATTGGAAAAGTACACCTCTCCTGGTTAGGAAGGATCGCTGCATATAGAATGCAGGTTCTCCCAAAGCTTTTGTACTATTTCAGGACCCTCCCGATCCCTGTGCCACAAATCTTTTTTAATAAACTAGCCTCGTCATTAAGAAAGTTCATTTGGAACGGCAAACCTCCTAGAATAGCCATGTCTACATTATACAAACCCCGTAGGTTTGGTGGAGTAGGTCTTCCAAATGCCCAAGCCTATTACAATGCAACTTTACTATCGCAGACGCGATACTGGTTAACGGCACAAGAGGATAATTTATGGAACCAAATAGAATGTAAATTCACCCCAGGTCATGATCTTTATGCCTTACTGTGTGCGGCCACCAAACGCCACAATGTGAACATTCCTGCCTTCCCTACAGTTCAAGCCACCATTCTGGCATGGACAAGAATTATAAAAACTGATTTTACTGAAGAAGTATGTGTGCATATTCCCACCCCTCTAGCAGCCTATGATCTCCTGATTCCAGGTGTGTCGACCCTCAATTGGAGGAAGCGTGGCTTCCGATTTCCTGGCAACCCTACCCACCCCGACTCTGCTAGTGACCTACTGACCGAATATCAGATAGCTGCTTTTGATCGCTCCCACAAATCCCTGAATACCCTGTTCCCGAAAATACTATGGCACTATCTCTTGAATAAAGGCAATTCCCAGGCGAAGGGGATCTCGATCTGCTATCGCTTTTACAATTACCACCACCCTTTCCGTAAATCCCCTACCATTCTGAGATGGGAGGATGCCTTACAACAATCCTTCTCGGTTGCACAATGGCTGAGGGCTTTTAAAACCAACTATGCATCCTCGGCATGTGTGGACCACTGGGACAACTCACAGAAACTTCTGCATAGGTACTATATGACTCCTACTAGACTTAATGCCATTGACCCAAAGTGCTCTCCCCTTTGCTGGCGTGAATGTCAGGAAAGAGGAAATCTGCTACATGTCTTCTGGAGCTGCCCAGTGGTTCAACCATTATGGAAAGAGGTCTTCATTTGGGCATCTTCATTGTTGGGAACCAACCTCCCCCCTTCCCCGGCCCTCGCACTTTTTAGCCTGGGTCTAGAGGACCTCCCTCCTAGCTCCAGAAAAGTTCTGGCTCATATTCTATTTGCAACAAGAATTACAATTGCTGCTAAGTGGCGAGAAGCCTCCTCTCCCCACTTGACGGCAATTAAAAACAGGGTGTCCACTCAATGTGAGATGGAAAAATTGTTGGCGTTTAAGAACTGCAGAGCGGCCACCTTTCTGAAACAATGGCAGGTCTGGTTAAATCATTCCTCTAACATATTATAGCTACTCTGATAAATGTGATAATATACATGTAAATGTGAATTTTACCTAAGCATATTGGAAGTGCCCCCCCCTCCCCCCCCCCTTTCCACTACTTCCCCTTATCCTCCCCTCCCCCAAACCCTACTTAACTCCACGTCATAACTCCTCGGCCGAGGTCTCTTGTATAGGTAGTGGCGACACCTATGCAACTGTGTGGTGTAAGTCTGGTCCAATCCCTCACAGTTTGCACCCGTTAGGGGTGAGGGCTTTGGGCATTTAAGTGCACTCAGGTAGACCCGCCCAGGGGAAATAGGTAAGAGCGGTAGTTCCTATATTTGTGTTTTTTTTTTTTTTTTTTTTGGATTATGTGTTATACTATCATTCAACTGCCCCGAGACAGTTGAGCCATTTACTGCATAGCCAGTTTAGATGTCTATATTCGGTAACAAAGTACCCATCGCTGGCTCTTAAGCTATTGAAAGAATCTTATTGCTTAATGTTGATGTTCTGTATAACCCTGATATGCCGTTAACGACCTACTGTAACTGTTTCTGTTATTTTATGTAAAGTTCTTATCCTGTGTATATGGATCTACGGCTATGTGTTTATACATGCTTGTATTTTTCTTTTCTTACTTAAATAAAAATTTATTGAAACATAAATATAAAAATATTTTGCACCACAAAAAAAAGGACTGCTGATGTAGAAGGAATGGCGTCATGACATATAACAAAGTGTAGTGCAAAATGTCCAATGAAAACAAGTCTATAAAACCAATAGAATGAACCACAAGACCCAGACAGCAACAGCAAAGAACTTCCACGTATCGAAACTGATCTTGAAAACACAGGCAATACGTGACAGTCCCTCCACCTCTAAGATACTTTCTCGCTCACCTTGTTAAATGGAACCCTGAACTAACAGGAAGTCAACAACGCAGGTCCCTTTAAGGGTATAATATAGCAGGAATGTAGATCCAGATCTCCAAACAATCCCCCAGGCACATGTAAATAAATGAGAAGATCTATGTGCTCTCTGTTAAATAGCCCAGGCAGAAGGAATTGCACCTGTGACACAGAAAGGGGAGTACTAATAATGCAGCAGCAGAACTTGATGCTCCAAAAAATATATATATATATATATATATCAATGAAAAAAAAAATGGGATCAGTGGGGTGATATAGACGTGTTGTATACACCAACAGTTCAGTGGCACCACTGCACTTTTGTTACACAAGAATTGGCACAGTACTACACTACACTGACTGTACTAAACTGACTGAACACACACAATCCCCTAACTACCTGCCTAATCTCCACTCCTAACACATTATACACGGCTACCATGTAAGTAGCAGCCTTATATAGTGTGGGGCCTGGACTTAGCCTCGGAGCCATGATTGGCCAAAGGCACCCTGCCTTTGGCCAATCAAGGCTCTGATGGGACATTGTGCTATAATTCACCAAAGCATGCAGGTGAAGTGCATGCTTTGGTCAATCACAAGCACTTAATGCACTGCGGTCCCACGGTGCATTATGGGGCGCTCATCAGTGGGCGAACTTCCCGCCGAGCGCCCTGGGTGTTCGTGTGTTCGACTCGAACATCCAGCCCACTACTATTTGCATAGGTTATTGCAGTTATAGCCCTGTATAACATTGTATTAGGTGTGTATGTACATCTACATGTATTTGTCAGCCTCTTGATTGTCTCTTAGTCAACAAATATAAACTTTTAGCCTAAGAAAGGGAGACAGAAATCTGTGGTGCTGGCTTATTATAAGGGAAACAGTTTTCCAGCTGAAATGAATGGGTTTTTTGTCTTTGCTCATCCAATTCTTCTGAAAACAATCTCATGGGTATGTTGACTTTGAATTCCTACTCATGTCTAGCTAATTCCTTGTGATACAAATTGTATCTATAATATAACTGGATGTATAATCTTATTCAAAATTATTTTTTAGCTCACTTTTATTTTAAATATATGCATATTAAATAAAAATGCTAAGCAATACTATCTTTTCCATGCTTTATCACTGTTCTCCTAGGTTGTCCAGTGCTGGTCATCTTTCAGCTTAAATGACACCTAAATTAATTTAACCCACTTCATTTGTGCACCAGTTCTGCTTTCAGTAGCAATGAGGAAGGCCCACTACCGGAGGACAGATAAGGAGGAAAAGACCCCTTTGTGTCATTAGACTGGGCCAAAGACATCATGAAAGATGGTAAGCATAAATCATTTTTTTAATACTGGGGAGCAAGGGGATGTTCAAAACTGGAACTTTAATACTACTTAAAATTCATGTGTGTGATGATACAATATTTAAACTCTCTAAATAACCCCACAGGGAGTTGGTAGACTGTATGCTCAGCTGGCACATACTGCTCAATGTTCAAACAGATATATTGAAGGGAGGGTTTTATTTTCTTCTCAACACTTTTCACATACAAATCTGTTTATAAAGAGCCTTCATTATGTTGACTTTGACAATCTCAGTTTATTCCCTGAACTAAAATCAAAGCATGTGTACATGTCAAAACAAGCATGCACAGAGATCTTAGTAAAAAAAAATGTGTTTGATTGAAAATTTAAAGGTCAAAGTTGTTTTTTTTTTTTTTTTGTAAAAGCAGAATGGTGCTCACTTATAAGTGCATAGATGGGTATTAGGTTTAAAGTGGTTGTAAAACCTCACTTATACACCGGAAAAGTGAACAACCTCAGATGATACACAGAGAATAAACAAATCCTCCTACATAGATTTTATTTTTTTATCTGCAGTTTTCTCTTGCCTACACCCCTTCAAATGGGCAGATCTTGTTAAAATCTTTTTCATCTGTCAGGAGCACAGAGGAGGGGTGGGAAGGTTGCAGTTACAGTGTAGGAGAGCTGATTGGAGGAAGGAACACACCCCCCTCCACACAGCAGAAGAACTGTGCTCTGAATAGACAAGCTCTGTTCTGAGCTCTCTCCCCAAACCCCCCTCCTGACACACATACACAAATGTATCTTATGTGTTGAGAAAACATAGCAAAAGCGACTCATGCTGATAACAGAAATGAAACACCAGAGAGAAACGATGCTTTGAGCTTTGGAAAGAGATAAGTAAACACTACAGATATACATACGTGCTTTGCTCAGATTCCATTACTGTTAAACATTATTGGGTGAAAATAGGAAAATAAAAAAACCTGAAAACAAAAGAAAACAAATGCAGCCATAACATTTATACACTATTAATCTACAATATATAACACTTCTATTTTTGGGTATAGATACGCTTAAAAAACTACTGATATGCCCTACTTAAGCCAGCATATTTTGATCTGTGTCAGATATTTGTGAACACAGCTAGAGTAATACTGTGATCTCCATAGACAGGTGATACATACCTGGAAGTGTTACATTTACACATTACTAATGTAGCACTACCCCGTAGGGGTTGCAGATGACTGGGTTCTCCACTCATACACAGCCAGGCAAATAGCATTATCAGCTTGAACCAGGATACACGTTACAGTCTTTGAGCTTTGTTTTGATGTTTTAGTAGTAGAGTAATGACTTGGATAGGGAATAGGAATTATGGGATGCCCGACTTGACAGTAACAAAACCAGGGACAACTTCCTCCCTATATACAACGATTGATTCTTCTCCTTTACTCTGTACAACTCTGATTGATTCCTCCTCTTCTTTCCACAGCACTCTGATTTGTTTCTTCACTTGCAGACACTGATAGTCTTTAAGTGAAAAGATGCAAAAGCCCCTTTACAGACTAGGAACTAATCCCAGTTCCACCCACTGCAAGAAATGCCAGTCCACCTGACTGCTTCTCCAGTAGCGCATCCGCTGCTTCTTAACCAGTCTACCCGACTGACTCTCCAAAGGTTTCCCAGTGCAAGGTTAGGGAAGATTAAGGCTCGGTTCACACTATTGCGATGCGGGAAGGCTGCGAATTCGCAGCCTGTTCCCGCATCGCACACGCACCCCCGGCAGTTCACACTGCCATATGCGATCCGCTGGGGGTGTCAATGTAATCTTAACGACACCCCCAGTTTGATCGCATATCGCAGTGCGATCGTGCAGTTCGCACAGGATCGGATCGCACAAGTGTGAACCGCTGTGCGATCCGATCCTGATGCGGCAGCAAAAATGCCTCCTGTGCGTCTTTGCTGCGGGTGCGGTGCGAATTTAGCCATACAAACTGTATGGCTAAACTCGCACCGCACAGCTGATCGCATGTCATGTCGGAGCAGTGCGCTCCGACATGACATGCGAACCCGGCACACGCAGTAGTGTGAACCGGGTCTCAAGCACACTGATATCTTCAAAAAAGACCTGCTACGTGTGGCAGTCTCTCCCCTTATAAGTCCCTGACCATGCTGTAGTACTCATACTGTACTCTTTGCTCCTGCTGGCTCTCAGAAAATTCTCCTTCCAAATTGCTTCTATTGTCAGGATCCTTCCGGGCCAGCCCTGAGCTCCAGCTCGAGTAAGAGCACCCCCCCCCCCCGACTAGGGAGGTTCACCTCATGTGCCACCAACAGTCCCCTCAGCACTCCATCTTCATCTTCCACCCGACTCCCCTGACAGCATGACTAATTCATATGTAAGGGCTGGCTTAGCCCCATGCCAGAGCCGAAGCCCGAGGATTGGCTAAACTATGAACTTCCTTGAGGGACCAAGTAGTTCATAGTCATTATGCTCCTTCAAACAAATCCAAAAAAACACTCACAGGTACATATTCCTGCAGAAAATGCAATTTCTGCAGATATCTACCTAATGTAGGTGAAATCATTCTCCCTAATGGAAATCTGTATAGACCGAATTTCTATGCGAATTGTCAAGCAGTAGGAATTGTCTATATAATGTACTGTAGTTGCAAAGCCTTCTATATAGGTAAAACAAAAAGGCCTTTCTTTAATCGAATTCGTGACCATGTCAAAATTGTCAAGAACAAAAAGTTCGTAAGTCCCATTAGTCGACATATGGGTTTATATCATGGCTTTGATGATAGGATGATGACTTTTTTTGCTTTGGAACACATTCCACTGAATGAAAGAGGTGGAAGTGTAGATAGAAACTTATTGCAACGTGAAACCAAGTGGATATTTAACCTATCAGCTACTCAGTATCCAGGTATAAATTAATCCATTAGTTTCAAACCCTTTCTAGGCTAAACAATGTCATTTGTATTTAGTGCTGGTCAGCTTTTAGGATCTTGTACTTTTATTACAAGATCCTTTTCTTCTAGGTGCCTTCATTGGCACATCCTACATATTTTGGCAAAATCGCCCATATGTGTTTATTTCTGTGGATGCGGTTGAATTACCGTTTAGAGAACAAGAATATTCTGTATGTTGTTCATTATATACTTTTCCTGATCCCCGCCGTTACGTGGATGTGGTTTCTGGTGACGCACCTTGAGGTAGGCACATTGGGGGACCCTTTGGATTCGAGCCCAATTTCAGCCTCTGTTATAGTTACCCATATGGGCACCCGCGGTGCCCTACATTTATTTTCCAGAAAAATGGTCCAATCTGGTTAGTAGCAGCACCGCTTTTAAATGCCCAGCTGTCCTTTTTTGGAGCATTTACGAATATCTTTTTTCTATTTAATTTGTCTTCTGTGTCACTATATTGATTTATCCACTAGATGGGGCAATTTTCTTTCCTCTATGACCTTTTTGTGTCTTTGGATTTTTCCCCCATTCTATAGGCATTGCGGACATGTTTCTTTGAGGTCCTGCCTTCGGCGATGCTATCAGCTTCATTTTTGGATCCTTTTTGCCTCCGGGCAACCCATTACCTCCTCTGCTTACAGTCCTGTCCTGACCGGATGTTGTTATCCCCGACCTTCCGGTTCCGGCGGAACCATGTGATGCGGTCGCGTCTTTTGACGCACTTCCTCCTCGGCCTCCATTGGACCACTGGGCGTACCTCGCTCTCACTCCCTCGGTGACGTCAGACGCCGAGGGAGTGGAGGGGGTGTATAAATGCCGGCGCCACATGGTCAGTATTACACTAGACCACCGGGGAACGATACACGATCTTTGAGACCACTTGCGGTAAATGAAATCTTTAAAGCCCTACTTCTCTCCATACATTTTTGGTAGATTCCAACGCTGATGATGTTTTTCCATGCCTTTTTCTCTTTTTTCCCGTGCAGTCTCCTTTACTTTTGTGTACTATTGGAAAATTTGTTAAATTGAAATGGCGGTGAACTTTTGAATACTGCATTACAACTCAGGCGCTGAATCTTGTCAATTGTGGGTAAGTATTCATACCCTCAAGATTGGACAGATCCTTACTATATTTACTACTATCTTCAACAAATCTTATTTCCTTTTGTTTTTAAGGGATACCTCCCATTTGGGGGATATTAAAGGGACTTCATTTTCCCTTCCTATTTTTGTCACATTGAAGTACCCAAGGAATCAACTGCACATTCATTAATAATCAGGTGACTATTTTGGTAATGCTCTTTACCTGATATTTAGTCTCATACCAATTGGAGAGATAGTTAATTGTGGATTGAAATGCATTTCCATGCTCTGGTCTTATTATCTTTATCTATCATCTCTAGCCTGGCTATCACCCTCTCTATGGGTCAACTCTGGGAGTCTGAGGGTCTCGGCTCCCCTCCCCCTCTGTGCTTACTTTGGTGGTGTCACCCTTATTACCTCCACCTCCGGCATAAGAAAGGGCTCAGGTCATCTTAAGGTACTTAGTCGGTATCATTATTTTCATAATCATGTAAATCAGTTGGGCACTCATTGTTGGGACCATTGAGATGAGCCCTATATATATACACATGCTATGTTTTTTATGTTTTACCTTTTGTTATTTAGAAATGTTCACTCTCGAGAAATGTCTATGAAAACTCCTGAAGAAGCTATTTTGAAGATGGCGAAACATGTAGAGTTGATATTTTCGAGTGCATTTTCTTGATTTTATCATTTTATATTGATGTATTGTCTTGTCCTCACTTTCCATGTGTAATAAAATGTGTAATTTTTGAGAATTTTTCTCCATCATTTAAGCACCATTAAAGTCCCACTTGTCCCCCTCCATTGTAGCTACTCAATTTATGGGATGTGGTGCCTCTCACTTCATCTCTAGCAATATCTCTTTAAAATTCATGTGCCACCAACAGTCCCCTCAGCACTCCATCTTCATCTTCCACCCGACTCCCCTGCCAGCATGACTCATTCATATGTAAGGGCTGGCTTAGCCCCATGCCAGAGCCGAAGCCAGAGCCGAAGCCCGAGGATTGGCTAAACTATGAACAACAACCCTCCTAGCCTCCACCCTCAAGTTTCCAGAATGTTCTCCAACTTTTCAGAACCAGGGGGAGGCACCAGAGAGTTGTCTGTATGAGTCACCCAGCCCTGATCTAAAGTAAACCCATGACTCAATTAAAGAACCACAGGTTTACCCACTTAAGGACCGGAAGGTTTTACGCCATTAATGACCAGGCCATTCTTTGTGATATGACACTGCGTTACTTTAACTGACAATTGCGTGGTTGTGCGACACTGTACCCAAAATAAAAAATTGATGTGCTTTTTTTTCCCACAAATAGAGCTTTATTTTGGTGGTATTCAATCACCTCTGTGGTTTTTATTTTTTGCACTATAACCAAAAAAAGTGTGACAATTCTGAAAAAATATAAACTATATTTTCTACTTTCTGCTATAAAACATTCCCCAAAAAAATTATAAAAATCAAATGTTTTCATTCATTTAGGCCAATAAGTATTCTGCTACATATTTTTGGTAAAAAAAAATCCCAATAAGTGTATATTGATTGGTTTGCGCAAAAGTTATCGCATAAACAAACTAGGGGATAGATTTCATTTTTATTTAATTTTTCTTTTTTTTACTACTAGTACTAGGCGGCGATCAGTGATTTTTAGCGGGATTGCAATATTGCGGCGGACAGATCGGACACCTAACTGACACTTTTGAAGAGACCAATGACATTACTTTAGTATTCAGTGCTATAAATATGAAATGTTACTGTCCTAATGCCACTGTCAGGGAAGGGGTTAACTCCAGGGGCGATCAAAGGGTTAAGTGTGTCCCCAGGGGATGCTTTTGAACTATGTGGGGGATCAACTCACTAGATGAACACAGAGATATGTGTTCCTAAATAGCAGAAACACAGGATCCCTGTGTTCATCTCTGATAGAACAGCGGTTTGCCTTGTTTACATCAGCAGGCCGCTGTTCTGTCTCCATGAGGAGTGATCGCAGGGGGCCATCGCCTCTGCCAGATCCAGTGATTGGCTACCCCTTTGGCCAAGCGGCACGTGTGCCCTCACTATCTCTTACACGAAGCGACATACAGGTACATTGTTTCGCGTAATAAAGCTGACCTGCCGCAGTAAAACTATGGCGGCTGGTCAGCAAATGATTAAGCATGAGTCATAAACATACATTTTCTTGTACTCACACTAATAGCACACTAGAGGGTGCTACACTAAGCATGTTACTGTTTACACTTGACATGAAAGTATATAGAGTAAAAGGCTTTCCCTTCCTTGCATCCAAGAATTGCGCCAAATTCTTTTTAAAAATATAATGTACGGTAGAAATGTAGATCAGAGGGGGTTCAGGGTTTACAGATATTGACCTTTCAAGCTACATTTTGTGTTGCAAATTATTCGCCTTTTTCCTACCCTTACTTAAAGCTGAACATTCAGTCTTGCACAGACTTATCTCTTGTACTGAAATTGCTAACTGTACAGTCTGAGTTTCTCACAGTGTGCCTTAGAAATTGTAGTACATTTGATAGAGCCTGCCTCATTTGTTGGAGGAGGACACACTGCTTCATTTACCTCCATGCATGTTTAGCTTTCATCACCCACACAACCAGGGCAGCGGTTTTGGCCTTCTGTCCCTTCTTTCCTAGGGGATGCCATGGCAGATGGGAGCAATTGCTTTTAACAGTCCCGGCATCCCTAAAAAAAGAAGGGTCAGAAGACTGCAGCTATGGGTGGTGCAGGGAGCGAGGGCATGGGGGGTGGTGTTATCGGGTGTTAGTTCACCTTTTCAGTTTTTGGGAAAGGGCGAACTTACACTTTTCCCAACAGTCATCCCATTGCATACTTCAGGGGTGAGTGCTCTTGAAAGGAGTTCTCAGGCAGGGTGCTGTTTTTGAGGTGCAATGTACAGCACCTCAAAAAAGGAAAGCGCAAATGCCTAGTGCATTACCTTCAACACCAATGAAAATGTATTAAAAACTGTAAAGTCATACTCACAAACATGAGAAGATAAAACACATATCATACACACATCTCCAGTGACAGGGATAACAGATCTCTGTTGTTGGAAATCTGAGAAAGGGAACATGTCTCCTGAAACGCATCAGTTTCCAACCACAGAGATGTATTATCCCTATCACTGGAGATTTGTATATGATATGTGTTTTATCTTCTCATGTTTGTGAGTATGACTTTGGCAGTTTTAATACATTTTCATTAGTGTTGAAGGTAATGCACTAGGTGTTTGCTCCCTCTTTTTTCTTTGTAGTGTTTTTGGAGCTTTCCCCCTTAAGGAGAGCAGCGTTGCTAGAAATACCATAACATCAAAGTGAGCACCGAGGCTTTACTGTGTTTGGAAAAAACTGCCTACGTTGCATAAAGAAGCACATAGACCCAATGATGATGTTTTTAGGTCCTATTTTGGTATAGCGCTACCCCAGTAGGAGCTGCTGGTGAATATGGTTATTTCCTCCTCTGCACAGCCAGGCATACAAATCTTCCAAGCACACTGTAGTCAGAAAACAGTCCTTGCAGCTTTGGTTTTGGATTTTATTAGGGGACTTGAACTTGGATAGGCTTGAGGGGATTATAGGATGCCCACTTGATCAAGGTAATCAATTCTTCAGGGACGATTATATTCATCCAGTATATACAATCCTCTACCTCCTGCACAAACTTGCTTGCAGATCTACTCCTTCTCCTCGAGAACAACACTTGCTTGTGGAACTACAACACCCAGGACCAGCTAGTACTGAAAAGATGATCCAACACATACTCAGTCAGATCCAGAGAAATTGTCCTTTGCAGGCAGGGACCGCGTGCCCCTTTGGTAGTGTAGCAGGAAATAGGTCTTAGTGCTTAGCTGTCCTATTCCTGTGGCTACTGATCCCAGTATTACCTCTTCAAGCACTGCCAGCCCACCTGGCTACAGCTGCCCCTTTCTCCTGGCCATTCCACCACAGTTCTGCTGACTGACTCTGCATCCATCCCAGACTGCTCTCTCCCAGTCCTCTAAGGCAGTGTTCCCCAACCCCCGGCCCCCGTACCGGTACCGGTCCGTGGATCAAACGTTACCGGGCCGCCCGAGGAACTTTAAACTATTTTACTGTGGCAGCCGGGGCACAGAGCAATCTGCGCCTGAGCCCGCCCATTGTGTGACAATAGCGAATGAAAATTTGCTGTTGTCACACCGATCCTCCTCCTGGCCAATCAGGGAGTGGGTCCTCCCGCTTCCTGATTGTCTGAAAGGCAAAATTCATGCCATTGGCCGAGGAGGATGCGGGAGGACTGAGGACTCGAGGACACCCGGGGACTGAAGAGAAGCTGCCGTGAGGTAAGTGCACTGGTCTCGCGGGGGAACGCTGACATCTCTGCATTGATTGGGGGCATGCTGTGGGCACTGGGCATGCTGTGGGCACTGTGCATGGATTGGGGCATGCTGTGGGCACTGTGCATTGATTGGGGGCATGCTGTGGGCACTGTGCATTGATTGGTGGCATGCTGTGGGCACTGTGCATTGATTGGGGGCACGCTGTGGGTACAATATGAGATAAATCCCTTAAATTCACGGACTGTAGACATAAAGTGAAATATTGGTGCAGGCGACTGAACCCAAATATCCTCCCCCTCCTGGGCCCTGATGGCATGGTGTAGCTGGAAATAATAGAACTGCATGGACCGAGGAAGACGAAAAGCCTCCCTCAGTGCATCAAAGGAGCAGAGCACCCCACTGCGGAATATATGTTTCAAATGGGGAATGCCAAACCCCAACCACTTAGCGCCATACGGCAGCGCAGCCAACTCAGGGTATCTAGCATTCGCCCAGATAGGACTGAAGGCCGTATATCCCACTACTTGCTGCAACTGGCGAGCCTTGTTCCAGATTTTCTGCATGAGGACATACGTCGGAAACCGTTTGCTAGATTTTCCCAGCCTCAGCGATTCCAAATGCGACGCCAGCTCTCCCCAGCCCACGGTGTGGGTCAGAAGGCCTGCCACAGACCCCTCCCCCCCCCTCACTCATAGCCCGGGCAATATGCTGAAGCTGTGAAGCTAGGTAATACAGCCAGGGATTGGGTACCGCCAGACCCCCAAGGTCCTTGGGGCGCTGAAAGTGTTCTAACTTGATTCTGGGATTTTTAGAGAGCCATAAAAGAAAATGGTATTAACAATTCTAAACACTCGCAGAGGGATAATTACCGGCGAATTGTGAAGAGCATACAGGAGTTGGGGCATAAGTATCATTTTTATAAGATTGGCCCGGCCCGCCAAAGACATGCGCAACCGGGACCGAACCTTGACTTTATCCCTAAACCGAGCAAGAAGGGGGGGTTAGATTGAGGCGCACATAATCCAGTGGCTGCTGAGTCACCTGCAGCCCCAGATAGCGGAATTCAGAGGACAGGGGAATCCCAGCCACCCCGACCGCCTGCGAGCCCCGGGTATCATCTAACATCATCAAGGAGGACTTGGTCCAATTAATAAGCAGGCCGGAATAGGAGCCAAAAGTCGTAATGACTGCCATAGCCTCCGTCGGGAAGCCAGAAGTGTCGCCCAACAGTAGCATGGTGTCGTCAGCGTATAACATAATCTTTTCCTCCAAAGTGCCGTAGCGGAAACCCACTATTGACTGATTCTACCTGACAAGCGCAGCGAGGGGCTCTATGGCCAGGGCAAAAATTTAAGGCGACAGGGGGCACCCCTGACGTGTACCCCTAAAAAGGGAAAAGGGGCGGGACACCCTGCCCCCGTCTCTAATAGCGGCCTTAGGGTCATGATAGAGAAGCTGCACCCAGAAAATAAAATTCTCGCCAAACCCAAATCGAGACATGACTGCCCACAGGTAGTCCCACTCTACACTATCAAACGCTTTTTGTGCGTCAAGGGAAAGCAGTGCCCTACTACCCCCATTATCCGCCTGGGACTGTAAATTCAGAAACAAGCAACAGAGATTAATGGCCATCGATTTTTGCGGCATGAACTCCGACTGATCGGAGTGAATAATAGACGCAACCACCTGATTAAGCCGCAACGCCAAGGCCTTTGAGATCTGTGATTTTTAACGGGACTGTGACATTGCAGCCGACAAATCTGACACAAAGTGACACTTTTTGGGGACCAGTGACACCGAAACAGTGATCAGTGCTAAAAAAAATGCACTGTCACTGTACTAATGGTAGTGACAGAGAAGGGGTTAACATCAGGGGCGATCAAATGGTGCTCTTAGGGAGTGCTTTCTAACTGTGTGGGGTGTAGCCTAACTGGAGGAGGACAGAGATCTGTGTTCCTGTTTAGCAGAAACGCAAGATCTCCATTTTCTTCTCTGACAGAACAGCGGTCTGCCTTGTTTACATCATGACCATCATTCTGCCTCTCCTCCGAAGGATCGGGGGTCCCAGCGGACAACACATGGCATCCGCTGGACCCGCTGATTGGCTCCCACTTTGTCCAATCAGGTACGGTACAGATACGTCGGTTCACACAGGAGGGCCGCCCTGATGCAGGATATCTGCGTGGGGTAGTCCTTAAGAGGTTAAAATATAAATGTGACTCAGATTTCTGATTTATTTTAGTCTCGAGAAAATTTTCAGAAAGACGCATGAAACATTGCTAGCGCCTCCACCTTTAAAAACAAAAATGGTCAAACAAAAAGAATTAAAAAAAAAAACTGAACAATAGGAGTGAACAACAGCTATTCATCTGAATCATAAACCAACAAAGACGAAGGAACACTTAGCACTCAAATGTGACTTCTCTCAAAAGGACATATAAGAGTTTTTCTCTTTTGTCGCAAGTTTTTTGTCATCAAGTGGGAGCTGCGAGTAAAAGCAAGGTAAAATAAATCTAGGCTGAGTTCACCATAAGCAAGCAAAAAAAAAAAAAAAAAAGAATCAACTTACAGAATACATAGAAGAGTCTAGTGTTCTAATAAATAACCCCTGTTGTGCCTTTATTTTTCACTGCGGCAGTGATAAGAATGTCAATACCAGAACATAGCTGAATTAATGCACATTGACATGTTGATGTAATGTTTTTCTCCTCATTCTCTCTCAAAGCATTCTGGGTTTCTTTGCTCTATCAGGAAGAAGTGTTAACTCTATGACTTTCAAGAAAACGGAGAGATCGCTTTTGCTTTTTGTTCCCTACACATGGCGTTTGAAGCATATCGATATTTTCCTTCTATCTTTTATCGGCAAAATGCAAAAACAAATTAGTTTACAAAATGCATCGGATCTGTTGACATCATTTGTTTATATGTTTTCTTCATGAATTAGCATCTAGCTTTTTTAGAGTCCGGTTTAACCTTTTTTGAAAGAGATACAAGTCAGCCATTTAGAAATGTATTTCCTATATAAATATTGGTGACATACCAGTGGCTCGGGATTATATTTACAAATACATAAATGGAATACATTCAGGCCCCGTTCACACTGGGGCGATCCGACTTTGGGGGGCGACCTCCGAGGTCGCGGTGCGAGCAGCGCGCCGCGACCTCGGAGCGGCCGCCACGGACTTCATAACATTGAAGTCTATGGCGGTCGCCTCCGGGTCGCCCCAAAGAAGCTGTCGCTCCTATTAGAACGGGTCCGCAGCTTCCCTATGGAAGGCGACCTACGGCGACCAGTGAGGCGACCAGGTCGCCTCACAGGTCGCCTTAGTGTGAACGGGGGCTAAGAGACGGTTCACACTAAGGCGACACGACTCCTTACTACTTCGGGGGCGACTTGTGCATTACCATGCACCATGACTTCGGAGCAACTTGCAGGGACTTCACATAATGGAAGTCTATGCAAGTCGCTCCGAGGTCGCCCCGAAGTAGTACAGGACCCTTTTTCTAAGTCGGAGCGACTTGTGTCACTCCTATTAGAATGGGTCCTGCAGCGGTCAATGGACCGCGAGGGAGCGCGACTTGTCAGGCTGACAAGTCGCCTGACAAGTCGCGCTAGTGTGAATGGGGTCTAAGGCTTCATTCACACCTGAGCGTATCGTTTTCAGGCTTTTTTGGGCATTTTTCAGGCGTTTTTTGCAGGTGTTTGGAGGCAGGCATTGACATCTAACAAAAACGCTTGTATTCTGCCAAAAAAGAAGCTCATGTTCTTTTTTGACCTTTAGGCGCTTTGCTTTAGGCGACAAAACGCTCTTATGTGACCAGGGGCCATTGAAATGAATGGGATTTTGCTTGTTGTGCGTTTTGAGACTTCTGAGATGAGCGTTTTACGAGCTGAAAAACGCTCAGGTGGGAACAGGGCCTAAGGGGAGCTGTTTTACCTGTTAAAAGATTTGCATTTCTGTTCATTCAGTCGAGCCAAACTGTACAGATAGGGTGTGACCTGACTTATTGGCAAGTAACCAATAAAGCTAGGTCAGCCTGTAGGCAGGTGGAAGTGAATTTTGCTTAGTGCACTAGAATGGTGATTTATTAAAAATAGTTTCTCCATAGGTACATGTCACATGAAGGCTTTAAAGTGTTACTAAACCCCCAACAGTAAAATCAGTCTGTATATGCAGTAAAGCATGCTTGTTATACTCACTATTGAGCCTAAAGGTTTGATCCTCTGCATTGTGTAAAATGGCTGCTTGATCCTGTCTTCTCTGATTCTCCCTTTCTTTTACTGTCCCTAAACCATCTCCTGATACAACAGAGCCTTGGGGGCACTCTGCACATGCTCAGTTTAGTGTGTATTGCTAGAGAGTTTTTTTTTTTTTTTTTTGGGGGGGGGGGGGGGGTTGCATGTGATTAGCTCAGGACCAATCAACACTGTCCAGACAGAGGTTTAGGGGTCCTGCGGCCTAATAAGACTGTCAGAGTAGAATGAAAACTCATACTACAAGCTCCTATTATACCGCTGATGAGAAAATTATATTTTAGCAGTTTATATTTATAGCAGTTTATATTAATAAAATAATTGTGTTTCCATGTTCTGTGTACTGTGGAAGACCAGATACAGTGAATGCAGGGTCCTAGTTTTAAAGTGTTACTAAACCCACTACATTAAAATCAGTGTGTATATGCAGTAAAGCGTGCTTGCTATACTCCCCTTCTTCCACTGTCCCCTAATTATTTCCTGATAATACAGAGCTCGGGGACAATCTGCACATGCTCAGTTTGGTGTGTATTGCTAGCGAGTTTTTTTTTTTTTGGGAGAGTGCATATGATCAGCACAGGGCCAATCATTACTGTCCAGACAGAGGGTCAGGGGAGAATGAAAACTCCTCCTACAAGCTTTACTAGGAACAAATAGAAGTCATAAGGCTGCTATATACTGCTTATGAGAAAAGGTATTTAGCAGTTGATATTTGCATTTTCATGAATGTAGGTTCTGGGTTTAGTAACACTTTAATGGGAGATGTTTTACCTGTTAAAGGATATGCCATTCTGTTCATCCAGTCATCAGATTTACACAGCCCTGCCAAGCTGTACAGATAGTGTGTGACCTGACTTATACCTGCTGCAATTAAGCAATAAAGCTAGGTCACCCTGAAGTCAGGTGGAAGTGAATTTTGCTTAGTGCACTAGAACAGTGATTTAGTAAAGAAATAGTTCCTCCACAGCTACAAGTCACACAAAGGCTTTAATGATGGGTAACAGCAGACTGAGGTCAGTTGACTTAGTTTAAAGCAAAGGATAAAAGGAGCCGGCCTGTCAGTTCTTTGCTATTGTTTTGTTTTGGCTCATGCCAGGACTTCAATAAAGTTCTCTTCTTTTTGGAAAAAAAAAGAAAAAACATCATTAGGCTTTTACTTGATGGCTGGTGTCCCTTATTCTCCACATCTCCCCTGTGCTGTTATTAACCACTTAAGCCCCGGAAGATTTTACCCCCTTCCTGACCAAGGGGTATTTTGCGATTCGGCACTGCGTGACTTTAACGGACAATTGCGCGGTCGTGCGACGCTGTACCTAAACGAATTTGACTTCCTTTTTTTCCCACAAACAGAGCTTTCTTTTGGTGGTATTTGATTACCTGTGCGATTTTTTGATCATGCGCTATAAACAAAAAAAGAGCGACAATTTTGCAAAAATAACAATATTTTTCACATTTTTTTATATGAAATTCCCCAAAAAAATGTAAAAATCAAAATGTTTTAACATTTTAGGCCAATTTGTTTTTTACCATATGTTTGGTAAAAAAAAAAATCGCAAAAAGCGTATTTTGATTGGTTTGCGCAAAAGTTATTGCGTTTACTAATAAAGGGAAAGATTTTTGTCATTTTTGTTGTTTTTTTTTAACGTGTAATGGCGGCGATCTGCGATTTTTTTTTTGCGGGACTGCAACATTGCGGCGGACAGATCGGACCCTTGACTGACATTTTTGACACTTTTGGGGTTACCAGTGACATTACTACAGTAATCAGTGCTATACATATGCACTGTTACTGTAAAAATGACACTGGCAGTGAAGGGGTTAACTTTATTGGAGAGGGAGGGGTTAAGTGTGTCCCTAGGGGCGTGTTTCTAACTGTGATTGGCTGTGGCTACATGTGTAAGAACAGTGATCAACGGTCCTACATAGTAGAACCGTTTGATCACCATTCTTACACAGGGAAGAATGACAGGCGGCTTTGTTTACATTAGCCGCCTGCCTTTCTTCCGGTGTAACGGAAGATCGCGAGTGTCCGCCGGGCACACGCGCGGGAGCGTGCATCCGGCGGCGCGCGCTCGCTCCCAAAACCCTTACAGGCTAGCGACGTAGTACTACGTCGCTTTGCCTGTGAGGGGCTGACCGCCGACGTAAATAGTCGTGCAGCGGTCGGCAAGTGGTTAAGATTATACATGGTTTCCTGGCCATGCAACAGAAAGGAAAAATGAACAGGGAGAATATTTAGTTTAAAGATACTCTACAGACTCATGATTTATAAGTTGGCCTGTTGACAATAAAAATGGCAAACACTAGTAAATAGTGTCTGGTTCTGTGGGTTCTAATGGATATTTTGTAGAGGACACGGGCATAACTGGATAGAAAGGGGGCAACATATAAAATTCAAAACACGCTAACCTCTATACCGGTTCTGGCGGTGAATTGCAAATTTACATCTCAAGTACATACATTTCCAAAAAAGATGTAGATGTCACACAGATGATCCCAGTTCTGACTTTCTTTATTGTGCAAAATATCAGAAAAAGTTCAACATAGTTGCCTTGACACCCTTAACCAGAATGGCTTCATCAAAAGTCTTCTTTGTTATGATTATGCCATTCTCTGTGAAATGCATCAAGGCGGGTTTCTCGTACCGTTTCTGATATTTTGCACAATAAAATAACCCAGCTCATCTGTGTACACTCTAGATTTTTGTAGAAGAGTTCCTAAGTTAAAGTGTGCCACCTATATTTTTAATAGTATAGGTGCTACTACGAAGGTGATTATACTGTATGACAGATCAGTATTTGGGAGACCCTATATTGTTCCTACTTCATGAATCTAAAAGGTTATTCTAATAGGTCCTGCAACAAGATCAAGATCATGTTCACACCACAAGCCTTGTATTCAGTATGCGGTTCTGCATGCATGTTTATATGTCTTTGTGGTATGTTTATTGCCATGATTGTTTTCCTTCACTACAAAGATCTTTATTCAGAATGCAAACATTTTTACTCTCATTTATGCATGGCTGTTGTGTTTACAAAAGTTTATGCATTTTCCAGTGCATAAAAATGAATCTGGTGTAAACAAACCCTAAATAGGTAGACACCTAGTGATGCCAGAAAGGCCTTTTTCTGCTTGTCTCCAGACCTTCTGCCACTCAGTCCTCTCTTTCTGGTCCCCAGTCACCTTCTGCTATAGCGTTCCTATGTTCCACGCCACGTGTGCCAATCCGGACCCTATTCACCTTGCTGCTGCTCCATGCTGCAAACCAGATGTGACGTCTGCACCAGACACTTTCAGAATTTTTGCACATGGATCGGAAGTGACTGCTGATTACCTCTTTCTGGTTCACTTGTTGGTTTCCCAGTGTATCCAGGGATATTTCATACCTGCAATTCCTTAAAAAATAAATCGAAGCTAACTCTGAATAAAAGCCCCTCAAAAGCTTCAGGTGCTGTAAACGAGTGTTGTCTTGGATTTCTATGGAGGCTTTATAGATGCTTTGAAGAACCAAGGAAGCAACATAGGGTATACATTTTGAAGCGAAGCAAAGCATCAGTGTGAACAGGGCTGTAAGGTAACCATATAGTTTAGGTGCTTTGATTGACATTCAGAGTGCTTTAAAATGTGTGTCCAATGCCACATTTTGAAGCAAGTTAAATGAGCCCTTAGTGATGAGTTGCTCAGGCAGTGAGCACTGAACTGTGTGACTGGAGAGAGGCTCCAATCGCATATTGAGAAGATTAGTTGGCATTGTAAAGATAAGATTTAGCACCAGACTGTAGGGTGCTTCCTAACCACCTATAGGGTGTTACCAATTGTTTTCTTGGTGAATATGGTCCCAGCTGCCTTGAGATCATTGACAAGATTCTCCCGTGTAGTTCTTTGTTGTCTCCCCACCGTCCTCATGATCATTGAAAATCCTTAAAGTGAGAACTTGCATGGAGCCCCAGACCAAGGGAGATTGACAGTTATTTTGTGTTTCTTACATTTGTGAATAATCGCACCAACTGTCATCATCCTCTCACCAAGCTGCTTGGCAATGGTCTTGTAGCCCATTCCAGCCTCGTGTAAGACTACAATCTTGTCCCTGACATCCTTGAACAGCTCTTTGGTCTTGGCCATGGTGGAGAGATTGGAATCTGATTGATTGATTGATTGCTTCTGTGGACAGGTGTCATTTATACAGGTAACAAGCTAAGATTAGGAGCACTCCCTTTAGGAGAGTGCTCCTAATCTCAGCTTACCTGCAAAGAAGACACCTGGGAGCCAGAAATCTTGCTGATTGATAGTGGATCAAATACTTATTTCACTCATTAAAAAGCAAATCAATTTAAAACATTTTTGAAATGTGTTTTTCTGGATATTTTTGTTGTTATTCTGTCTCTCACTGTTAAAATAAACCTACCATTAAAATTTTAGACTGATCATTTCTTTGTCAGTGGGCAAACGTACAAAATCAGCAGGGGATCAAATACTTTTTTCCTTAGCTGTAGGGTGCTTACTAACCACCTATAGGGTTTGTATTCTGTACACAGGTTTATTTTAACAAGCACCAGATAAGTAAATTTGTCAGTACTGCAGTGTCCACATTTTCTTATGTATACAGGACATATTTGTCAAATAATATAATAATTGTATTTATTTACAAAACAGAAATTGACCGTCTTTCTAAATGTCGCCATTTTGATTCTCATTTGCTTATTGTACGAGTGAGAAATTTGTTACACATCTCTATAAATCCTATATATTTGTCAGCAAAAGCCATCTCTAATCTGCCTATAAAGACTCTGTTGTTGAGTGACGTCAGGCTTTGCCACTGCCTGAGTCTAAGGCACTTTCTGATTATGTTTTTAATGCCTGGCAATGAAAGACAATTATGTATGCGTGAGGCTGATTGTTGCTTTCATAGCTTATGCAGTTGTAAGAGCTACCAATTAAGATTGCACTCTTATTGGCTTTATGAGTAGAAATGTTTTGCTGAAGAACAAGTGGCTTTAACCCATTCCATGTCAGCAAAACTGGCCATCAGCAAGGCTAATATTTTACGGTACTGCCAAGTTAATAAAAGTGGTTGCATTATTTGGAAAGGTTGACACATATATTTACTTGGTTATGTTTACATTCGTTCCATCTGTATTCCTTAAGGAAATCTAAATGAGCATTGGATTGCAACAATTCTGTCCTCTTTCCAAAAGCTAATGACCAGGACATCTAGGATGAATCCTGACAATTTAGGCAGCTGCAGTGAAAGGATTGCTCCAGATATGGTGTACTTATTTCCCTTGTGCCTATACCTACTTAGAAGGGAATTATCTGCAGTCAGTCCGGGTGGTGTGCTGGCAACACACAGGAGTCACAGAAAGACAGCTGAGATACTCTGAGAAAATCCTGAGAGTCAGTCTCTACTAGTTAATCTGGAGAAACGGTTTGACTCTTTCTATGTTGTCAGCAAAGCCATGAAATATTATGGGAATACACATATACGGTGGATTTTTGCCAAATGTCAAACCATAAATAGAAACTGAAGAAAAGATGATGATCTGGTATATATTAAGTTCAATATCTATGTATGTACAGTTTGTTTTTATAACCTAAGGCAGACATGTCAAAAAGGTATTTTCTGAGTTCCACTGGGCCCTTTCCCTCCAAATGCCACTGTTGTTAAATTTAAGAATGCAAAATGAATCAGACACCATATTCCATACCTCATTAATGTTATGTTTCCTTATATTATTTTGTAGTTAGGTAGTTTTGAAAATATTTTTGTTGTATTTAAGAAAACCGACTGACTAAAAATTAGCAAAACTCCTTTAATACAGTATCTCACGAAAGTGAGTACACCCCCGAACATTTTTGTAAATATTTTATTATATCTTTTCATGTGACAACACTGAATAAATTAAACTTTGCTACAATGTAAAGTAGTGAGTGTACAGCTTGTATAACAGTGTAAATTTGCTTTCCCCTCAAAATAACTCAACACACAGCCATTCATGTCTAAACCGCTGGCAACAAAAGTGAGTACACACCTAAGTGAAAATGTCCAAATTGGGCCCAAAGTGTCAATATTTTGTGTGGCCAACATTTTCCAGCACTGCCTTATCCCTCTTGGGCATGGAGTTCACCAGAGCTTCATAGGTTGCCACTGGAGTCTTCTTCCACTCCTCCATGTCCTGATGACATCACAGAGCTAGTGGATGTTAGAGACCTTACTCTCCTCCACCTTCCATTTGAGGATGCCCCTCAGATGCTCAATAGGGTTTAGGTCTGGAGACATGCTTGGCCAGTCAATCACCTTTACCTTCAGCTTCTTTAGCAAAGCATTGGTCGTCTTAGAGGTATTTTTGGGGTCGTTATCATGTTGGAATAATGCTCTATGGCCCAGTCTCTGAAGGAGGGGGATTATGCTCTGCTTCAGTATGTCACAGTACATGTTGGCATTCATGGTTCCCTCAATGAACTGTAGCTCCCCAGTGTCGGCAGTACTCATGCAAACCCAGACCATGACACTCCCACCACCATACTTGACTGTAGGCAAGACACACTTGTCTTTTTACTCCTCACCTGATTGCCGCCACACACCCTTGACAACATCTGAACCAAATAAGTTTATCTGGGTCTCATAAGACCACAGAACATGATTCCAGTAATCTATGTCCTTAGTCTGCCTGTCTTAAGCAAACTGTTTGTGGACTTTCTTGTGCATCATTTTTAGAAGAGGCTTCCTTCTGGGATGAAAGTCATGTAGACCAATTTAATGCTGTGTGCAACATATGATCTGAGCACTGACAGGCTGACCCCCCACCCCTTCAACCTCTGCAGCAATGCTGGCAACACTCATACATCTATTTCCCAAAGACAACCTCTGGATGTGATGCTGAGCATATGCACTCAACTTCTTTGGTCGACCATGGCGAGGCCTGTTCTAAGTTGAACCTGTCCTGTTAAACCACTATATGGTCTTGCCCATCGTGCTGCAGCTCTGTTTCAGGGGTTTGCCAATCTTCTTATAACCTAGGCCATCTTTATGTAGAGCAACAATTCTATTTTCAGATCCTCAGAGAGTTCTTTGCCATGAGGTGCCATGTTGAACTTCCAGTGACCAGTATGAGAGAGTGAGAGTAATAACACCAAATTTCACACACCTGCTCCCCATTCACTCCTGAGACTTTGTAACACTAACGAGTCACAAGTCACATGACACCGGGGGGGGGGGGGGAATGGCTAATTGGGCCTACTTTGGACATTTTTACTTAGGGGCAGGAAATGGGGTTCCCCTTGTGGGACTTTATAGGCACATAAAATATATGAAAATATATGAAAAAGGTAGTTGAAAAAATATTATTTTATTATAAACATAGAAATATAATAATGATTAAAAACAGTACAGGCAAGGAGGAGAGACAGGTAAATCAACCACAGTAGTCTGAACTGAAACCCAACATGTTTCGAAGCCAAAGGGAATTTGCTTCTTCTTCAGGGGATGGTTCAAACGGTACTCTAATGAATAAATAGATCAATATAAGAAAATATAAAAACCAAGAATTTTTAAAGGTTTTTTTAGGAAGAAAACATTCCAACATGACTCTTTAGAGTCTTACATAGTAATTATGATGACATTAGCGAGTACTCACAGGGTTGAAAAATAGCTGTGCTCAGGTAGCCTGCACGGTTAAAAACATCTGGTGGGTGCGAGTGTCCTTGCGACCAAATGCAATAAGAAAGATGGTAGATAAGTATACTGGTCAGTAAACCAACAGCTGTTGAGGTCAGGTGTGTAGCCCACAATCAATGTACGTCTGAAGTCCTTAATTAGGAGAAGCCAGGAGCAGCCTTTAAACATAGGTGAATGGCAAGGATATAGGTAGCGCCGGTCTGAAAAGTAGACAGATCAGGGCTAAATAGGTTGATATATGTAGTAAAATAGGCAAAAAAGGGGGAATTTGTATATTAATGAATGTCGGCATGTAAAGTAGCCACATGTCTATATATAGTAAATAAGTAGAAGAAGGGATTTAAAACACTATGACAAAAAGTGTGCCAATAAATAGCCCAACATAAAGAGGGCAATAGGGCCAAAATAAGATGTAAACTACATATACAGAGCCGACCAAAGAAAAAGAGGTTTTGGAAGGAATAGGCAAGAGATTGCTATATAGTAAATCGGTCTAATGAAAAGTCTACACAAAATTTATATGTTTTGATATTGTCATGTATAACTATATATGCATGCTTTTTGATGTTTGCTGTATTGTTAGTGACATACATTGTATGCACATTTCTCTTCCCTGTATGTTGACTCTGTCATTTTGTATTCCAGTGTCTGCAATTGTCTACATCTGCGGGTCGTGTCCTTGCTGACATGTATATGCAATAATCACAATCTTTACATTTTTTTGATTGATACAATTATGGTATATTCTTTATATTCTTCTTGCATTACAAATCAATTCGGCAATTAATTTGGCTTTTGTAAATCCCCTTCAGCAATCCGTGTTGACTTCGGGTTATGCCCCTCCTTCGGTGGACGTCCCGACACGGGGAGACATACACCGCGCTTGCGTGGTAGTTTGGTCCTATTTTTCATCTTCTGTTCCCTTTGCGGTTCAGCTCGGACCAATCGGAAGCCGTAGTGTATTTACACTTCCGGCCCTGACCCCCGTGTCGGTGGAGCGCAGATGCCGATCCCGCCCACGTTGCGTCATGTGTGACGCATGTTGTTTGTGGGCGGGCTCGGCACCGGCGTTCCGGGAAGCCCTTCCCTTGAAGCCAGCTGATACATGCCTCTCGCTAATCGGCCAGCACTCTTATAGTGCACCTCTCGCAATACACAGCCAGCGCATTTGTTTGCTGGCTGTGGTGCTGAGAGGACGCCGTTTGCTCTACTACTACTAACATTCAGGTATTGACTTTTCATTAGACCGATTTACTATATAGCATTAGCAATCTCTTGCCTATTCCTTCCAAAACCTCTTTTTCTTTGGTCGGCTCTGTATATGTAGTTTACATCTTATTTTGGCCCTATTGCCCTCTTTATGTTGGGCTATTTATTGGCACACTTTTTGTCATAGTGTTTTAAATCCCTTCTTCTACTTATTTACTATATATAGACATGTGGCTACTTTACATGCCGACATTCATTAATATACAAATTCCCCCTTTTTTGCCTATTTTACTACATATATCAACCTATTTAGCCCTGATCTGTCTACTTTTCAGACCGGCGCTACCTATATCCTTGCCATTCACCTATGTTTAAAGGCTGCTCCTGGCTTCTCCTAATTAAGGACTTCAGACGTCCATTGATTGTGGGCTACACACCTGACCTCAACAGCTGTTGGTTTACTGACCAGTATACTTATCTACCATCTTTCTTATTGCATTTGGTCGCAAGGACACTCGCACCCACCAGATGTTTTTAACCGTGCAGGCTACCTGAGCACAGCTATTTTTCAACCCTGTGAGTACTCGCTAATGTCATCATAATTACTATGTAAGACTCTAAAGAGTCATGTTGGAATGTTTTCTTCCTAAAAAAACCTTTAAAAATTCTTGGTTTTTATATTTTCTTATATTGATCTATTTATTCATTAGAGTACCGTTTGAACCATCCCCTGAAGAAGAAGCAAATTCCCTTTGGCTTCGAAACATGTTGGGTTTCAGTTCAGACTACTGTGGTTGATTTACCTGTCTCTCCTCCTTGCCTGTACTGTTTTTAATCATTATTATATTTCTATGTTTATAATAAAATAATATTTTTTCAACTACCTTTTTCATATATTTTCATATATTTTATGTGCCTATAAAGTCCCACAAGGGGAACCCCATTTCCTGCCTAGTATTATTAGGGATGTGGCACACATAAAGCGCTAGGCTCAAGCACCTTTCCTTTTTACTTAGGGGTGTACTCACTTTTGTTGCCAGGGGTTTAGACGTTAATGGCTGTGTGTTGGGTTATTTTGAGGGGACAGCAAATTTTCACTGTTATACAAGCTGTACACCCACTATTTTACATTGTAGTAAAGTGTCATTTCTTCAGTGTTGTCACATGAAAAGTTGTAATAAAATATTTACACAAATGTGAGGGGTATACTAATTTTTGTGAGATACTGTATATTATGAACAGAAATGTACCAGAACAAAATATTTAAAATATCTGCCTTCACAGCCTCTCTTTATCAATCTATCATTTATTTTAGAACTGGTTTGCCAGTCTCTAAGGTATTTTAGTATTTTACCGACCAGGTAAATGTACCCCTCTTCCTTGAAGTGATTGGCTGATGCATTAGAGCAAGAAGAAGTGAATTGGTAGGCTGGGGAGGACAAACCTAAACCTGGAGAGGTGTGAAAAAAGACTGGGCTGCTGGCTGAACTGAACTCTGCCATAGCTGACCATGCAAGCTGTGATTTGGATGTCTGGTGTGATCAGACTGCACTAGAGAGCACTCCCACCACATCTAAGGAAGGAAAGGAGGATTTGTCTCAGCAGGTTTGAAAGTGAGATCACAGAGCACTTGTCAGAGACCCAGAAGAGAGCACTCTGTGTCTGGTAAGAGACTAACCTCATATAAGTTAATATTTTGTCTGCTGGGAACTGTTGTGCTTTCTTCAAGTACCCCCACTTTGCCATGTAACGTTAACATTACTGTTCACATTACTATAACATTACATCACAGTTTTTTTTTACAAAAGTTTAAAATACATTTCACACAGGCAAGATATGACCAGTGATAGTACACTTGGATATCAGCATAAATCACTTCCTTTGCGCACAGTTATCAATACATGGCATCTTAGATTAATGCACTTTGTGACCTATTTGCTACTTCAGGATCAAAGCCAAAACATATCTACATGATGGTCCACTCTACACAATAAACTATAATTGTAAATCTAGCAATATAGACAAAAGAAAAGGAAAAACACACACAAATTTAAATAAAACTCTTACAATTGGTACATAAGCACCAATACCGCCTATCCGTCTATTGATTATGAACCATATATCCCCTAGATACAAGGGATGACAGCACTTTCCAAACTAAAAAACAATGAACCAAATGTGGTAAAATAAGTATTCCACAAATGAAAGTTATAATATGAAAAATATCCACACGTGTATGTGCTCAGTGTTCAGAACAGTTCACTCTCTTTTCTGTGCAAAAAAGTGCTGATATTGTGAAGAACTCCTTAGTCGGATGGATCCAAGCAGAGGGAAAATCCTAAAGATTGAGGTAACACACCACACTCACTGGATGTATAGACCCCTTGTTTTACCAAGTGAGTCAGCAGCAGCTCCTCTTTAAATAGCATCCACAACTTCCACACTGGTAGTATATGATTCAACCATATTTTCAACAAGTTGCATGGATTAGGGAAGAAAAAAAGGGCTCCATATAGTGAAAGCACCATTTATTAAACCATAAAAATGTATAAAGGTTACTGTCCATAACTTCCAGTAATATCACATCTAGTTCATTTTGGTATGCTTTGGCAGCAATGTTAAATGAGGCATAACATATGTACAAGGCCATTGATATTGTTTATTGTGTTTTATGTTTTTTATGGTTTATTAAATGGTGCTTTCCACTATATGGGACTCCATATAGCACCATTTAATTAACCATAAAAATGTATAAAAGCTGTATTTACACAATAAACAGTATCAATGGCCTTTTTTCTTTTCTACTTCAGGCCACTTGGTCTGATCAAATACTACTAGTGTGGAAGTTGTGGATTTCCATTGTCTTATTGATTGTCTGTATAGGTACGCTTCCTAATCCTTCCTTCTTTTAGGCTATACTTGGCCTAATACATTTTTGAACCCCTTGGTGCTGACGCCTCTCGGTCCTTTATGGGTTTTTAAGATGCCAAAAGGCGGGGCAGGGTATCTGATGATGTGACCGTCGTGATTGGCTGTCACAGCGGTCACATGGTTGGAAATAGGGGGTAGGGTTAATACCAGCGCTATGGAGTTTCAGTACCTTGATTGGACTAGGTTAAGCAATGTGATGTAAGCTGCCACCAACCTACTTCTGAGGTAGTGAGAGATGAAAAAGTGCAAGGTTGTTGGGGTCGGCGCTATCACTTATAAAATATTTCAAGGTAAAAGGTGTGTAATGTACGTATTGGTGAAAATAAAATATATAAAACCATACGTCTTAAAGAAAGTGCATATAGTGCGTTTGGTACTATCGCCACTTAGCTGCAAAGTGCTTGGTGCTAATATCTTTAAAACATCAATAAAGTGCATAAACTGTGTTTAGTAAACCATATCATATGCCACATATACATAGAAAGTGCTGAGTGCTGATTTGTATATTATATTGCACCACGTGGGTGATTGTGTGCCTTTAGATAATAATAAACATGGCGCTTGTGGATCTCCACCAAGTACACCACTGCTTACAGCACACTAAGGCAGATGACTCAACAATTCTTCGGTCACTGAAACACAAGAAAAGCCTCCATTGCGTAGTATATGATGGTTAAATCAAAGCAAGTTAGCATCCACTCACAGTTAGGGCTCTTTCACACGGGCGGTCCGATCAGATCCGCCTGTCAGTTTTTTAGGCGGATCTGATCGGATCCTCCATGCAGCTCTATGGGGCAGCGGGTGTCAGCGGAGGTCACCTCCGCTGACACCCGCTGCCATCCGCATCCGATCCTGTGCTGAAATCTGGACGGATGGAAACCCTATTTTTCCATCCGTTCAGTAATCGGAGCGGAGCGGATCTGATGAGAGCGGACAAGCGGTCCGCTCTCCTCCGATCCCCCATAGAGGGCAGCGGGTGCTGAGACACCTCCCTCTCCGCTCTGCAAGCGGAGACGGAGCTGTCATCCGCCCGGCTCAGCGGGGATGGCGGATCGATCCCCGCTGAGCAACACGGATCCGCCTGCGGAGGCGGACCGTGTGAAAGAGCCCTTAGGGAGTTCACTTTCAGTGTATGGTGTTCGCCGAGCTGCTTCCACGTTCCAACGGTCCGAACCACCGTTACCGGAAGTGACATATTGACGTAACAAACCACGCCCCATTATTTATTTTCACCAATACGCACATTACACATGGTTGGAAAGCTCCTGACTGCAAGTTGAGATTAGGAGCTTTACATTACCTGCAAGTAACAGGGCTTGCGCTCTCTGCACAACACTGTTTATCTTTAGGTACGCATATATGAAGCCTCTCATTAAGGCCCATCCGCCGAGAGGCTGCATAACTGCATATGGCCAGTGGGAAGGAGTTAAAATACCGTACCTCAAGGTTTGTTGGTAGGTGCTGGGTGAGTGAGCTGTGTCATCTTCAGGTGTGCAAAGAAATCACAAAACAATTCAGTTTCTCCTCTAGAGGTAGAACTACAAAAGAAAAACAAATAAAGAAAACCTCAAAAATGTGTGTAATGTAAATCATATTGTCCGGCTGCACAGTCAGTGTGTCAGGATGTCTGACAACAACTTAGGTATCATGTACACAGATGCTTACCAGCCATAGCTAATGGCTATATATTGCAGTTGCTTAAAGTATAACTAAAGGTAAAGCTTTTTTTTTTTTTTTTTTATATTTGGGAAAGAGGGGAGCTGGATTAGAACACCTGCTCTAATGTCTGTGCCCTCGTTAGGGAGATTCACCCTCCCTATTTGTTTTGTTTACCCTTATTTCAATAGTTTTATTCAAATTTTTTAATTGTAACGGCAAAACAAGTACAACTGGGTTAGACAGAAAATATTAGTATATCATAACGTACAACTTGGTGAAATTACCGCAGTAAGACTGCCGCATAACATAAGACAGAATGTATGCGTGAACAGCAACAATTAGGAACACACTTTGTTATTGGACACAATCACTTTTCCAAGGATGGGATAGAAGGCAAGTATACAGTTATCTCAAAAGTGGAGGCTTCCTCCTTGGTCCAGGCACCCCTAACGGGACCATACTGTGCCAAAGGCCCGAGGAGTCGCCACCAAGATACATCAAAATACAGCAAAAATTAGCATATAGTTCAGCAATTTAAGGTGAAATTCCAACCGATAACGGAGAGCACCTGGAATACCAGTCAAACCATGAGGACCATATACTGTTGCATTGAGAAGCTCTACCCTGTGTGGCAGCATACATCCGTTCATAGGATCCATGAGTATGCACCAGTGCAATCACCTCGTCAATGGAGGGTCATCCAACAGATTTCCATCTATGTGTGATCAACAATTTGGTGGCCATCAATACGTGGATGGTAACAGTGCGGTTGCGTTTGGGAAACCTATGGATCCCTAAATGTAGTAAGGCTAGTGCGGGCGTAGGAGTATAGGAGGTGCCTGTGATTTTCTCAATTAGAGATGCAACCTCTGTCCAGAGTGAAGCTAAGTGTGGGCATTCCCAGAGGATGTGGAGTAGGGTACCATGTCCTCCGCATTGTCTCCAACAGGAGGGGGATTGTGAAGGGTTGAATTTGTGGGCTAGGTGTTTACCATTATCATTGAAAGTGAAAGTTAAAAAAAAAAATCCCAGAAAAGTAATAGAGGGGAAATCTTCCAACTAGTCCTGGTAATCTGGGGGTCCCCAAGGAATTCCCTTCATTTGCAGGGTTTTTCTCTCACTTCCTCTTTGGCTATAGGACAGGAAGTGGAGGTCAATCTCCCCAATGGTACAAGGATGGCAAAAATAAAATTTACAGGGGTTACAACTCTCCCTTACTTTATCCAAAATGAAAAAGCAGCATGTCTGTGGTGAAGTGCCATACAAGACCATGCACAGCCATTCTTGGGTATTTCCTTGCCCAAGCACACAAGAGCTGGTAAGTGCCATGTGCATGGGACCTTAGTGAAGCACAATGGAGAACAGGGATACCTGAGTTTTGACATTAATATCCATGTTACACATAATACACCTGATAGCATCTGTTTAAGTTAAGTCGCCGGAGGCTTAAAACATGCAACCAGTTACTGGGGCAGATATAAATAAGTTAACTTCAAGAGGTATATATTACTTGAAAGCCCTTAGTAGCTCTATGCACATCTGAAGCATTCCTAGGGATGCTACATTTTCAATAACACCTGGAGCTGTTATGTCTTGCAAGATACCAAACGCACAGTGCAGCTGAGAACTGCTATAGGGACTCAGAAACTTGTTTATGCATTCTAGGATAGGGATAACGTTACTAAATTACTTTTATTTGTGTATAGTGTGCATCTAAGCAGCTGACAGTTTTAAAAAAAAATCCTTTATTTTGAAGCACCAGGTGGGAAGCCAACAGTAAAAATGTAGCAAGAGAACTTATTTCCATGAAGCAGGAGCATTCAAGTAGTGCCAGCAGGGAAGTTAATGCTGAAAAACTTTTTTTAGTTTTTTTTTTTTTGAGGAGCTGTCAAATAAAAAAGGCTACCTTAAAGCAATGGTGTTGTTTGGCAAGAGTGGGTGGTAGCAGGCTGCTGGTGATGGTTCTTTTATTTAGATAAATCGGGAGGTGAATGCATTTTTCTTATTCATTCAGGAATTTTTTTTAAAAAAATCTCTTTGCTCTTGCAGCATATAAATTAGTACATGTGGGGTTACCAAAGCCACAGACTGCCCTGAAGACTCGTTCAGACAGGACACTCAAGGCTAAACAAGAAAACGCCTACTGTACATGGCAAACCAGTTTTCCATTGGATAATGACTTAGTGACTCTTGGACCAGAGGCATTGCACACTCTGACTTTCTTTCCTAGAGAAAATATCCCAAAAGGAGGACACTGTGGACTTTTTAGGTGCACCCTTTTCGGGATATTTTCTCTTTTTGATTGGAATGTGGTGTAGTTTAATGCTGACATTCCCTATACATTATCATGATTTTCTTTTCTAGATGTTATATATGGCTTCCATTCAAAGACTGTGTCTTGGTCTGGCAACAAACCTGGTTTCTTTTACATTTTGCTTCTGTTGTTTTTGCTTTTGGCTGCGGAGGTGGTGGAGTGATGAGACCATGGGGAGAAAAGAAATGGGACTCAGAGCTATGGAAGCTGTTACATGCTGGATGAATGCAGCCAGACAACATCATAGTGTAGCTTCTCTTTTGGAAGCCTTGAAAGGCTCAACATCACTATGTTTTTTTGAGAGTCAAAAGGCATGGCTTTTTAGTAGTCACATCTTTCTGAGGTCTACAAATCTCTACCAGATAGAGCTTTTTTTGGTGATATTTATTCAGAGTTGGTTGGTTTATTATTTTATTTTTTGCTATATAAACAAACAAAAAAATTAACTTTTGAAAAAAAATAATGCATTTTTCTTTGTTTCTGTTATAAAAGTTTGCAAATAAATAATCTTTCTTCATCAATTTAAACCAAAATGTATTTTTCTACATTTCTTTAATAAATCAAATCAGCATATATTATTTATTCTGTGTGAAAGTTTTAGAGTTTATAAACTATAGTATATACAGTATATTAAAAAAGAATAGCGCACACATGCAAAAGAAATTACCAAATTTGAAGACAATCCATAAATAAAAATGGGGATTTGGTCCCACCATATGGTCATATAGTGCTCAAGCCCACCACTACGTCAAAGTACCCCATTATCAGTGGGTCCTACACTATCCATATATACAGTATATTTGAAAATTGATCAGTGCTAATGTACTCACAGTCTATCTCATAACTTTAAGTGATTTTAAATTTTTTATTTTTTTTAACCAGTTCCCGACCGCCTCCTGTATATTTACTGAGGCAGGCTGGCTCGTACAGGCAAAGTGACGTAGGGATACGTCGCTCGCCTGGGAGGAGCTAGGGGGCAAGCGCGCGCCGCCGACGGCACGCTCCCGCCCCTACTCAGCAGCGGGGGAGCCGATGCGTGTGTCAGGCAGCTCCAATTGCCGCCTGACACTCTCAATCATTCCCTGCTGAGAGAGAAGGACGGTCGGCTGTTGTAAACACAGCCGACCGTCCTTCTCCCTGAAATGATCACAGAGCTCATGTGATACTGCTATATAGGATCGCATGTCTCTGTGATCATTTCACAAGTCCAACCGCCATACAGTTAGAATCACTCCCCTAGGGTCACATTTAACCCCTTGATCACCTATACTGTTAAGTGTTAACCCCTTCCCTGCCAGTGTCATTATTACAGTAACAGTGCATACTTATAGCACTGATTACTGTAGTATTGTCACTGGTACCCCCAAAAGTGTCAAAAATGTCAGTTAGGGGTCCGATCTGTCCGTCGCAATGTCACAGTCCCGAAAAAAATCGCAGATCACCCCCTTTACTAGTTAAAAAAAAAACATTAAAAATGACATAAATCTTTCCCGTAGTTAGTAGACGCGATAACTTTTTTGCAAACCAATCAAAATTCGCTTATTGCGATTTTTTTACAAAAATCTATGTAGCAGAATACAAATTGGCCTAAAATGTTAAAAAATTTAGATTTTTAAATATTTTTTTTGAGAATGTTATATAGCAGAATGTGAAAAATATTGTTTTTTTTTTTCAAAAGTGTCTCTCTTTTTTTGTTTATAGCGCAAAAAATAAAAATTGCACAGGTGATCAAATACCACCAAAAGAAAGCTCTATTTGTGGGGAAAAAAGGAAGTCAATTTTTATTTGGGTACAGCGTTGCGCGACAGGGCAATTGTCAGTTAAAGTAACGCAGGGCCGAATCGCAAAATAGGGCCTGGTCATTAGGGGGCAAATCCTTCTTAAAGTGGTTAAATAACAAACATGTTATACTTACCTGCTTTGTGCAAGGGTTTTGCACAGAGCAGCCCTGATCCTCCTCTTCTGGGGTGCCCCGCCGTCGCTTCTAGCTCCTCCTCTTTATCGTGCGCCGCTTTCCATGGGGGCACCCATTGACACAGACAGCAGGACTCGGCCCTGCCCCCCGCTCTCGTGTCACTGGATTTGATTGACAGCAGTGGGAGCTAATGGCTCCTGCTGCTATCAATCTACCTAATGAGGACCCAAGACAGCGGCTGGAGCTACTGGGCTCGTGCTTGTCGCCGGAGGGTTCAGGTTCAGGTAAGAATAACGGGTGGCGAGGGGCTGGGGGGCAGCTGCAACCAAGGTTAGAATGCATTGTGAAAAACCTTGAGACTTTACAACTCCTTTAAAGCTCAAAAATACCAGGACAGTACAAATACTCCCCCAAATGACCCCTTTGTGGAAAGTTGGCAGTGAAAGTTTGCAAAAATAAAATAAAGTGAGCTTCTTGCAAATAAAAGGCTATATACAATAGCCCTTATAGAAACCAGTGAAAAATAAAATAAAAAAAGGCAGCGCTCTAAAAAAGCTTTCAGATTACACCTATAGATTAAACAACAGTCTAATTGGGTCAGTTAAAGTCCATAGTGGTGATAAATTTATAATCCATAGACAATAATGATAGCTTTCATATATTCCAATCAGATGAATTACCAACTCACCAGAATTCCATGCTGCCCTCAAAAGTGCACCAAAAGCATTTTTATAGGACCAAAATAATTGGGATAGCTTTCGTCTCCTCCAGTTCATAGTAGGGTATTCAATCCAAATGTCTCCATCTATGGTTTGTACTCATAAATTGTCAAAAAAAAAAAAAAAAAGGGGGAACTATTTATTGTAATGCTGATATGAAACATCAACTGGAAAAACACCCTTGAAACAAGTGCCACACAATGAATACCAGTGTTCTGACACCAGCCACCACCCACATGCAATATGCACTCACCGCCAAGCAATGCTGCCAGGTAAGTGTGCAGCCAATGAGCAAATCACTTGTAAAAGATGCAGACATCCTTCATCCACCGAAACTATCTACTCATTCTCCTTCCTTCATCCACTGGGGGGCAATGCTCTGCTCTTGTACTCAAGAATCACCTTAAGGCAAAAATGAGAAAACCACCATATAGTGTAGTATTTCTTTAAATTATAACCAGCAGAAGAAGCAATCAATTATACATATAAAAAATCCAAATACATGGATAAAATTTAAATAAAAAGCCGCTGACACTTACATCAAACACTGCCACTCGGATTGCCGATGTGGCAGCGTGACATCAATCTCTAAGCTCCGCCCAGCACGTTTCACACGATAGTGCGTCCTCAAGGGCCCCTAGCATCTAGAATTGCGGCTATCAATATGTAGCCTACCACCGGAACATATTGCCATGCAGTTTCCGGTCCTGCACCATTTTGCGGAAGCTGATTAAACACAAACAGCCTCCATAACACTGTGGACCATTCTAAAAGAAGCTACATAGAATGTGAAAGCATTGTTTCTGGTCCAGTACCATTTTGCAAAATGAAAAGATATATACAAATAAAAATATAAATTTAGCCAAATAAGAATATATTTGTTGGCAAGCGCAACATGGTTATTATCAGGCATTTATGAATTTTACTCTCTGGCTATAACAGAGCCATGTTGCCTGCAGGAGGTCCTCTTGGAGCACCAGGCGAATAACTTTAAACAGCAGGGTGTTTTTAACAAGAGGTTGCAAATGGGAATTTATCTTCTGAAGGATGTTCTCGCATAGGCCTCCTGATGTGATATATGGGGGGTAGAGAAGCATCATCTGAGACCTCATGGGGAGGTGAAAAATAAATGATTCCCTGACTTGCAACAACATCAAAGGAAACAGATTTGGACTGTAATGTTGACCTGGGTCAAGGCAGTTGTCCACACAATAATACTGCCCCCTTTGGGAGACAACAACATACTTCCTGGAGGATGTTTGAGGTAATAACATACTTCTTTGTGATTAGGAAGGACAGCCTCATACAGTTTATGGATTGTAGCTTACTGGACAAAGGAATACACAGGCGGGCAGAGGGTGTTTGTGTGGGTTGTGACTGTGAAAACTTTAAAATGTGAGGGCCAACGAAGAAGGCCCCCTCTTTGTTCTGGAGCCCAGCCAACATACAGAACACCGAGGAAGGACTAACATCCTCTATCATCTCTGCTCTTTTGTTTTACACGTTCTGTATTTCTATCCTTATGGCCCGTACACACGATCCGAAAATCGGACGAAAAATAACGCTTGTGAAAGGATCGGACGATAATCTGATCGTTAGTACACAGCTTACGAGAGGCGATCACGACAGCTCGCCCGATATTATCCGGTCGTGCAAGCATCAAAATTTTGATCGTATTATGACACATCGTACGATAATCATATTATCAGTATGTTGTTCATCCGAAAAAAATGGTGAGCAGTAGACAGCGCATGAGCAGTAGACATCATTTTCCCCTCACACGCTACAGCGTGGTTACGCATACCGGAAGCTTTTGAATCATCGTCCGAGAAAATTCGTATGGTAAGTAACCTCTCCCATTTGCGAATATAATTGAGAGTTCCTAGCAACCAAACAAAAACGGACGGAGAGTCGTCCGATTTTCGGATCGTGTGTACTGGGCATTAGATTTTATATTAGTGTTCTACTTTCTGTGTAAATAAACAAGACCTTTGCTTCTTTAAGCATTGTGTTTTTTTTTTTTTTTATAGCTAATGTTGTTATTATATCCTCACCATTAATATTATCAGAGCTTTAATAGACTAGCTAACTATAGGAACAGACAAGATAATAGATATTTATAATTTAAATCGGGGGGAATCCAAAAAATACCCCCTATCTATTTTAATTCTCGATATTGCAGCAACAATTAATAGGCAATATCCATTGAGAACAAGATATTGACAGTACTACTGAGAACATTAGAAAGATGGATAGAGATATTTTATTGGCCCCAAAAGATTATAATAATGTTAAAAAATTGTTCTGCCCATTTATTACTAACTTCTCCATACAGAATTATCATAGTAAACAGATTAACAAGAATAGATGGGATATATTAAAAGCAGATCCATTATCTAATAAATCATTACTTGAGAGACCAGAAATAGTATTTAGGAAGGCCCCCAACCTCCAAGATCAGTAAGCACCAAATGTAATTGGTCCTCCTGTACGTACAATTTTCTTTAAGGAAATGAAGGTGTTCTATCCCTTCAACCGATGTGTTATTTGCACAGTTGCTAACAAAAGGTTGAGAAAGGTCAACTCTTTTTCTTCTAATGTTAGAGGGAAAGATTATCAAATTAACTCCTTCATTTCATGTGAAAAAAGTGTGTAGTCTATTTTCTAGAATGTCCGTGCCACCAACAATATGTGGGGTGCACAACTAGAAGGCTATGGGACCATCTCAAAGAACAAGTGTACAACATACAAAACAGGTTACACCAAACATAGCTTGTCTTGTCACAAGTTTCATAATAAGGATCCTACTGGTCTGAAATTTGAGGGCATAACCAAATTACAACCTCATTGGAGGGGTTGCAATCGCACCAGAGAGAAATCTAAAATGGAGACTAATCTGTTGTACGAAGACCTTTTCTCCTTTAAGCCATAATATTGATTGAGATGTCAATTGTTTTATGGACACCAGTTAGTTGTTGGTCTTAGTTCTTTGATTCTCTTTTGTAAATTTCTCTCATTTTTTCTGGTATGTTTTCATTTTCAAAAATGTATTGTTAAATGATACTGCAATAGCCTTTTATTTCTTTGTCATGAACCCCCATGCCTGGTATACCAAGCATGGGAGGTTTTTTGTATATGCATTATTCCTGCATTATTTGTCATCCTTGGGGGTATTTTATTTATTTTTTATTTATAATTTTTAATGTATTTTTATTATATGAATATGTAGCTTACCCTGGATCTATTATATATATTATATATATATAAATGGATTTTTGTAAAATCTTACCGTAAAATCCTTTTCTCTTAGCTCATTGACAGACGTAGTCCTCGGTGATTCAGCACCTTCGGGACGTCCCAAAGCAGTACCACAAATGAGGGGTGGGAAAAATGGAAATTAAATCCAATCTAGAAGGCCCAACCGGTGCCAACTAGAAGTTTTACAATGCTCATTCTCAATGATGAGACTCAACAAAAAATTTTTCAACAGAAAAAATCCTCGAGGTAGACCTCCGGTCTCCTCCAATTGCGGCCTGCAAAACCTTGCGGCCAAATGAGGCATCCGCCGATGCCATCACATCAATTTTATAAAATTTTGTAAAGGTATGTACCGACGACCAGGTGGCCGCCTTACATACCTGGACTACTGACGCCTGATGGCGGAAGGCCCAGGAAGTACTGAGCGCTCGAGTGGAGTGCGCCCTAACAGGGAACGGAGGACTCCGACCCTTAATAGAATAAGCCTGTACCACCGTCTGTCTAATCCATTTGGCGATAGTCGCGGCAGATGCAGGCAACCCCTTTCTGGGGCCATCCGTGATCACAAAAAGTGAATCCGTCTCACGGAATGATTCCGTAGCTTTCAGGTATACCCTGATTGCCCGAACCACATCCAAGGAATGCAACGCATGTTCCCGATGATGATTGGGCTGAGGACACAAGGAAGGTAGTACAATATCTTCATTCAGATGAAAATCTGAAACCACCTTAGGAAGAAAGGATGGCTTAGGATGAAGTACTACCTTATCCCTATGAATCACTAAGTATGGGGACTGGCATGATAATGCAGCCAGTTCTGACACCCTGCGAGCAGAAGTGATAGCCACCAAGAAGGCCACCTTCTGGGATAAAGTAAGCAAGGGAATCTCCCTGATGTTTTCAAAGGGAGGTTTCTGTAGAACCGACAAAACCAAATTAAGATCCCAGGGCGGTAAGGGCGCGCGGACTGGTGGAGCCAGGTGCCGCACCCCCTGGATGAAATTCCGCACCAAGGACTTGGTAGTTAAAGGTTTCTGAAAGAAGATTGCTAATGCTGAAACTTGACCCTTGATGGTGCTCAAGGCTAGTTTCTGCTCAACCCCCTTTTGCAAAAAGGCCAATATTCGAGTCACCGAATAGGTACGTGGAGGAAATCCTAAAGATTCGCACCACGCAATATAAGTCTTCCATGTGTGATAATAGACCTTGCTGGAAGTCGCTTTCCTTGCTTTAATAAGGGTAGGAATGACTGAAGCTGACAACCCTCTGTCCTTCAGTACTTGGGTCTCAATGGCCAGGCCATTAAAACCAGCGACTGTAAAGCACGATGGTAGATTGGTCCTTGAGACCGCAGACACTCCCTGAGACGAAGTTCCCACGGAACGTCTGCGACTAGCATGCCTAAGTCGGCCAGGCCGGCTTGACGAGGCCAGCCTAGAATTTCTAGGACCACTGGCGCTGACTGGATCTGAACCAGGCGTCCCTAGAGATATCTGGCCCCGACCATCCGAGAAAGTCTGGTCGTTTTCTGTTCCCACACATTTATCAGACACCTGATTCCTATCAGGAACGGTGATCTTTCCTGGTTGAACCTCAGGGACCAAAGTCACCTGGCTAGAGGCTTCTTGGTCTGTCTGGTCAACCGGATCCGATTCCTGTGGGGAATTGAGACTAATCTTTGGAAAAGGTAAAGGAAAAGATCTGTTCAGGGAACGGTGACTACCGCTCCCTGTGGTACTTAAAAGTTGGAAGGGAAGAATCGCACCGGTAGCAGTAGTCGATGCTCGATCTAATGTCCTGAATACCGGTGAAAACGTCCCCCCACCCTCAAACCGGGTGGGGGCGCACCTTCAGGCTGTGTAATCCTTTGCTTCGGGTTTGGCTGAGTCGGTCCTCTGTTTGTCCGACCAGCCCTTCTTGAACCCCCCTGGAGGAGCCTTGCCTTTCCCGTTAGTTCCAGCCGGGCGTACGAACCCTTTATGGGCAGTAAAGAAAGGTCCTCGCTTGTTACGAGGTCCCTTAGTTTTAGCCGCCTGTGGCAAGAAAGTGCTCTTGCCTCCAGTGGCATCCTTAATGATCTCATCTAGGGTGACCCCAAATAAGCGATTCCCCTGAAAGGGGAGATTCGTTAAGGTCTTTTTGGAACCTAGGTCCGCTGACCAGCACTTCAACCACAGCACACGTCTGAGGATTACCGCTGACATAGATGCATGCCCCAATAGAGGGGTAGCATCCAAGGCTGCATCACAGATAAACTGTAGTCCTTGTATGATCTATTCCATTAAATCAGATGTTCCCTGGGGGATATCTTTCCCCTTCAGGTCATGGCGCACCAATCTCGCCCATTCCGTAAGTGTCTGGGAAACTAGACCAATGACAATTACTGGTCTAAATGCTGACCCTATTAGGGAAAAAATAGTGCGGGACTCCGCTTCCACCTTCCGATCCACCGGATCCTTAAAGGACGAAGTGTCCTCTACTGGAATAACCGTGGCTTTATTCAGCCTGGAAATAGGTGGGTCCACCACTGGTGGTACCGTCCATTTCTTAATGAGGGATTCCTCAAACGGATAGCGTCTAGCAATGCGTTTGGAAATAGTAAAGGTACGCTTAGAATGCTCCCATTCTTCTTTAATTTTATTACCAAAACACTTGGGTACAGGAAAAACCTTCACCGTCTTGGTGGGTTTGTTAGTACCAAAGGGAATCTCTGTTTCAGTTGCCTCTGCCGGTGAAACCTCAAGTCTTAATGTTTCCTGAACCGCCACAACTAGCGCGTCCACCAAAGCTTCTTCCCGAATTATGGCGGAGGTATTAACGTCCTCCTCACTGTCTGAGGGAACTTAACCTGAGACAACAGCCCTTGCAGAGGGACCTGCAGCTGCAATGACCATCTCAGACTCTGAGTCTGAAGTGTCCGATAATATAGGGGTAGGCGGGGGTCGCTTGGAACCCATCCTTACCATTACAGAGAGGGGCCCGCGTTCACCACAAGACCCGTCAGGGGGAAAGGGGGAACATACTACTCACCATACCGGAACCAGGCGGGCGCCAACTCCTGACAGTACCCCTCTCCACCGAGGTAGGAGAGCTGTCGACCAATATGGACACCGTGACTCATGGTCTTTGGCGTTTCAGCGAGACGTTTAACTCGCAGGGTCAGTCCCTTCAGTGGGACTATGTCGCGGCCGACCCAGCGCGGAGCTATGGCCTGCACGCGCTCGTAGGCTGAACTGGGGTGACCACCGGATCTCAACATCCAGCCCGTCGCCCAGTTCAGCTTTCTTGCTTGAAGATCTCACAGGAACACTGGAGAAAAAAAGTTGTCTAAAAAATCTTTTAAGAAAAAAATCCTGCCAGGACCGAAGATCCCAGCAAGGTATCTAGGTCCTTACTCCTGACTAGACAGAAAAAAACTGATTTGCTGTGGCAGAGAGAGAGAGGATATACCCTCGGGGACTGCCCCTAGGGTGTGGCCAGAGCATTTTATTTCCTGTCTAGTCCTACTCCTGTGGAGGGCAGCATAACCCGAAGGTGCTGAATCACCGAGGACTACGTCTGTCAATGAGCGATAGAGAAATATATATATATATATATATATATATATATAAATAAAATAGATCCAGGGTAAGCTACATATTCATATAATAAAAATACATTAAAAATTATAAATAAAATATATATATATATATATATATATATATATAGTAGCTTCTATTACTATTACAATGGTCCACCGTGTTATGGCAGCTATTTTGTGTTTGATCACCCTCTGCAAAATGATGCAGGACCGGAAATTACATGGCAATATGTTCCAGTGGTAGGCTACATATTGATGGTCACGATTGTAGACTGTAGCGGACCCTGAGGATGCACTAATGCTTGAAATGCATTGTGCGGAGCTTACAGAGTGATTGCCAATTCGAGTGTGGGTGTTCGATGTAAGTTTAGCGGCTTCACTCTAAATATCAGCTATATTACCATACCATTTGTGTTTGCTGATTCCATGTCTATGATTCTATGCAGTTATGGATTGTGCGGATATTATGTATGGGTTATCCTAGGTGTTAAAGGAGCTAGATATTATGATTTACATTACACTCCAGGTAAATGTCTGCTGAGAAAAGGTTTACTGTAACTATGTAGCCGAGCCCTTAATATGTAGGCCCAACTTAAAAAGAGCGCAGCTGTGTGGGGCTCTGCCTCCAAGGCCATGTCATTCGCTCACAGCGATCTGTGATTGAATGAACTACAACTAACCTCTTACGACACAGCAGATGGCTTGAAGTTCTCAATGAACTGTGAGTGTGCAGGTAAGTGCTCTCATAGTTCAATAATCTTCCTGCTCTCCTGTAACTTGGAGGTATGGGCAGACAACCATATTGAGATTCTGCAAGAGTGTGACAATGCCCCCGCAATCTGCTGATTGCAAGTGCAATGCTCTGTAGGCTGCAAAAATATGTTTTTTGTTTTGTTTTTTAGATAAACTTAGCCTTTAATATGTTTTTTCAATTGAGCAGTGTGAAAGCACCCAAAATGCTACAAATGTTCTTTTTTTTTTTTTGTCTATCTTTGGAATGTCACCTCATTAGATCTTTCGGCCAATGTTAAGATATTTCATGGTCTCATGCAGAAAGGCTGCCATTTCTTTGGATAAACATCAGTAAATAAAATAAACCCTGAATACAGAAAATCAGAGCTGTAAATGGTCTGGAGATTTGTTGATTGCTAGTATATTTAAGTATCTTCAGACTGACACATCAGCGGTAATGTTCCTTGTCTTAGTAAATGCTCTATCCAGGGACTTAGAACTTACCTGTTGAGCACCTTGTAAATTAGTTTTAACAGCATTAAATAAAAGCAGCTACAGCTGTGCACTTTAATTTTTGTCCAAGAACACCATCCTCATTGTGCGCAATAAGTGCAACATTATGCCTCCATTTACAAATCATAAAAGATGACTGTAAAGATGTTTGTAATTAGAGAAAAAATCTGTTTTTTCCCCAATGGGTTCCTGGATCATTGCATGACATAATCACAGTCTTCCTTAGGACTCTAAATGTTTGTGAAAAATAAATGTTTTAGAGTTTTGTACAAAACTACTTTATCATAATTTTTTTTCTAATGATGCATATATCTCTTCGCAAGATGATGATAAATACTAAAGTGAAAATAGCAGTCACGTCCTTATTCCTGAGGAAAGTTGGCTAATTTCCAACATACACTATATTGTCAAAAATATTGGGACACCTGCCTTTACACATGAACTTTAAATGGCATCACAGTCTTAGTCCGTAGGGTTCAATATTGAGTTGGCCCACCCTTTGCAGCTATAACAGCTTCAACTTTTCTGGGGAGGCTGTCCACAAGGTTTAGAGAGGCATTTGTGAGGTCAAGCACTGATGTTGAACAAGAAGGCCTGGCCCGCAGTGTCTGCTCTAATGCAGGTGTTCAATCGGGTTGAGGTCAGGACTTTGAACATCCCAGTCAAGTTCCTCCACCCCCAAACTCACTCATCCATGTCTTTATGGACCTTGCTGAAACTAAGGGTCCAAGCCCATCCCCTGAAAAACAAATCCACACCATAATCCCCCACTACCAAATGATTTGGACCAGTGCACAAAGCAAGGACCATAAAGACAAGGATGAGTGAGGGTAGAGGAAGTTGACTGGCCTGCACAGAGTTGAGTCCTGACCTCAACCCAAAAGAACACCTTTGGGGTGAATTAGAGCGGAGACTGCGAGCCAGGCCTTCTCGTCCAACATCAGTGCCTGACCTCACAAATATGCTTCTGGAAGAATGGTCAAACATTCCCACAGACACTCTCTTAAACCTTGTGGAAAGCCTTCGCAGAAGTTTTGAAGCTGTTATAGCTGCAAAGAGTGGTCCAAATCAATATTGAACCCTACGGACTAAGACTGGGATGCCATTAAATTTCATGTGCGTGTAAATGCAGGTGTCCCAATATTTTTGACAAAATAGTGTATATACTAGAGTTGAGCGAACACCTGGATGTCTGGGTTCAGCGGGTCCGGCCGAACTTGGAAAAAAATTTCCAGTTCTTGACCCGGACTTAACCCGAACTTTACCCCGATCCCGAACCCCATTGAAGTCAATGGTGACCCAAACTTTTGAGCACTAAAATGGCTCTAAAAAACACATGGAAAGGGCTAGAGGGCTGCAAATGGCAGAAAAATCTTCTTAAGAGCATGGCAAGTGCTCTGCAAACAAATGTGGATAGGGAAATAACTTAAAATAACATAAAATACATAAAAATAAAAAATAATAATCACAAATGATGTAGGAGGAGGACGAGGCCCATATTTAGTAGGAGGTTGAGGTGGCCGTGGATATGGCGGTGTAGGTGGGAGCGGCGGCGGCGGTGGAGGAGGACGAGGTAGCCAACACTGGTTTTGGTTTTTAATTTTTTTTTTTTTTTATATTAGGGTACACCCCAAAAGAGTAAGAAAGATCAAATACAACAATGGCTGGGTAAGGCCGGTATACATGTCTATTCTGCAGAAGGTACGGACAAGTCCTGTGGGATCCATGCCTGGTTCATTTTAATGAACGTGAGCTTGTCCACATTGGCTCTGGACAGGCTACTGCACTTGTCTGTGATAACGCCCCCAGCCATGCTAAATACCCGTTCAGATAATACACTGGCTGCAGGGCAGGCCAGCACCTCCAAGGCGTAAAGTGCAAGCTCAGGCCATGTGCCCAACTTGGAGACCCGGAAGTTGAAGGGGGCAGACCCGTCATTCAGTACGTCTAGGCGTGTGCACACATACTGTTCCACCATGTTAGTGGAATGCTGCCTCCTGAGTCCTGCTAACAAGTTTCTATATCAGCTGGTGGTGCTGCTGCTTGCTGTGGCGTGCTGACAAAGCTTTTCCACATTTCAGCCATGCTAACCCTGCCTTCTGAGGTGCTGGCAGTGCCCTGGCTGCGTTGGCGACCTCTTCCTCCTCCTCTGCCTTGTGCTTCCTCTGTGCCCCCGCTGTCAGGTGGGAATGCCACCAGCAGTGCGTCTACCAGCGTGCGCTTGTACTCGCGCATCTTCCGATCACACTCCAGTGAGGGAATTAAGGATGGTACGTTGTCCTTGTAACGGGGATCCAGCAGCGTGGTCACCCAGTAATCAGCACAAGTTACAATGTGGGAAACTCGGCGGTCGTTGCGAAGACACTGCAGCATGTAATCGCTCATGTGTGCCAGGCTGCCCAGAGGCAACGAAAAGCTGTCCTCTGTGGGAGGTGTATCCTCTGTGTCCTCTGTATCCCCCCAGCCATGCACCAGTGATGGCCATGAGCTGGCCTGGGTGCCACCCTGCTGTGAACATGGTTCCATCTCCTCCTCCATCTCCTCCTCCTCATCCTCCTCATCCTCCAGAACTGTAATCCTGCTGGACAATTGTGTACCTGGCGTTTATGGGTGCAGGAACCCACCCTCGGAGCCACTTGTGAATGACTGCCCTGAAAGCCTTGGAAATGATACCTCTTCCTCCTCCTCCTCATCCTGTGCAACATCCTCTTCCATCATCGCCCAAAGCTTTTTTCAAGAAGGCATAGAAGTGGGATAGTTAAGCTGAGAACGGCGTCATCGGCACTGGCCCTGTTGGTGGAGTACTCAAAACAGCGCAACAAGGCACACAGGTCTCGCATGGAGGCCCAGTTATTGGTGGTGAAGTGGTGCTGTTCCGCAGAGCGACTCAGAGCGTGCATGCTGCAGCTGAAACTCCACTATGGCCTGCTGCTGCTCGCACAGTCTGGCCAGCATGTGCAAGGTGGAGTTCCACCTTGTGGGCACATCACATATGAGGCGGTGAGTGGGAAGGCCGAAGTTACGCTGCAGCGCTGACAGGCGAGCAGCAGCAGCAGGGTCAGAATGCCGAAAGTGTGCACAGATGGCCCGCACTTTCTGCAGCAGCTCTGACATATCGGGGTCATTTCTAAGGAACCTCTGCACCACCAAATTCAGCACATGCGCCAGGCAAGGGATGTGTGTCAAACCGGCTAGGCCCAGAGCTGCTACAAAATTTCGCCCGTTATCGCACACCACCAGGCCGAGCTTGAGGCTCACTGGCAGCAACCGCTCATCGGTCTGCTGTTGAATGTCCCTCCACAACTCCTGCACGGTGTGTGGTTTTTTCCCCAAACAGGCAAGTTTTAAAACTGCCTGCTGTCATTTACCCCTGGCTGTGCTGAAGTTGGTGGTGAAGGTGTTACGCTGACCGGATGAGGAGGCGGTAGAGGATGAGGAAGCGGATTAGGAGGAGTTAGGAACAGGAGGCAAACTGAAGCACCCTGCAATCCTCTGTGGTGGAAGGACATGAGCCAAACTTCTACCCGACTCAGGCCCAGCCGCTACTGCATTTACTCAGTGTGCTGTTAGGGAGATATAATGTCCCTGACCGTGCTTACTGGTCCACGTATACGTAGTTAGGTGGACCTTGCCACAGATGGCATTGCACAGTGCACACCTGATTTTGTCACCCACTTGCTTTTGCAGGGAAGGGATGGCTTGCCTGGAAAAGTAGTGGCGGCTGGGCACGACGTACTGTGGGACAGCCACCTCCATAAGGCTTTTAAAACTTTGCGTCTCCACCAGATGGAATGACAGCATTTCAAAGGCCAGGAATTTTGAAATGCTGGCATTCAGGGCCAGGGATCGCGGGTGGGAGGGGGGGGGGGGTACTTCCTCTTCCGCTCCAGTGTTTGGGAGATAGAAAGCTGAACGCTTCAATGGGACATTGTGGAGATGGTTGTTGGTGACCCAGGTGGTGGTGTTGCTGGCAGATCCTCTGTTTGCGGGGTGGCAGGTGCCACTGCCACTACAGAGGTGGATGAAGAGGCCGAGACTGCAGCAGAAGAGGAAGCAGAAGGAGCCAGAGACCTTTCTTGGTTTTTGAGGTGTCTACTCCACTGCAGCTCGTGCTTTGCACTTAGATGCCTGGTCATGCAGGTTGTGCTCAGGTTGAGAAGATTTATGCCTCGCTTCAGGCTCTGATTGCACATCGTGCAAACCACTCGTGTCCTGTCATCAACACATTGTCTGAAGAACTGCATGCTATCGAATCTCCTTTGAGCTGGCTTTGGTGTGCTCGGTCCCTTGCTGCGTTGGGCAGTAGCAGGCGTATTGTCTAGGGCATGGCCGCTCCGCTTTTGCCCCCTGCTCCCTCTTCTGCTGTGCTGGTGGCTCTGTGCGACCACCGCCTCTTCCTCCAAACTACTCAGGTCACCTGCATGACGTTCATTCCATGTGGGGTCGAGGACCTCATCGTCCTCCACATCATCTTCCACCCAGTCTTCACCCCTGCCTTCCTTGTCGGTCTCCACAATTCGGAATTCCGCAGCAGTTGGCACCTGTGTTTCGTCATCATCCGAGACGTGCTGCAATGGTCCTCCCATGTACTCATCTTGAGAAATAAGTGGTTGGGCTTCGGTGCATTAAATCTCTTCCAATTCTGGGGCAGGGCTAGGTGGATGGCCCTGGGAATCCATGCTAATAGAGTCATCAAAAAGAAGAGATTGCTGCATGACTTGGAGCTCAGACTGCTTGGCTTATTTGCAAGGGGGTGAGGTGAAAGATTGATGGACATCGGCTGCAGGTGCCAACTCTGACCTTTCAGCAGAAGACTGGGTGGGAGACAATGTGAAGGAACTGGAGGCACTGTCAGCAACCCAATCTACTATGGCCTGTAATTGTTCTGGCCTCAACATTTGTAGAGGCGCATTAGGCCCTGCCAAATTCTGCTGCAGGTTCTGTCGCCTACTCACACCCGAGGAAGGTGTTTCACTTGTGCGTGTAGCTGGCACAGATCGAACACATCCTCTCCTTGCAACAGGAGCTCCACCAGCAGCACCATGACCCAGGCCACGTCCCTTATTTGACCTTCTACTCATATTTCTCTAATTTAGGATCTTCCCCTAAATGGGTGTTTATTGATAAGCGGAATACAACAACAGTATCCAATGGGTGTATCTCACTGTAACATATGCAGACTAGGCCATAATTAATCTTTTTTCCCCTAAATGGGTTTTTTTGATAAGCAAAATACAACAACAGTATCCAAAGGGTGTATCTCACTGTAACATATGCAGACTAGGCTGCAATAATTTTTTTTCCCCCTAAATGGGTTTTTATTGCAAAGCGGAATATAACAACAGTATCCAATGAGTGTATCTCACTGTAACATATGCAGACTAGGCTGCAATTAAATTTTTTCCCCCTAATTGGGTTCTTATTGCAAAGCGGAATACAACAACAGTATCCAATGGGTGTATCTCACTGCAACATATGCAGACTAGGCCGCAATTACATTTTTTTCCCCTAAATGGGTTTTTATTGCAAAGCGGAATACAACAGCATTATCCAATGGGTGTATCTTACTGTAACATATGCAGACTAGGCTGCAATTTAATTTTTTCCCCCTAAATGGGTGTTTATTGATAAGCGGAATACAACAACAGTATCCAATGGGTGTATCTCACTGTAACATATGCAGACTAGGGCATAATTAATCTTTTTTCCCCTAAATGGGTTTTTTTGATAAGCAAAATACAACAACAGTATCCAAAGGGTGTATCTCACTGTAACATATGCAGACTAGGCTGCAATAATTTTTTTTCCCCCTAAATGGGTTTTTATTGCAAAGCGGAATACAACAACAGTATCCAATGAGTGTATCTCACTGTAACATATGCAGACTAGGCTGCAATTAAATTTTTTCCCCCTAATTGGGTTCTTATTGCAAAGCGGAATACAACAACAGTATCCAATGGGTGTATCTCACTGTAACATATGCAGACTAGCCTGCAATTTAATTTTTTTCCCCTAAATGGGATTTTATTGCAAAGCCAAATACAACAACAGTATCCAATGGGTGTATCTCACTGTAACATATGCAGACTAGGCCGCAATTACATTTTTTCCCCTAAATGGGTTTTTATTGCAAAGCAAAATACAACAGCAGTATCCAATGGGTGTATCTCACGGTAACATATGCAGACTAGGCTGCAATTTAATTTTTTTCCCCTAAATGGGTTTTTATTGCAAAGCGGAATACAACAGTATGCAATGGGTGTATCTCACTGTAACATATGCAGACTAGGCTGTAATTTAATTTTTTTCCCCTAAATGGGTTTTTATCGCAAAGCGGAATACAACAACAGTATCCTATGGTTTTATCTCACTATAACGTATGAATACATTTTTTTATTTTTCCCTTTAATTGGTGATTTTTGAAGAGCAGATTTGCATAAAAGTGTCTAAACACTGTATGACAGTGTCACAGAAAAGTATGAATGAAAAACTGAAAAATAATTGTCCCCTTAATTGGTACTTGTTGAATAGCAGATTAGAACTGCAATGTCTAAACGCTGTAAGTCACAGTAAAATATGAAGGAATTTTTTTTTTCAATCCAGATAAAGTAGACATATATGCACTGAGCTTGCATTACATGGCTGCTACACGCTGCACGCCTAACAGGTTGGATACTGTTGTTGTTCTATTCCGCTATTGAATAAAAAAAAAACAATTTGAATGAAAAACTGAAATTTTTTTTTTTCCCTAAAAACTAAAAAAAAAAAATATTTTCCACTTTTTATTGCAAAGCAAAATACAACAGCAGTATCCAATGGGTGTATCTCACGGTAACATATGCAGACTAGGCTGCAATTTAATTTTTTTCCCCTAAATGGGTTTTTATTGCAAAGCGGAATACAACAGTATGCAATGGGTGTATCTCACTGTAACATATGCAGACTAGGCTGTAATTTAATTTTTTTCCCCTAAATGGGTTTTTATCGCAAAGCGGAATACAACAACAGTATCCTATGGTTTTATCTCACTATAACGTATGAATACATTTTTTTATTTTTCCCTTTAATTGGTGATTTTTGAAGAGCAGAGTTGCATAAAAGTGTCTAAACACTGTATGACAGTGTCACAGAAAAGTATGAATGAAAAACTGAAAAATAATTGTCCCCTTAATTGGTACTTGTTGAATAGCAGATTAGAACTGCAATGTCTAAACGCTGTAAGTCACAGTAAAATATGAAGGAATTTTTTTTTTCAATCCAGATAAAGTAGACATATATGCACTGAGCTTGCATTACATGGCTGCTACACGCTGCACGCCTAACAGGTTGGATACTGTTGTTGTTCTATTCCGCTATTGAATAAAAAAAAAACAATTTGAATGAAAAACTGAAATTTTTTTTTTTCCCTAAAAACTAAAAAAAAAAAATATTTTCCACTTTTTATTGCAAAGCAGAATACAACAGCAGTATCCAATGGGTGTATCTCACAGTAACATATGCAGACTAGGCTGCAATTTAATTTTTTTCCCCTAAATGGGTTTTCATTGCAAAGCGGAATACAACAGTATGCAATGGGTTTATCTTACTGTAACATATGCAGACTAGGCTGCAATTTAATTTTTTTCCCCTAAATGGGTTTTTATTGCAAAGCGGAATACAACAACAGTATCCAATGGTTGTATCTCACTATAACGTATGAATACATTTTTTTATTCTTCCCTTTAATTGGTGATTTTTGAAGAGCAGATTTGCATAAAAGTGTCTTAACGCTGTATGACAGTGTCACAGAAAAGTATGAATGAAAAACTGAAAAATAATTGTCCCCTTAATTGGTACTTGTTGAATAGCAGATTAGAACTGCAGTGTCTAAACGCTGTAAGTCACAGTAAAATATGAAGGAAATTTTTTTTTTTTTAATCCAGATAAAGTAGACACATATGCACTGAGCTTGCATTACATGGCTGCTACACGCTGCACGCCTAACAGGTTGGATACTGTTGTTGTTCTATTCCGCTATTGAATAAAAAAAAAAAACCATTTGAATGAAAAACTGAAAAATTATTTTTTTCCCTAAAAACTAAAAAAAAAATATTTTCCCCTTAAATTGGTGCTTTTTGAAGAGCAGATTAGAAAAGCAGTATCTAAACACTGTATGTCAAAGTAAAATATGACGAAATTAAATCTAGATTAAGCAGACACATATGCACTGAGCTTGCATTACATGGCCGCTGCACGCTGCACGCTGCACACCTAACAGACTGATAAAAGTTTTTTTTCTCCCTCCTCCTCACTGGGCTCAGTTCAGGGCAAAAAGATTGTGCACTGCACCCCCACACAATAAAATCAATGTAGATCGCTGTCTGATTAAAGAAGATTCTTCCTATTCTTTCCCTGAAAGCAATCTCCAGCCTGCCCCTACAATAATCTCCTATCTCTCCCTCAGCAGCAGCAGGAACTTGTCCCTAGTAAAGTTAGAGCAGAGTGACACGCCGCAATATGTGACTTCAGCTTATATAGAGGCTGGGTCACATGCTGCACTGGCCACTCACAACCATGCCATTAGTAGGCATGACTGTGATGGCTTCTAGGGCACACTAGTTAAACGCTTGCTGATTGGTTGCCTTGCAGCTGTTGAAACCGCGCCATTAAAACCGTGCCAAAACATGAAATAACATTACCGAACAACGGACTGTATCTCGAACATACAGTGAAATGTTCGGGTCTTTGTCCGGGTACCGAATACCCAAAAGTCTGGTACGATCCCGAACAATACAGTCCGGGTTCGCTCAACCCTAGTATATACCTATCTAATCACTGATAGGTCTACTGGCCAGGTTAGAATTGGGCCGCTGAAAGGTTACGTTTCCTTGATATCAACTTGGATGTGTGTTGTGGTTAAAGCAATTCTCTAGCACTAAAAGCTGATCATCTTTGCCAGCATTAGAAATAAAACATTGTGAAATCATGTCATGTATGAGTATGTCATGTACTAATAGACTAACCACTGGTCATTAGTTTATATGTACAGTAACTGTTGATGGGTACATTTTTATGAAACAAGCTACTAATATTTTATTTTCAATTTGTTATCTATTATAACCAGCCTTTAGCCCTGAAGAAACGGTTTAAGCCCGAAATGCATTGGCTATTTTCTGTTTACACATTTCCAAAAATATGCTTCTCCTCTTAAGTGGCAGCCATCCAATCTTGAAGGTAGCTCACGTAGCCCCAGGATCCCTCTAAAAACAGTCACAGAGAATGCCTTCCTACCAGGTCCTGCACTATCTCACACATCCACATTGATGCTTGATATAACCTTGACATTGGGGGTTGCGACTGCATAACCACTTGCCAACGGCCAGCAGTACATATCAGCTCTGTCCCGCAAAACAACGTAACTGTACGTTGTTTCACTGGAAACGCTAGTGGGGGCGCGCACATGCCACCTGGCTACAGGGGAGCCAATCAGTGGGCCTGGCGGCCGCAGTTTTCGCCTGCACCCGGAATCGCTCCCAGAGGAGGAGTCTGCCATTGTAAACACAGCAGACCACTGTTCTGTCAGTAATGAACACAGGGACCCTGTGTTCCTCTTATTTAGGAACACAGGTCTCTGTGTTTATTCAGTGAACACAACCCCCACACAGTTATAAAGCACCCCCCTAGGGACACAATTGACCCTTTGATTGCCCCTGGTGTTAACCCCTTCCCTGCCAGTGTCATTATTACAGTAACAGTGCATATTTTTAGCACTGATAACTGTAGTAATGTCACTGGTCCCCCCAGAAGTGTCAAAAATGTCAGTTAGGTGTCCGATCTGTCTGCCGCAATGTCGCAGTTCCACTACAAATCACTGATTACCGCCATTACTAGTAAAAATAAATAAATACAAATAAAATAGAAATAAAAATAAATAATAAATAAAATAAAATAAATACAATTGACATAAATCTATCCCCTAGTTTGTATACACGATAACACGATAACAAACCAATCAATATATACTTATTGGGATCAAAAAAATATAGCAGAATACATATTGGCCTAAAATGATGAAAACATTTGATTTTTAAAAATTTTTATTGGGAATGTTTTATAGCAGAAAGTAAAGAATATTGGGGGGTTTCTATTTGTCACTATTTTTTTTTGTTTTTTGCACAACAAATAAAAAGAGGTGATCAAATACCCCCAAAAGAAAGCTCTATTTGTGGGAACAAAACATCATTTTTTTTTTGGGTACAGCATCGCACGCCTGTGCAATTGTCAGTTAAAGTAACGCAGTGCCGTATCGCAAAAAATGGCCTGGTCATTAAGGGGGAAATCCTTCCAGTCCAGAGGTGGTTAATCGCATAAGCATTCCTGTACATGAGATATGTGTGCATGTTTATGTACTACTCTAGTAAATAAGGTGGTATGATGTATTTACAGTCTGATTATCATCTTATGTCTATTGTCAGACTTAAAAATGATCAGTGTTTATATATAGAGCTTTATATATGTAGCAAGGTTTCCAGGCCTGTGGCCTGATGTGGGTCTGCCACCAGTACCGGTACTCTCTCCAGCCCATATGAGCTGTGACCCTGGGTGTGACAACTGAAGCAGCGACAACTCCGGCATCTTTGGTTGTGGTTTTTATTTGGTTTAAAGGGGATGGGAGAAGGGAATGAGTGGGATAGTCCTTGAGGCTTGAACTAATTACATGTGGGACTTTACTCTTGAAAAATGCCCGTTGGCCCTTCCTTGACGCCAGCCGGCGCCAGCCAACACTCACTAACACTGTATATAGCCTGTAAAATACGAAAGTGCTGAATCCTCGACTATGAGTCCAGAAGATCCAGGACTGAGAACTGTAGAACTCCTGACACTGTTGTGCTATGGAAGTCACTGAATACTATTCCCCGCTTTGGCTAGCTTGAGGTAGTATGAAATAGAACTCTGTATAGCTGTACTTGCAACTGGCACACTCCGCACAATTCAGGGTCCAACCGCAGGCGCCCCCCTTTCACTTGATCAAAAACGAAGGGATTTCCAGTCACTACTTACCAACCAGCCAGCAACCAGCCAAATTAACCTGTCTAACAGTATGCGTTAAAAACAGGGGTTTAGTTGCACACATTTGCAAATACATGCGTAAGCTGCAGGCCACGCCAAGGCACCCTGATATCTGCAGTCCCTAACTCTACCTTTAAAGAGTCTCCACAATGGGAGCACATGCATTCTGATGAGATAGATGGAGGACAGGTGACTGGAGGGAGCCCACCCCTCCTTAAAGGCGCAGGGTCACACTGAACACCCAGCACATAGCACAATGGCAGCGAAGGTGTCAGTGCGTTGCCTGACCAATATAAACGTTATACGATATTGCAAAAAGTGGTCACCTCCTCCACCTCTAACTGGTCTAGATAGTAAGGAGCACTGGAAGGGCAAACGCAGATCAAAAACGAAGGGATTTCCAGTCACTACTTACCAACCAGCCAGCAACCAGCCAAATTAACCTGTCTAACAGTATGCGTTAAAAACAGGGGTTTAGTTGCACACATTTGCAAACACATCCGTAAGCTGCAGGCCACGCCAAGGCACCCTGATATCTGCAGTCCCTAACTCTACCTTTAAAGAGTCTCCACAATGGGAGCACATGCATTCTGATGAGATAGATGGAGGACAGGTGACTGGAGGGAGCCCACCCCTCCTTAAAGGCGCAGGGTCACACTGAACACGCAGCACATAGCACAATGGCAGCGAAGGTGTCAGTGAGTTGCCTGACCAATATAAACGTTATACGATATTGCAAAAAGTGGTCACCTCCTCCACCTATAACTGGTCTAGATAGTAAGGAGCACTGGAAGGGCAAACGCAGATCAAAAACGAACTGAACATAGACCCTGAATCTACAGAGGGGGTACATAGTCAGTGGACTCTTCAGGGTCCACTGACTATGTACCCCCTCTGTAGATTCAGGGTCCTCGACCTAGGTACCCCTTTACAACTAGCTGGCACTGGATCCCAGAACCTCTTCCAGAGTGGTCCCCTCTAACTTCAGGCAGACCCCCAGGGGCAATCCTCAGTACTCACGATCTGTGTAGGCTTTCCTGGGACTGGACCCCTCTCTCTCTCCGCAGGCTCTCTCGGCACACAGGATCCCCTCAGCTCACTCAGCACACTGTGGACACTCAGGCGACACCCCGAGACATCCACCTTCCTCAGACAGGAGGAGAGACAGCCGCACTCTCCTTCCTGGGACTCTGCTCCCGCCAAAGACACCCTGTCACGTACTTCCCTCAAACTTATACCCACTCTCAGAATCCTTTGCAGCCTAATCTGCCTTCTGAAGTAGTTACTGGGATGTGTCCCCTGATTGGGCTTCCCACACTGCCCTATGAGAAGCCTCTCACAGGAGCCAGTGGGGATACTTCTCCCTTCAGCAGGCACATCTGGAATCCCTGACACCCTACCTAACAAATCACAGCCCTGCTGTTAAGCAGACAAGCCCCACTATATCTTTACATAGCACCTACCTGTAGGGTGCTATATATATATATAAAGATTTACAGATAATATCTGGAATATAGTGTGCAGCATCACATTCAGCACTGAGTGCATAATGTTTTGGTGGTTTACATAAAATTTATCTTCACAACGGTTTAAATTTATATTTTGTAGGTGGCTTAAACTGACTCTATTTTCATCTGTTTTCTGGCCCACATATTGTATACCATGACTTTGTCTTATCTTCTGTAATTCATTCATTTTGGAGGACGCATGTGCAATAGACAAATTCACAACCTCAGACTTCTCATTATCTGAGAGAAGATCTCCCCTGGACTGTTCATACACATTACAACATTTGTTGTAATGTACATTCTTTTCTCAGGTTCTTTTAGAACTAAATCTATGAAAACAGGCTTTCCACCAAAACAATCCATTTAACCTTCCTAGCGGTATTCCCGAGTGTGACTCGGGGTAAGATTTTAGTGCCAAAAGCGGTAACCCCGAGTCACACTCGGGGTAGCGCTAAGAGGATCGCTGGATGCTGGAGGAGGTTTTACTTACCTTTTCTCTGGGATCCAGCGAAGACTGCGAGCGGTATGCGGCGGCGGAGCTCTCTCCCGATTGTCTGCGAGCCCCGGCTTCCGTCTCCGGCGACGTGACGTCCGCCGGTGGGGTGGAACCGGCTGCAAATTCAAATGTAAAATGCACCAAACACACTGATACCGTTCAAAATAAAAAAAAATCACATTACATTGCCCCCCAGTGCCCTTTCCTGCAGTTTTACTGTACTTTTTATGTAAATATATGTATATATATATATACGTATATATATATATATATATATATATATATATATATATATATATATATAATAAATGTATACAGTTGGTTTGGACTGCTCATTCACAAGAATTACATGCAAAACAATGGTACCGCTTTCAGCACCTAAAATCCAAAAGAATCATACCGCCAGGGAGGTTAATATGTAATTAATATACATATAAAGTCAGCGCTCACGTTCAACAATCCTAAACATAATTCTAAAAAGTCCCACTATTAGCAATCTTAAAAGTTTTTTTAAAGTACCAATCTATAAAGTGTCCTTCCAAAAGGTTACTCAGTCTTTCCAAGTTCAATGTGGACAAATCTGCTTCGGTAATGTCTTCTCTGGTTGTGACTCCCTTGAAGTGCTTTACTCAAAAAGTGAAAAAGATCTAAAAAAAAAAAAAAAGGAAAATACCATATAGTGTAGTATGTCTAATCTGATTGGGATGTTTGAAATATTGCGTTTATATTGTGTTTACATCAAAATCTTGAAAGGATTTTCATTGAATCCGAAATATGTTCTTAAAAATGTACCATTACCCTCATAGTTCTTAAACAGGACCTTCTTTAATACTCCAAGGTAGCAGTTTTACTGTGTCTTTTTCTCCCATCCACAAGGATTCCTACTCCCCTCTCTCCAAATTGGTGTTGGAAGCTCTGAAAATGAAATAGAATCACATAGTGTAATACTGCCACACTATTTAATCACCATAAATTAAAAACCATATTACTCACAAAAGTGCATTTATATACTGTATGTGTCTATCCCTTTAAGCCTAGTGTTGACTCTGCTGTGCAAACATTAGTGCATCTTTCACTCTATTTACCTTACCAAATATAAGATCAATAACCCCTTTAGGTGACAGAACTCCCACAACATACAAATTCATACTGTATGTACAGCCTCAGTAGAGCTCTACCGCAAGCTAATATTAAATGGTTAGTGTATTCAAAATATTAACCAATATACAAATCTCTCATCATCTAAAACAGAACAGAGTTAGAAGAGCACCATACGGTTCTGTGTACTGTGAACGCCTACCGTAGCTCTAGCCATCAAAAACTACGTTTTTTGCTATCAGTTCAAATCATGTGAGCTAATTTTTGGAGCCTATACAGGCCGACACTTACGGTTCTGTGTACTGTGAACGCCTACCGTACCTCTAGCCATCAAAAACGAAGTTCTTTGCTGTCAGTTCAACCCATGTGAGCTAATTTTTGCAGCCTATACAGGCCGCCACTTACTTCTGTATCCTGTGAACGCCTACTGTACCTCTAGCCATCAAAAAATAAGTTCTTTGCTCTCAGTTCAACCCATGTGAGCTAATTTTTGGAGCCTATACAGGCCGACACTTACTTCTGTATACTGTGAACGCCTACTGTACCTCTAGCCATCATATAGTACGTTCTTTGCTGTCAGTTCAACCCATGTGAGTTAATTTTTGCAGCCTATACAGGCCGACACTTACTTCTGTATACTGTGTGAATGCCTAATGTACCTTCAGCCACAGAATACTACGTACTTAGCTGTCAGGTAAACCCATGTGGGCTAATTTGTGGGGCCTATACAGGCCAACACTTACTTCTGTATCCTGTGAATGCCTAATGTACCTTCAGCCACAGAATACTACATTCTTAGCTGTCAGGTAAACCCATGTGGGCTAATTTTTGGGGCCAATACTGGCCGACACTTACTTCTGTTACCTGTGAATGCCTAATGTACCTTCAGCCACAGAATACTACGTTCTTAGCTGTCAGGTAAACGCATGTTGTCTAATTTTTGGGGCCTGGAATGGCCGACACTTACTTCTTTATCCTGTGAATGCCTAATTTTTCAGACTGGAAATTAAAAACAATGGGTCTGTAAAGGTTCCGCCAAATTGTGGAATGGATGCGGACCCATTTTACAGATGTGTGAATGGACCCTATATGTATTAGACAATGTATTTACCGGCTGCTGTCAGTTCTGGCTGATTTATGAAAAAAATATATATTTTTGCTGTTAAAAAAAAAGAAATTAGGGCAACTTTTTCAATTGCAATACTTCTGTTATGACATTGTCCATTGTGCACAAGTAGTACGTCTTTGTGGCTTCAAATATGACCTCAATTTTTTTAAAGTTCGCCTCCCATTAAAGTCAATGGGGCCCGCCCCGAACTCGCGGTTCGCGGACTTTTGAGAAAATTTGCGTCTGGCGTTCGCGAACCGCCTCGGCCGATGTTCGTCCATCACTACATGGCAGTACTATTCCCTGAATGAGGGTAGGAACAATCTACCATACATTTATTTACACCTGGACTCTTGGCTCTCTAGGCCCAATGTCTAACAGGCCTAACATCCTTGAAAAAAAATTACTAGTGTACAACGATGCAGAAAGAAAAAATTGAATGTACCCGCAACCAACATTTTTTTTTTCTTCTAGCCTTAAGCGGTTCAAGTACAGAGGCAAGGGACTTGCCACCTATGCAGAACTTAGAGACACAGATAGGACAATATCTGTGGTTGCCCCCTGCTTTAGGCAACATTTCAGTCCTCAAGGCAACTTTTCCTCAAAAATGTAGTAAAAGGCAGAGAACAGTATGCAGCTTATCTGTAGGATTTTGGGTCAGGAGAAAGCTGTATCAGTTTTCCATCAGGTCCCCAGATGTTGACAGACCACACCTTGTCCTTGTATCAAGCTTTCTTAACCCCAACTTTGTCCAGCTTTTACAAACATTTAAACTGTTTCACCAAAAAGCAGGGGAGTTCTGGTTTCTGTATGGCTTGGAGAGAAATTCCTAAACCTCTTTGTCACGCTATCCTTGGTGATATTCCTCTATCTCCTTCATTAGTTGACTGGGAACATACAGGTATTTGTGAATTGGGGTTAAAAAAGGTGTTGGTGAGTGGCTCTACCACCATGCACGGCTCTAATTGTGCATTGGTTACAATTATTGTATAGTATATCAGAAACAATTGTTAACAAGGTGCACTGTGCTGAGAAATGGGTTTCCCCCTTAACCAGGGTAAATTGGTCACTGTATTAAAAACAAAAAGTGCACTGTACTAAAGTATTATAGTGCCAGCATGCTGGATGACAATTCCAGATGCTTAGTATGAAGTGAACAGCTGGTTGTGCATATATATAAAGTGCTGCTTGCTGAAATAAAATGAGTGCAAAATGAATAAACCATGCTATAAAATTAATTTATTATGATAGCCCCAATTTCAGGGGGTGAAGGAATGGTTAAATATTGAGGTGTTAGCCGATAGAGTGATAGGTACCAGTCTTTTCGTGGGTGTGACACCCTCTGGACTCGTGCTGGGAGTGCAAGTGCTAATACCCGTGACCCCACTAGGTAAAGCACTTACCGCACGAACTCCCCTGTTCCAGGTGTAATGCTGGTGGATAAGACTCAGTTGGTGGGTAGATGGATATTCCACTATTTCACTCTGTCTCCTTGCTGCAGATTTTAGGCGAGACTCGGCTTGTGAGAGAACTCAAAAACATTCCTTGGTTGTTGTCCCACTATAGCTATAGAATCAGTATACAAAACAAGAAACTTCCATGGCGTAGAATGTCTGTATAATAGGGAACAATGGTATAGACTCACTGTTTAGGAATTTCACGTTCAGCTTCTGATTCTATATCTATAGTGGGACAACGCAGCACTATGTATATGCACAACCAGCTGTTCACTTCATACTAAGCATCTGGAGTTGTCATCCAGCATGCTGGCACTATAATACTTTAGCACAGTGCACTTTTTGTTTTTAATACCATGACCAACTTACACTGGTTAAGGGGGAAACCCATTTCTTAGCACAGTGCACCTTGTTAACAATTGTTTCTGATATACTATACACTAATTGTAACCAATGCACAATTAGACCCGTGCATGGTGGTAGCACCACTCACCAACACCTTTTTTAACCCCAATTCACGTTTACCCTAGTGGTAGGTTGGAGGCAGCAAAAACCACAGAATTTGTATTTATTTGAATATTTATTTGATGAATTTAAAAAGTACTCCGTAGCGCGGGTATACCTAACCCATTCCTCATACAGGTATTCGTATCCATACTCCAACGCCACTCCCTTCTGTGCTACTCTTGTAACCTGGCAAATCTGGGTAAGCCCTCCATATTTCCTCTTCCTGGAAGAATGTAGGGGTTTTCAGCCCTCCTGAATAATTCCAGAACATCTTCATACTCTGCAATCATTTGTTTAAAGGTGCGAGGAGGGGACACTCTTGGTACTCTTCACTTATAGTAGTTGCAACAGCTTAGCACACTGTGGTGTACGTTTAGTAAACTGAGAAGTTTTCTCTCAGTTCACTTCTCGGCAGTTCTCAGAGAAAAAATATCTCCTCTGGCACCCAGTTTAGAAGGCGGAGAACTTCACTTCTCACAGGGTGATCAGAGGAGAAGTTTTTTCTCTGAGAACTGCCGTGATCTGTGTATAACTGGGTGGACTGCCTGTAATCTCACGAGATATTGTGAGATTACAGCCACCCCTAAGTTTAAAAAGTGAAACTAAAGTTTAAAAGAACTCGTAATGACATGTTCTGACACATGAAAACATATCTATACACACACACACACATGCACGGTATATATACATACCGTATATATAGTATATATATATATATATATATATATATATATACACACACACACATATATATATATATATATATATATATATATATATACACACATACATACCAGTACATACAGTACATACATACATACATGCCAATCTGTAGGCAATTGCACTGTGTGTTGGCAGATTGCATGCAGATTGTACACCAGACGGAGATCTGAGTGTGTTTGGTTTCCCAGCAGACCAGTCTGCAAGCAAACTGTTGGGTGGTGGCAGGCTATCGTTTGTGGTGTGTGGGGACAGTGGGAAGAGTGATCAACACAGGGGTTCTGGCTTGTAGAATAGCTGGAGGAATCCTAGTAGTGTGTGGTAATTGCTAGACTGCTCCCCAACCCTTAGAGTGCACCAGATTGTATGTAAGATTTGTATCTGCCTGTGTGTGGTCAGCCAGCTGGATTGGACTGGAGTCTCCCTCTAGTGGTGACCGAAGGCAGTGCAGGCTGTGAAAGTATTGCAGCCAATCTAATTACTTAAGCCCTGTACACATGTACCGATCGTCGGCCGAACGATCGGCCGTCTTTTGTCCCCGGGCTGTCGTGTCCGCTGAAAAGTGCAAAAGACTGCACACGAATTTTGTCCGCCGACTGCAGAAGTGATGTCATGTGATGGTTAACTTTCCGTGTGTTTTTTTTTTTTCTGAGCATGCCCAGTCTTGCAAATCTGCTGTCTGTCGGCCGAAATCTGTACTGACTGGCGAACAATCGGCCGTTCTGGTGTCGGCATACAAAAATTTTAATGCTTGCACGACAGATTCTGTTCGGCCGAAAGTGCGCTGTCGGCTGTCGGAAGCATCATACTAACAAGCCTACATTTGGCCGATCGTTAAGTGTGTACGGGCCTTTAGTAGGATTTTTCTTTATTTCCGTTATCCCCTTATACTGCCCAGTCCCGATTCATCACGTCTCGGTTAGCTAGTCGCCGTGGGCGTGGTCGAATCGTGACAGATTGGTTTCCTCCCACACTCCAAAGACATGCTGGTAGGTTAATTGGATCCTGTATAAAAAAATTGGCCCTGCTGTGTATGTATGTGAGTGATGCCTCGTACACACGTTTCGATCGTCGGCCGTAAATATTCGGCCGACGACCGATCGGCCAATTGTATGCTTGTTAGTATGATGCTTCCGACAGCCGACAGCGCATTTTCGGCCGAACAGAATCTGTTGTGCAGGCATTAAAATTTTTGTTGGCCAACACCAGAACGGCCGATTGTTCGCCAGTCAGTACAGAATTCGGCCGACAAACAGCAGATTTGCAAGACTGGGCATGCTCAGAAAAGAAAAAACACAGGGAAAGTTAACCATCACATGACATCACTTCTGCAGTCGGCTGTTGTTGGCCGCCAAAATTCGTGTGCAGTCTTTTGCACTTTTCAGCGGACAGGACAGCCCTGGACATAAGACGGCCGATCAGTCGGCCGACGATCGGTACGTGTGTACGAGGCATTAGGGACCTTAGATTGTAAGCTCCTTGAGGGCAGGGACTGATGTGAATGTGCAATGTATATGTAAAGCGCTGCGTAAATTGACAGCACTATATAAGTACCTGAAATAAAAAAAAAAAAAAAATATATATATATATATATATATATATACATACATACACATCAGTACATACACATATATATATATATATATATATATATATATATATATATATATATACACACACACACACACACCAGTACATATAGTATATATATATATATATACACACACCAGTACATACAGTATATATATATATATATACACACACACAGATATATATGTGATTGTATAGTTAATGTGTTTCTAACCTGCTGTTGATGTATATTTCACTGCAGTAGGGAGAGTTTTTACTTTCACTTTTGGGCACGGGGACATTCTCAGCAGAGATCTCCTATTTCTTCCTGCTATCTCCACCTCTGAGCTGGAGAAGCAGGAAGAGGAGATCTTCAAAGAGAAGCACAGTGATCAGGTGACATCATGTGTTACTAAACTGGCCGTTTCTATTGCAGTGAATGCAAGCCGTTTGTGTACTGAAATGAGAAGAGAAGACTATGTTCTCCACTACTCTTCTCAGCAATTTAAACCGGCAATGCTGTGAGACAAGCCGTGATCATCCAGATCTCGGCTTATCTCAGTTTACTAAACGTACACCTGTATCATTTGTGACCCAGGTTTTTTTTCTGGGGAACGTTACCTAAATATTCTCCCCTTTATTTTCCCATGGCCACTCTAGTTGTGACCCCTCCGATGTGTCCCAATCAGATATGTCCTTGGTACCCTGCTCTGTACGTTAGCTTCCTCAGTAGGCTTCTGTTTTTTAGTGATCACCTCTGATTTCTCTGCAGAACAAGATACAGACACCACCACTACCACAGGCTTCTCCCCCACTGACTCCATCCCAGCTTTGATCTTACTGGCAGGTGCAGGTGACTGATGCTTTTGGAAATAACCATTCAGGCCTCTCTTTGGATCTTCAGTCCCAAGCCCTAAAGCTGGTCTGGCTACACCAGTTAGTGCTTAAACCCTGTACTTCAGGTGAGCTCACATCATGTGCCAGGGTGACCTGTTTGCATCCTATCCTGCTGGTCTGTGGGAGCCTCTCTACTGCCATAGCTACTGGTCTCTAAACCTGACCCCTGACCGTTACAGTCTACCCTGATCCTACATCTTGTGTGTCCCTACACTGTTCTCCCACCTGCAATTTTAAGATTCTTGTTATCAAGTTTCTTTACTCCAGGAGTTCCCAATACCTCTACATGCAGTGAGACAACCTTTTTGTAATTTATATTATAATATCTTATGCAATAATTAATTATATTATTGTTATTGTGTACTATGTTTCTATATTTGAATTTTCTAACGTTTTGTTTTTTCCTGCTTCTGTTGATGGAAGATTATTAACAATAATTATAAAATTTAAACATATAAAATATACAATTATTAAAATCTTATTCTTGTAATAAAATATTTGTCTCATTCCTTAATTCCTTTTTTTGGGGGTCATTAGCTAGTGCTCTAAAGGCACTATACGAGTGATACGTGGACCTATTCAATGTGAGCTAATTCATTTACACCTAGAAATATAAATAGGGAACCTGCACAAAATGACATCTTGTATACAGCATATGTCACTATTGAGTTGAATGACATCACTAGGGCAAGCATCAAACACAGTGCAGCAGGTAGTAGAAATTGGGTTTCCCAACTGACATCTTTGCATCAAGCAGGCTTAGGATGTCATGCACATTGTGTTCATTAGTACACTTGCTGTCAGCAATTACTAATATTATAAAAGAAATAAAGCATATGTGACTGTAAGCTCCAGATAATTGTGCAAATATTATCCATTATTGTCTGTCATAAAAAAATAAAATAAAATAGGAAGCTGTATACAGGCAGATGTCTCTTTTGTGAACAATGCATGTGGAGATCTACATACCATCATTTACAACTACCCGTATATAAAGCAAAAAAATATATATTTCATGCTATAGGTGTGTGAATCTCCTTATTTGCAACCTGGTCTCTGTTAACAGTTTATCTGGCAGAACAATAAAATAATTTACATTACATCTCTATGCTGTGATCTATAAAATAAGAAGCCATTTTCACCCAAATTAGTGAAATAAAAATGTTCAATTTACCTCATTCAAAGCAAATGAAGAGATTGTGCAATCAGGTTGCATGGTCAGCTTTAGAGATTCTAAAGAGTTCACTAGAAAACTGGGGATGTAATTCCATTGTCTACTGAGTAGAGATGCTCCCCCCATTCAGTTCGCAGCAGAACTCCTGAACAAAGGAAATGTTCTGCCCCGAACCGCAAACTCTATTGAACATGAGAAATCAAAGTCTCCATTTTAAAGGCTCATATGCAAATAATTGGCCATAAAAATGGTATGAGCACATTAGGACATGTATCAAAACAAAACATTTTATTAAAAACAATCTTTTTAAAGAGGAAGTAAACCCTCCTCAGGAAGTTGTACCTATAGGTAAGCCTATATTAAGGCTTACCTATAGGTACTGTAAATATCTCCTAAACATGCATCGTTTAGGAGATATTTACCTTTAATGCAGCCAGTGACGTCACTGGCGCATGCGCTCTGAAGGAACGGCAGATCGTGCCGTTCCTTCAGAGCCCTGTGCCGTGACCGTCGGCTCCCGCGCGCGTGCGCGGGAGTGACGTCATCGCGGCTCCGGCCAATCAGATGGCCGGATGCCGCGATCCCGGAAGACGGGCGAATATACATGTCGCCCGTCATACAGGTAAGCGGACGGCACGGCGGGGGCTCATTCTAAGGTAAGTATTTCATAATGAGCTAGTATGCGATGCATACTAGCTCATTATGGGTTTCTCTTTCAGGATGTAAAGAAGAGAAAAAATTTTTTTCTCGGTGTACAACCTCTTTAAAGGGAGCAGTGACTTTAATGATGCTTAAAGTGAAACAATAAAAATTAAAAATTGCTTTAACAGTTTCCCGACCAGCTACTGCAGATATATTGCGGCAGGCTGGCTCTCCTACGCAAACCGCCGTACCCGTACAGCGGCTTGTGGGAGCAGGTTTTGAGCGCACAATCACGCGCCCGCTCTCTAGTCCTGCAACTAAGAAATGGGTCTGCCGCCCACGATGGACTCACTCCCCCAGACTTAGCAGACAAAAAGGAGGCAGAGTTGGACATCTCCTCTCCCCACAAAACGCCTTCCTGGTTCTTTCTACACATCCCTCTCTCTTCTCTGTTCCTTTGAAATGCACTGCATTCATCTTTTTTCTCCAGTCTGAGGATTGCAGTAATTTACCGGCCTCCTGTCCCTGTGTCACGGTTTCTCGACAACTTCTCTGCATAGCTACCCTACTTTCTCTCTTCTGAAGTACCTGCCATCATCCTGAATGACTTTAACATTCCAATCAATGTGAACACCTGAGCCATTTCTCAACTGTTCAACTGAACCGTCTCTTTGAACCTAACACAATGGACACAAACCACCACTCACTCCAATGGCAACACTCTTGACCTCATATTCCCCCACCTCTGACTTTTTCCTCTCTCCAAACACAACCTTTTTAGTTTCAAAAACTCCCTGTCTCCTACCTCCCATTCCGCCAACCTGAAAACTGCTACCCGCAGCAACCTTTGCCATCTTAACCCTTCCCTTCTTCATTCTGCTACTGACTGCCTTTAAGATAAAATCGCACCCCTGTCCTACCCAGACCTGGCCATTTCTGTCTACAACAATATACTGTCATTCTCCCTGGATACACTCGTTCCTCACTCTACACGCAGAACCAAGCCTCGCCTGCTACAACCCTGGCAAACAGACAATACCAGAATTTTCAAGAGACGCAGCTGTGCTCCTGAGTGAGCATGATGTAAAACGAAATCCCTGCAAGACATCACCAACAATTCCCGCCTCCACACTGCTAAACAAACCTACTACAATACTCTCATCAAAACCCTTTCATCCAAACCTCAACAACTCATTCTACCCTTAATTCTTTATTTCACTCCCCACTGCCTCCACCCACCATCTTGTTTACTGCCCAGGAGATTGCCAATCATTTCAAAATCAACACAATTTATAATGAGATATCCAGTGTCCAGCTTCCTGAACCAACACACCAGGTCCGACACCACACTCCTCCTTTAACCTCTGTTACCACTGAGGACATTGCCAAACTCCTTTATATGGCCCACCTCATCACCTGTCCCCTGGACCCTGATCTCTCATAATTAGTGCGACCACCTTCCTGCTCTATGCTAAACTCTCTTACCCATATTTTCAACCTGGGGTATATATTTTCTTCTTCCCATGGCATGAAAGCATTAGCTACACTGGGTGCAAATTTACCTCCCATGGCTATGCTGGACATTATTTATTTTTTCCATATTGATATTATATTTTATTTCACTTAATGTATCTTTTGTTAATTATATTATTTTGTGATAAGCGTGGTTCACCTATATCATCATAAGTTCACATTATGCATTATATAGCTTAATATATTTATTAATGAAAGAAAATATGTTTTAACCAATGCTGAAACATATATACCGTATTTATCGGCGTATAACACGCACTTTTTCCTCCTAAAAATGGAGGAAAAAGCAATAGTGCGTGTTATACGCCAATATTTAAAAAAAAAAAGGCCAGGAAGCAGCACCGAGGGCAGAAGGGGGCAGGCCGCACCGAGGAGAAGGAAGGACGAGCTGTCATCGGAAGTCCCGCCTATGATAGACGTCACACATCTCGGCAGAGGAGGCGGGACTTCCGATGACGAGCGCTCGTTCTCCCTTCTCCTCGGCCCGGCCCGCCCCCTTCTTCTCTCGCCGCTGCTTCCCGGCCTTTTTAAAAACTGATTGTGTCAATTGCGCTTGCGAGTGAAGCTCTGGTGCAGGACTAAAAGTAATTATTTTGCTATGTAAGTTACACTGAGGAGAGGGGAGGGGGTTGTGGTCTAATAGACAACTTCTCTAATTGCTGTCAATGCCCCACAACAGACCTAAAAATGGACATACTGTACAGTTTTACCAACATGACACACTGTCACTGAGGTGAAATTGTTTGAAATTTATTTGAACCGCAATGTACTTAAAGTGTTTAAAAAATTCTCACAATGAACTTCTCTTATTTACTCCCTTTTGGTCTGATAAATAAAATCTAAAAGTGTTTTGTTATATCTGCTTAAAAAGTGCAAAAAATGCCCATTGATTTTCCAGAAAACCTGTAAGATGATAACTACCTTGGCTATCTGCTTTTGCACAAAGAGGTGTTAAGGAGATGAGAAAGAGGGGAGATCAGGAGAGGTCATTGTTGTTTGTAATCCATCAAAAATTAAGTAGGCAGGACTGGCATCACATACTTAGAAACTAAGAGCTGTGTTGCCATGCCAAAAAGATAGGTAGGAGAGCATTATATTTCTATAATATCTACAGTTATATTTCTAAAATTACAGTTTAACCCTAGGAAATCTTTGGGTGCCGCTCCAGACAAACATCTTTCAACTCCTACGGTGACTCCTACTCAAGGGTGCAGGTGACTAAGGAGCCCATTCATTAGCTCTATTGCATGTACTGGAAAGGAAGAAACACTGCTACACACCAACCCGATCCGAAAGGTGAACCAACAAGATGACTTCAGACTGGCTCCATTTAGGCCACACCTCTGATGCATTTGTCCCGCCCACGGGGGATTAATTATAGAGGTCCATGATTAAGCCCCATGGGCAGGGAGAAATGCATCAGCGGCGTGACCTGGGTGGAGTCAGGCTGAAGCCATCTTGTTGATTAAACTTACTGTGTGTTTAAAGTGACAAAACATGGGGACCTGTGCATGTATTTCATAGATATGCTAAATACTGTATGTTTTAATTAATTTTGCCTTAATGTGCTTTAAAGTGAGAGCAAACTCCCATCTTTGTATTTTACCTATAGGTAAGCCTATAATAAGGCTTACCTATAGGTACTGTAAATATCTCCTAAACGGGCACCATTTAGGAAACATTTACTGTTTATGCAGCCAGTGACATCACTGGCAAATGCGCTCTAAAGGAACAGCCAGCTGAGCCCTTTGCCAAAAAAATTGCAGCTCCCGCGTGCATTCTGGAGTCTGTGAACCTGGAAGGAAGATGGGTGAAGATGGGAGCGCCTGCAGCTCTGACATCTTGGGACTTGAAGGGTTTTGTTTTAAGGTAAGTTTAACATAATGTGCTAGTATGCGATGCATACCAGCACTATATGACATTACCTTGCAGGGTGCAAAAAAAAAATGTCAGGCAGTTTACCACCACTTTAAGCATGCAGGGTGAGTTGTGAATTGTTGTACTGCCAAGCATAACTGTGAATGGGCCCCTAATGCTTTGCCTACATCCATATCTCATAGGTTAGAGCATAAATAATACATCACTATGATATTGGCAAACATGCTGACCTTATGCTCTTATATCTATCCAATGTTATCTTTTTAGAACTTTATGGGGAAAAAAACTGCATAATTGATATGTTTTTTTCAGTTAATAGCAGCATGAGTAACAATAGTTTAGATAATATTGATATGATGTGATAGGATGAAAAAAAGAAGAGAAGAGAAGAGAACAGACTTTCAGACTTTACCAGCTAAATGACTTTCTGGTTTAGTATGGGTTGGCAGTCCCAGGGCCTTCATCTTACAAAAAAGAGCCACCAGTGGCAGCAACTATAGTTTTAGCCACACAAGTTCCATTTAAAGTGTAGCTGAAGCCAGACACCTCAATATGCAGTTGATACAATCCAATCTGACTAAAAACGTTCTTCTACAGCTTCCCAATGCCTGAAATATGTAACAGTTCACAAAATATGTAATTTAATGAAAGCAAATTGGCTTACTGTGTAGGCAAAGCTATGCTAAGTCTGATTTGTGATACACAGAGCATTATGTGGAAATAGCATAAATATAGTTTTATAGTAATTACACTAGCGGTTCTTAAATAATACATTTAAAGATGTTTGCATTAAAGTATAGCCGGACAAAAGACCATTTTTTAAAATTTGCCTGGAGAAACTAGCAAAACAAAAATACTAGAACATTCTATAATTTACTTTCCAACAGCATAGAAGGAGTAAGTGGTACCCATAGAATCCGAATGGCATCACTTTTCATAGCGCCTCTTGTTAGTACAGTAGATCTGTTTTTGCATTTCTTTTCTAAAATGTTAGAAATTTGTTTGGTGGATGAACTAGATAAAATCTGGAATCTGTGTTATGCTCCTGAATTAAAGCTATACAGTACACTGGAATTAATAAAGAGTGTCTTAGACACTCTTAAGCATTCTGTTGTGTCTCTGCATCACAATTGTCGTGCTTAAACAGGCTCTGGAACAGGTACATGAATTTGTCACAGGAGGTGGCCAGAACTGAGGCTCTGTGTTACTGAGCTTCCTGTTCGGTCAGTGTGCCTGTGCGCCTTAGCTGGGGGTGGGCAGAGCGTAATGGGAAATTCTGAGAGACTAGTTTGTGTGTTAAGTTTTTTTGCATTTGCTTCATTGGTTGCTAGGACACAGGACAGCATCCTAGCAACCAATGACACAAGACTGAACTTGGACAGTAGGTGGAGTCTGATAAAGATGCTGAGAAAGGAGTTTCCCATCAGGTCTGTTTCTTTTGTGATTGATAGCTGATAACTGTCTGGCTATAGAATCTGCCCTTTGCCATCTGCTGTCAATCACAAGGGAGGCGGACCTGATGGGGAGCTCTTACAGACTAGTTCCTCATCAGGTCCACCTACCTTATAATTGACAATGGATGGTGGTGGGCAGATTCCATAGCCACTATTGGGCTGTCTAACTGTTATGGAATCTGCCTATCCCTTTGGATGTGCAAGATTAGTGTAAAGCTGAGCTGTAAAAGAGTCAGTGAATCATTTCTGTGGTAGACGCAAAAGAGGCATAGTGTTTCTAAAAGTGTATCCAAACTAATTTTATTTATTTTTTTTTAGTTATGAATAGTGTGGTGACTTAAAACCCTTGTAAGATTATTGTTATTTCTGTCCACGACCCTGTTATCAAGATGCACTCTCTATCTTTGACCATTGTCAATGGAATTGAAAGTGAGAGAAAATCTAAAATTCGGAGTTGTCTCTAGAAGGAGAATAGAAATCTTTCAAACGGGGGGCACCTGTTAATATCTGTCTAACACTAGGTTCAAACCTATGCATGTGGCTTCGGGTGCAGGAATTGCATCTTATTGCGCACCCACAACCACCTGCAGTCAAATCGCACTGCTCTTAGGAGATGCACAGGGCTGCGATTTCCCTTCGTCACATTTTTGAAAAGGTGCATGTACCTTTTTAGGGGGGAAATGCAGGCACAGCAGCTCATTCATTTGAATGGGCTGCCGCACCCATGCAAACGCGGGCCAAAAAAATGCTAAGGTGTGAAAATTTTGGAGATATTTCCTCTAATTTCTATTGTGTCCAGAACTCAGAAAGTGAAGGGAAATCTCAGCAATAAGGACACAAATGTGAAGAAAATCTTTCAAACAAAAGAAGTTTCCGGTCTGTTTAAGATTTTCCTGACATTAAAGTACAAGTTTTTATAGTGTAGCAGTACTCCCATGGGAGCTGATGGTTATGGATTCCCCTGGGTCACCCATAGCAACAACTTGACAATATAGCATATTCTAAGTGCTTGGCTCAATCAGAAAACAGTCTAGGGTTTTGGTTTTTGTTGTTTTATTGGAGAACTGGGATGGGAGAAGGGATGAGTGGGATACTCCAACTGAATAAACTATGCACAATTGCTGAGATTTCTGAATAAAGCTGAGTGTAGCAAGGCTGCTGCTTCACCTTGCCACTAAGTGAAGAAGAATTTGATGGACTGTACTGTACTGTAAATCGCTCTTCAGGGTCCTACTTGGCACGCCCATTTTTCTCTACTCTTCAGGGTTCTATACTAATATATTAATATATTAATTTGACACTCTGTGTGTGCTGGCCCCTTGATCCTCTGACTTCACTGGAGTGGTCCCCCTTCCTGGGCAGACCCTTTGGCAAGAGCCCTGGTACTCACAGACACTGTTTTTCCCGGAAGATTCTGCCAGCAGCTCCACTGGATCCTCTGCAGCTCAGCTCCACACCTGTTTCACTTTCCTCATACAACAGAAGGAGAGACCAGCAATCAGCCTCTTCTTGGGACTCTGCTTCCCGCCAAAGACCCCCTGTCACATGTCCCCCTGGCTTTTATGAGCAATCCCAGGATGCACAGCAAGAGTGCCCACCCACTGAGACTCCCACAAAAGCCAATGTATCCCTGGCTGGGTTTCCTCCACTGTCCAACAAGATTCCTTATTGGATACAGTGGGGACACTCCCTCAGACCCAGTGAATCACACCTGGAAACATGCAACAGGCAACCTAATAGATCAGGCTCCCCTGATAAGCAGAAGGAGCATAAGATGCTTTTACTTAGCACCTACCTAGGAGGGTGCTACAATAGTTTTGAGTGTAGAGAGGAATTGGAACACCTGTCGGGTTTTATTAATGTCTGTGTTCCTGTTAGGTAGATTCACTCTCTCTATGTGTCCTGTTTACCATTATCATTGAGAGTCAAAATTCATCACCTGAAATATAAAAGAAATCTTCCAATAGGGTCACTAGAGCTGGTGACCCTGTTGAAAATAGGGAATTTCCTTTTAGTTCCTGTAAAAGCATATATTTACGTGTAGGGTAACAATGGCTAGTCACCAAGGTGATAGTGACAGAAGGTGGTCCAACCCTACCTCATGCCAGACTTAGAGCCAGTAGGGGTCACATGTTTTATTTGAAAATTGGTTTCAACAATGTTAACTAATTTATTACAGAATGTGGTGTGTTTTGATACATACCATAATACTGCATCACATAAATCCCTGCTAACCTATTTATATATATTACATTGCATTATTGTTATTGTTGCCATACCAGCTTTTACTTACATTCCAAAAAATCCCCCATTGGAATAGTTATGTCAGAAAACCTGTAAATATAGTTGTAAATAACATGTAATAAAAAAATACAGTTAAGATTATTTCAAACTGACTTTTAATCTCTTGCTAAAGAAAGCAAATGCACTTTGATTTGAAAAAGAGTTCTACTTGCATTGTGCTCTAATAGTACCACAGAATTGCTAATTAAATGTGTTGAAATATTATCACCTTTCATTAAATGTTTTGCTCTTGCCTTCCTTTTCTTTTACAGTTTTACAGAGCCTGGTCAATAAAAAGCTTCCTGGTCTAACATAATAAATAGGTTTCTACAGCTAGATTAGCATATCTGAAAACTCACAGAGAGCCAAAGTGTCCACATTATTATGGGAGGTAGCCAGGCCAAAGACTAATGGTGTCATCGAGAGAAAGTGAAAGAATCTTATTAAAGATGCTAATAACAGTTTCACACTCTGAAAAGGTATCTTTTAAAATGTGCCAATTTTTTATTAAAGGAAAACTAAAATTAAAAAATGTCTGATCAAGTATTTATATTAAATAGGGATGAAAGACATAAAAAAATAGCTGAAGGTTTCAAAAAAAGAGTCGTTTTCAGCAGCTGCAAAGCATATGTACAAAATCGTATCAGCATGGGATCCTTTAGCAAAACCAAGAAGGGCCTCCTTGACTCTTTAAACTCCATCTCAAAGGCAATTACTGTAGTGACCTAAAATGTTGTTTTCACAGTTACCAAAAACTATACCATATACTGCATATTTTATGTGGTCACTTAACCACCACACCTACTATATGACCAAAAGTATGGACACCCCCTAAATGATTGAGATCAAGTGTTACTACACAACTATATTGTAAATGCTGCTATATACAAAGACATTTTAGACAATTGTTCACTTCCAACCTTATCACAACAATTTGTGGAAGGCCATTTTCTGTTTCAACCCCTGATCATGAAACCAGCTCCATAAGTACATGGTTTAACAAGTTTGCTGTAGAGTAACTTGAGTGGCCTACATACTGTAGAGCCCTGACTTCAACCCTATTAAACGCCTTTGGGACAATATTCACATGGTTTTAGCACTGAATGTCTAACAAGCTCATATAGATGTGCTAGTCACAAACGCTTGGCCTTATGGAATATATTTACTTTATCCAAATGTGCTTACGGTACACTGAAAAGGACTAAGGTTTTCATATTGTTCTTGTGGGTATCTTGTGGGTACCCCTCCAAGAGTCAAAGATTCTACCCAAGGGTGAATAGCTAACCCACTGTGCTACCTGGGGGTTCGTAATCATCTTCAGGGGGTAAGTGGGTGCTATATTAGCTTGTATATGTGTAATGAGCCCTTTTCATATGTAAATATGATAAAATGCCTATTATTTTATTTCAGCTGTTTTGTCCTTAGCTATTCATATGGCTCTGCAGCTCAGAGCAGGGTGCATAATAATTATTGATGTAACGGGGCTGACAGTAATATAATATTAGGGGTGGGGAGAGCAAATTACTTTAAAGTTACCTTTACTTACAACTGGTAACGTAAATTTCCTTCTGTTCTTGACGCTCATGCATGCCCTGTAATTGCGGTCCTTGAGACACAGTGGACCACAGTTTGAGGTACAGGACCAATATCATTGGCCCTGTATCATGTGATTACTGTAACCAATCACAGCGAGCACACTTGTAAACAAAAGCTGCATGTTGCAGTCTTTGTTCTAATTCCTTCCATAGCAATCGGCTATGAGAGGAAATAGTGTTTCCTACTGTGATTGGCACTATAAGAAACAATCACGATCACTAGAGCAGTGCAGTGCCACTATAGTTACATTGGCTGGCTGCTTTAAGGACACTGGGTGCTGGTGCAGCCAGCCAAAGTCCCTGATCACTAGTCAACATAGTACATTGTCAGATTACCAGTACAGCCAGTCACAGTGTTTTGATCATCGCCATAAAGGTACAGTGTCACCATACCAGTGCAGTCAGTCACAGTGTCCCTGATTACTGCCACACCAGTCATAGCGTTGCCAGACCAGTGTATCCAGAAACAGTGTTCCTGATTACCACCACACCAGACCAGTGCAGCCAGTAACAGTGTTCCTAAATGTTGCCACACCAGCCTCAGTGTCATTAGACCAGTGTAAGCCATCACCAGTGTTCCTTAATGCTTTCACATCAGTCCCACTGTCACCAGATCAGTGTAATCCTGCAACAAAGTTCCCAATCACTGCCACACCAGTCTCAGTGTCATAAGACCAGTGTAAGCCATCAACAGTGTTCCTGATCACTACCACACCAGTGCCAGAGTTGCTAGACCAATGCAGCAAGCAACAGTGTTCCTGATCATTACAAAACCAGTGCTAGTGTCACAAGACCAGTGCAAGGCAGCAGCTGTGTTCCTTATCACAACTCCACAAGTCCCAGTGTAACCAGACCAGTGCACACCATCAATTCCTGATTACTAGGTACACCAATGCCAGTGTCACCAGAGGGAGTGCAACAATCAACAATCTTCCTGGTCACTGCCACAATAGTACAGTGTCACCCAAGGCAAGCAACAGTGTTCCTGATAAACCTCACACCAGTACAGTGTTGCCTCTGCCTGCCTCCTGTACTGACCCTGGCCTGTTTATTGGCAATATTTTGTCTTCTGCCTGGACCCAAGCTTTGCCGGTTTATTAACGATTTCTCCGCCTGCCACCTGAACTGCCCCTTCTGCATGTCCCGCTGACTATGTTACTGAGAGACACCAGTCCCAGATTTTCTTTGTAGACAACTTCACTCCTGAGACCACATGAAATCTTTTGTTCACCTTTTGTTTAGCCTCTTGTACCTTCTGGCCAGTGAACTTGGCATCTCTGGGAGCAGCCACGTAAACTGTACACAGTACACAGCACACTCTTTTTGATACAATGTTGGTTGTATGTTATGGTACACAAGATACAATAATCAGTCCAAACATTAAAAAGTCTCACACATGTGGTATCCCCATAATAAGGAGGAGAAGCAGAATGTGTTTTGTGGTAAAACTCTGTGTGTTAAAAATATATTTTTAAAATAACAACTTTGCATAAAAAAATTAATTTTCCTTTTTTTTCCCCACATTTTCAATAAGCTTGGGGCTTAAAAAATATGGTAATTTTTCAAAATACTCACCATGCCTCCTAAAAATACCTTGGGTGTTTACTTTCTAAAATGTGGAAATTTTGTGGGTGTTTTTTATTGTCCTGGCAATCCAGGGCCTCCAAAAATGTGATAGGTAGTCAGGAAATTAAATGCCCAATCTATGCCCCTTGAAAGCTTGAAGGTGCTCCATGGATTTTGGGCACATACTGTATGCGGTATCCCCATACTCGGGATTCATAGCATAGAGTTTTTAGGGAGTAATTATGCCTGTGCTGTGCTTGAGAAATATTATTCTAAGTGACAGCTGTGTGTAGAGAAATATAATTTTATTTTCTTCCTTCAGTTTCCAAAAACATGTAGCAAAAAATGTGATCTTAAAGCGGTTGTAAACCCTAAAAAGAAAAAAAAAAACCTGCAAGACAAAGGCATAATGAGCTAGTATGCATCGCATACTAGCACATTATGTGTAACTTACCTTAGAACGAAGCCCCGACACGGACCCCCGGACATCGCTGTGGGCGCTGCCATGATCCCTCGCCGTCTCTTCCGGGTTCGGCGGCTCCGGCGCGGAGATTGGCCGGAAGAGACATGCTCCGGCGCGATGATTGGCCGGAGCCGCGATGACGTCACTCCCGTGCATGCGCGCGGGAGTGATTTTCCGGCAAGCTCCCGGCAAACATAATTGAAGGTCCCCCCGGACCTTCAGAGTGCATGCGCCGCTCGCGCGAGCGGCTGCATGCACTGCAAACATCTCCTAAACCGTGCCGGTTTAGGAGATATTATTTGTACCTACAGGTAAGCCTTATTATAAGCTTACCTGTAGGTAAAAGTGTCAAAAAGCGGGATACTACCGCTTTAAAAAGACTATTTGCAAAATGTGTTTCCACCCTGATATCACTTCAGGGCCTCACGAAATGTGAAAGGGAAATCAGATTATTTTTTTTGCCCCTTAGAAGACTAAAGGTACTCATTGGATTTTGAGCCCCTCTGTGCGTCTCAGCAGTGAAAAAGTCTTACACATGTGGTATCCCCAGAGGGTGTAGTTGTAAGTAAACCCATGCTGTATGTGAGAATTTAAATTTGATTTGCTTTCTTCATTTTCCAAAAAATTGTGGCAAAAAAATTGCAATTTCAAAAAATTAACCAGGCCTCTTACTAAATACCGTTGAGTGTCTACTTTCTGAAAACTGGCCATTTTGGGGGTGTTTGTACTGTCTTGGCATTTTAAGACCTCAAATTAGATAGGTAGTCAGAATATCAGGGTTGATACATTTTAGACATACAGTATACTGTATACCATAGCTTGTAGACTCTATGTATTTCACAGTGCCTAAATAATATAAACTTATTTATTTATTTCTACCAAAGAAATGAAGCAGAATAAGTTTGGCCACGGCTGCTGTTAGAATTCATGGGGCCTGGTACAGCCTACCTGACCGCCAAAACATCAAAGCAATATGTTTGCCAAAAATACTTAAAAAGCATTATTAGTAGTGGACACAAACACAACATAACTTACAAATGTCCTGCTAAATCCAATAAATAAAACTGTATTGAGTTAATAAATTAAGCTCTCTGTGTGAATGAGTAGGGATGATCGATCTTTTGAAAAGTTTGGTTCGGCCAGAACATCCGAACTACCCGAAAGTTCGGTCCGGATTTCAGAACCCCATTGAAATCAATGGGACCTGAACTTCGGTAATCAAAAAACACAATTTTAAAGCCCTAAAACCCAATAAATGCCCCTAAAAAGTGCATAGGGTTCTGGGTCATGCCCCAGGGATTATTAATCACAAAAAAAAAGTTCTTAAAAATTGTCATTTTTGATAAAAAAGCCAATTATTGAAAAAATTAAAAAAAAAAAAAAAAGAGAGATTTTTTAATTTGGATTTAGTATCTGGGGGGTCTAAAAAGTGTACCTGTGAAGTTTCAGCTCTGTAGCATGTCCAGAACCATAAAAAAAAAAGATTGTTTGTATTAGTGCAATTACAGATCTGGAATATGGCTTCTCGCTTTTCATACCTTGCCGGTTTAATAGCAGGCATTTTTTTGGGTTCTTTGGAGTCAGGAAAAACATTTGAACTTGTGTATAGTGGTACTGTACACAAGTTCAGATGTTTTGCCTGCCTCCAAAAACCCCCAAAAAATGCCTGCAACAACACACCTGGGCGTTTTTTTTTTTTGGGCGCTAGCGTTTTTTTGGGTTCTTTATAGGCAGGCAAAACATCTGAACTTGTGCATAGTGGTATATATGCCACTATACACAAGTTCAGATGTTTTGCCTGCCTCCAAAGAACCCCAAAAAATGCCCAAAAAAACGCTAGCGCCAAAAAAAAAAGACGCCCAGGTGTGTTGTTGCAGGCATTTTTTGGGGGCCACAGTGCAGCCTCAGCTGCACTGTAGATGAATGAACAGAAAGCACTCTGTACAGAGGCTCTTGTTTATTCACAAACTGAAGCATAGTAAACAACAGTTTACTTATGAACATTATTTATTCAGTAAAGGAAGGGATAGGTAATTTTGACATATTTACCAACCCCTTCTCCCACTTTCCATCCTGAATCTACCCCCCAATGTGCCTACAGCAGCCAGAGGTAGAGGAGAGAAGGGAAGCCAGCAGCACTGCAGGGGAAGGGGTGCACATAGGAGGGCCCTGGAAGCAGGGTGAAGAGAATGGTGCACAGGGAGGGTGATCAGTGCAGCAGGAATTTAAAGAAAATTAGTGGAACAGATCCCTCTTTGTCTCGCTGAACAGATTTCAGCTGCTGCAGAGAGAGGCATACAGGGGATCGGTCTAGTAATTGTCCCCCACATTGAGCTACCTGCCTACATCTGTTTCCCCCTGCTGGCCCAGGCCCCGTACTTGAGGACCGGCCATACCCCTTTAATGGGGGCCCTGCATTGGGTCTAAATTTATGAGGAAAGATGATTCATTTGCAACGTTTTATAGCAGAAACTAAGGGAAACTGTTTTTTTTTTTTTTGTCCTTTTTTCTTTTATTTAGAAAATAAATCCCAAAGGAAATCTCTATTTTTCTCAAGAGATTATATAAAATGTATTTTAGTACAGTGTTGCATGACCAAATGTTAGCCAAAGTATTACAGTGCTGAAAACTGAAAGATGACCTGGACAGGAAGGGGTTTAACATGCTGTTTTATGATGGTCCATACTCCCATGACTGGCAAGCAACAACATTTAATACCAATACTTAACTCGATATATATAGCTTACACTTGTACACAGGAAATGTTTCCTCTTGTCTGTAGATATGGAAAAAGGTTTTAACACTCTCCTGGCAGTAAATGCAATAGACCCTATGCAAATGAGGATAAACTGGATAATGGCTTTATATTCTGGTTCCTCGGTCTTCCTTTGAAATTGCAAATTTTACTCTTCTCCTTTTTCCGAGTTCACAAGGGGACCTGACAGGGTTGTTTACTCTCACCCATCTTTTTTATCTTAATATTGGAACCCCTTGCCCTATTTATAAGACAACAAAAGGACATGAAAGGCCTCGAGAAAGCTGGGATTGAAAATAAAAGATTGCGTTTTGTAGAAGCTATTCTTTTTTTTTTCACCTCCACCCACATTTCCTTGCCCTGCTTGATTCCCTTAGCAAATTTGCTCTGTTTTTGGGATTGAACATAAATCAGTCAAAATCTGTTGTTATGGATGTTACTTTGAATCCAACAACGTTAGCTGGCATAAAACAAAGCTTTAGCTTTTTTTATGATTCTCACAACTTCCATTCCTTGGTATCCACCAATTACTCACCTCTTCTCCATAAACGTATTTTTCAAACATGGAATCAATGCCAAATTTCTTGGTTTGGCAGACTTTGTTTTAGGTCTCATGCGCGTGAATGGAGCCAAGCAGCTCAGTTAATTTAGCATTAAATTTTCCTTTGGGTTGAACAGATAACTGAATAATGAGCCCACGCATGTAAGCATTCCATAGTGAGAAGATGCTGCAGGAAGATGAGGCATTAAAACGGAAGAATTATTCTAAACGTATAGAGAGATGTTGTCGGTTAACAGGGTTTTTAATAATTGCATTATTACAACGCCATACTGATACTCTTGGACAAGATTCCTTTTCCTCAATAACAATGGATATGGCAGCATGGTCCGACCATGTGATATCAGATATTGAGGAGGAAGAAGTCTGCTGCAAAGTCCATTTATCTACTAGGAAGAAGTAAATTCTAGAATATGACAAATGCCTACAGATGAAAAGGGAAAAGTCTTATTTTGTTATTGTGTTGACATCTCTAAACATCGTAGGCATGGAGTAGGCTGCCAAATTCTGGGCGTAGTTTTTTACCTGATGCGAAAGAGTCCAGTGTGACGTTGGAAACCGCGTTAAAGTCCCCTCCTATGACGAGGCTGCCGTGCTGAATGGTTTGTAACATCTTGAAAAGTTTCCTGAGAAATCTAAGTTGATGGGCATTAGGGACATAAACATTCATGAGGGTGTGAGGGAGGGAGTTAATGTGGCATAGGAGAATGACGTAGCGACCCTCTGGATCTACGATGGATTTGTTGAGGTCAAAGGAGAGTAAGTCTCTTACAGCCAGTAGTACACCTTTTTTTTTGTAGCGGTAGAGGCAAAAAAAAATATGGATAAGATTTGTGGGAACATTTGGGAGTATAGTTTGCTGCAAAGTGAGTCTCTTGGATGAATAGTAGATCTGCTCCATGATGCTGAGCTTCTTTCCACATAGAGTTCCTCTTAGCGGGGTGGTTTAAACTAAAGGTGCACCGAAATTTCGGCCACCGATAATTTCGGCCGAAAATGTGAGTATCCAATTTCGGCTGATAAGGGGTTAAGGATGCCGAAAATGTATGGCCGCTGATATTGGCCGGCCAGGTCCACTATCACTGCTATCCCCGGATTAAGGGGCGGTGTGCTGACAGTGTAGCACTACGTTCTGCAGTGTGACTCCTTCCAGTACAGTGAGAGTCAGTGAGTCAGTGAGAGAGCAGAGCTGTCAGATCGGAGCTCTGATGTCGGGGATGGGCGGGCTGAAATGTGGAGCTCCTTCTCCCTTCCATCCACAGCCAGTCAGCATGCAGTAAAACATTCCTCCCCCGCCCCTCTCCAGCCCGCCACATTTGACTGAGAGCACCAGCAGATAGCTGCACGGCAAGAAGAAGGTATGACTAGAATTAGAGCAATGTCACATTGGAATGCTGGTGGACTGCAGTGTGTTGCAGATATCAGTGTATTCAGGCAGTGTGCAGGTTACCGATCAGCCTCCTCTCCCCTCACTCCTTAAGGTTTTATCTCCCTGAGCTGTACATTGCCTGATAACACTGATAAGAAAGACTCTGCAGGAACACATGGCTATTAACCATTTCAGCTTCCATTCAGCTAGTTTGAGCTCTGTGTGTGCTGCATGGGTTTTTTATTTTATTTTTGGAGGATTTACTGTTGGTTCAGGTTAGAAGTTTAACAAACCCATTACCTGTTTACTGAACTCCACTAATCTTGAGCAGTTAACTGTTTGTAAGACAATTTTTATTTTGGAAATTGGATGTGCTGCTGTCTTCTGTCACTTTTACTGACTTGATCCTGCACAGCTGGTTTAAATAGAGTGGAGCAGCCCTGCGATACTATACTGATGATACTCTACCAATGGTATTAGTATTATGCAGCATGAGGGGGTCAATGTATTGCCACTGCTGGTCACTGATGCAATAGTGACCGACCAGTGGCAGATAATTAAACCCTTTGTGCTGCATTAGTGCAACCAGTGTTAACTAACACTGATACTGGTCGGTCACTAATGCATCAGTGACCAGTAGTGGCAATACATTAACCCCCTCATGCTGCATAATACAAATATCATTGGTAATTAAATTAACCACTTGCCAACCCGTCACAGTACATATACTACATACTAGCTACAGGTGTATGTCGCTGCCTGTTTTTGGTGTATGCCCCTGTTCTATCTATTTTAAAATCATTTGGGGGAAAAAGTAATTTTCGGTTTCGGTTTTCGGCCAAAGGCATCCTGCATTTTAGGTTTCGGCCCAGAATTTTCATTTCTGTGCATCCCTAGTTTAAACTATTAATGTTTAGCGATAAAAGCTTGGGACCCATGACTGGAAGTTAAGTCCAAGAGGAATGATTACCAATTCTTGTGTAAAAAGGCAAGGAGGGAGTGGTATATTGATACATAGGAGGTGAAGCCGTCTGTTAAGTAAGGAACATGAATGTAGAGGACTTTCCCATGAGTAGGGTAGTAGACAAAGAAGAGCTCCTGTGTGGTGTACTGAGGATGTACCGAAGTTCCCATGTAGGTCAGGGTCCAACTTGGAATAAGAGAAGGGGAAACGAGTGAAAAAAAAAAAAAACAGAGCAAAAAGGTAACAAAAACCATAAAAACAATTTCCCTCTTAATTGCAAAAAAGGACAAATGCAGCTAATTCTGGCATACGGTTTCGCAGACCTAATTGCCTTAAAATGGCATTTCTTCTGAAGCTACTATGAAGTCTTTCCCAATGCAGTACCTAGTTGGGTTTATAGTCACTTTAAAACAGATAATGAAATTTACAGTACATGGGGTTCACTGCACTCAATGGTCAAAAGGGCTACTATTTTTGACATACAGTCAATGGCAGCTTAAGCATAGCTATATTAGTAAATTATTATAAGACAACCCATATAGCCCCATTAGTCAACCTACATGCATAGAAATCCCGATTTAGGTCCTGTTTGACACAAATGATTGTGTACCAATAAAGTATTAAGAAGGCCATGCCTCTCCTCCCCTACCCTTCTTAGGTCTGGTGAGGTGCTCCCTGTTTCTACCTGGACAAGAATCCTCCCGTGGATTTAAAGCAGAAGTACAGCCTAATACCTTAAATTCTCCCCTGCAATCATTAATGTAAGCTGAGTTCAGCCTTATGTGTCAAAATGAAAAAATCCCAGTTTTCTACCTTTATTTTGCAGTATTCAGTGCTGTCACATGAATTCAATTCCTCTTTCGGCTGAGTCCAAGAGCAGCAAGTGGGTGTGGTTACTGAAAGCTAGTGACATCACTTCCAGGGAGGGGCACTGTCCCTGTGTAGCCAGTGGGTGTATACAGGATGGGAGGAGCTAATCATAGGTTCCCGCCCAGTGTTCTCTCATCAGTAAGGATTCATTGTACATTCTAATTCATAAGAAAATTAAGAAATAAAAAAAGAGCCATTCACACAGGACATGGGGGGGAGGAGAGGTGCAGGGCACCTATACAGCATAGCTGGGCTTTGAATGAAGACTACCACAGGAAAAGGAAGCTGGACACGGGGGGAACTGTCAGTGCAGCTGGAAGTGCTCGGGGGTCTCAGCTCACAGTCTACAATGATCATAGTACAGGCAACCACACTAAGTCTAAGCTTCCACTAGTGTGACTTGTCATGCGACTTTGGACACACAAAGTCGCATGACAAGTCACAGCTCCTTGATTTCAATGGCACCCGTTCCCATCTAGACAACTTTGAAAAGGTACCTCCACTACTTTGATGCAACTTTGATCCAGAGAGTGTAACGTTGGATCAAAGGCGCATCAAAGTCGCACTCTAAATCACAATAGTGGAAACTTAGATTAAAGCTCCGTTTCCACTAGTATGACTTGTCATGCAACTTTGGGCACACAAAGTCACATGAAAGGTCACAGCCCATTGATTTCAATGGCACTCGTTCCCATGTATGTGACTTTAAAAATCAGTGACTTTGAAAAGGTACCTTCAATACTTTGATGCAACTTTTGATGCAACTTTGATCCAGAGAGTGTAAAGTTAGATCAAAGCTGCACTCAAGGTCACATCAAAGTTGCACTCCAAAGTCGCACTCTAGCCTAGTGGCTAAGTTTCCACTAATGCGACTCTTAAGTTGTTGAATTTAGAGTGCGACTATGAGTGTAGCTTTGATCCAACTTTACACTCTCTGGATCAAATTCGCATCAAATTAGTTCAGGCACCTTTTCAAAGTGTCATAGATGGGAACAGGTGCCAATGAAATCAATGAGCTGTGACTTGTCATGCGACTTTATGTGTCCAAAGTCGCATGAAAAGTCACACTAGTGGAAACGGAGCCTAAAACTTATTACTCACATATTATGAGCAAAATAGATTGATCTGTATCCTTCTAAAGTTTCACAAATGTTCCTTTGTACCTTATTTCTTTCATATATTGCACTGGTCACGTGACCGCCCCTCTCTCCCTCCCTCTCTCAGGAGAAGCTGCTAGCTGAAACGAGGCTATGAAGACAGGAGGAGATCATGTTCTGTGAAGGATAGGGGGGATGGGGGTGGGGCTGGGCAGGTCTATGCATGCCTGTCTAAGGCTGGCCATACATTATACAATTTTCTTACAATTTTCTGTACAATTTTATTTAGATTTACCTTCAACTATGTAGTACATGGGCCTGCCTAATTGGATAAAATTGAAAGTGTTATTTAGTTTTGACCTCATATTATATGGTTTTTGATAAATCTAACAGAAAACTGTACATGAAAATTGAACATGTATGGCCAGCCTAAGAAGGAGCGACAACCTTTTTAGGAAGTGAAAGACAGTTTAGCAAATTCAGATAAAGGGAGATAGCGTTGTTGGTGAAGAACAGGAAGAAGCTGTTTATCTAGTTTAGATAAGACTTTCTAAGCTACACGAGCAGCTAGGCAGAAAATTAATAATATCAAAGATAAAGATATTTAACTTACTATTAATAGGAAAAATTTCATTTTTGATTGGAGTTTCCCTTTAAGTGGTAGACCCAAAAAGTTTTTACAGATGCTTACTTCCTTCTAACGTTTGATAGTAACTATTAAGTCATTTGATTATTTTCAATAGATCATTCAAGAACAAAATATATACAACTACAATACTTTGTCACTTCTCTTCTGAAAAAGACCAAAATTCTACTAGTTCTCAATGGCTTTTAAAAGTAAATGCCTCTCCTCACTCCTCTGGACTTGTTTCTCTCATACTGTTGTCTATTCACTCATTTACTGCTCTCTGCAAACTGCTGTGGGTGTCCATATAAAGATAATGACACCGCCAAATCGGTTCGCAGAATACAGTAAGAACTGTGGAATCGGATCACACTCATGCGATCTGATTCCAGTGCGGACAAAAAAAGGGTCCTGCACTTTTTTGGTGCAGATCCAGTGCTAGTTGATCCATACATAATGTATTGCCCAATTCACACTGTACCGGTGCGATTCCTTTACAATTGACATGCGATGCTGTAGCAGTAGTGTGAACCCGGCCTTAAGGCTTCCCTCAAAACTAACTACATGTTACACTAGGCAAAACTTTATCAGAAGAAGTCTGGGTAAGATTTTTTTAAATATTTTATCATTAGAGAATTCATACAACATTCAATCCATTGGTATTTAACTTCCTCCTTCATTGCTAAATATGTACCTAACTATTCCCCTCTTTGCTATTGACACTCACTGCAGATAAGAGGGTTTGATGTTACACATTTACTGGTCATGCCCCAAGGCACAAAGACTATGGATCTGGGCATACTAACTCATAAATGCAGTTTTAACCAGTTGCCGACCAGCGGCGGTACTTATTGGCAGGTCAGCTCTGTCCTGTGAAACGACATACCTGTACATCATTTTGTGGGACCACTAGTGGGGGGGGGGCAATAAGCTGGTCCGGTGGACGCAATGTCCGCCAGGCACCTGTGATCGCTGGAGACATAACGACGGCCTGCAGTTGTAAACACGGCAGACCACTGTTCTGTCAGTAGTGTATACAGGGATCATGTGTTCATCCAGCAAGCCCATCCCCCACACAGTTAGAAAGCATCCCCTAGGGACACATTTAACCCCTTGATTGCCCTTGGTGTTAACCCCTTCCCTGTAATTAGTACAGTAACAGTGCATATTTTTATCACTGATTACTATAGTAATGTCACTGGTCCTCCCAAAAGTGTAAAAAATGTTTTTGGTGTCAGATCTGTCCCCTGCAATGTCACAGTCCCGCTACAAATTGATGATCACCCCATTACTAGTAAAAAATAAATAAATAAATAAAAATGACATGAATCTTTTCCCTAGTTTGTAGATGCGATAACTTTTGCGCGAACCAATTAATATACACTTGGATTTTTTTTTACCAAAAACATATAGCAGAAAACATATTTGCCTACAATGAGGAAAAAATTTGATTTTTAATTTTTTTTTGGGAATGTTTTATAGCAGAAAGTAAAAATTATTTATTTTTTTCAGAATTGTCGCTCGTTTTTGGTTTATATCGCAAAAAAATAAAAATCGCAGAGGTGATCAAATATCACCAAAAGAAAGCTCTATTTACATATTGGCCTAAAATGATGGAAAATTTCGATTTTTTTTTATTTTTTTATTGGGAATGTTAAATAGCAGAAAGTAAAAAATATTGTTTTTTTTTTTTTTCAGAATTGTTGCTCTTTTTTTGTGTATAGAGCAAAAAATAAAAATCGCAGAGGTGATATATCACCAAAAGAAAGCTCTATTTATGGGAAAAAAGGACATCAATTTTTATTGGGGTACATCGTTGCATGACCGCGCAATTGTCAGTTAAAGTAACGCAGAGCCGTATCGGAAAAAATAGACCTGGTCATTAAGGGGGTAAAACCTTCCGATCAAAGAGTGGTTAAATTATAACTTATATAAGAACCCTGTAGAAGCCTTATTAAACAAACCCCAACCTAGTGCAAGTGTCCAATGAAAAAAAACAGGGACAACTACGGTTTCTGGCCCATAGCCACCATCAGGAGCTCTGGTGAAGATCAACTGGTAACTATACTCCGTGCCTTGGGTTGAGCCAGCGTTACAGGAAGCACCATAAAGGGTTTTGTCTTTTTTGTCTCTTTCCACCTTTTAAATCTCTCCTCTCTTTCCTCCTCCTCCTCTAACCCAATCCTAGGCCTCCCTTCATTTCTTTTTTCCAACCCTGCCACCTACTAACACATACCCACCTCCCTTCATTCTCCCCCCTTCATTCTCCCCAAACAAAGAAAAAAACTCAAAGGCGAATAGTTGTAATTAGGGATGATCGAACTTTTCAAAAGTTCGGTTCGGCCAGAACAGCCCAACTTCCCGAAAGTTCGGCCCGGATTTCAGAACCCCATTGAAATCAATGGGACCCGAACTTCTGTAATCAAAAAACACAATTTTGAAGCCCTAAAACCCAATAAATGCCCCTAAAAAGTGCATAGGGTTCTGGGTCATACCCCAGGGACTATTAATCACACAAAAAAAAGTTCTTAAAAATTGTAATTTTTGATAGAGAGCCAATTATTGAAAAAATTAAAAAAAAATTAAAAAATTTTTTAGTAGGATTTAGGATTTAGTATCTGGGGGGTCTAAAAAGTGTACCTGTGAAGTTTAAGCTCCTATAACACCTATATATGTCTAAGTGTAAAATACATATAAGTATGTGTGTATATATACCACTATACACAAGTTCAGATGTTTTTCCTGCCTCCAAAGAACCCAAAAAAATGCCCAAAAAAACGCCCAGGTGTGTTGTTGCAGGCATTTTTTGGGGGTTTTTGGAGGCAGGCAAAACATCTGTACTTGTGTATAGTGGTATATATACACACATACTTATATGTATTTTACACTTAGACATATATAGGTGTTATAGGAGCGGAGCCATATTAGTGTAAATTATTTAATTAGCGCAAGCATATATTTCTGCTACTATCACACCTATATATGTCTAGGTGTATATATACATATAAGTATGTGTGTATATATACCCGTATACACAAGTTCAGATGTTTTGCCTGCCTCCAAAAACCCCAAAAAAATGCCTGCAACAACACACCTGGTGGTTTTTTTTTTGTCGCTAGCATTTTTTTGGGCATTTTTTTGGGTTCTTTGGAGGCAGGCAAAACATCTGAACTTGTGTATAGTGGTATATATAAACACATACTTATATGTATTTTACACTTAGACATATATAGGTGTGATAGGAGCGTAACCATATTGGTGTTAATTATTTCATTAGCGCAAGTAGTGTTTTCTGCTCCTTTCACACCTATATATGTGCAGGTGTATATATACATACATGGGTGTGTATATATACCCCCTATACACATATTCAGATGTCATGCCTGACTCCAAACATGTGCTCAAAAAATCCCTATAGGGGCGAAGCCATATTACTGCAGCGAAAGTGACTTCAGAGAAACTAGCTTTTCTCTATAGCGGTCACCCTGATATGGAAGGGTTTGGTCACCCTGCCATAGCAGTCAGTGTCAGTTCACCCTACACTACACTACGGTCACCCTGGCACTTAACACTTTCCCTACAGAAACTAAATTTTTGCATCTAACTAAAGTGTAAAAGAGCACCCTAACTACACTAGATATCCCTTTCCTCACACTAATAAATGCTAAATGACACTTTGTAGCAGAAGTCACAGAACTGCTTCCACTCTCTTCCATGTCCCTGTATACCAATGCTAGGAATTTGGCGGGGGCTATCTTATATACTGAGGGGCGTATTCACTAATGATTGGCCTATGGACCCCCTAGTCACTCCAATCACATTCCTAGCATTCTCCTGCCCCCTCAATTGGCTTTTGCTAATGGTTCTGGTCCAATCATGCGCTTTTAAAGCCCATTTCCTGTCCCATTGCATTTTGGTCGGTTCTGGTTGCCGAATTCCGAACTTTTTGGGCAAAAAGTTCTAAATTCGGCCGAAGAACCTCGAACAGCCAATGTTCGGGTCGAACCGATGGTCGGCCCGAACCGTTCAATCACCCCTAGTTGTAATATCTTCCCTCTATCTATTGCCATTATCAGACAAACTCACTACAAGCGTTTTTTAAATGGAAAGAGAATGTAAATTTATAGCAAGGCGTAGGTCAATAATTTTATTCCACCTTTAGTCAATATGAGAAGCTTATTGTAATAACACCCAGAGAGCTGCCTCCTGTTCAATCAATAGCATACTCTGTATTATACAATTGTTAACCTGCTGAATCTATTTGTGCATCACTATCCCCATGTATGTGCCAAAACTGAACAGAAGAAGCTCTTGCTGTTTTTCTCCTTAATAAAGGAAAATATAGAATTTTTTCAAATGTTTTTACAGGATTAGCAGGTATTTCAGTTCACAGCGGACTAATATTGTGCATGCAAAAATAAAGAATATGTTATAGCTGCTAAAGAAACAAATGGGAATTGAGAGGTATTATTGTACAGGAGGGATACCTAATCACAGTTTGTTTATTCCAGAGCCTGTTTGTTCTGGATTTTATACCTATGGCTGAGAGCCCTCCGTGTTTCAATTATTAGTTTCATAAAGGATTTCTGTGTATATTTGTATCAGACGATATGAACCATAGACACCATATTTATGTGTTTATTTTCTCAACATCCCTTTTGATTGTTTAATATCGCATATTTCAGATAAGCAATCTTTTGGAATCAGGATAGAAGATCATTTTCATTATCTTTGTAATATTAATTTGGTAGCAAAAAAAAAAATAATTAGGTTATTTAAGTATTTTAAAATCTCCACAGATTTGGTTACTTAGGAATGAATTTTGATTAGTTGCTGTGGGTTACCCAATTTAGTCCATGCTTTCTTCCCTTTGTTCTGCCCTCTATGGGACTGACTTTTATCATTGGAGAAAGGAAAATGAGATCACAAGTGGAATTATTGCCAATAAAAACCTATTATCATATGGGAGAGTTGAGGAAGGATCTTGCTTTGTTGTTATTATGGGTCACCTTTTTTTGTTTATTTGATGTTTTTGTTAAAGTGGTTGTAAAGCCTCAAGGTTTCTCACCTTAAGGCCCCTTTCGCACGAGCTTTCCGATCAGGTCCGCCTGGTGTCTTGTCAAGGTACTCCCCCATGTTTAGGGCATGTGGCCTGGTATGGTACAGGAGGGAAAGCGTGGAATACCTGTAATGGCCAGGGAGCAGGATTGTGATGGCATTTCCAAACATGGGCTGCCTGAAAGGTATGTATAGAGCCTGTTCTTTAAGGTTATTTCTTCTATTTTTTTTTCTTTGATCCTGTAGTTACTTTAAATCTGTAAGGTGGCCTTACGCTGGACTCTCTCCCCACCCCCTGTCCTGCTGTACCAGTGTAACGCGATCTCCCACTGTCAGGAACGTGGACGCCACTCCACCAGTCCGGGGATTTGAAATCCTCCTGGCTTTCTCTCCTCTTGGAGTTGACAGAATGGGCTATACGGATTCTAAATGGTCAGTGCCGCCCATGTGAAGGTGCTGACCAATTAGAATGCCTCCTGTCCGTACACGCTGAGAGGAGATTAAGCTGCAGGTTTTTAAATCCCTGGACCAGTGAAGCAACATCACGGTGCCTGACAGGGGGGTTCTGGGAATTCGATACAGCAGGACCGGGGGGATAGGAGGGGGTCCAGTGTTAGGTCACCGTACAGATTTTCTGTAAAGGTGAACTTACATCTTTTCTAACTGTCTAAACTCAAATTTTTTTCAGAGACCATCCATTACATTTTTTTAATCACTATATATTCTATATATGAGCTGGCTGCAATTCTAATAACCAGGATAGTTTTGACAACTAGGGGAACAGCTCTAGGGGACAATTATTGTGTTCAGAGATATACTGTGAAAAACAAAATTATCTGCGTAAATCAACTTAGTTTTATGAGGAATGTATCTTGCTGATCAAACCTCATGGGCCAGAGTAAAGACAAAAGTGGAACCTTAGATGAGTATGGGAAGTATACATGAATCTACACATGAGGACTACCTATAAAAAAGTTAACTGTGCCTAAGAGATAATATTTGAAAGCACACAGAAGCTTGTGGATTTGTAGATTGTTGCTATTACAATGTAGTGAAATACTCCAGTGTCCATTACTTTTTGAATATAAAGACAAGATAATGAAAGCAAACACAATATGACCTCATGAGAAATGTGCAGTATACACTGTGTAATATACTATTGTTTAATTTTCAACACTGGATGAAAGAGACTGAGAAAGTAAAATAGTACAAACTTTAAAAAATATAAATGTGTTAAAATAAAATTAATGGATATGATTTACAGCCAAGGTAGAGTATTAAAAAAAAAGAAAAGAAAAAAAGATTTACTATTTTCTTGATTTATCGAGAGTGAATAAAAGCTTCACATCTAGTTTAATTAAATAAATACAGCACTGATTATATAGCCACTTTAATTAGAAATTGCTGAATGCTCAAACAGTAACTTTACACATTATTAATCTGGTTTTATTTTAACCTACATAGAGCAGTGTACATGCAGCCCCTTTTTTCCCCCCGTGCATCCTTCACAACTTCCTCATCTCAGTTAAAAGGATTCATAAATATCACTTATCTTTTAAGTTTTTCCTGACTAGCACCAGGTGATCAAGAATAAAGCTCTTATTTCTCTTTTGATGGAATTTAAGGTTCTGGATAATTTTTTTATGTAAACCTTTTATAAGAGAAATATGGGGGGATGGCATTGCTGACCTCCTTCCAAAAATACACGTTTTCTGCTATAGGGATTCTACCTTAAAGAGGAACTACAGTCTGCTCGCATAATTTGTAATAAAAACATCTTTACCATTCTGAAGCTTCCCACCAACCACATTGCATATTATTTTATTTATGCTGTGATTCTGTATTGGCCAAATATGCTGCAGAAATCTCCCTCCACTAAGTCAGCCAGTTTAACTGTGGGCAGCTGAAGCTGCTGCCTGTTTACTTCTTGTATTTACACAGACAAACAGACAGACATGCATATATATATATATATATATATATATATATATATATATATATATAGACAGACACGCTCACACCACTGCTTGCCTGCACATTTCTCTACTCTGGATGAATACACATGGATCTCTGCAGTCTCCTGTTATCTCTGCCCTCATCCAGCCCCCTCCAGCTCTGCAGCTCTCATTGGCTTTCTTATGACTCATCCTTCTTCCCTTGCTGACAAACTTTCATGAGAATGAGAGAGAGATCTGTGCATTATGTTATTAGCCTAAGCTAATGACCAGTCAAGTAGGAGGAAGTGGGCTGTATAAGGTATTTACTGGAAGAAAAAAATGTTTTACAATTCAAAGTTAAAACAACAAGGGCAGAGGATTTCATAGATGGAAAGATTTAAAAAAATGACTGAAGAGCTACTTTAAGCTAGTGAGTGTCTAGATTTTCTGTGTTTGCTTTAGCAGCTAGTCTGTAGCCAGCCTGGACTTTGTTTACTCTCTGCAGATTTTCCCCAGGGTCAGGATATTGATAGCTACTGCCTGCTACTGTTAAGGAAGTCCTAGTAATCAGACTAGGAAGAACCAATAACTGAGTTATGAATTTTTATTCTCTCCAGCCAATTAGTGAGAATTAGGCATGAGATACATGTTCCCAGATGGGATCATGGTTCAGTGAACCACAAAGCAGACTAACCATCTTTGGCAGGTTCATCTGTCCAAATGCCCACTGCAAAAATGTCAATAAAGCAGTCGGGTATCCCAGATGACATTATTGACCAAATATGATGCCATCCAGGTTTCTCAGGGAGGGGGTGTTGTTTATATTACAGCAGCTCTGGGAATTTTGTAATTTAAGCTCAGTTGCCCAGCTGGCAGCAGCATCGTGGTGTGGTGGGTCATCTTGATGACAGGGGAACAGTACTGCAGGTCATCATGATTGACAACAAATCAACATCACCGGACATTGTGATTAATATGGATTTACATCAGGTGGCGAACAAATATAAATTAACAAAAACAACATTAGAGTGTATTTATTTTTCTAAATACAGCTCTCAAATATTGTAATGACTACATGCACATAATTTAAAGAATATGTCACCCCAGCATTTCATCAAGTTAAAAATGATCCTGTTCTCTTTCCATTGCTTTCCTTGTGTGAAGTCCCTGGTGATTGGAGAACAGCCTCCCTGCACGGCCATTCACAGGGAAGATTAGTGTACTGCTGTTTCTCTACCCCTAGCTCTCTAAGCCTTTTATGTAGCTAAGGACTGCCTTACACGGTTCGAATCTTGGCTGGTTAAGCCGGCCCGAGATCTGAACCATTAATGGGCAGGCTGAATCAACTTGGGTACAACCAGCCTGCCAGATTCGCTTCCAATTATCTCAAGTGGCTGCTATAGCCACTAGCCATAATAACTGTCTTCTCCTGGCGGGGATGGCTTCCTCCGCCTGCCCCCACCCCCCCTCCCCAGCTAAGAGAAGAGAATGGCTGATTTCCATGTCAGTACTGCCTGTGTTGATGTGGGAATCGTGAAAATTTCTTTCCTGCCACCCATGGTCTAATAGTGCAGCCAGTCACAGTGCCGACTATTGTGATAGGTAGTCAGGAAATTAGATGCATCATTTATACCCTTAGAAAGCCTGAAGGTGCTGTTTGGGCCCCTCTATGTGGCTAGGCTGTGAAAAAGTCTCACATATGTGGTATCGCCATACTTTGGAGGAGTAGCAAAATGTGTTCTGGGGTGTATTTTTAAGTATACCTAGTCTTCAAAAACTCACACTGCTTCTAAGAACATACCTTGCTGTGTTTGCTTTCCAAAATGTGGTCATTTTGTGGGTGATTCAACTTGCGTGGTGCTCCAGGGCCCTCAAAATTTTGATAGCTAGTCAGAAATTTAGATGTATAATTTATGCCCATAGAAAGCCAGAAGGTGCTCCTTGGTTTTTGGCCCCTCTATGTGGTAGGTGTAATTCTAACTATGCCTATGCTGTGTGTTAGAAATATATTAATAATTGACAACTTTAATTAAAAATTTAAATTTTTATTTTCATTCCTGTATTTTCCAAAACTTTGTGGTAAAAATTACACTTTCAAAAGGCTCACTATGCCTTTTAGAAAATGCTTTGGGTGCTTTCTTTCCAAAATGGGGTCATTTTGTGGGCCTTTAGATGCATAATTTATGCACCTCGAAAGGTGCTTCTTTGATTTTTGATTTTATGAAAAAAATGTATTTAATTTCTTCATTTTCCCAAAAAATTGTCACAAAAAGTTACAACTTGAAAATACTCACCATGCCTCTTACTAAATACCCTGGACTGTTTACTTTTCAAAAAGAGTTTTTCTGGGGGGTATTTGTACTATACATTTTAGGGTCTCAAGAAATGTCAGTACATCATGATTGATCAATTTTCAAATATATATTTGCCATAGTTTGTAAACTCTATAACTTTCACATAGACTAAAATATTATACATTGGTTTGATTTTTTTTTTAACCAATAAATGAAGCAGAATACATTTTGGCCTAAATGATTAAATCTCTCTCTAAAAAAAATGGCATACATTTAATTTGTGTACAGTGTTGCATGACTGAGTAATTGTCATTGAAAGTGTGACAGTACTGAAAAATGGCATGGACTGGAAGATGGTATAACAGTCTGGTCTTCAAGTGGTTAAACATCAAGAACAATTTTGGGATTTTTAATAACATATTAACGTTTACATGAGATTAAAATAAAACGTTTTTTTAATTACCTTAATGACTAAAGGCAGTCAGTGAAACATCATAGTGCTGCAAGTATTTCTCGTTATTAGAGACCATTAAAATATCCACAGGACTTGCTTTTTAAGTAGAGGAAAAGTTCAGGTTTTCAGCAACCATGTTTGAGACAAGCAGTTCTGACACATTTGTGTGTATTGTAAGCTGTTGCAGGAAAAGCATAGGAAAAACTGTCTACTCTCATAGGGCTTCCACAGAAGAGAGATAGCAAGCTGACAATGGAAACTTGCATTGAAGGATCCAATCCATAATTTTATGCTTTTAAAATAAAATAACATTGCGCACGTTATAGGTTCTCATGGTCTTTTAACATGTAAATACACACTCAATCGTCCATCCATCCACCCACCTGATCTGCTGAGGTTTTCCAAGAGCCAGAGTCCTTGCTGATTAAGAAGGAAAGGAGTCTGTTTAGTGTTGAAGCGCATATTGACTTTTATCATGGGGGTCAAAACAGTGAGGTAAGAGTTTGCCCAAAAAGGTTTTATCGTGGTGGAGGTGTTTTCTAATTGCATGTTTTTGCAACACTTACCTATGAGTGATATACACTATATAACAAGTCGTATGGACTACCACATTCACAATTATATGGACATTTTTTTGCCGGTTCACAATAGTGTGATGCCAGACATCGCATGTGATTTGCACCGCATTGCTGTGCAGATCACATGTGAGTTCTGTGCGATGCGATTTCAGCCATACAAAATGTATGACTGAAATCGCATCACATTCGCACCAAAATTATGCAAGATGCTTTTTTTGGTTCGCACTGGAATCTGATCACATGGGTGTTCACACCTATGCAATCCAATTCCTGCACCATTACACAGTTTGCACTGCAATCTGCAAACCAATCTGGGGGTTTCATTAACTTTACATTGACACCCCCAGCGATTTGCAGATCTCAGTTTTACCCCAGTGTGAGGAAATTACACTTTGCTACAATGTAAAGCAGTGAGTGTACAGCTTGTATAACAGTGTGAATTTGCTGTCCCCTCAAAATAACTGAACACTCAGCCATTAATGTCTAAACCGCTGGCAACAAAAGTGAGTACACCCCTAAGTAAAAATATCAAAATTGGGCCCAATTAATAATTTTCCATTCCCGGTGTCATGTGACTCGTTAGTGTTACAAGGTCTCAGGTGTGAATGGGGAGCAGGAGTGTTAAATTTGGTGTTATCACTCTCACTCTCTCATACTGGTCACTGGAAGTTCAACATGGCACCTCATGGCAAAGAACTCTCTGAGGATCTGAAAAAAAGAATTGTTGCTCTACATAAAGATGGCGTATGCTATAAGAAGATTGCAAAGACCCTGAAACTGAGCTGCAGCACGGTGGCCAAGACAATACAGTGGTTTAACAGGACAGATTTCACTCAGAACAGGCCTTGCCATGGTTGACCAAAGAAGTTGATCTCAGCGTCATATCCAGAGGTTGTCTTTGGGAAATAGATGTATGAGTGCTGCCAGCATTGCTGCAGAGGTTGAAGGGTTGGGGGGGTCAGCATGTCAGTGCTCAGACCATACTCCACACATTGCATCAAATTGGTCTGCATGGTCGTCCCAGAAGGAAGACTCTTTTAAAGATGCTGCACAAGAAAGCCCACAAACAGTTTGCTGAAGACAAGCAGACTAAGGACATGGATTACTGGAACCATGTCCTGTGGTCTGATGAGACCAAGATAAACGTATTTGGTTCAGATGGTGTCAAGCGTGTGTGGAGGCAGCCAGGTGAGGAGTACAAAGACAAGTGTGTTGTGCCTACAGTCAAGCATGGTGGTGGAAGTGTCATGATCTGGGGCTGCATGAGTGTCGCTGGCACTGGGGAGCTACAGTTCATTGAGGGAACCATGAATGCCAACATGTACTGTGACATACTGAAGCAGAACATGATTCCCTACCTTCGGAGACTGGGCCGCAGGGCAGTATTCCAAAATGAAAACAACTCCAGACACACCTCCAAGATGACAACTGCCTTGCTAAAGAGGCTTAGGGTAAAGGTGATGGACTGGCCAAGCATGTCTCTGGACCTAAACCAAATTGAGCATCTGTGGGGCATCTTCAAATGGAAGGTGGAGGAGAAAAAGGTCTCTAACATCCACCAGCTCCGTGATGTCGTCATGGAGGAGGGGAAGAGGACTCCAGTGGCAACCTGTGAAGCTCTGGTGAACTCCATGCCCAAGAGGGTTAAGACAGTGCTGGAAAATAATGGTGGCCACACAAAATTTTGACACTTTGGGCTCAATTTGGACATTTTCACTTAGGGATGTACTCACTTTTGTTACCAGCGTTTCAGACATTAACCACTTAAGCCCTGGAAGATTTTACCCCCTTCCTGACCAGGGCGTATTTTGCGATTTGGCACTGCCTGATTTTAATGGACAATTGCGCGGTCGTGCAACGCTGTACCTAAACGAATTTGACATCCTTTTTTTCCCGCAAACAGAGCTTTCTTTTGGTGGTATTTGATCACCTGTGCGATTTTTTCACGAGCAAGGCGGAGCACCTTCTCCCTGTCCCTGTAGTGTAAAATCTTGGCGAGCATGGGCCTGGGAGCATTACCAGGTAGCGCCCTAGTGGGAACACGGTGTGCACGTTCCACCGCGTACAGAGAGGAGAATGACTCAAGCCCGAAGATCTCACAGAGCCATTTTTCTACAAAGTCCTTGGGGTCCCTGCCCTCCACCTTCTCTGGGAGCCCCACTATACGAACATTATTTCTGCGCAGGCGGTTCTCAATATCCTCCGTCTTGTTCTTGTTAGCCTGGGCCTGCCTGGCCGTTTCCCTGGATTCCGTAATTAATGTGGGCATCTGGTCCTCCAAGTCGCAGATGTGACTTTCGACAGCTGTGGTGCGTTCCCGCATTTTTTGTAAATCCTGGCGCAAAAGGGCCACTTCCTCCGTGAGACCCCCTAATCTGTCCTTGACAGTGTTCACGGAAGCGGTGCATCTCTGTACAGCCAGGAGAATGTGTACCAAGGTGGGCTGAGTCCCCTCCAGCATGCCCCCCTCCAGCTCAGCGCTAAACTCGGGTTGCTCAGGTGGTTCCAAAGCCCCCAGGTCCCGCTGAAAGTCCCCGAGGGCCTGTGCTTCTGTCGGGGGTGCAGACTCCACATCACTGGGGCCCGGGATGTCACACAACTTTTTTGCATACAGCAGGATGTCGCCATCACTGTCCTTTCCCCCCGTGCGTGCTGTTTTGGGCTTTGTGCCTACGTCTTTCTGCCTGTCAGGGCCCCGGGAAGAGTGCTGCGGAGTCCCCACGCCAGCACCATCTTGACTGGCCGAGCCAGGGACAGAGCCATCCTTCAGCTTGCTCCCACGGGTCATAGCGGCACCTGATCTGGACATGTAGGGTATAGACAGGGAGGGCCCAAAATAAGGATCAGTCTAGGGTGAGTAGCGGGCAAAGGATGGGGTACAGCCGCTTACCAGGTCCACGTCCGCCGAGGCGCCGCCGCGATCGGCTGCCCGCCGCAGGAAAGGCCACGGTTTTCGGCCTGTAACTAGGCCCCGATCCGGATCTCCGTTTTTCGCGGTCCCCCGCAAAAACTACAGGCAGGATTGCGTGGCAGGTAGGTAAGAGAGCCTCCGGGAGGCGAGCTGGGGCCCGATGGTGTGAGGCAGAGGCAGGATGGCAAGGGATGGTGGTACGGCGGAGCGGAGCTCTCGCCACGGTCCAGGACTTCTGGTAATCAGGAGCAAGAGGCAGCAGAAGGCTCAGGGGGACCCCCTGAGAAAGATCAGACCACAAAATAAGGGAATCTGGCCGGGCAAAGGATAGTATTAGAGGATTAATGTCGGGAGCTCCGTGAGCTATGTCTTCTCACATGCCCGGTCGGCCACGCCCCCACCTGTGCGATTTTTTGATCATGCACTATAAACAAAAAAAGAGCGTCAATTTTGCAAAAATAACAATATTTTTCACATTTTTTTTATATGAAATTCCCCCCAAAAAATGTAAAAATCAACATTTTTTAACATTTTAGGCCAATTTGTTTTATGCTACATATTTTTGGTAAAAAAAATCGCAAAAAGCATATTTTGATTGGTTTGCGCAAAAGTTATTGCGTTTACTAACTAAGGGAAAGATTTTTGTCATTTTTGTTGTTTTTTTTTTTAACGTGTAATGGCGGCGATCTGCGATTTTTTTTGTGGGACTGCGACATTGCGGCGGACAGATCAGACCCTTAACTGACATTTTTGACACTTTTGGGGTTACCAGTGACATTACTACAGTAATCAGTGCTATACATATGCACTGTTACTGTAAAAATGACACTGGCAGTGAAGGGGTTAACTTTCTTTGAGAGGGAGGGGTTAAGTGTGTCCCTAGGGGCATGCTTCTAACTGTGATTGGTTGTGGTTTGAGATGTAAGAACAGTGATCAACGGTCCTACATAGCAGAACCGTATGATCACTATTCTTACACAGGGGAGAACGACAGGCGGCTTTGTTTACATTAGCCGCCTGCCTTTCTCCCGGTTTAACGGACGATCGCGAGTGCCCCGGACATCGGGTGGCGCGCGTTCGCTCCCCAGAGCCTCACAGGCTAGTGACGTACCCCTACGTCACTTTGCCTGTGAGGGGCTGACCGCCGCAGTATGTGTACTTGCGGCGGTCGGCAAGTGGTTAATGGCTATGTGTTATTTTGAGGGGACAACAAATTTACACTGTTATAGAAGCTTTACACCCACTACTTTACATTGTAGCAAAGTGTAATTTCTTCAGTGTTGTCACATGAAAAGAGATAATAAAATATTTCCATAAATGTGAGGGGTGTACTCACTTTTGTGAGATACTGTATGTTTGAACTTCCGGGGAAGCCCTATGAAAGTAAATATTTTTACAATAATAGTGTCTGATATGGGCTCCTGATTTGTTATTATCTTTTGGTTCATTTTGTAAGGTGTAAGTCTTTGATGTCTGCTTACAAATTTGATTGCTGCTATAGGGAAAACTGTACTTTAATTCTAATTGTTTGCTCTATGGACAATCAGGTCCTTTGCCATACCTCCCAACTTTTTGAGATGGGAGCGAGACGCACCTATTGGCAAAGGTATTAAGGCATAGGACTCACCCCCTGCACGCCCCATTAAAGGAGAATTATACAAAAAACATTGATTAATTAAATCCAGAGATACTATTCCTTTATCCTGGCTTTTAAAATTTACAAATGCAGCAATTAAGAAAATGGATGAAAGATAATGCATTTGTATTACATGTATTGCATTTTATTAACAACTATATAGATCAGACCAAAATGAGGGACAAATGGGGAGGAAAGAGGGACAGAGGGACTTTAGTCTAAATCAGGAACAGTACCTTGAAATCAGGGAGAGTTGGGAGCTATGCCTTTGCTGCCTTATTTTTTTTCTTAAAGTGCATCCATAGTCAGAATGTAAAATTATACATTAATTTCCACATTGTATTTCATGTATTTCTAAACAACTCCAATTATCTGAACAATCTTGACATTGATAAACTTTGTGAAGAATCCCACACATTGGATTTCTTAAATTCTGAGACACACGTTGACTATTCCCTAAGGGTAAGCACTGCTGTGTCACACGTTTCGCAACAGCTGATGCGGTGTAACGTTATAACACACTACAGTGAACATTCCATACCCTCCGAGCATGCGCACTAGTAAGCTCCTCAGCTGTTCACTGACGTAGGTGCTGACGTAGGTGCACCGGAAGTGACAAGGGTATGGAATTTTTATGGGTATGGTTTTTTCACAGAACACCGGACTGCCTGACCACCACTCCACCGACCACTTTGCCTAAAATTGACCAGACATAACACCAACTGAAGTTTAATGGCCATAGCAGCCTTTTATTGACCAAATATAAATAACATATTAAACATGTTAACATATGAACATCAGACAGTATTCAAGGGGCCCCAAGGTCCTTATGGGCATGCACTACAAGTACCTGCGTAACCACCATTTTTGGCCTCCAGCCGCAGAAAGCACCGGCTCGGAGACAAACCAACATCGCAGGTACCACTAGCCAGAACAGTGGGAGCCGTACCTAAGACGGGTCCCTTCAAATGTACCTTTTGCCCAAAATCATAACGCATCCAAGGACCTCGTGCCCCACCAGCCACTGTGACAGGAATGCCCCAGTGTGTAAAATACAAAAAAAAGACCATGAACAACCGCAAAAAAATTACAATCCCCACCTTGTGGAAGGGAGGGTGGGAAATTGTCCCACCCACGTTTTTCTCAACTGACTTTGGTCCGAGCCCCCTCCTTTGCTCTACCTAAAGAAAAACCCCACCTACTACCAGCTTCCACCAATCCCAAATATTTTCCAAACTCCTCCCATGTCAAAACCCCTTCTGACCCAGTCATGCCGACCCTCCATCTAAGGCGTGCTCTTTTAACTCCGGGCCTCCCTGAAAGTGAACAGCAGAGGAGAAGTTGCAAAGCATGCAGGGAATCTAGGAAGTTGTGGAAAGAGATAGCCAGCAGTCACTCACATCATAAAAATACATTTTTCAAATAAGCTTATGTTGGATTGTCAATAATAACTACTGTTTTTATTGTTATTACAATGTTGATATTTGAAAATAAAATCGTATGCTGTGATCATAAAATATCCTTTAAATTTTAAGGAATTGTTTGTCTTTCATTACTTTTTGTAGTTGTTTTGAAGTGAGCAGTCACTTTTATTTGCTGTCTAATACATAGAAAACGTTTTTATTTGCTCCACGGCTAGTTACAAAAAAATATATATATTTTTGTTTCAGGGGTTTATTATGTTAAGATTTTAATTTTTTTGGGGGGGGGTGTATTATTCTCTTTATTTTACATCAAAATTTTCTTTTTGGAGCAAGGCTTTCGTTTTAAGATGGGGGGGGGGAGGGATTTTGAAGTTTTAATTTCCTGTGTTTTTTTATTTTATTTTATATTGATAGGGCTGTTTTTTGGGGGGGGGGAGTGGTTAAAGTGGAGAATTCACTTTTAATTTTTTACTGCCTTTTGTTTGCAGCGCACTGCTGCATCATTTAAAAGAAGAAAATAATCTAAGTGTGAGAAAAAAATGTACATCTAAACTACTTTATATTGTAGAAGGCCACCTTCTGCGAATAGTTTCAAATGCATCACATGCATAACACTCTGTATCTCCAAGGATAGAATAAAAGTTAGGCATACACCAGTTTGAGCTACTACCCCTAACTAAAACTGTCCTACTGCTGGCCAATTTTACACTGCTGTGTCCTCTGCAGTATTCTAATTATTGCAGTAATGCCCCAGCATGTAGCCTTTAGTAAATTTAGGCCTAGCCCTGTTATTTCATATTATCCTATTGCTGAACAGTTTTGCACTGCTATGTCATCTGCGGTCTCTTTATTCAAGTAGTAAAACACTTGCATGTATTGTTTTTCTCTTATACATTTCATCCATTTCTCCCATTGAAAATATCCTGCTGCTGGCGAGTTTTATACTACTGTATTATCTGTGGTCTTAATTATTATTGAGAACTTAATAGAAATTGGCCAGCAGTGGGGCAGTTTTCAGTAAGAACAGGGAAAGTCAGAAAACTACTGACCAATTTCTAACTGCCAGTCAAAGTTGGTTTATCACTGCTTGACAGAAAACATGTGTTGCTGCTTAAGCTACCCGAAAAAAAAAAAAAAAAAATCCAGTAATAAATACAAGTTGCTCTGCTCTATCTCTGATTTCCCAAAAAACAAGCTGTCGGTCCCCAAAATACACTTAAGCCACATCTCAAAACAGTGATAGCATAGAGTTATAAAACTCCAATATTTAAAGGGTAACTCCACTTTCATGGGGAAAAAAATAGCAAATAAAGAAAAAATAATATAGCCTATACAATTGCGACAAAAGTCATATTGTAATTGAATGTTATTAAATATGACCTTTCCTTTTCAATCTGCAGCTGTTGTAATTTTCTGAAAATGCAATGCAGTATGGCTACCTGGAGCTGTTCTGTACAAGGAATGTATACTGATCACACTCCAGAAACATAATTTCCTGCTTGTGTGAATGACTCACCAATTTTCCCAGAAGTCTGCCTAAGATACAAGTCAGATTTCTGGCATCCCCTACAACAAAAATGTAATTTTTGCTGGGATACTCCCAATAAGGGACACGTCTAAAGGGATGCAGGCCCAGCAGCTTTCTTCATTAGAGCCCTGCAGCTTCCACAGCTGATAGATAATTATGAAACCACTCCCATTTGACCCACTCAACACAGAGGCACAGAGGAACAAACAATGATTTCTTCAGAATAACAAAAGGTAGGAATCTGCAACAAAATTTGTTACAATCCTTGTAATGTACAGAGAGAGAGATCGCCCAGAGGGGGAATGTTTTTTTTCTCAACAAAAGTGGAGTTACACTTTAAACAAAAACTTCAATACAGTGAATAAATTACTTTAAATTTTTAGAAAAATAATACACATATATAAATAAAGAAAAAATAAACTTTCAGAGGAGCAATATCAGTGTGGTAGGTGATAGCAGCGCATCAGTTCTGTAACATACCATTTTGGTAATACTATCTACATCAAACATAAATCCTTTTAAAGAGGTTGTAAACCTCTGATTTTTTTAAAAAAAAAAAAACGAACACCTGAAAGAAAAACACATAATGAGCTAGTATGCATCGCATACTAGCTCATTATGAAATACTTACCTAAGAACGAAGCCCCGCAGTGCCGAACGCTTACCTGTCCATGGGCGACATGTTCTGTCGCCCGTCTTCCGGGTTTGCGGCATCCAGCCATCTGATTGGCTGGAGCCGCGATGACGTCACTCCCGCTCATGCGCGCGGGAGCCGACGGTAACGGCACGGGGCTCTGAAGGAACAGCACGAGCGGCCGTTGCTTCAGAGCGCATGTGCCAGTGATGTCACTGGCTGCATTTAAGGTAAATATCTCCTAAACGGTACATGTTTAGGAGATATTTACAGTAGGTAAGCCTTAATATAGGCTTACCTATAGGTAAAAGTTGTAGAGGAGGGTTTACTTCCTCTTTAATATACAATTACTACTAAAAATAAATCACAAACTATAAATCCACAGTTGATTCCACAACACCAGTGCTGTCAATCCAACTTATTGTGTATGTAGGTGTAAATACCAATTCATATATTATTCAACCCATGCTTAGTTTATGTGATGTGCTTAGACATGTGATGTCTTGCTCATGCTCCACTACTCCAAACTAGCTGAAGAGAACAGACAGACTCAGATGAACATATGTGATATGAAAAAGCACCAGCGTCCCAATATGTATAAATGAAGAGGAAAGAAAAGGGGGTGCAAAAAGAGGGGGGACTTTTTAGGGGGGTGCCGTCATTGGACCAATATACTTAGAAGGTTTGTGTAAAATAAATATTTTATTGAAAAAGCATAGATATACAGTATATAAAAACGTATTCTGTATTTCCAAACACGGTAAGACAGTATTACAATGATCAATTAAAAACATATGTAAATACAAACCAAATCATAGCAAACTGTAAATTAGACAGTAGATGTCGTATCTTACACATGGGCTAATAGAATGTACTACAGACTCTCAACCAACCAGAAGTAGAATCCCCTGGTTAGTATTAATGTGAAGAACGATGATGCCCAAAACTATAACCCGACATGTTTCGCGGCAGCAGCCACTTCCTCAGGGGCAGTTGAGGGGTTATATAAACATCAATACAGTTACTAGAAGAGAAGAAAGATACATGTATATATATCAACAAGAACATATAACACATCTTTAATAATGTACATAGATATATGCTATAACACATGGCATATTAGCATAGTCAGAGAGAGAAGCCTGGTAGAGTATACCACACCTAAAGGCATGCAGTTTGCAAATTGACCGATGGATCCCGGACCGCAAGGTAGGTATTACCCTTCCGGGTAAATACCAATACCACACAGACTGTGAGACTAATTACTCAGTATTCTGACAATAATATACAGCTATGTTCCATCCTTAAAAGACATTGGCATCTTCTTAGTGAGGACTACACTCTATCTAAATAAGTAAAACCACATCCTGAACTGGTCTTCAGGAGAGCCACCTCCATACGAGACCATCTTATAAAGAGTCACTACATGGATGGGATCTCTCATTCTCCAGGAACACCGGGAACCTAGCAGTGTGGTAACTGTTCCCGCTGTCCCTGGATTGAGGAGGGTCCCATCACCCATTTACCTAATAATGAGACACACAAACTTTGTGGACATGCCGACTGCTCCACACGTGGTGTTGTCTATCTGATGAATTGTCAATGCTCGGCATTCTATGTTGGGAAGACAATCAGGCAACTGGGCCAAAGAATAGGAGATCACTTCTACTATTCCGGGGGAGGTAAAATTCTCACCCTTGTTACACGTCACATTGGCTTACACCATGAGTTCGACAACACCTGCGTCTCCTTTAGGGTCTTGGAGATTATCCCTCCAGACCCTAGAGGAGGCGATTGGGACCGTCGGATTTTGAAGCATGAGACCATTTGGATAGAGAGGCTTAATGCCCTCTCACCTCCTGGCTTGAATGAAGCACACTCATATAAGCCTTTTTTGTGATTGATTCTGTCAGACTGGTACTACTGTCCTTCCCCCCCCCCTCCCCTTCCCTCCCCTTTCCCCTCCCCAATTCCCTCCCTCTCTCTTTCCCTTCCCCCCCAAACCCTCCCCTCCCTTCCTCTTCCTCCCTTCCCCCCACCATCCTGTTCTACTTCACCATTGATCCATGCAATGCTATTGTATATATAGGACTTGGAATTTCCTCTCTTTGGAACCCACGATCCTATATTTGGGACTTGTTTGTCCCATGTATATATAGATCATTATAAGTATTATGATTTACCTCTATATATTATGCTATTTGAAATGGAATATGTATCTATGTTCTTGTACTGTTATTCTGTATATTTGCATATTTTGCTGTAATTATGTATTGTCTGTAAGTCACTGAGATTAGCCTGTTTAATCACATCGTGCGGCTGCTGTTGCTACTCTTGACGGTGTATCTTGTCTCTCCAGTGACATCTGTAGAGGGAGTGTTTTGGGTCTTTTCTCCCCCGTGGCGAGCACGTGACGCTCTGTCCTAGGCCCTCCCTATTTGGGCGGGCCTGGTGTGTCCAGCTGGCCCCGCCTCCCCGATCGTGCTGGCGAGCATCTCATACTTAGGTATGATCCTTGCCATTAGCCGCGGGTGTCGCGGGACCCGCCGGTCAGTGCGCCTGCGCAACTCCTTTACGCATGCTCATTCCAAGCGTTGGCCCCAAACTGCGTCATTGGCGCCATGTCGTCATGCGCGCTTGGGGCGGAACTCCCCCTACTTATTGGCCTGCTCAATGCCCTCCACTGCACAGCAGGGACGGGACACGCTGCGGTACACGGCGACAAGTAATTGAATCCACTGGCGTTACTTTACCTCTTCCGGAGGTTATCTCTTCACACTCATCTGCCATTTTCTTACTATACACTTTGTTACCCATGGACGATCCTCGCTTCTATTTGCGTGGCCCTTCCATGTGTGAGTAACCCCTATTGTGCTGCATAGATTTTCTATATATATATTGAACCACTCTGCAGCCATCTTCAGTAGCGTTTGGTTCCCGTGTTCGCCCCGGGGGGGTAATACCTACCTTGCAGTCCGGGATCCATCGGTCAATCTGCAAACTGCATACCTTCAGGTGTGGTATACTCTACCAGGCTTCTCTCTCTGACTATGCTAATATGCCATGTGTTATAGCATATATCTATGTACAATATTAAAGATGTGTTATATGTTCTTGTTGATATATATACATGTATCTTTCTTCTCTTCTAATAACTGTATTGATGTTTATATAACCCCTCAACTGCCCCTGAGGAAGTGGCTGTTGCCGCGAAACATGTCGGGTTACAGTTTTGGGCATCATCGTTCTTCACGTTCATACTAACCAGGGGATTCTACTTCTGGTTGGTTGAGTGTCTGTAGTACACTCTATTAGCCCCTGTGTAAGATACGACATCTACTGTCTAATTTACAGTTTGCTATGATTTGGTTTGTATTTACATATGTTTTTAATTGATCATTGTAATACTGTCTTACCATGTTTGGAAATACAGTATATGTTTTTATATATATCTATGCTTTTTCAATAAAATATTTATTTTACATAAACCTTCTAATTATATTGGTCCAATGACGGCACCCCCCTAGAAAGTCCCCCCTCTTTTTGCGCCCCTTTTGCTTTCCTCTTCACTCCAAACTAGTTAGTACTGCACCCCTGTGCAGGTTACATGCTCACCCCAAGGTTTGACCTATATGTCATATAGGTTTTATGCCCTTTATCCTGTACCAGTCAGTAAGTGTGGCATTTTTCCACATAAATGGAATATGCTGACCCGGGGCAGGGCGGGGCAGTTTGTCGGATGCATTTACCGACGATAGACAGCGGAGGGGACAGAATCTAATGCCAGATTCTGCCTCGCTCGCTGTACTATCTGCGCATATGCAGCACAGAATGGCTTATTCTTATGTGAGATTCATAATGACAAATGGCGGAATATTATCTGATTACAGAACACTCACACAGCTCTTATCGGGGCACATTAAAGGGGCACTCTCACCGCACGGGGACATGGATGTAAAAGAGAACTCTCATGGGGACACGGATGTAATATATAAATAATAAAGGGGAACTCTGACTGGAATATTAAAGGGGAACTCTGACTGGAATAATAAAGGGGAACTCTGACTGGAATAATAAAGGGGAACTCTGACTGGAATAATAAAGGGGAACTCTGACAGGAATATTAAAGGGGAACTCTGAATGGACACATAAAAGGGAACTCTGACTGGAATAATAAAGGGGAACTCTGACATGAATATTAAAGGGGAACTCTGACTGGACACATAAAGGGGAACTCTGACTGGAATAATAAAGGGGAACTCTGACAGGAATATTAAAGGGGAACTGTAACAGGAATATTAAAGGGGAACTCTGAATGGACACATAAAGGGGAAGTCTGACTGAAATAATAAAGGGGAACTCTGACTGGAATAATAAAGGGGAACTCTGACTGGACACATAAAGGGGAACTCTGACTGGAATAATAAAGGGGAACTCTGACTGGAATAATAAAGGGGAACTTTGACCACAAAAAATAAAGGGGAACTCTGAACTCAAAAATAGAGGGGAACTCTGAGCGGGACACTGATGTAAAGGGGTACTCTGAGTGGGACACTGATGTAAAGGGGTACTCTGACGGGGACACTGATGTAAAGGGGTACTCTGACGGGGACACTGATGTAAAGGAGGACTCTGATGGGGTTTAAATATAAAAACCCAAAGATACTGGACTGGTCATTGTCTCAGTGCTCATACTTGGAGAACATGCCTAAATGCGCTGTTGTTGCTAGCGGTAACCCAGGGGACCCATATCCAGCAAAACGGCTGGGAATTGTGCTACAGTAACATGATGCGCCTATCATGCTACAGCCACTGTGAAATCCCCAGGAATAAGCACTGACTGTGTCCCCCCCCTTATCCAGCCTGTACCCCCCCCCCTCATCAAGCCTGTATCCCCCCTCATCCAGTCTGTATTCCCCCGTCATTCAGCCCATGTCACCGCCATCATGCAGCCTGTGTCCCCTGCCATCATTCAGCCTGTGTTTGTGTCCCCATCAGAGTCCTCCTTTACATCCAGTGTGTCCCTGTCAGAGTCCCTCCTTTACATCCATGTCCCCATCAGAATGCTCCTTTATATCCAGTGTGTCCCCGTCAGAGTCCTCCTTTACATCCAGTGTGTCCCTATCAGAGTCCTATTTTACATCCAGTGTGTCCCCGTCAGAGTCCTCCTTTACATCCGTGTCCCCATCAGAGTGCTCCTTTACATCTAGTGTGTCCCTATCAGAGTCCTATTTTACATTCGTGTCCCCATCAGAGTGCCCCTTTAAATCCAGTGTCCCCATCAGAGTGCCCCTTTACATCCAGTGTCCCCGTCAGAGTCCTCCTTTACATCCAGTGTCCCAGTCAGAGTGCCCCTTTGTGTCCAGGTCAGAGTTCCCCTTTATTATTCCAGTCAGAGTTCCCCTTTATTTTTTCCAGTCAGAGTCTCCCTTTATTTTTTCTGGTCAGAGTTCCCCTTTATTATTCCAGTCAGCGTCCCCCTTTATTATTCCAGTCAGAGTTCTCCTTTAATATTCCAGTCGGAGTTCCCCTTTATTATTTATTTATTTATTATTTATTACATCCGTGTCCCCCTGAGAGTTCTCCTTTACATCAGTGTCCCCGTGTGGTTAGAGTGCCCATTTAATGTGCCCCGATAAGAGCTGTGTGACTGTTCTGTAATCAGATAATATTCCCGCCATTTGTCAATATGAATCTCACATAAGAATAAGCCGTTCCGTACCGCGCATGCATTTTTCGACGGGAGGCATTATTCGACAGGACACCTGTCTGGAAATAATGCAAGATTTTGTCATTAGGCGATTCGCAAGGGCTGCTGGGATACACAATGCCGCTATCCCAGGAGCCCTTGTGAATCTTTGAGTGACGTAAGCACCTATAGGCAGCAGGACCTGGATGTGCGGATGAATAAAGAAGAAAAATAGTATTTCCTTACAAAAAAAATAAATAGTTTGCATTGTGTGTGTGTGTCTCTATGTCTGACTCTTTCTCTCTTTCTCTGTCTCCTGCACTTGTGTCTTCCGGGAGACTGGGAAGGGATGTAGAGGGCGGCAACTTCCTCCTCAGCCGACGTCTCTATAGCAAAAAACAAACACAGGGGCGCACAGGCCTAGTGCATTATCCTTTGATTGGTTTATTTAAAAGTAAAAAGATTAAAAATATTCACAAACGAGTTTTTGGTTAAAAGCATATCACATAAGGAACGCAGTCCTCAGTAGTAGGATCCGAGGGTAAGGTGTCCCTTGAATTTGTAATGGCTAACGCGTTTCGAGGCTTGGCCTCTTCCTCAGAACCTAAAAAAGCATGTCTAAGCCCTTGCTTAAATAATATCCAATGCCATTTGAAACAAAGACACAGATTGGGGTCAGACCCTCCTCCTGTGGGGTGTGTGCAAAAAGCGCCCGCCCACCTCATCAATGGGCAATGTAGAAGTCATGTGCATTGTGGGGGGTGCCTACCCCTAGAGACATTTTAGGTCAGAACAATAAAATATATATAATATATATACTAACAACAACAATAATAGTACAATATGATAATAGTAATATAACCATATAGTGATTTTTAGAGTGGTAATTCAATGAGAAATAGAAAAGGATAAAGAGGGTACTGTTAATTTCTTTCAGAGATGTAGATGGATACAGTCATAAATTATGTATACCCAAAAAGGTTTATGGTCTTAGATTTTAGATGCAGACAATTGTAGTCGTGGAAAAAGTGTGTGGTCATGGGGGTTCATACTCTAAGATTCATTGATGCAAACAAATGCAGTCAGAGACATGTGCAGCCACAGAGGTTTGGGTTCTTACATTCTAGATGCAAATAGATGCATGCAGTCAAGGAAAAGGGGAAAGGGGGAGGGGGTATATCCTGCAGGGGGGGGGGGTTGTTTTTCTGAACAATGCATCAGAGTTGCCAAACCCAGGACAGTAGCTAAAAAACAGTAAGCCAAAATAGCTCACCAGTGCACAAAGTACTTGCTGCTTGAAAAGGACAGTGGGCATAGTGTGCAGAAAACAATGTATGTAGCATGCTGGCCATAGGATATCTGGATAAGGCAGTGTATGTGTGCTAGGCATACCTTGAGAAATCGCCATAGGTCGCTCTGGAGGAGTATAGCTCGGCATAAAAGCGAACCAACTCCGCCATAATATGCTCTGGGGAGTTAACTATGCTGCCCGAGGGCAGTTGAAGGGCCCCTATGGCAGGAGCCATGGGGCGCACATTAACAAGTTTCGCCAGGAGACGGCCAGTCTGCTCCCCCTCTTCATAAAAGGTAACTTTGGAAAAGAACCACTTGCGCTCCACCCTGGATGAGACAAAGCTGGTCAGCGCATCCTGAGCCGACAGCCATGCTGCCCTGGACGCCTCAGTGGGTTGGCTAACATACTCCTCCTCCCGATCCCGCACATGTGCAGTCAGGTGAGCCTCCAATTCTCAAGTGGAAGATTTAACCTTGTTAATGGTATCAATAAACACCCCCCACAAATAGCACTTAAACGCACCCCATTGAAGAAGAACATCAGGTTACAGTTCATTATCCAGAAAGAAGTGAGACATGGCTCTAGGTAAATTGCTATCAGGGGGAAAAAGTTTCAACCAGTATGCATTGAGCACCAAGGTGCCTTGGGTAAAGAAGATTGAGGTCTCAACTCAAGCCAACATATCAGAGGGGAGTGGTCAGAGACACCCCAAGGGGCATACTGAATTTTATATACTGTTGCTAGGGACAAGGAAGTACCCACACATAAATCTATGCGGGACAAAGACCCATGCGTCTTAGAGTAACAGGAAAACTGGGTTGCAACAGGATGCCGGGTCCGCCACAAGTCCCCCCAAGACATCTCTCCCAGAAAACGGGCCAACGGGGTACCGCGTGCCCCCGGCCCTACACTAGGAGGTGGGTGTCTATCCCTGGCGGGATCCAGCACCCCATTGAAGTCCCCCATAACATACAGCAGAGCACGGGGCTTGTCCAGTGTGAACCTCACCAGCTCCCTCAGCCCATGAAGTGAAAAGGGAGGTGGGACATACACCACAGCAATAATACAAACACGTGAGTACAGGGTGCAGTTCAAGAATATAAATCTACCCTCTGGGTCACACAGTTTTGATAATTCCTGGTAATCCACAGATCTATGGATCAAAACACACACCTAGAAAAGGAGGTATGTGTGGAATGGTAGATCTGCCGGGCCCAAGCATACCGTACGCAGCTGATCGTGACCACAGTGAGATGGGTCTCCTGAAGGCCGATAACTGCCGGGTGATAATTGCGCAGGACAGAGTTCACCATAGCCCTTTTTAAAGGGTCAACTAAGCCCTGGACATTGCAGGAGACTAAAGGTACACTAGACATATCCCATATTGTGCATAATCGCATACAGTGTAAAGAAAACAATAAAAAAGGCAACCAGCAGGAGAGCAATAGGACCCAGCACCCTGAAGTACCCGCTTAGCAGGAATCAGTCCTCCTCCGGGAGATGCGATCAGTAAAACATGTAGCAAAGCCTGTGCAGAAAAAAAGGGTAAAACAACCAGTCCCAGAGTACAGTCATCCGGGGACCAAGAAAAATAAAGAAAAAGAAAAACATAACAGTGCCAACGTGGCACAAGAGTCATCCACGGAATAGACAACTTGTGGGTACACTCTGTCAAACCGCACGATAGGTGCCACAAATCACATGTAGACATCTCTATCCCAGTTAAAATAGAGCTATCAAGCCTAAACAGGCCTCCGGTAAGAGGCCTCCGGTAAGGCAAATTAAGTCACCCCCAACAGGGGGAACACAAGAAAGGAATCCCCAGGGGAAGAGGAGAAAATTTGTGGCGAGTAGCGGCGAGTCAGTTACCGGAGGAAAAAGTAAGTGGCGGGAGCTCCGTGATGCGTGTCCGCTCACATGCCCTGCTTGGCCACGCCCCCCAGTCATCCTCTCTTTAACTTCAGCTTTTTCACAGATGGCATCAAGTTACCATCCAAAATTTGCTGAAATTTTATTGAATCCATTTTTCCTTCTACTCGTGAGATGTTCCCTGTGCCACTGGCTGCAATACAACCCCAAAGCATGATTGATCCACCCCCATGCTTAACAGTTGGACAGAGGTTCTTTCATTAAATTATGTGCCCCTTCTTCTCCAAACGTACGTTTGCTCATTCTGGCCAAAAAGTTCAATTTTAACCTCATCGGTCCACAGAACTTGTTTCCAAAATGCATCAGGCTTGTCTATATGTTCATTTGCGAAGTTCAAACGCTGATTTTTGTGGTGAGGACGTAAAAGAGGTTTTCTTCTGATGACTCTTCCATGAAGACCATATTTGTACAAGTATCTCTTTATAGTGGAATAGTGTACCACAACTCCAGTGTCTGCCAGATCTTTCTGGAGGGATCGTGCAGTCAAACGTGGGTTTTGAATTGTTTTCTCACAATCCTGCGAGCTGTTCTGTCTGATATTTTTCTTGGTCTTCCAGATCTTGCTTTAACTTCTACTGTTCCTGATGACTGCCATTTCTTAATTACATTCCGAAAAGAGGATATTGACATCTAAAAACGCTTTGCTATCTTCTTATAGCCTTCTCCAGCTTTGTGAGCGTCAACTATTTTCAGTTTCAGTTTTCTAGACAACTGCTTAGAAGATCCCATGGTGCTGATTGTTGGGGTAAGGTCAGATGAGTCTGGGCATTTTAAACCTTTGAGATTGACATCACCTGGTCTTCCCAGACGATGATTGAGAACAATCCATGACACTGGCAGGTCTCAGCCTTACAAAGGGGTCAGTGCATGCTATAAATTCTGCAGGGTGCCCAAACTTTTGCAGACACCGTTTTTTTTGTTTTCTGTAATTTTGAAAGTGTCAATGATGGAAATACAATCTGACTTTTGTTGACATATTATAAGAATTTCTAATCTGTGAAGCCTTTTGGAGATTTTTCCATATTTCCTTGGCTTCTTTATGAACATTAATACAAATTTTTACCTGGGGTGCCCAAACTTTCGATCACCACTGTATGTACATGTCAACCATGTGGTATTGCCCAGATTCTCGTGCCTTTTTTTATTAGTAGTTTGCCTATTACCACTTTAAATTCCCAGAATTCAACTACTGTACAAGATTTACCCTATATGGATTTCAATTGCAATCACCTCTAATTTCAGGTTCAATACGTTTTTAACAAGATTGGTGGAACCCTTGGTGAATCAATCGGAAGCTGATTCACCCGTCACTATCAAGTGCTCAAGCAGGTGCAAGCTGCCAAGATCAGGATATTTGTTCACATAATTACAGGGGTATTGGTGGTAGAGTTGTCTGAACTCTTGCATAGGAGTTATTTAACCTCAGATTTCATTTTTAGACATTTTACTAATATTTCAATGATTCATTTCAGCTCTGTAGACATTGAACGATATAGTCATATAAAGTGAATTGAAAGTTACAGCAAGCAGTGTGACTGTATTCCTTACACTTATTTCTAAAGAAAAAGTATATTTTCACTCCCGATAATGCTTTCACGGCACCAGACTACATTTCCAGAGTCTCTATTATTATCAAGTGTTCAGTCTGGTTCAGACAGATAAAATGTTCCCATTGGTGCACAGGCTGTACCGTTTCTCCAGGCCCAGTTAAACATTAGAGCTACCGTGGTTCCTTCAGAAGATTACAGTATATGTGACTTCTCGCCCAATAACAACTATCACAGATGGCACATTTATAACACATTGCCTATTTAGAGAACATAAAATACACAAGCAATTACCACAACAATCTCACTTCGCGTCAGCCAAAGTATAACTGCATCAAGTCAACCGACAATGCCGAGGTTATCCCTAGCTTCAGGCCCTTTTTGTGATTTCCAAAGCTTTTGATTCTTGTAGAGGTGATAGTAAAGATCCTCCTAGATTAAAAACAACTTATTATTTTGTTATTTTCTCCTCTTGATGGTGAAGGTAACCAAATGTTTTTGGATACAGCCAATGCAAATAAAGCCCTTACTGCATAAGCTTTGTGATCAATAAGACCTGTGACAACAGATACAAAAGACAGAGGATTCCATGTGAAATGTAAGAAGGTACAGGTGACAATGTAGAAGTAAGTACAATAAACATTTGTGAGGCACCATAATAACATTGCATGTTTATATTGATATAGTTCTGAACAAACGAAAGTAAGATGCTATAAATCTCAGCTTAAATGTGTGTAGCACCCTCCTAGACAGGTGCTAGGTAAAAGCATCTCTTAGTTCCATTCTGCTTATCAGAGGAGCTTGTTCTGTTAGTTTTGCCTATCACATGTTTCCAGGTGTGATTTACTGGGTCTGGGGGAGTGTACCCACTGTATCCAATGAGGGAGCTTGTTATACAGTGGAGGAAACCTAACCAATAGGACACCAGGGTTTGTGGCTGTCTCAGTGGGTGGGCATTGTTGCAATGCATCCTGGGATTGGCTAAAAACCTGGAGGAAGCGTGTGACAGGGCATCTTTTGGTGGGAGAAAAGTCCCAGGAGGAGGTGGATAGCTGTCTCTCCTCCTGCAGATGTGAAGAAGGTGGTTCAGGCAGTCGGCCTTGTGAACCATGTGTGTGGAGCTGAGCTGCAGAGGATCCAGAGTGCTAACAAGTGGAGTCCCTGGCAGAGACTGTTGGGAAAAACAATATCGTGAGTACCAGGAGTTCTGCCTAGGGGTCTGCCTAAGAGAGGGGACCACTCCAGAGAGGTCAGGGGATCATGGAGCTAGCTCACACTGGGAGTGTTACAGTAAAGGGGGTGCCGTGTAGTTGACCCTGAAGATCAGGAACAAAGGGGGTGCCAGGAAGGACCCTGAAGTTGTACAGTATAGATTGCCTCAGAAAATTTATTTAGTCCTCCGTCATAGCTTGTGACAAACTGAAGCAGCGGCCTAGCCCTGACTAGCGTTACTCAGCATTATTAAGTCGTCCCAGCAAATTGTGCATAGTTGTAAAAGATGGAGTATCCCACTCATTCCCTTCTCTTATCCAAGTTCCAAATAAAAACAAAAAAACAAAGATACTGGACTGTTTCCTGTCAGAGCTAAAACACTTGAGAAAATGTCAAACTGTCATGTTGTTGCTAATGGTAACCCAGGGGAACCCGTAATCAGCAGCTCCCAAGGAAGTAGTGCTACATGTGTTTGTAAAATGAAAACATGCATTTTTCAACATTATGTAAAAAAATATTCCTTAAAAACATTGTTTCCATTAGGTAAACCCCACCTCATGCGATGGGGGTTGATGTTCTTTTTATGAAAATCTTATCTCAGATATTGTTCCCTAGAGCAGGATTCTCCAAACTTTCTAAACCGGATTGTTGCCATTAGGAGTAGAAATTGAAAAAATTGCAAAAATGTTGGGACCGGCGCTACCACTTATAAAACGTGCATGTGCAAAATAGAAAAGTGCATATAGTGCTAAAGGTGCACGCAATAAGATATATAAAGTGCTACGTGCTATTTATGGGCTGTGCCTAGTGTACCATACTGTAAACATACTGTAAACATCATATGTTATGCATATAATTATACATATAAAGTGCCGAGTGCTGATATTGCCAAAACCCCGTGTAGTGATTAAGAAATCAAACAAAGTATGGTGTCGGTAGGTGATTTACCGAAAACACCGCTGCTTACCACACTCTTTTGGCCGATACCTCGACACTTCTTCGGTCACTAAAATAAAGGATAAGCCTCCATTGCGTAGCATATGTTATGTCCAGACAAATAAACGTAGCATCCACTCACAGTTAGGGAGTTCACTATCAGCTTTGAGAGGTGTTCGCCGGACCGCTTCCGCGTTCCACTGGCTCAAACCACCGTTCCCGGAAGTGACGTATTGACGTACGTGAACCACGCCCATACTTTGTTTGATTTCTTAATCACTACACGGGGTTTTGGCAATATCAGCACTCGGCACTTTATATGTATATGTTCACTTTTTATTATTTTTGTAATAAAACCAATATATATTTAAATACATTTTTTGTATATCTTTTGAGTGACCTCCAAAGTCCCACCCCAAGGGGAATTCTTAAATATGCTTCTCATATCGGGATGTGGCACTCGTATTTAGGGACACAGTGAGAGCACACCTTCCACATTGTTGGTATTAGTGGGAGGAATAGTGTCTTGTATCCATAGACGGAAAAGTGTTCCAAAGCTGGATAAAGTCAAGCAAAGGACCGCATCCAGCCCCTACACTGCAGTTTGGAGACCACTGACCTAGAGGTAGCTTTAGAGAGACTTCTTAGACTGACCATTTTTAGAAATCTAATAATTCCCCTATCCACAGCAAACATTATGGATGGGCGAATCTCCCACCGTAGGCTGTTGTATTCTGTCAGCAAGCTTTCAGAATACTTGAATAGTGGTTTAAGCTGATTACCTACAGTCCTTCAATATTCAGATCAAAGGACGTTGGGTGGAGTGGTTTCAACAGGACCACACTTGAATTGAACGTATTGCCAGCCTTAGTTTGCCTCCTGCCCATTCCACTGCTCCAATTTTATTACAGACAGATGCATATTGGTTCAAGTTCTTCATCATTGTAGCAGTGATGGTTTGCAGGGCTTTATACACAGGGAACTTATTCAAGGGACAAATTATGTTACATTAAGTAAGGCATTCTGAATCTAATGCCGAGGGGTATGTGCTATTCTTACCTTGAGAACTTTGCCCTGAATGAAGTCCCAAAGCAGTGCAATATATATTTTAGCATGTCTCCTTTCTAAATACTGATGTTAAAAGGTTTGATGATCTAGGATCATTTGGGGGGGGGGGGGGTTTGTCTTATTTTCTGCACTATTGCAAGCTACGGTTTTAGTGTGCAGGACAAAGCACCTAAACTAGGCACTACACACTGAGGGACTCATTGAAATCATGTCTGAAGAAATCACACTCTTCCCTATAGCAACCATTGTGGTTCTCCTTTATTTGTTACTGTAGTTTCAGAGTATGCCAGGGAGAATTCAGTTCCTTTCTACATGCCACTACTAGTCGTTTTTTTTTAGATGTTTTATACATGATTCTTCTTTGCAGGAAAGTATAACCCACCCAAATAGGCTAAAAAAACTAACACTTAAAGCTGCTTTATTTAGCTTCACTGTTATGTGCAAAGGGTTTGTCAAAGTGGGATAGGTTGATGAACAACATTATGTGTTGAGCAAGGAATCTGCAGACCATTAAGTTGTACTATTTTCAGCAAAGAAAAGGGAAAGAAAAGGTTCTAATGCTTATCAAGCCTTTTCTAGTAAAGGCAGAGTGACACAATGACAGAGACAAAAAGAGCCAATAGCCCATCAGAGCTCTTTGTAACTTGTCTTTGTTACTTAAATTGGTCAGTATCAGATGCAAAGGACATACAGGAAAGACAGGACCTTCTATTCTGTCATTTTCTTGGTTTCTATTATGCTGCCCTTACAGTCTGCCAACCTAGTGCTCCTGGCTGGGAGAACTTATTTTAATCAAGGTCACATGGAGATGTCAAACCCTCCACATCTTGTTATAAATGTACAGTGTTCTCTGTACAGCCATGGCGTTTGGATAAGTTTGAATGAACTTGTCAAGATCTATAAGATAATCTCTACTCTATAATTGCTTTCAGCACAAGCACCTTAGGTAATATGAATTTGCTCCTGCAACTGGGATACTATACATTATTTGATTGCATTCCTCATGCTAACTTTGATTTTAAACTAATGTATGCTTTTTATAAAAAGACCACATGCAGGGTTTTTCAAAGACATAAGTGGCCCACAGCAAAATTCACTTTAGTAGGTCCCTAATAGCGATGATCAACTCTGCTTGGATTCGATTTGCAGGCACATTCAGCAAACACATCTAAAAATCCACAAATTGGAAACTTTAATGCAAACCACCCTGGAGTCATGGGAGGCAAACATTTAAAATGAGTTCTCTGCATTTTCAAGGCTAATAGGCAAGTGATTGTCAAAAAAAAATTCATAGAAAGCTGGGTACTGCCAGGAGGGACATGCACCAATGCAAAAACATGTTTTTAAATACCTTAAGCTTAAAATGACATAAGGCTTAAAGTGAAATATTAAAATTGCCCAATTCCTTTAAATTACATACTTGGGGGATGCCCTAATCACTTTGCTACCTGAACAGATTCGTTCTGTTGTGCACACATGTCAAAATGCACATTTTAGACCTGACGATTAGTTAAAACTCAAAACATATAAGCAGAGAGCCTAGAGAATAAAACGGTAAAGTTGCAATTTTTATGTTACATGGTATTAATGCAGATGTTTCTCAAACTCATGTTTTCAGTAAAAAAATACACTTAAGTTATTTTAGTGCACACAGACACAATTTACAAGCCAATGTGTTAGTAAGATATGAAAAATTATATTATGTTGATTGTATATATACCAAAAATATCAAGATTTAAAATTAAACATTGCGTTTGTGACAAACATTGGTACCCAAAAATGTCCATAGGCGACCCTTTAAAAGCACTTACAAGTCATGAGTTCAGAATTAGCTATGAATGTTGGCCCTAGAATTATTGCTTTTAATCCAGAGTGCACTTCCATACACAATAGGTGTATTGCACTTGTCATTTTCTTATGTAGGTGCACCTGATGCACACGCTTAGGTACATATATGCATATATGTGAGGGCGAGGGCATTTCAAATTTGTTCTTTTTGGTTTCTTTTTTTTTATTATGTGCTACTTTAATTGTTTTTAACTTTTTTTTAAGTAACTTTATTGCTATAGGGGGCTGAGTAAGAGGTACATAGTAGTTTATTAGTACTGTATTAAAAAAAAAAACGACTGGTCCATTTCATCATTAGTCAAATAACCTTGTAATGTAGATCCATGCTAATAGATGACATGGCCATACGTGGCCAATGATATGCCCAAGGACCCCTTCTGGCAACAGTCTGTCAAGAGTGCATCATCTCTGGCAACCAGTATGTTTTGTTGAATTGTATTTTTATTTATTTTTTTGGACTAGTACATGTCCTTCAGGGCAGTGCCCAACACCCCATTCACTTTTCTTAATATTGGGAGGTCCCCATGCCATTTAAAAAAAACTAAAACAAAAACAAAAAAAAAAGAACAAGCTACCAGCGAAATGTCATTTAGCATCAAATATTTATTTTATTTCTAAAAAGTCTTTTGCTTGTGTACAACCTCCAGGTGCACCACTTCAGGCAGGCTTACTGCATCCCCAAAGCTAGGTATTTAAAATAATTTTGTATTTTCTATGTTTCACTTTAGGTCTTATTAAAGGAGTTGCTCCCTGAGCATTTCATTTTTAGAAATCAATATGACCCCTTTTAGCTACCTGGTATTGGCATAATAACTACACAGCAGTGTAAGGTATGGTCTTATTTTAATCATTTTAAAAATGTGTTTATATCAATAAATATTCAATTTTGTCAGATAAGTCTATGTTAATAATGTCGCTTTCAAACAAGAGATGTGTCTTTTATCACCTACCTCAATGATGAAACTAAGCCAGCAAAACAAATTGGAGCTGGCAATCTTAATAAAATAGTATATCAGTGTTACAACCTCAACCTGGGCATACACGGGTCATTTTTGTTTGATCAGCCAGCGGGGTGAAAAAATTTAACAGGTTACCCCATCCACACAAGCGAGGTGATTAGAGAAATCCTCCCTGCTGTGTTTATTTATTCTAAAAGCAGGGACTCATCGGCTGCCAGATTACAATGATCAGTGCTGCAGCTGATTGAAGGAAAAATTTCCAACAAGCCCCTTTGTAAGAAGTTCTCACGAATGGAAAAGTTCATAGATGGATTAAAATTTCGGCCATTTCCTGGTAAAAGTAGTATACCCATACTCAAATATTTCCCTGAAAGGTGCTTTCAGCCATGGCCGCACACCTGACTCCTCCTATATCCAGTGCAGGGTTAATAGCCCTGCATTGTACATGCCCAAGCTTGCTGGAACAGCGAATCAGGGTAAAATAGCCTGTTCCTGGACATGAAAAGAATTTAACCCTTGCGGTGGGCGGTGGGGGGGGGGGTGGAGTTGCAAGGGTAGACAGTGTCCTAATCTCAGAGTTGGGCTTTAATTTTTTTTCTGTAATAATTTACAACTGTAGACACATATATTCGTTTAGAATTTTATATCCTTATCTGAACACTAAGGTATAATTGATAGATGCCTTTGAAAGTAAGATCCTGAGGAGAGTTATTATGAAAATGAACAAAGTGCATGGCAAATGGATTCTTCTCATTCTTGGTCAAAATGTCTTTTATGTTCACTTGTAGTTATACGCAGTTGTCACTTTGTTTTACCAACATAAGATTTTTCACAAGGGCAGTGTATCAAATAAATCATTTTTTACGAACTGCACTTGATGGAAGAGGTTATTCTAAATTATCCAACATGGTCAGAATCCATAAACAACTTGTGGCTATTTTTGCAATGCAGCAGTATTCATATTTATGTATGCACCTGTTTTTTTTTTTTTTTTAATGCAACACAGTCCAATAGATTTTCTGAATAGTTGACATATTCCTGCCTTTCCCTTACTGGATAATTCCACACATTTTTAATCTTCTTGTTGATATTGACAAATATTATTTCAGCAGGCTGAAGATCCATAAACAATATATTCCAGAATTTCTAAAACACGTGGGTAATGGTATGCCAATGTTATATTTCAATTTTTTTGTCAATGTGATATACAGACTCTTATCCATAAGAACAATATTCTTTTTGCTTTTCACTTAGTTTGGTAATGTAGCGCTACCCCCAGAGGAGCCGCTTAATATGATGGGTCCTCATCCTCATGTTCTGCCACAACTCTGTAAACTGTTTTGTTCCCTCTGACACATCTGTATAACTTAAGTGTCAGTATATTATCACACTCACTGTAACTCTTTTCAATGACTATTCAAAAAGTGTCACTGAGTGCACTCTGCGCATATACCGCTGAGAGTGGGTGGGCGTACACATTCCTGAGAAGGGTACCGCTAAGGATGGCTACAAAGTACCTTGCTCCTAATTACCAAATTCAAACTGGCTAACATTGGGGCCCATCTGCATGGTGAAGACTGTAAGCAGTAAATGACTGTTGGGTTGCAAGGGGCAGTCTCTCCTGGCATTTTAGGATGAGAAAAAGAGATCACATAAAGGAAAGTATGCTGCTTGTCCTTCATGCAGCATACAAAGACAACTAAGTTTTCCTCCTTGGACTTTTAGGCAGTGAAGATAAATCAAAACATACAAAAAGGTAAGATATATAATGAAAATTGTCTTTATTTATACAAAGTTAAAAACAAAAGATGCTTAAAATATGTGAATTTTTTCCCCATTTAAATTACAAAGATAACCCTGTTAGTAGCAGAAAAACATACAAAGAATTTCCACATTATACTTCTGCCTTAGAACAAAAAGCTCCAACTTGTTTAAATATACAACAATCACAATCACAACAATCACAATCTTTATAAGGGGGATCACTCCAACAGAAGAGCGAATGCTTCCCCTTCCCCTACTCCCCAGGTGGAGGTTTCCTGCAAATCTCAAGTGGAAGCATTCACATTTCTGGCATGTGCTTGGGGTGCCCAGGAAAATACATGTTTTTAATCTGTTTGGAAAATACATGTTTTTAATCTGTTATGCTTCATGAAGGAAGAGCAGCATATTGTCCTCTATGTGATCTCTTTTCCTCATCCTATAATGCCAGGAGAGACTGCCCCTTACTTAGCAGCCAAACAGTCGCCCACTGCTTACAGTCTTCACCGTACAAATGGGCACCAACTATAGCAAGTTTTAATGTGTTAATTTGGAGCCAGGTACTTTAAAGCCATCCTCAGTGGTACCCTTCTCAGGAACGTGTATGTCCACCCACTGTTGGCGGTATATGCGCAGAGCGCACTCAGTGACACTTTTGTTTTTTCATTAAATATCTTATATTTTTGTATGTTTTGATTTACATTCACTGCCTAAAAGCCCAAGGGGAAATTTTAGTTGTCTTTCTATGACTCTCCTGACATTAACTGTGGGCAATAAGGGGATTATGTAATTACAGTTGGTTCTGCTCACCACTCCTGGTACCCAACAGGTTCAACCGAGAACTCCTGGCAGTCGGTTGTCCCTTGGAATCAGGCTCTGTTATCACAATCTTCACAAACAGCTCATCACAAGGCTCATTCTCTCAGTTCTGGTTCGTACATGTCATTGACATGACACAATTTCTTGCAGACTGATGGACACCTCTCTCTCTTGAACAGTTTGACTTGATATAGGAATAGGCGTCTCTTTGGTGTTTTGGAAGGGTCATTTCTTGAAGGCTCAGGCGTAATCCTTGCATCACAACATGATTGGAAGCGGTCTGAGGTAGTCAGGCACCTGTCCAACCCTTGGGAATTCCTCTGTAGCCTCTGTCTGTAATCTTCTCTCTTCACCGGTCCTGGGCATTCATGTTTGTAGTGGCCTACACCTTCAAAACTGTAGCAGGTCACTGAATCTGCTGGCAGCTCAAGAGGAGTATCTTGTATTTACTTTCCAAGCAGCTCACTGATCCTTCCAGGTAGGAGGGTCACTATTTTCATTAGCTGGACCATGTGGGTTTTTAAAAGCTTTATCTCTGGGTTGCTACTTGCTGCACTAGCCACCTTGATCTCGGCAACAAGTTCCAATCTTGGGTTCTCTTTTTATTCTCCGGTATAACTTCCTCTTCTCGCACAGTCCTGATTAATTCAGGGTACTTCAAGATTCCACCATCTTTGAGTTTTCAGCTCAAGCATGATAGCATTTAAAATGTGCTCCCCTTAAAACCTGTCTCAACCGAACCTCATACACTGTGCTGAGGGATATACCTTTATTCACCAGAAGTTGATGCATTATCGAGTCAAGAAATCTCATTTGTTCAGACAGCTTCTCCTATTCACACTGGTACACATGTATAAAGTGGCATATAGGGCCGAAGGCCCTTTCTGTTCCCCTGAATATATCTTGAAGAATACTTAGGTTATCATAGGTGGTACAGTCTGGTTTACTGATCTTGAAATTCTGAATAGCTTCATAGGCATGCCCCCTTAAGCCCTTGGTGATCCTCTGTTTCCTCTGGGCTTCAGAAAGGTCCTATTCATCCAAGACTTGCATAGCTTGCTCCAGCCACTCCTCAAAATACCCCTCCTCAGGCACTGGCTGGTTGCCCAAAAAGACCCTCAGCTTCCAGTACCAGATCCAATATATTTTGGGCTACTCTTCCACCACAAACTCACCCAGAGCAACAATTATTTCAGACCCTATTATGGCCACTGGAGCTGGCACAGTGGTTTCTTCTGTCAGAGCTGCTTGATTTGAGATTTTTGGGTTTACATCTGGCACTTTTAGCTGAACCAAATGGGCTTTAACATCTTTGGACAACAGTAGACTTAGCCCCTGGAAGCAGGCAAGAATTACCCTTCTCAACTCCTCCACACTCTAACAGCATATGGGTGTGTGGGAGGGGGGGGCTTGATCTGTTCTAAGGTCTGGTATAAACACCCTCTAATCAGGAACTAGTGCCGTTACTGCTAGGCGGACATGCTTGGTTGCTTGCATGTAGAACGGAGGTATCCTTGACAAGCTCCTACTTGTAGCACTACCTCCAGAGGAGCCGCTTGAAATGATCAGTCCTCTGTTCTGCTATGACTCTGCAAGGCCACACCAACCTAGTCTGATATACACAGCGTTAACAAAAACAGCATCAACCATGAAAAGTATAAATGTCACACAGGTAAAAAAATACTCACTGCAACTCTTGGCAATACCGATTCAAAAGGCGTCCGAGTACAAACTGCCTTTACACCCCTAAGTGTGGTTGGGGGTACACATTCTTGAGAAGGGTACCCCTGAGGATGGCTGCAAAGTACCTGCCACCTAATTAACAAGTTCAAGCATGCTAATGTTGAGGCCTGTTTGTACACTGGTGCATTTGGTACTGTCTCTTTAGACTGTAAGCTTTGGATGACTGTTGGGCTGCTAGATAAGGAGCAGTCTCTCCTGGAAATAGCTGTGGGAAGTAAGGGGTGAACAACAGTTGGTTTAGCTCACCACTCCTGGTACAAAACAGATCCAGAACACTTGGCTGTCGAATGTCCTCTGGATACAGGCTCCGATATCACAGTCCTCAGCAACCGGTCCTCACAAGGCTCAATCTTTCAGCTCTGGTAATCAAAGGCCCTCAGTTGTGGACAAAGACACCCCAACAACAGGGTTCCTAGCTACAAAATAACTTTCTGGGGCTTACTCCTCAGCACTCTGGCACTCACCAGACTCTCTCTCAGTGTAGGCATGCACAGCAATAGGTATGCATTTTCTGGTTTACCTGTACTGTCTGCCAGAGGTTGGGGGGAATGGGCTTGGGAAATACACACATGATATGGAGGTTTTTGCTGCACACTTGGATGAGGGACATATGAAATATTAGCATCCAAATAGAGTTGAAGGCTCCTCACTGATGTGATATGTGGACCAATGCAAAACTATTTAGCACAAGCTATAATATATCAGATATTCCACCACATGTAAACTATATACCATAAAAAAAGTCTATAAATCATCTATGATTAACTGTCTCTGTGTGGATTCCCCTGCATGTTGTTTCCTTACTCCTGGGAATTCGCCTGTTTTATCCCCCTTTGGGGTTTGGCCTGTCCTTTCCCATACCCGGTCTGCACTTAGAGAATATACATATGTTGCGCTAATAAGCTCCTGAAGTAGTGGATTCAAGTCCAAGAAACGCTTTGAGTGGGAAGAGAAACAACTTGAATTATTTATACTGCTCAGGCATATTACTGGATATGAGCATGAATATTCCAATCGATTTTTAGAATAAAGTCCATGTATTGACAAATACTATTTTTTGATTTTTTTTGTTGCTCTTATTTTTAAAAAACTGAATTTTTATACTAAACTTTATATATTTTAATTATACTCTGATTTGTGCCTTCAAAATCCTGCTATACCTATGGGTTGCTTTTCTCTTTTGAATTTAAATTTGAACTAGCACTCAAAGGCAAACCAGATAAGTTATCTTCCTATCCAGCAAGCCTTTAGCATAGCAGTGAGTAGCATACATTTTGTAGGATACTGCTTAGAAACAATTAGCATTTATAAATGTTCCCTAAAAAATAGCAAATTTGAACTTTTGGAGTCTAGGTCCACTTTAATAGTGGCATTAATATTTTGCAAATGCACAGGTCAAAAAATAAATAAATAAAGAGAATAAAAAGAAATACAACAGTGTAGAAACATTTTTGTACCTACTGGCACATATGTATTCAGTGAAACACTGGGGCCCTCCTTAACATAGTGGATTATTGGAGTTATTTTTGCTTTGAATGAGCACACATCCTCCAAGCTCTATATCCCCATCTTGCTTGAATTCTCTGCACTAATACAAATAAAGTATTAGTAAAAGCAAGAATACAGATCCCTAAAATAATCATATTCATAGACCAAAGTTGGCCTTGTCTTTTAAAACAGAATAGACTAGAATTGTAGTAGCTATTCATCAAAGTTTCTTATTTCACTTGTTCAGGATATCTTGCTGAGATACCTGGGAACATTTTACTTATACAGCGTAAGACCCATAATTCCTGATAATATTTTAAAGTATTATTACCATATTTTTATATATAACTTTACAAGCATTGTAAATCAGGCTCATATATCAAAGTGTAGTAAATGTACAGCTGAATATTTACCTAGAATACAGCCTTCAAGAATACTTCTGGATGACCTTCTTTGACTTCACAAGCTTACACTTGTGATACTTTAATAAATTCATATTTATAGCAATAAGTCACTACAGAGAGGTTAGAGATAATGTTATATTGGTGACATTGATGGTCACAAGTTTCTGTCCTTATATTGTTCCACACTTGCTTCACATGATTCACCAGGCGAGCCTGTACCATACACCTTTGTACAAACTCATGTGTAAAAAATGGTATGTAGTGAAAGACAGTGTGCTTATTATAGGTAGGTTATGGATTATTTTACATATATTGCATGACTGAACTCCATGCAATGTAATCAATAATATACTGCATATATATTTATATGTATATGTATATGTATATATATATATATATATATATATATATATATATATATAACATTTTTATTTTTACTGCAGCTAAGGACCTGAATTTTACTTGATATCTGCCTCTTCAATCCCTTGCAGCGCTTTGACTGGGAGAGGGGGGCAGGACTGGAAGCCAATAAAATATGTCAAATGCAAATATCCTGAAGATGAACAAACGGGAGGAGAGAAAAGAAAAGAGTAGAGGCATAGCTTCATCAGTCTGGGAGCAGGATGTGGCCTGCAGCGTGTTTCTGCAGAGCTCTGGGGAAGGGGGTATGTCCCCCAAAACGCATAAGCTTCTCCACCGTAGATACCAGTCCCACCTGCTGGAGCTGTATATTTGAATAGCTTGATTTAATCTTCTTTTATGAGTATAATATTGTTGTTTTTTTTTTAATAAATACAATTTAGACATCTAACTAGTGCAATCCTTTGGGGACCATTTGTGTCTGCTTTGTTGTTCATATACAGATTTTTTCATGGAACCCTCTAAGAGTGATACTGAGAGAAGCTGGAATGTATGGAAACTAAACCTTAACAGCAATTGATACTAAAATACCTGGAAAAGAGCATTTTTCCAAAAATATTTACAACATAAAACCTGAAATTGAAGGTTTTTAGGAATAATTACTACAGATACTTAAAGTAATACTAAAGTCAGTTTTCTTCTTTTTTTTTTTTTTTAAATAACAAACATGTTATACTTACCTGCTCTGTGCAATGGTTTTGCATAGAGCAGCCCATATCCTCTTCTTCTCGGGTCCCTCTTTGGTGGTCCTGGCTCCTCCCTCCTGCTGAGTGCCCCTACAGCAAGCAGCTTACTATAGGGGCACATGAGCCAAGGCGCAGCTCCCTGTGTGCATTCAGACATGGAGCCGTGGCCCAGCCCCACCCCCTGTCTCTCCTCATTGGCTTGCTGACTTTATTTGACAGCAGCAGGAGCAAGCGGTGCCACGCTGCTTTCTCAGCCAATGAGGAAGGGAGTCCTAGACAGCCGAGTCTATCATTCAACATCGCTGGATTTAGATGGTGCACAGGTAAGTATTAGGGGGGCTGAAAGGGGCTGCTGCACACATAAGGTTTTTTTTAACCTAATGCATAGAATGTGTTAAGATTAAAAAAAAAAAAAAAAAAAACTTTTGCCTTTACAACCACTTTAAGCCAGCCATACATAGATGAAAATTTAGTTGGTTCAGCAGGGAATGGACAAATTTCAATCCATCTTTGGGCAGGCTGTTTTTACAGAAGTTAATCTACGGATGAACTCCTGTACAATCATCCTGTTGGATTGATCAGTGCTGCAGGCTATAGACCGCAATGTTGATCAGTGTATTCTGATCATGGTGATGTCTCCCTGCTGTCGGAATACAATAGCTCAGCAAGAAGGATTCCTCCATCCACATCAAGTGTGAGTATAGGGAAATTGAGGCAGTTTTTTGTTCAATTCTCTAGCTGAAAAAAAAAAAAAACCGACTCATCTTTGGGCAGCCTTAGTACATAAAATGTGCACTACACAATAGTTTTTACTGCAAAGATTGACTGAGCCAAGTATCAGCTGGGTAAATTGCTAGACACAAAAAAAGCTAATTAACGCATGCTAACTGTTCACAGCAATGTGTACATTTCTTTTCAGAATAATGGTTCTAACTTTTGTTCTTAAAAACAACTTAATCGTTTTGTTCACTAATTAAGAGTATAAAAAAAGGACTGTGTTAACATAGAACTAAAAGCAAAACTTTTTTTTTTTAATTTGGATAGAGTAATGGATGATTATAACACCCTGTCAAGGTTTTGCCATCTGTGTCCCATGGAGGAGATTTCCCTTCACTTCCTGTCCCATAGCAAAAGCAAAAAGCAAGGGAATCCCTTGTTGTCACCTTGGTCCCCGAACTAGTGTCCCCATTGGAAGATTTCCCCCATTACTGTTATGGGGACAACCCAAAATTTAGGATTATCCTTTACTTTCACCTTGAGAGCCCATTCACACTAGCGCGACTTGTGAGGCAACTCGTGTTGCCCCAGGTCGCCCCAGGTCGCTTGACATAACAAAAGCAATGCTAATCACTCAGTGGCGTCTTAATTGGCACTACTGAAGTCACTCCGACTTCAGAAAAGGGTCCTGTACTACTTTGAGGCGACCTGTGATCCGACTTGTCCCATATACTTCAATGGGAGTCGCCCTCCTTATCTTAATTGTAGTGACTTGTTATCAGACTTTCCAGGAAGAAGAAAGAGATTAGCCAGGCATTCCCCACATTGCAGCCATGCCTATATGGTATATGGTATATATATATATATATATATATATAAAATATATTTTATATATATATATATATATATATATATATATATATACAGTGGGTACGGAAAGTATTCAGACCCCCTTAAATTTTTTCACTCTTTGTTATATTGCAGCCATTTGCTAAAATCATTTAAGTTCATTCTTCTTCCTCGTGAATGTACACACAGCTCCCCATATTGACGGAAAAACACAGAATTGTTGACATTGTTGCAGATTTATTAAAAAAGAAAAACTGAAATATCACATGGTCCTAAGTATTCAGACCCTTTGCTGTGACACTCATATATTTAACTCAGGTACTTTCCATTTCTTCTGATCATCCTTGAGATGGTTCTACACCTTCATTTGAGTCCAGCTGTGTTTGATTATACTGATTGGACTTGATTAGGAAAGCCACACACCTGTCTATATAAGACCTTCCAGATCACAATGCATGTCAGAGCAAATGAGAATCATGCGGTCAAAGGAACTGCCTGAAGAGCTCAGAGACAGAATTGTGGCAAGGCACAGATCTGGCCAAGGTTACAAAAAGATTTCTGCTGCACTTAAAGGAGTAGTCTGAAGCAAAGTGTTTCTGGGGGAAATAGAGCATAACACAAAGTTATAACACATTCAAATATACTCACGTTTTCCTTATGGTCTTCTTCCCGGTCTTCTCCTCGTTTTTCTTTTTTTTTTCATTTCCGGCCGGAAGCTGGGTCTTCTGATGACGCTCGACTTCTTCTTCATCCGCCGCCATCTTCGCCCGGTGACTCATCGATCCCAGGAGTCACTGCTGGCTGCGCCGGCCTCCACGCCCGGAGTCGAATACTCCCCCTGACCTAATTTATGCATATATGCGCTGAGCTGAGCTGTCATTGGCTCAGCTCAGCAAACGCCGATTGGAGCGCTGTCCTCCAATCAGCGGTTACGTACCGCGCATGCGCACGTCCGACCGTAGAAAAATCTACGGATAGTAAATTTCTACAGAATACATATAATGAAATGCTGCTTACATCAAGGGGAGAACTACAAGTCACAGCATGCCAATACAGTATTTTTATGTACGGGAAAGCTGTGACTTGTAGTTCTGGATAAGGGATGGTTGGGGGACTAACATGGAAAGGGGGTATGTGTATTGTACTTTATTTTACCATTATGGGATGGTGATTGGTGCACAACTTCCGATCCTCCGGCCCCGCTGCTGCTCCGGCACTACAACCTCTAGCGATGTAAGCTTTACGTGCTTACATCGCTAGATGACGCGTGCGTGCGCACGCACGCAGCGGCGGCCGAAAGCTCATTGGAGCTCGGCAAGCCAATAGAAGAGGACGTATTTTACGAGGCGGGGATAGGGAAATAGGTGCGAGAGGAGGGGGCGTGTAATATTATAATTTAGGGAGGGGGCCGAGCGGAGCAGTCACAGGGGGAGGGCAGGAGATTACCGGAAGAGATGAGCGGGCATGCTGGGAGAGGTAGTTTTATCATGGCGGCCATAGAAGAAAACCCGGAAGTGCTGAAAACTTCGGGAGGGAATAAAAGAATAACCACTGGGCCGATTTTCTTGAAAGTGGCGACATTCAAAAGGTATTTCAATTGGCTAAATTCTGGCATTTTGTGGAATGGGGCCTCAGACTACTCCTTTAAGGTTCCTAAGAGCACAGTGGCCTCCATAATCCTCAAATGGAAGATGTTTGGGACGACCAGAACCCTTCCTAGAGCTGGCCGTCCGGCCAAACTGAGCTATCGGGGGAGAAGAGCCTTGGTGAGAGAGGTAAAGAAGAACCCAAAGATCACTGTGGCTGAGCTCCAGAGATGCAGGCAGGAGATGGGAGAAAGTTGTAGAAAGTCAACCATCACTGCAGCCCTCCACCAGTCGGGGCTTTATGGCAGAGTGGCCCGACGGAAGCCTCTCCTCAGTGTAAGACACATGAAAGCCCGCATGGAGTTTGCTAAAAACACCTGAAGGACTCCAAGATGGTGAGAAATAAGATTCTCTGGTCTGATGAGACCAAAATAGAACTTTTTGGCCTTAATTCTAAGCGGTATGTGTGGAGAAAACCAGGCACTGCTCATCACCTGTCCAATACAGTCCCAACAGTGAAGCATGGTGGTGGCAGCATCATGCTGTGGGGGTGTTTTTCAGCTGCAGGGACAGGACGACTGGTTGCAATCGAGGGAAAGATGAATGCGGCCAAGTACAGGGATATCCTGGACAAAAACCTTTTTCCAGAGTGCTCTGGACCTCAGACTGGGCCGAAGGTTTACCTTCCAACAAGACAATGACCCTAAGCACACAGCTAAAATAACGAAGGAGTGGCTTCACAACAACTCCGTGACTGTTCTTGAATGGCCCAGCCAGAGCCCTGACTTAAACCCAATTGAGCATCTCTGGAGAGACCTAAAAATGGCTGTCCACCAATGTTTACCATCCAACCTGACAGAACTGGAGAGGATCTGCAAGGAGGGATGGCAGAGGATCCCCAAATCTAGGTGTGAAAGACTTGTTGCATCTTTCCCAAAAAGACTCCTGGCTGTATTAGATCAAAAGGGGGCTTCTACTAAATACTGAGCAAAGGGTCTGAATACTTAGGACCATGTGATATTTCAGTTTTTCTTTTTTAATAAATCTGCAACAATGTCAACAATTCTGTGTTTTTCTGTCAGTATGGGGTGCTATGTGTACATTCATGAGGAAGAAGAATGAACCTAAAGGATTTTAGCAAATGGCTGCAATATAACAAAGAGTGAAAAATTTAAGGGGGTCTGAATACTTTCCGTACCCACTGTATATATATATGTAATGGTATATATATTCCATTATCTCTGCTTGGTCTGTGTGAGTGGCGCTGGTGGACACAGATAAGTGGCACTGGTGGACACTGATTCATGGCACTGATACGTGCCACTGATACGTGGCACTGGTGGACACTGATTCGTGGCACTGATACGTGGCACTGATACGTGGCACTGGTGGACACTGATATGTGGCACTGATACGTGGCACTGGTGGACACTGATTCGTGGCACTGATATGTAGCACTGGTGGACACTGATACGTGGCACTGATACGTGGCACTGATACGTGGCACTGGTGGACACTGATACGTGGCACTGATACGTGGCACTGGTGGACACTGATACGTGGCACTGATATGTGGCACTGGTGGACACTGATACGTGGCACTGGTGGACACTGATTCATGGCACTGATACGTGGCACTGATGGACACTGATTCGTGGCACTGATATGTGGCACTGGTGGACACTGATTCGTGGCACTGATATGTGGCACTGATACGTGGCACTGGTGGACACTGATATGTGGCACTGATACGTGGCACTGATACGTGTCACTGGTGGACACTGATGCGTGGCACTGATACGTGGCACTGATACGGGGCACTGGTGGACACTGATTCGTGGCACTGATACGTGGCACTGGTGGACACTGATTCGTGGCACTGATATGTGGCACTGGTGGACACTGATTCGTGGCACTGGTGGGCAGTGGCACTGGTGGACACATACGTGGCACTGGTGGGCAGTGGCACTGGTGGACACTGATACGTGGCACTGGTGGGCAATGAGGAAATGAGTAAAAAAAAAAACAGAAAAGGGGAATTAGGTCACAACACATCATATTCTGATTGGCCAAACACAAAGTCGTCTGTCATATAAGTTGTGCAAAATAATTCACAAGTCGCGGTAAAGTCGCGGTGAAATTGCGGTAAAGTTGCGGTAAAATCGCGGTTAAAAAGTCGCTCCGACATGGGGCGACTTTATGGTCGTGGCAGTGTGAACCGGCTCTCAATAACAAAATTAAATAATATAAATAGAGTATAATGGGGACACAGACAGCAATAAAAGCTGACAGGTGTTCTAATCCCTCCCCACTTGATCCAAAACTAAAAAAAGAAAAAGAAAAAGAAAAAGCTTTGCCTTTTAGTTATACTTTAAAACATAGCGAATTATTGAATATATTGTAAATGTTTGAAAATTGGTCTAAAGCTACTGCTTTGCATCACATAAACCCTAACAATGAACTTTATTTATTTCCCCCTTTTTGGCCTGGCAAATACTGTATATAATTGAAAGCATTTTTTATATTTGTTTTGATAAGTACAAAAAAACTATTGATTCTGCCTGAGTTCTTGTGAACTGATAACTCCCTGTGCAATCTGTAGTTGTTCTCTAGTTCTGTCCTAGAGTGACAATGCTCTGCCTCCATAAATACAGTTCAGTGTGTGAGCGTTGTGGCCTTTCCACAGGAAGTGTGTTAGTGGCAGGATCACTGGGTGAAAAGGAAAGAAAAAAAGTCTTAAAAAATGAATGCAGCTACCACATCTAAGGACCGGTGAGCTGCAATATATTAAATTTAATGTCTTGGGTTTAGTTACACTGCAATCCTTATTTAATGGCAAAAGCCTGCCCTTCTTGATGGGAGACTTTCCTGTGTATGGCCAACCTAAGGCTACTAGAACTAATATTTATTACACTTGTTATATCTGCCCTGGCTAAGGCAGCAAGATTCCCAGGGGATTCCTCAATTATTATTCTATTCACTACCAAGGCAAATAGACTGTGCACTCTGCAAGTGCATTTGCTCTAGCGCAGGGATATGCAAACTGTGTCCCTCCAGTTGTTGCAAAACTACAAGTCCAACCATGCCTCTGGGTGTCATGCTTGTGGCTGTCAGAGTCTTGCTATGCCTCATGGGACTTGTAGTTCTGCAACATCTGGAGGGCCACAGTTTGCATATCCCTGCTCTAGAGCTTAGTAACTTAGGTAAGGCTTCATTTTGCAAAGAGTGTCCAATCATTTGCAAGGAAAATAGAAAAAAAAAAAACTACATTTTTTTGCTTGCACATGATTGAATAATGAAAGTCAGCAGAGCTTCTGCTCATTTACTAAGCTTGCCGTAGTTTCCGAGCTGTAGCAGATGTTGGCTGACAAGGAGAGGCCAGCTACAGCTAGGCAACTATGGCAAGCTGGTGGAATCATGTAATAGAGAGCGGGAGATAAAAAGCTATTAGATCAGCAAGAGGAAGAGGCTCTCCAGAGAGAGTACACATTGTATTTGAATAAGGTCGGAGTACTGCATGAGTTGTCACATCCCTTAGGCCCCTTTCACACAGGCAGACCGTTCAGATGCGCCTGTCTGTTTTTTTGGCGGATCTGAACGGTCCCCCCATGCATCCCTATGGGGCATCGGATGGCAACGGAGACATGTCCGCTGACACCCGACCCGAGCCGATCCGTCAAATCTGGACGGATGGAAACCCTATTTTCCATCCGTCCAGCGGATCGGATCGGATGGGATTGGATGAGAACGGACCGACGGTCCGTTCCCATCTGATTTCCCCCATAGAGATGCATGGGGAACTAACAAATGTGTCTCCGCACACAGCGCAGAGACACAGCTGTCCTCCTGCTGCTCAGCGGGGGATCGGCGGCTCGATCCCTCACTGAGAAAAACGGAATCCGTCCGACGGACGGATAGTGTGAAAGGAGCCTTAGGCCCCTTTCACACATGCTGTCCGTTTGTCCGTTTTTCATCCATCTGTTGACGGATGAAAAACGGACATCAATGTATCTCTATGTAAAAACGAATGACAACGGATGATCATCAGTTAACATCCGTTTTCATCCGCTTCCGTCAATGTCCGTTTTTTTTTTTGAATGGATAAATGCCCTATTTTTCATCCGTCAAAAAAACGGATCGGACGAAAAACGGATGAAAAACGGATGAAAAATGGATGACAAAGGATGAAAAACGGATGACAACAGGGGAAAAACAGATAACAACTGACGAAAAACGGATGACAACTGATGAAAAACGGATGAAAAACTGATGAAAAATGGATGAAAAACGGATGGAAAACTGATACATTTTGATGTGACTGAACTGATGAACTGAACAGACCCTATGTGTGAAAGGGGCCTTAGGCCCCTTTCACACATACGGTCCGTTCAGTTCATCAGTTCAGTCACGTCAAAATGTATCAGTTTTTCATCCGTTTTTCATCCGTTTTCATCCGTTTTTCATCAGTTGTCATCCGTTTTTCGTCAGTTGTTATCCATTTTTCATCAGTTTTTCATCAGTTGTTATCTGTTTTTCATCCGTTGTCATCCGTTTTTCATCCGTTGTCATCTGTTTTCATCCGTTGTCATCCGTTTTTCGTCCGATCCATTTTTTTGATGGATGAGAAATAGGGCATTCATACGTCCAAAAAATGGACATTGAAGGAAGCGGATGAAAACGGATGTTAACGGATGATCATCCGTCGTCTTCCTTTTTTACATAGAGATACATTGATGTCTGTTTTTCATCCGTCAACTAATGGATGAAAAACGGACAAACGGACAGCATGTGTGAAAGGGGCCTAAAACTGAAGACCAGTCTTGGGGGGAGATCATGGAGAGACATCATAGATTGATGCTTTTCTCATAACCAATAGCAGTGAGTGTTAAATTAAGAGGGAGCGGGATTCATTTGCGATGGTCCGTGTTCTTCGAGTTCTGATCACGGTTGATCCTGGCTCCACGGATATCACTCTAATTGATTTATCGGACTTCTCATACGTAGTGGAAATTCACTAATTGTTTATTTGAAAGGCAATTTGTTAATACTTTTTAAATACCACCCATTCACTGTATATGCATACAGAAAAAGTTTACTTACTTCAAGGTCCTCTTTTATTTTTATGATATACATATGTTAAAGCGATGCTTATGTTGGTTGATACTTCTAGTTTTGTTTTATTATTAGAAATATCCACAATAATTAATGGGGTTTTGTATCTGCCTGGAGCTCAGCTTTAATACATCATTACAGTTTTCTATATTCCACAGGCTACGGATGCTATTGTTTTCTAGAGACTGTTATATTTCATTTTTCTTTAATTTGGCAAGGTCTTCATGCTTGTAAACCTTGTAATCATGTCCAAATTTGCATAAACTTCTCCAGGAGCAGGGTGATAACTGACCAGCTGCATAACTTCAAAAGCACTATTTTACTGTGTACAATATGTTGTTTTTACTAGGTCATCTAGGGTTACACTTTTTAGATATATGTTCTGTTCACTGATACTAGATACTACTAGAAGCAGGACTGTATTTAATGGAAACCTGTCATGTTGACATCCTTATCTGTGCTTTACTACATAGTGAGGTATTGACCTGGAATACATACAGTATATTGAATGCATACTTGTTTCAGGTGGGGAAGCAAGAATAAAAATGACAGCTCTGAATCATGCACCTCTAAATACAAGTCAGCAATAGCAGGTTCCATATTTCTAGCATGACAGCTTCTCTTTAAAGTTAATGCTTTCCTAAGCTGCTTCTGAACACTGTGAATTGAATAAAAGGATGTGCAATTGAAGTCAACATACCACAGGCTTGTGAAGTGGTTCTAAAGGCAGAAGGTTTTATTTATCTTCATGCATTCTATGCATGAAGATAAAAAAAACCTTCTGTGTGCAGCAGCACCCCCAGTCCCCCTAATACTTACCTGAGCCCCATTCCGATCCAGCGATGAGCACGATTGCCTCAGCCATCCGGGACTCTCCTTCCTGATTGGCTGAGACACAACAGTGGCACCATTGGCTCCCGCTGCTGTCAATCAAAGTCAGGGAGCCAATGAGGAGAGAGAGGGGGCAGGGCCAAACCACAGCTCCATGTCTGAATGGACACACAGAGCTGCAGCTTGGCTCAGGTGACCCCATAGCAGGTCGTTTGCCCTGGAGGAACTCAGCAGGAAGGAGGGGCCAGGAGAGCCAATGGGGGACACAGGAGAGGAAAATGTGGGCTGCTCTGTGCAAAACCAGAAAAGAATAAAAAAAACAAGACTTTAGTATAACTTTAAAATAAGGCTCTCACTGGACTGAGCTCAGTTGGGTTGGTTAGTATTGTGTCCTGCTATCCTTACAAACCCCTCATTAACCTAGATCTGCTATTGTCTTGAATCCAAAATTGTGTTTAATGGTAATTTAGCAAAAGAAAGTAAACTGTATGTTTTTTACATTTGGTGATGCCCAAACCACTAATCGGAAAATTGATATCAAATACTTACCGTAATTTTCCTTTCCTGATGGACTCCATGGCAGCATACGTTCGGGTAGGCTCCACCTCCTCTCCTACCTCATAGGACCCCACTCCCATAAATCTTTGCTCCCTTTCAGCATCAGTGTTCTGTAACTAGCCTACTCAGGAATTGGGAGGGGAGTCCTGCTGCCATGAAGTCCATCAGGAAAGGAAAATTACAGTAAGTATTTGATATCAATTTTCCGTTTTCCTGACAGACTCCATGGCAGCCTTCGGGAAATAACTCGCTATACACTCCCGGGTGGGAAGATGCTGAACAAAGAAAACTTTAATTGGCACTGTCAACTGACAAAACTTGAACGCCAAAGTTAACTGAAGATAAGGCAGCAGGTTCAACACAGTAATGTGTAAGAAAGGTATTCACAGATGACCAAGTGGCTGCTTTACAGATCACATCAGGCGCGACGTGTTTAGACACTGCCCAGGATGTAGCAATGCTTCTGGTAGAATGAGCTGTAATCGCCTCTGGAGGAGCCAAGCCTTTTGCTCTATATGCCCATTGTATAGCCTGGACAATCCATGCAGCCACCGCTCTTGAAGAAGCACGCATCCCTTTCTTATTCCCATGGAGAAGAACAAACAGGAAATCCGATTGACGGAAGGAGGATGTGGCTTCTAAGTATTGACTCAAAGTGTCACCCACATCCAAAGTATTGACTAAGGATTCTTCATTTGTTCTGAAGGTGGGCAGAACTATCTCAGAATTTTCGTGGAAGACAGATGTTACTTTAGGGTTGGACCCCAACATAGGGATTAGGACCACTCTGTCCTGAAAGAAGGTCAGAAAAGGCTCTTTGCAGCCCAAATTGTATATCTCCGAGACCCTCTTAGCAGAGGTGATAGCCACCAGAAATACCGTCTTCAATGTAAGCTCCCTGATGGACATGGAAGCAACCTCCTTTGAAGCAAAGAAGTCCAGGACCAACGGAAGATCCCATTTCGGGAATCTAGGTTTTCTCTGAGGCCTGAGCCTGACTGCGCCCTTAAAAAACTGTTGGATCAGTTGATGTCTTGCCCACTGAATTCCGGTGAAAGCTGAGATGGCATAAACTTGCACCCGGAGAGAACTAACCGAGAGGGACAGATCTAAACCAGACTGCAGGAAACTCAAGATTTGTTGAATGGTAGGCGCACCTGCCGGACCCAAACCCTGGGATTGATGACTCAAAAACCTTGCCCAGATTCTCTCATACACTCTGTTGGTGCTAGCTCTTCTTGAGCTCATAAGAGTGGGAATCACTTCTTCTGGACATCCGAGGGCCTCCAGCCTCTCCCTCTCAAGAACCAGACCTTGAGGTGTAGACGCGCATGGCATGGATGCAGAGTAGGCCCCTGCGATAGAAGGTCTGGCCTGAGAGACAGAGGGATCGTATCCCTGAAGCTGAGAAGGGACAGCAGAGGAAACCAAGGCCTGTTGGGCCAGAAGGGAATTATCGCTATGACCTCTACTTCCTCCATCTTCAGTCTCCAAAGGAATTGGAGTACTATAGGCACCGGTGGAAAGGCATAGGCAACCTGGAAGTTCCATCTGTCCGTGAGGGCATCCACTCCGAAGGCTCGAGGATCCCTGAACCTTGTATAGTACTTTCGAAGTTTTTTGTTGTGTGGACTCGCAAAGAGATCCACCTCCGGTGAGACTCCCAGAGACAGAACCCAATTGAACACCTCCTGATGGAGGGACCACTCGTTGTTGTCCAATTGAAATCTGGACAGGAAGTCTGCTTCCATATTCAGCACCCCGGAACAAAGACCGCTGAGAGGTTGGCCAGGTGTTGCTGGGCCCAAGACATAATTGGATCTGTTTCCTGGAGTAGAGTCATGCTGCGGGTTCCACCTTGCCTCTTGACGTATGCCACTGCCGTGGTGTTGTCCATCCTGAGTAACACTGAGGCCCCTTGAGTCAGATGATGAAAAGCCTGGAGGGCTTTGAAGGCGGCTCGTAGCTCTAGGATGTTGGACACCACTCCGTGACTGGAGAAGTTCCACCTGCCTTGTGCCACTTCTGACCGGCAGTGAGCTCCCCAGCCGGTACTGCTGGCGTCGGAGGTTATCGTCACCCAGGAAATTGGAGCAATTGAGTGGCAGTTGGTTAGATTCGCACGGCGCAACCACCAAGGAAGACACCCTTTCATGAATGGTGTTAGATAAATAATCTGTGACAGGTTCTCTGTCATCCACTGGTGGAGAAACCCCTTCTGAAAGGGCCTCAGCCTTCACAGAGCCCACTTCACCATGGGCGAGGTAGCCACTAGAGTCCCTACCACCTTTAGACACTGACGAGCAGTGAGATGGGAGGCAGCGAGAGCGAGAGCCACCCTGCTCTGGACTACTGGAATTTTCTCTTCTGGCAGAGATATGGTGCAATTCAACGTGTTGAACAGTGCTCCTAGAACTACCAGGGACTGCGTGGGCACCAGATGGCTCTTCTCCAAATTGAGAATCCACCCGAACTCCCGAAGAGTAAGGATCACCTGCTCCAGATGTATCAGCAACTGGGCCCTGTCCTGGGACAGAAGAAGGAGATCGTCCAGGTAATGATGTAATCTGATACCTCTGGTTCTGATGAGAGCCACAATTGCCAACAACTTCTTGGAGAAGGTGCGAGGCGAAGTCGAGAGCCCAAAGGGAAGACATGTAAATTGCATGTGGACATGATTGACAGCAAACCGGAGGAATTGATGATACTCTTTTGCCACAGGAACGTGGAAGTATGCATCTTTTAGGTCTATTGATGCCAACCAATCTCCTGGGAGAACCGAATGTTGTATTGTAATTAGGGACTCCATCTTGAATCTCTCTCGACGGATAGATCTGTTTAAATAAGTGAGATCTATTACCGAGCGCCATGTGCCGTTCTTTTTCTGGACGAGGAAGAGAGGTGAATAGACTCCCTGACCCCTTTCCTCTTCGGGAACTAGTACTACAGCTCGTTGATCCAGTAGGGTATCCACATAACTGAGAAGAACCTTCTTCTTTTCTGCTGTAGAAGGAAGGGAAGTTGCAATGAACCTGGGCTTGGGAACGTTGTTGAACGCCCAGGAGTGTCCTCGGGACACAACATTTAGAACCCAGGGATCCTGGATCGAGGCCGCCCAGACGTCCTGAAATTGGAGCAACCTGGCCCCTACCGGAACAGACTGGACGGGTCCAACCTCAAAAGGATTTGGTGGCCTCCCGGTCACCTGACGAAGGGCCCTTGGGACCTTTTTGAAAAGAGGACTACTGTCTTGACCTCCAGCTTCTCCCGTAGGATTTCCCTGGTCTGTAGCTGCGCGCTTCCCTAGAGCGATTAGCATTTTGTCTCCTTGGGAAAGAGTGCTTCTGAGCGCTTGGGCGTTTGTCCTGGGGAAGGAACCCAGATTTTCCTCCCGTGGCCCAGGTTATGGCTGCATCTAGTTTATTCCCAAAGAGGGAAGAACCCTCAAAGGGAATCCTACGCCAAGCCTGTTTAGAGGCAGCATCAGCAACCCAAGGCCGAAGCCAAAGGGCACGTTTGGCCGTAACGGAGGCCAGCATAACCCGGGCCAAGAGGCGATTGGTGTCCAAGGAAGCCTCCCCCAAGAAGCCCGCAACCATCTTCAGCTCCTGAATAGGGGAACTTTGGAGCACTTCCTCCGAAACTCCTCCAAGAGTATCTTCGAGGGCATTAACCCAAACCTCCATGGCCTTGGAAATTGTAGCCAAAGCCATTGCTGGCTTACAGGCCATGCCGGCTGATAGGTATGCTCGCTTAAGATCAGAGTCAATCCTCCGATCCAAAGGATCTCTAAATGATGCTGTATCCTCCATTGGGAGAGTGACGTGTTTCGCCAGACGCATCACTGCGGCATCCACACTAGGAGATGACTCCAAATATTTCACCTTTTCCTATTAAAAGGATAGAGCTTCGCTAGATTAGTGGTCATGGAATTTTTCCTTTCCAATTTGCTCCACTCTTCAGACATTATGTCTCCCAGTTCCTCTAGAAATGGGAAATTCAAGCGCTCTTTGCATAATTGCTTGAAATATTTCTTCTGCTTAGGAGAAGATACAGCAGGATCCTCCCAATCAAGGGCCTCTCTTACCGCTTTAACTAACGGAGACACGAGGGCAAACTCAAATCCAGTACCGGAGTCATCCGAATCGGAGTCGGACTCTGACGGGAGAATAGATGGATGACTGGGTTGGGAAGACTCAAACGGATCCTGAACCGACAAATCTCTGTCAGGAGAGCGTGTCGGACCTGCAGAAGTGCTTGGCTTATGCAACTCAGCAAGAGAGTCCTTTAAAACTCTACGCACCACCTCCTCAATATGTTGGTCCGTTTTTTCCCTTTCACCCGTAGCTTGGGTATAACAGGGTTTGCACAAGGAGGAACCATCTGGTATTAGGGTACGGCAACCCCAGCATTTTTTCCCTGCGGGCGTTCTGAGCTGCCATGGTGAGAGGAAGACTGGCCCTCACGTCCCCTGCCATGAGAGGAGCTGCGCTTAGATTTAGATGAGGAGCGCTGGTGCTGCGTATTTGAATGACTGTCTTCGCTGCGTGTGCGGGGCTGTTGATCAGACCTAAGAGAGCTGAGACAGACACATACAGGCAAGCCATAAGAAAAGATGAAAGAGACACAGGGCATAAAAACTGTCAAAACCAGCACATACCTAGAAAGAGCTGGCTGGCCACTAGGGGGCGGCGATGAGTCCATAGCTCGAGTAATCACAATGGTGCAACTAGGTAGGTATAAGTATCCTAATAGGAAGAGGATATAACCATCAGTCCCATTACCTAAAAACAAGACCCCCAGGAGAAGGAATCTTCTTACCTTAACCACAGGACCAGAGTCTGGGGGAGGCTACCGATATACCGACCTTCCCACCAGCTCCGGTCTAATCGCAGGTTTAAATAGACCGCCGGACCGCGACGCGCAGTATTGCGCAACCGCGCATGACGTCAGACCGCACTACTGCGCATGTGCGACGATTCCAATACTCGGCGGTGTACTGCGCATGCTCAGACGTGCCAGACAACCCGGAAGTAGCGGAAAGGACCGTGGCGGTGGCCACGAAGCACCGCAAGTACGTTTAAACCGCAAAACTAGCAACACTAGAGCGATAAACCGATAAAACAACACCCTAGACACGAGCATAGATAAAAAAAGGCAATATACAAGGAAGATTAGCATGAAAATGAGGAAAAAGAAATGGTCCCATATAAGGGCTTACCACCCTCCGATAGCATAACCGAGTCCAGGAGACGCAACACCGGCTTGTGCCTTCAGGCAATAAAGGGCCACCCGCAGCAGCAGGGCTCTCTCGGCCAAACCACATAGCTCCAGCTAAGGGTCTCTTCCATTGCCCCCTCCATACCCCGCTAAGAGCCAGGGCTTATCGGAGACTCAGAAACTCAGTTTTCCACCAATATACAGGACCAGATAGTAGGAACATCAGACATATGTATGAGGAGGACGAAAAAGGAACACTGATGCTGAAAGGGAGAAAAGATTTATGGGAGTGGGGTCCTATGAGGTAGGAGAGGAGGCGGAGCCTACCCGAACGTATGCTGCCATGGAGTCTGTCAGGAACCTTACCTTTTGAGACATGACATGGACTGGTGTTTGTTATTTGGAAAATTCAAACATGGGCAGTTGAGTTTTTGTAAGAAGGCATAAATAATTCTTCTCAAACTGTTTAGCAATTATATATATATATTTTTTTTTTGGGGGGGGGGGGTCTTTGAACAACTATGATACAGAAAAGAAAAAGCTGCATTATGAGCCCCATAGCAAGCCTCCAACCACTCTACCCTTAAATTGATTGTATAGTCTCTTCTTTTTTTATTTTCTATTAAAACAACAAACATTTTATACTCACCTGGCCTGTGCAGTAGTTTTGCACAGAGCAGCCCTGATCCTCCTCTTCTCGGGTCCCCTCCTTTCTGTTGTTTGCTATGAGGGCACCCAAGCTGAGCCACAGCATCCCTGTGTCCATTAAGACACAGAGCCACAGCCCAGCCCAGCCCCACCCCCTTGCAGGGGGACGGCCGAGGCACTCGTGGACATCAATGGATCAAGCTCAGGTAAGTATTAGGAGGGCTGAGGGGGGCTGCTGCACACAGAAGGCTTTTTATCTTAATGCATAGAATGCATTAGGATACAAAAAGCTTCTGCCTTTACTACCACTTCAAGCAAGGTAGTGCAACATTCAGCAAACACTGGGGACACACATATACCGTATATGTTGTAGGTATGTTATGCTACTGATGTATTCTTGATGCATTCTGCCTTCCCTGAAAAGTTAATTAAACTTAATAAAAATGCAGCTTGAAATTAAAATGAAATTCCAGCTTACACATAACTAGCCTTAATACGGTCCTCTCCCACCTCCTATCACCTATGCTAGCTGCCCTGTATAAAAAAGACATATTTACTTAACTATTTTTAGGCTGCTCCTGTCTGGTCATGTGATCTGGCTCCCCTGGGTTAGCCAGCCTGGCTTCAGGGAAGAGGAGAGAGAGCCGACAACAGATAAGCGATTGAAGCCTATGGGTTATGTCACTGCTCCAGGCTTTGCCAGCCACTGTCCTAGCACTCTCTCTCTTCTCCCCTGCAGCCATCAATGGTTGACACCTTTTCTGTGTTCTGTGGCATGCTAAATATAAAGTAATTGTAAAGTCTGTTTTTTTTTCCAATAAAAATAACATACATGTTATACTTACCTCCTCTGTGCAGGGGTTTTGCACTGCATAGCCTGGCTCTCCTTTTCTCGGGTCCCTCTTTGGCTCCCCTGGCCCCTTCCTCCCTTTGAGTACCCCCACAGCATGCAGCTTGCTATGGGGGCACCTGAGCCGAGTCACAGCTCCGTGTATCCATTCAGACACGGAGCTGCGGTTCGGCCCCGCCCCTCCTCTGCCTCATTGACTAACAATTTGTTTGACAGCAGCGGGAGCCAATGGTGCTGCTGCTGTGTCTTAGCCAATGAGGAGGGGAGTCCAGGACAGCTGAGACAGTCATGGATATCACTGTATCATGAGGGAGTTGGGTTGTCCATAAAGAGATGAGATACAAGGGGGAAAGGGCTAGCTTGAAGGTAACTAAAGCTTACATTATAATTAAACAATATAATTAGATATATGTAATATTCTATTGTGACTGAGCTCTGTTGTGCACTGCCCGGTCTGGGCACTTAAAGCTAGATATTGACATCTGCCTGTTTTCTGTAGCACCAGAACCTTTACAGAGTTAGGTTGAAAAAAGACACTAGTCCATCTAATTCAACCAATTAAAATAAAAAACACACACAAAACAAAAACATCCTATATACACTACAAACAAATTGCAACCACTCCACCCTTTAATTGGACTTTGCAGCAAGGTGCATATGAAAGAGCGATGCATGTCAAAAATCAACAAATAAAAATTCCTAGCTCACTTACCAGCAGCCTGCAACAAACCAAATTGACCTTGTCTAACATCTCACATTAAAACCAAAGGGTTTACTTGTACACATTTGCAAATACATGCGTAATCTGCAGAGGCCACCTTACAGCACCCCAGTATTATCTGCATGTCGCTGCCTCTGTAGCTTAGGCACGTATTTGCAAATGTGTGCAAACTTAACTCTTTGCTTTTAACGTAATCTGTTAGACAAGGTCAATTTGGTTTGTCGCAGGCTGGCTGGTAAGTGATCTAGGAATTTTTGTTTGTTGTTTTTTGACATGTGTCACCGTTTCATGTGCTCCTTGCTGCAAGAGCCAAGTAAAGGTTGGAGTGGTTGCCATCTGTTTGTACTGTTGGGTGAGGGGACGCACTAGATACCTTTGCTGCTGTTGTGCTATTGTTGAGCACCCAGTGCATCCCTGTACCTTTAAAGTGGGGTGGTATTATACAGTGGGGATCGAAAGTTTGGGCACCCCAGGTAAAAAAATGTGCATAAAGAAGCCAAGGAAAGATGGAAAAATCTCCAAAAGGCATCAAATTATAGATTAGACATTCTTATAATATGTCAACAAAAGTTAGATTTTATTTCCATGATTGACATTTTCAAAATTACAGAAAACAAAAAATGGCGTCTGTAAAAGTTTGGGCACCCTGCAGAATTTATAGCATGCACTGCCCCCTTTGCAAGGCTGAGACCTGCCAGTGTCATGGATTGTTCTCAATCATCGTCTGGGAAGACAAGGTGATGTCAATCTCAAAGGTTTTAAACGCCCAGACTCATCTGACCTTGCCCCAACAATCAGCACCATGGGGGTCTTCTAAGCAGTTGTCTAGAAAATTGAAAATAGTTGACGCTCACAAAGCTGGAGAAGGCTATAAGAAGATAGCAAAGCGTTTTTGGATGTCAATATCCTCTGTTCGGAATGTAATTAAGAAATGGCAGTCATCAGGAACAGTGGAAGTTAAAGCAAGATCTGGAAGACCAAGAAAAATATCAGACAGAATAGCTTGCAGGATTGTGAGAAAAACAATTCAAAACCCAGTTTGACTGCACGATCCCTCCAGAAAGATCTGGCAGACACTGGAGTTGTGGTACACTATTCCACTATAAAGAGATACTTGTACAAATATGGTCTTCATGGAAGAGTCATCGGAAGAAAACCTCTTCTACATCCTCACCACAAAAATCAGCGTTTGAACTTTGCAAACACACCTACAAATGAACATATAGACAAGCCTGATGCATTTTGGAAACAAGTTTTGTGGACCGATGAGGTTAAAATTGAACTTTTTGGCCAGAATGAGCAAAGGTACATTTGGAGAAGAAGGGGCACAGAATTTAATGAAAATAACCTCCAACTGTTAAGCATGGGGGTGGATCAATCATGCTTTGGGGTTGTATTGCAGCCAGTGGCACAGGGAACATCTCATGAGTAGAAGGAAAAGTGGATTCAATAAAATTTCAGCAAATTTCGGATGGTGACTTGATGCCATCTGTGAAAAAGCTGAAGTTAAAGAGAAGATGGCTTCTGCAAATGGATAATGATCCTAAACACACCTCGAAATCCACGGGATATTACATCAAGAGGCGTAAACTGAAGGTTTTGCCATGGCCTTCACAATCTCCTGACCTCAACATAATTAAAAATCTGTGGATAGACCTTAAAAGATCAGTGCCTGACGGACAGCCCAGAAATCTCAAAGAACTGGAAGACTTTAGTATGGAAGAATGGGCAAAGATACCTCAAACAAGAATTAAAAGACTCTTGGCTGGCTACAAAAAGCGTTTACAAGCTGTGACACTTGCCAAAGGGGGCAGTACAAGATATTAACTCTGCAGGTTGCCCAAACTTTTGCAGACACCATTTTTTTGTTTTCTGTTATTTTGAAAGTGTCAATAATGGAAATAAAATCTAACTTTTGTTGACATATTATAAGAATGTCTAATCTGTAATTTGATGCCTTTTGGAGATTTTTCCATCTTTCCTTGGCTTCTTTATGCACATTAATACAAATTTTTACCTGGGGTGCCCAAACTTTCGACCCCTATTGTATATGTGTTCCAACTCAGGAGTCTATCAAATATATAGAGTTAGGACTGCAGTACACTGGGGTGCAGTGACACAGCTTATGCATGTATTTGCAAATGTGTGAAAACTAAATCATTTGCTTTTAATGTGAGATGTTATACAAGGTCAATTTGGTTTGTTAAGGCTGCTGGTAAGTAAGCTGGGACATTTTTTTGTTGATTTCTCCATATACAGCACCCTATACCCACAGTTAATCCAGAGGTAGGCAACAAAAATCAATAAAGCATGGTCCAATTCTTCCTAATCCCCCATTAGGCAATCAGATAGTTCCTGGATCAACTACCCAGTGGCGTTCCAACAGGGGGGCGGAGGGGGGGTCGGTCCGCCCCGGGTGCCACACATTGGGGGGTGTCAGGGAGCACCAGGGTGTCACCTGCTTGAGGAGTGACACCCAGGGCCGGCAGCCAGACTGTCACCGCCGCTCACTGACATAGGAGAGTGGAGTGGGAGGCAGTGCGTCTGAAGCAGAATAGGGGAGAGAGAATCACTAGCCCTGAATAAACAGGGGGAACTGCAGGAGATAACTTTCTAAGTTAATGAGCAGGTGATTGGTTGCTAGGACCCCCTAGCAACCAATCACCTGCTGTTAACTAGCAAAGTTATCTCCTGCAGTTCCTGCTGTTTCTTCAGGGCTAGTGATTCTCTCTCCCCTATTCTGCTTCAGACACACTGCCTTCTGCTCCGCTCTCCTCCTAATAAGGCCTCCCAATCTGAAGGAGGAGGAGGAGCTGTTGCAATTTGAATGACAATTGCGCGGTCATGCAACACTGTACCTAAACCAAATTTGTGTCATTTTTTTCCCCACAAATAGAGCTTTCTTTTGGTGGTATTTGATCACCGTCAGGTTTTTTCTTTTTTGGTGCACAAATAAAAAAAGACTGAAAAGTTTGAAAAAAAAAAAAAGTTTTTTTGTTTAGGTTATAAAATTTTGTAAATAGATATGTTTTTTCCTGCACTGATGAGCACTGATGATGCCGCACTGACAGGCACTGATGAGGAGACACTGATGGGGTGGCACTGATGGGGTGGCACTGATATGCAGCACTGATGGGCACTGATAGGTAGCACTGATATGCAGCACTGATGGGCACTGATATGTGGCACTGATAGATAGCACTGATATGCAGCATTGGTGGGCACTGATAGGCAGCGCTGATGGGCACTGATAGGCAGCACTGATGGGCACTGATTGGCGGCACTGATGGGCACTGATAGGTGGCACTGTTGGGCGGCACTGATCGGCACTGATGGGGGGCACTGATGGGCACTGATAGGCGGCACTGGTGGGCAGTAATGGGCACTGATGGGCGGCACTGATAGATGGCAATAACGGCACTGGTGGGCAGCACTGATAGATGGCATTGGTGGGCAACACTGATAGGGAGGGCACTGGGGGGCTCTCTGAGCCCTGCTTGCCATCCCTGGTGGCCATCCCTGGTGGTCATGGGTGAGGATAGAAAGTATTCTCATGCTCGGTGCCCAGTGACAGCAGTCATCATCCCTAATCAATATGTACAAAAAGAATTCCCCTTAATGGTATGGGACTATAAATGCCGCTGAACACTGTATACTATATAAAAAATAATCTTTATTAATACAAAGGGACAAATCATGAAAACACAATATTGTGAAAAACACAAATACACATACAGGGCATTAAAATTGCATGCATTTGACAGACCGAATACCGAACCAAGATGTGGACACTCAGGTACATAGGGCAATCATGGAACCGGAACCGACCCTACTCGTTTCGGGCGTGGAAGCCCTTCCTCAGGGGTCACCCAAAGTTACCAGATAGAGCACCTAGTGTATCTAGAAAAGTAAAGCGATTTAATAATTTGTAAAGCAAATATCTATGTAGCTGCATATCGCCTAGTATATCTAGGAAAACAAGAATGCTTCGATATACTTTCAAACAGACATTTGTACAATTATATATTCACAAGCCGACAGTTGTATACTCTGTCTTCTAGTATAAGCTCTATGTAAATCAACCTACCCTTTGTGTCCAACCAATGGATTGGATCGGTCTGTCGGATAAAAACGGTATTGCTACCGTGTGGAGGGATGCCCAAGTTTTCCCAAAGCCCGTGCAGGGCAGAGAACTCCGTGAGAATATCGAGAGTATAGTAGCAGTAGCTGCCCGGAGGGACCAACAGGGCACCACGATGACCAGTCAGTAGTGGCTCAACATGGACCGCTCACATGTAGAAGGGTATAATTGTTTGTGATACCTAATGCAAAAAATATGAAAGTACAAAACACCAGTGTTGGAATAGCCAGGGATAATAATTCCCAGTGAATTTGTCTTTGACCCCTTTAAAGACCATGAAGACATTTACCTTGAGTATATGAAGTGAATGTGACCAACAAAGGGTCAAATGAAGTAGATATAATATAGATCTTATGTTGGCGTAGTCAACATTGTGAAGGTGGTCTGAAAGATATTAAGGGGGGTATAGAGGCTATTAAAACCCCAATAAATTGCAAAAGTGCAAATGAGAAAAGAGGAGGTGTGGTGAAGTCAAAATCCAAGGTTCATGCAGAGAAACCAAGAAGTCCATGCACAACACATAATAGTGCAAACAAAAAATAAAGTGCAAGGAAAGTGCATAAGATACAGATGCATATGACATGCACACGATAGAGGGCATGGAGGCACGGGTGCCTGAATTTGTTCATAATATGCAGCATAATAGTATGCTGTATTGTCACATTAACATGAATTACAGATAGTCAGAGAGGAATAACTCAAACTGTCCACATCAATGTATGCCATAAAGATATGGCCAGACAATCGTGGGCAATCCAGGATTAAATCTCAGGCAATGTGCATACATGGCCCCCTACAGGTAAAGCGTGCCACATAGCTGTGTGATGATGTAAGGATAAGCGTGATAAGATGTAAGTGTTGAAAAGAAGTGTATAGAGCAAATGCCGGAAAAGAGGATGTGTGATAAATGGGGAAATACATGATGAATAATAATAAAGGACATAGAGCAAATGGTACAGGTCGTCAGCATGCAAGAGTAAAATAAAAGACATGGTGATAAAAAGCCGAGTTAGTGATACAATAACATGCAGTAAAGAAAATTCTGACACTTACTATTCCTGGGTGTTCATGGGCTTGGCATCCTCTGCGGATAGCCATAAGCCCAGACTATTTAAAGAGCATCGCATGACGCCGGCGCCTGCGCAGTGGCGACACGTGACGTCAGTGCGAGCGGTCCTGAGAGCCTATCTGGTCATCCGCCCGGAGAGCGCGGGCCCCGCCCATCCCGGAAGGAGAAACCAGCTGCTCAGGAAGAGAGCTGGAGTAAGTGGGGAGCCAGCACAGCTAGCGCCCCCTACCCGCGCCGGGGGAGCCTGCAACCAACAAGGCAGCAAAAGTAAAACCAGCGGAACGCTGGTGAGCAAAGAGGAATAAGCAGAAAAAGTATGGGAGAAGGAAAAGAAATGGAAAGAAAAAAAGAAAAAGGAAGAAAGAGGAAAGGAAAAAGAAAAAAAGGGGGAGAGAAGGGGAGAAGAAAAAAGGAGAAGACATAGGTGGGCAGGGAGAAAGAAACCCCGAAAAATGAAATATATAAAGTAATTATATGCTTGTCCATCACGGTGGCACAGTATTGGTCTCTCAATTGCATGTTACAGCCAATGTACAGAAAATGAGCAAAGCTTATATAAATAACTAAGACCGTATTTTTACACCATATACTAGCCAGAAGGAACCATTAGCCCATCGTATAGGATAGTATTAAACCCTGCATATAATTGAATCAAAACATGTCAGATCATACACAAGGAATACATAGCATATTGTATGAATATATTATAATGCATATAAAATATATGACAGAAATTTTGGATAAGCCATTATCACACAGAATGGGATGCGCAATATAGGTATCATAGTGATGTCAGGCTATCTTGATAAGAAGTCCTGAGCGTAAATATTGTGTCATAGACCCAACCTTTAACCCCACAAGGTTGTATGATGCTGTTCAACTCTACCCCAGAACATCTACATGGGCAATCTAGTGGGCAATACAGCCTATTTTAGAGGGGGGGGGGAGGGGGGGGGTTTTGTGTACTTACTCTTAGTTGGAAGTATAGTCATGATCATTGTTCCCAGCCACCCGAGGAGAAGCCCTCCAGAAATGGCCTGAAACTGATCACGTCATTCAGGCATTTAAGTGGTGGCATTTAAGTCCAGGATCCAACGTGTTTCCCGCTGTAGAAGGGTCTTATTCCAGTCCCCACCGCGGGGACTGGGGTGGACCCTGTCCAGAGCGAAAAACTTTGGAACCGGAGGAATACCTGTATGCATGTCTCGTACATGTCTACCAAGTGGCAGATCCGGATCACGTTTTTGCATACTTAATACATGTCGGTAGATACGTTTATGAAAGGGCAGCTGGGTTTTCCCTACATAGTAGGACCCACATGGACAGGAGAGTAAGTACACCACCCCTGCCGTTTTACAATTAACAAAGTGATGTGCCTTAAATGTCTTTCCATTGGGGAGACGAATGTTAGAGTCTCTATTAATATACTGGCAATAGTTGCACCCTCTGCATGTAAATGTTCCGAATCTTTTGCAGGGGTCTTTTTATACCCTTCAGTCAGTACCTTCGTATTCGCAGAAATTGCTCAAACGACACACAATTTAAAATTGAGGCCAACAACCTGAGGGCGCGTCTACGCGAAAGAGGTTATTCTAAAACTTGCCTCAAAAAAGCGTTCAATAGAGCAAACTCTTTCACGCGACAAGAACTGCTGTTTAAAAACAAGAAAAAAACTAAATTAGGCATTGTAGATGCGAATCTTCCTCGCATTATAATGCAATATTCGGAACAGCATCAACAGGTACTTAAAGCGATTCAAAAATATTGGCATATGTTGAGTTGCGACCCTAATATCAGCCCACATATTACACAGAGACCGGCTATTACGTATCGTAGAACTAAAGCTTTGAAAGACTACCTCACACGGAGTGAATTTGTTGGCAAATACCGTAAAGACCCCTGCAAAAGATTCGGAACATTTACATGCGGAGGGTGCAACTATTGCCAGTATATTAATAGAGACTCTAACATTCGTCTCCCCAATGGAAAGACATTTAAGGCACATCACTTTGTTAATTGTAAAACGGCAGGGGTGGTGTACTTACTCTCCTGTCCATGTGGGTCCTACTATGTAGGGAAAACCCAGCTGCCCTTTCATAAACGTATCTACCGACATGTATTAAGTATGCAAAAACGTGATCCGGATCTGCCACTTGGTAGACATGTACGAGACATGCATACAGGTATTCCTCCGGTTCCAAAGTTTTTCGCTCTGGACAGGGTCCACCCCAGTCCCCGCGGTGGGGACTGGAATAAGACCCTTCTACAGCGGGAAACACGTTGGATCCTGGACTTAAATGCCACCACAGCCCCGGGCCTGAATGACGTGATCAGTTTCAGGCCATTTCTGGAGGGCTTCTCCTCGGGTGGCTGGGAACAATGATCATGACTATACTTCCAACTAAGAGTAAGTACACAAACCCCCCCCCCCTCTAAAATAGGCTGTATTGCCCACTAGATTGCCCATGTAGATGTTCTGGGGTAGAGTTGAACAGCATCATACAACCTTGTGGGGTTAAAGGTTGGGTCTATGACACAATATTTACGCTCAGGACTTCTTATCAAGATAGCCTGACATCACTATGATACCTATATTGCGCATCCCATTCTGTGTGATAATGGCTTATCCAAAATTTCTGTCATATATTTTATATGCATTATAATATATTCATACAATATGCTATGTATTCCTTGTGTATGATCTGACATGTTTTGATTCAATTATATGCAGGGTTTAATACTATCCTATACGATGGTCTAATGGTTCCTTCTGGCTAGTATATGGTGTAAAAATACGGTCTTAGTTATTTATATAAGCTTTGCTCATTTTCTGTACATTGGCTGTAACATGCAATTGAGAGACCAATACTGTGCCACCGTGATGGACAAGCATATAATTACTTTATATATTTCATCTTTCGGGGTTTCTTTCTCCCTGCCCACCTATGTCTTCTCCTTTTTTCTTCTCCCCTTCTCTCCCCCTTTTTTTCTTTTTCCTTTCCTCTTTCTTCCTTTTTCTTTTTTCTTTCCATTTCTTTTCCTTCTCCCATACTTTTTCTGCTTATTCCTCTTTGCTCACCAGCGTTCCGCTGGTTTTACTTTTGCTGCCTTGTTGGTTGCAGGCTCCCCCGGCGCGGGTAGGGGGCGCTAGCTGTGCTGGCTCCCCACTTACTCCAGCTCTCTTCCTGAGCAGCTGGTTTCCCGCGTCGGTGCCCGTGGAACGCGGACCCGGCCTCTCCTTCCGGGATGGGCGGGGCCCGCGCTCTCCGGGCGGATGACCAGATAGGCTCTCAGGACCGCTTGCAATGACGTCACGTGTCGCCACTGCGCAGGCGCCGGCGTCATGCGATGCTCTTTAAATAGTCTGGGCTTATGGCTATCCGCAGAGGATGCCAAGCCTATGAACACCCAGGGATAGTAAGTGTCAGAATTTTCTTTACTGCATGTTATTGTATCACTAACTCGGCTTTTTATCACCATGTCTTTTATTTTACTCTTGCATGCTGACGACCTGTACCATTTGCTCTATGTCCTTTATTATTATTCATCATGTATTTCCCCATTTATCACACATCCTCTTTTCCGGCATTTGCTCTATACACTTCTTTTCAACACTTACATCTTATCACGCTTATCCTTACATCATCACACAGCTATGTGGCACGCTTTACCTGTAGGGGGCCATGTATGCACATTGCCTGAGATTTAATCCTGGATTGCCCACGATTGTCTGGCCATATCTTTATGGCATACATTGATGTGGACAGTTTGAGTTATTCCTCTCTGACTACCTGTAAGTCATGTTAATGTGACAATACAGCATACTATTATGCTGCATATTATGAACAAATTCAGGCACCCGTGCCTCCATGCCCTCTATCGTGTGCATGTCATATGCATCTGTATCTTATGCACTTTCCTTGCACTTTATTTTTTGTTTGCACTATTATGTGTTGTGCATGGACTTCTTGGTTTCTCTGCATGAACCTGGGATTTTGACTTCACCACACCTCCTCTTTTCTCATTTGCACTTTTGCAATTTATTGGGGTTTTAATAGCCTCTATACCCCCCTTAATATCTTTCAGACCACCTTCACAATGTTGACTACGCCAACATAAGATCTATATTATATCTACTTCATTTGACCCTTTGTTGGTCACATTCACTTCATATACTCAAGGTAAATGTCTTCATGGTCTTTAAAGGGGTCAAAGACAAATTCACAGGGAATTATTATCCCTGGCTATTCCAACACTGGTGTTTTGTACTTTCATATTTTTTGCATTAGGTATCACAAACAATTATACCCTTCTACATGTGAGCGGTCCATGTTGAGCCACTACTGACTGGTCATCGTGGTGCCCTGTTGGTCCCTCCGGGCAGCTACTGCTACTATACTCTCGATATTCTCACGGAGTTCTCTGCCCTGCACGGGCTTTGGGAAAACTTGGGCATCCCTCCACACGGTAGCAATACCGTTTTTATCCGACAGACCGATCCAATCCATTGGTTGGACACAAAGGGTAGGTTGATTTACATAGAGCTTATACTAGAAGACAGAGTATACAACTGTCGGCTTGTGAATATATAATTGTACAAATGTCTGTTTGAAAGTATATCGAAGCATTCTTGTTTTCCTAGATATACTAGGCGATATGCAGCTACATAGATATTTGCTTTACAAATTATTAAATCGCTTTACTTTTCTAGATACACTAGGTGCTCTATCTGGTAACTTTGGGTGACCCCTGAGGAAGGGCTTCCACGCCCGAAACGAGTAGGGTCGGTTCCGGTTCCATGATTGCCCTATGTACCTGAGTGTCCACATCTTGGTTCGGTATTCGGTCTGTCAAATGCATGCAATTTTAATGCCCTGTATGTGTATTTGTGTTTTTCACAATATTGTGTTTTCATGATTTGTCCCTTTGTATTAATAAAGATTATTTTTTATATAGTATACAGTGTTCAGCGGCATTTATAGTCCCATACCATTAAGGGGAATTCTTTTTGTACATGGTGGTCATGGGTAAGCATCCCTGGTGGCTTAGTGGCACCCCTCCCCCCCCAAGGCTGTACTGGTAATCAATCATCTGATTACCAGCACAGACCCCCCCTGTGATCAGTGAGTAATTAGAAATACTCACTGATCACCCCAGCAGCAGCACCGATCCTCTTCTCTTCTCCTCACTGACAGGATCTGTCAGGAGGAGAAGAGATCGAAGCCGTTACAACGGCTCTATTTACATTACATGACGGCTGTGATTGGACACAGCCGTCATGTGATCAGGAGGGCCAATCACAGGGCCCTCCTGCCGAATGATGTTGCTCTGTGTCCGAGGGACACAGGCACATCGAGATCGCGCCGCTGCGCGTGCCCGCGGTGGCGCGATCTCTCTCCTTCTGAAGGACGTTCCGGAACGTCCATTCAGAAGGACGAGACTCCCACCCGGCCGTATATTTACAATGGCCCGGGTGGGAGGTGGTTAAAGGCCTGTCATTTCTTACAGGACAAGTTCATGTCTCAATTGGTGCATTCCCCGACTAGAAAGAATGAAGGCCCCTTGAACCTCCTTTAGGGAAAGGGAGCCTTGACTGCTGGAAGCATGGCATCACTATGGGTGTGAACCTAAAAGAGAAGTTAAATAGCTCCCTTGGGATTGGCTACAAATACCTGAGGTGATTGGGCGGAGCCTGAACCCTAGGAAAAGGCTACGCTGGGGCACATCCAACTGCTCTGAGGAGATTCAGCTTTGCTAGATATATTAATTACGAATGATCCAAGTCTGATCTCAGAAGTGGAAATACGGGACAACTCGGGATCTAGCGATCACAGGATGATCACATTTAGCATAAATCATAGAAAAAGGAGGCACAAGGGTAGCACAAGAACAACTGAGCATACTTTCGTGAACTGTGCTCAATACTAAGTGACATCAATTGGGACCAATTCCTAGAAACATTGATAATGGAAGAAAAATGGGAAAGCTTTAGGAATATGTTAAACAAAGGTATAGGGGGATAGCATATGTAGAGGTAAGTCAAAGAGAAGAGAGTTGCAGTAGTCGAGGCGAGGGATAATCAGGGAGTGAACTAGGAACTTTGTTGTGTCATTGGTTGCAAAGGAGCGTATTTTGGAGATTTTGCAAAAGCATTCGTTACAAATCCCCATAAACGCTTAATCTACAAGCTAAGGTCTGCAGTCATGGACCATAGGGTTGTTCTTGGATAGAAAACTGGTTATAGGGGCATGTCCAAAGGGTGGTGATAAATAACCTGTACTCAGACTGGTCTGGAGTGGTAAGTGGGGTACTCTGGCTTGGGACTAACTCTGTTTAATTTATTCATAAATGATATAGAGGATGGGATAAATAGCTCAATCTCAGCTTTTGCAGAACGACTCAAAAATAAGCAGGGCAATAACTTCACATCAGGATATAGAAATTTTACAGAAAGACCTGAATAAAATAATGGGGTGGGCAAACACATGGCAAATTAAGTTTAATGTGGAGAAATGTAAAGTAATGCACTTGGGGGCATTACTAAAAACATAAAACGCAAACTACTCACTAGAGGGAGGGCCTCTGGGGAAATTTAGGATGGAGAAAGATCTGGGGGTCTAGTAGAACACAGACTGAGCAATAGCATGCAATGTCAAGCTGAAGCTACCAAAGCTGGCAGGATTTTAGCATGCATAAAAAAAGGGGTTATAGTCTTGAGATAAAACTATAATCCCGACACTTTATAAATCTCTGGTTAGGCCACATTTGGAAAATTCCGTCCTGTTCTGGTCACCGGTCCTCAGAAGGTATGTGCTGAGAGTCCAAAGAGGGTCAACAAAAGTAACAAGGGGACTGGAGAACCTCAATTACGAGGATCGATTAAAAGCACTAAATTTATTCTCGCTGGAGAGGAGACTCTTGAGAGGGGATATGATAGCTATTTACAAATACCTCAATGGTGATCTCAGCGTAGCAAAAAAACTATTCAGTCTCAGGGAGTGTGAGAGGACATGGGGCCATACAATAAGATTGGAGGAGAAGTGGTTTAACCTTAAGCTCCACAGGGGGGTTTTCACTGTCAGAAAGATGAGGATATGGAACAATTGGTGGTGTCAGTGGGAAGTAAGGATATTTTTAAAAGATTCTTGGACGTGAATTGTAAAGAACACAACTGGCACAGGTTGAACTGGATAGACTATTGTCTTTATTCAACCTTACTTACTATTCAATTGTGTATCACAATACACCATGACCTTTAAAAACACCCACCTTTTAGCATGCCACCAATTACTGCAGCACCAGGGTACACTTTGTGTGGTACATTTTTTAGCCCACAGGAGGCTGTCCCTACTATGAAACAACTAGTATGTTGTGTTTTCCCCTAGTCCCAAAGTTCCTGGTCTGCTCCTGCCCAGAAGAGTGATTGGGACAGGGTTGAACCATTTACATTATAGCCAGACTAACTCTCGTATTGCAAACAGATTATTATTTCTGGCATGTATTTTCGCCAGACAGCAGCTATCAGTAGATTTGCACATCATGTCAAGTTATTTGTTCTTTTAACATTTTGTTTGTGCTACTTTAGAAAACCTTATCTAATCCAGAAAGACATTTTAATTAACCAGGGACTTGACAGTTGCCTAGTCACGTTAAATGAACAGATTTCCAGGTAACAGAACTAAATCCAATGTTTATGTAAAAAAAAAAGAAGAAAAAAAGAAAAATGAGTTTCTTGCTTTCAGAGGCAGTTTATAGCAGGCAGGAAGGGTTAGTATGTGCTGTATCCCCTTCCTTTGCTGTGCACTGTTCTGTATTCCATCCGTAGCAGATCTACCTCCAAACAGAGAAATGAAATGCGTACCAGTTAAGAAAAAGGGGGAGGGAAAGGTGGAAACATCAACTGGTGTTCTATGGGAAATGAACTGACAATTTCAGGACTGCTTGATTCTGTTAATTAAAAAAAGGAGTGGGGAGCAGAGGAAAAAAGATGGAGAGTTGAATGTATCTTCTCTAGCAGCGTGTGCGCTGGCTACTTTATTATTTTGTGAGATGCCCTTCTGTGCCTCCCTGCACAATCTGATGCCAGATTTTCTAGACGTAAACAGTGATTCTAGAAAGTAAGAAAGGAAACCTGCAAGATGTAAGGAGGGAAATGGAAAAAGACGGTAATGAGTAGTGTATGTAAGGGATGAGTGGCGACTAGTCAGGGGACATGCTGTGCCCTTTTTGTGTAGGGTTTAGCTGCTATTAAAAACAAACTATTTTAAGTTAGCAGGTGTTGAGCATCTTTTAGCAGTTTTAAAACACCAATTTTCAGCTCAGTGCTGCACTTTCTACACCCAGGGGGAGCCCATAACATCTCTGTGCCTGCTGGAGGCAAACAAGTGATAGGGAATTAATAAATGCTATAGTGCCGCGGGTGGTGGTTGGAGGTGCGTCCAGGTGTTATCGCTCTTTGTACTGCATTTAGAAGTGGAAGGAAACAAGCACATGACATTTCAAAGAAGCAAATATTTACTGCATTTTGCTTTCACGGAGCCTGCTGATTTATTAAGGCACTAAATGATTGATGAATAATAACTGATGGATATTTAATTAAACAGAAAAAAACAAAACCATGAAAATGACCTTATTGCCAATGATGCCAACCTGTCATCCCAGGGGCTGTATGTAGCCTTCCCATGCCCCTATAGTTGTGTTTACACAGATATATATATATATATATATATATATATATATACACAGGGAATTTTTTCCTTCGCCCCCTACCTTCCTCCGAGCACTGACCCTTGGTTTCACCCCCCTACCCAGCTCCTAGTACAGACCCTTTTGGAGAATATAGGGCCAAGTATAATTTTGTAGTATGAAATTTGGCAATGATAGCAAGAAAAGCAATGAAATAGATCCCCCACAGCCAGCAGCAAAAGACCCAGCCAGCAGCAAAAGACCCCCCCTCTCCAGCAACAACAGATCCCCAGCAGCAACAACAGATCTCCCAACAGCTAGCCACAATGGACTCTCCAGCAGCCAGAAACAGCAGACCCCTCCCTAAACAGTAGATACCGGCCAGTCACAATTAACCCCCAGTTACAAAAGATCCTCCACCAGCAACAATAGATTGGCATGCAAAAATAGATCCCCTCCAGCAACAATAGATCCCCCAGCAGCAAGCATCAGTAGACCCTCCAGCACACCCAAGAACCCCTTGCCATGTCATACATTCAGTGCTGGAGGTGCCAGAACTGCGTTCCCCCGCATTCCCGCTGAAAAAAAGCCCTGTATATATATATATATATATATATATATGGATATAGATGAGTAAATATTTTATTATACCTTTTCATGTGACAACACTGAAGAAATGACACTATGCTGCAATGTAAAGTAGTAAGTGTACAGCTTGAATAACAGTGTAAATTTGCTGTCCCCTCAAAATAACTCCACACACAGCCATTAATGTCTAAACCACTGGCAACAAGAGTACACCCCTAGCACCCTAGCAAAAAATTTCCAAATTGGGCCCAAAGTGTCAATATTTTGTTTGGCCACCATTATATTTCAGCACTGCTTTAACCCTCTTGGGAATGGAGTTCACCAGAGCTTCACAGGTTGCCACTGGAGTCCTCTTCCACTCTTCCATGATGACATCACGGAGCTGGTGGAAGTGATGGTTTGGAAGTGATGGTTTGGCCCCCACAGAGCCCTAATCTTAACATTCTCAAATCTGTCTTGGATTGAAGAGACAGAAGGATTTGAGGCAGCCTGCATTCACAGGACACCTGTGGTTAGTTCTCCAAGATGTTTGGAACAATCTACCTGCCGAGTTGATTCAAAAACAAAGTGCAAGTGTAGAAATATTCTACACTTTTAATTCTAGAAGAATTAATGCTGTTTTAACCACTTAAGCCCCGGAGGATTTGGCTGCTCAAAGACCAGGCCCTATTTTGCGATTCGGCACTGCGTGACTTTAATGGACAATTGCGCAGTCGTGCAACGCTGTACCTAAACGAAATTGATGTCCTTTTTCCCCCACAAACAGAGCTTTCTTTTGGTGGTATTCAGTGGCGTACCAACGGGGGGGGCGGGGGGGGGCGGCCCGCCCCGCCCCGGGTGCCATGCACTAGGGGGTGTCAGCCGGTGTCCTGCCCGGCGTGTTCTGTCAGATCCTATCGCAGTGTGAAGGCAGCTGCAGTGGCAGCTCCTTCAGTCCGCGCTGCTGGCAGGGGGGGGGTGGGGCCTCGGTGGGAATAAGGGGGCGGGGTCTCGGCTGGAAGAAGGGGCGGGGCCTCGGCTGGAAGAAGGGGCGGGGCATCGGCGGGAAGAAGGGGGCGGAGCCTCAGCGGGAAGAAGGGACGCAGCCTCGGCGGGAAGAAGGGACGGAGCCTCAGTTGGGAGAAGGTGAGTGCCCAAGTGTAAAGTGGATAGGGAGGTAATTGGCGCTGCCAGATGTAATTACACAGTAAGTAAAGGGAAAAAAATTAGGGTGTGGTATGTCATATAAATATAATGAACCAATATTTAAAAAGCTAGTATGTGGTGCAATGCACAAATGCCCAATAATAAATATTAATAAATAGATAAATACATATAATGAATATGTGCAAGTGTTGTGACCTTATAAATAAATAAGTATATCATATAATAAACCAATATTCCGAAAAACCAATATATGATATAATGCACAGATGTCCATTGGATGTATTGTAAAGGGGTTCTATTGGGGGGGGGGGGCACTTGCATTGTAAGGGGGTTCTATTGGGGAGGGGGGGATGTATTGTAAAGGGGTTCTATTGGGGGCGTTGTATTGTAAAGGGGTTCTATTGGGGGGTTGTATTGTAAAGGGGTTCTATTGGGGGGGTCCAGAGGTACGGGGACTGTGTAATGTAAAGGGGTCCAGAGGTACGGGGGGCTGTGTAATGTAAAGGGGTCCAGGGGTACGGGGGCTGTGTAATGTAAAGGGGTACGGGGGCTGTGTAATGTAAAGGGGTACAGGGGCTGTGTAATATGACGGGGTACAGGGGTATGGAGGCTGTGTAATGTAACAGGGTCCAGGGGTACGGAGGCTGTGTAATGTGAAGGGGTCCAGGGGTACGGAGGCTGTGTAATGTAAAGGGGTCCAGGGGTACAGAGGCTGTGTAATGTAAAGGGGTCCAGGGGTACGGGGGCTGTGTAATGTAAAGGGGTCTGGGGGTTGTGTAATGTAAAGGGGGCCTTCCTACATTTTGCTGCAGTGCGTGGAGGCGCTACACGTGACACGTCAATGAGCGGTTCGTCGCCTACACGCCTGGGGGGGGGGGGCTGCCAGATATAGGATCCGCCCCGGGTGCCAAATGCTCTAGGTACGCCCCTGGTGGTATTTGATCACCTGTGCGATTTTTATTTTTTGCGCTATAAACAAAAAAATAGCTACAATTTTGAAAAAATAACAATATTTTTCACATTTTTTTATACAAAATCCCCCCCCCCCCCCCAAAAATGTAAAAATCTAAATTTTTAACATTTTAGGCCAATTTGTTTTCTGCTACATATTTTTGGTAAAAAAAAATCGCAATAAGCGTATTTTGATTGGTTTGCGCAAAAGTTATTGCGTTTACTATCTACAGGAAAGATTTATGTCATTTTTATTGTTTTGTTTTTTTTTACTAGTAATGGCGCCGATCTGCGATTTTTTTTGCGGGACTGCAACATTGCGGCAGACAGATCGGACCCTTGACTGACATTTTTGACAATTTTGGGGGTACCAGTGACATTACTACAGTAATCAGTGCTATAAATATGCACTGTTACTGTAAAAATGACACTGGCAGGGAAGGGGTTAACTTTATTGGTGATCAAGGGGTTAAATGTATCCCTAGGGGTGTGTTTATAACTGTGAGGGGACGTGGCTAGTGATGTAACCACAGAGACATATGATCCTACATAGCAGGATCGTATAGTCTCTGCACCAGGGAGAATGACAGACGGCTGTGTTTACATCAGCCGTCTGCCTTTCTCCCTCTTCTGAGCGGGATCGCGAGTGGCCGGTGGACATCGGAGCCACCGGTCACACGCGCGGGGATGCCCGTGAACGAGCGGGGGCAGGAGCGCGCCTCCGACGGCGCACGCTCGCCCCCTACAGGCTCCTGGGCGAGCGACATAGCCCTACGTCGGTTTGCCCAGAGCCGCTGACTGCCGCAGTAAATATACTGATGGCATTCGGCAAGTGGTTAAAGGCAAAAGGTGGTCACACCAAATATTGATTTGATTTGAATTTCTCTTCTGTTCATTTGCTTTCCATTTTGGTAATTGATAAGAAATAAACTATTTCAGTCAGGGACTGGTCAGCACGGGCACATTAGCACTGCACTATAAGCTTTGATGCAATAATTACAGGAATGATTACAGTAAGTAAAAGTGTACTGGTGTTTAACAGCTTGGTTGGTAAGAATTGTTAAACCTTTCCAAGGCAGCATTAAACCAGTTTAATCCAAAAGTTAAGTTAAAGTTAAATCCTAAAATTGTTTTATTTTTGAAAAAATAACTTTTCTCAGGTTTATATTGCTTCTTGCAAACCCATAATAGGGAGAATTCCCCCACTTTTCATCCATGTGACACTAAGACAGCAAATGAGAGGAAAAGGTATCATTAGGACAGGAAAATAAAAAAAGAAATAAAAATGTGACAGAAGGTCTCAGCAATAAAAACCTGATAGGAGTTTAAGTTTGCACTAGTGCTGCTGCATACCCATGCGTTTTTTTTTAATGTGTTTTTTTAGTGCATTTTCATGTGGTTTTACTTGTGTTTTTTATGCATTTTCATATTTCATTATTTATTTATTTTTTTGTAGGAGAAATCCTGCCAAACGTACACTAAAATTGCATGTATATGCATCTTCCCTGTGCTCCCAAAGCAGTCTATGGGGCCAAAAACACACTATACTGCACCAAAAGAAGCACCTTCATCTTTTCAAAAATCACACGGCTCCATGTTGCATTAATGTGAAAAGTCAGCATAGAGAATAATGTGATTTCCTTGGTCATGCATTGCAGCGCAACAGCATATGCAGAAGAAAGTTCAGATATTCATTTCAATATCCCTTGAGTTCCATTAAAGTGGTTCTAAAGCTAAAATGTTGTTTACCTTAACGCATTTCCTGGATTAAAGTAAAAAAAGTTTTAAGACTTTCTGTGCTCCCCTTAATCCCTAAATATTTACCTCACTAGAGGTGTCCTGCATTCTTCTCTTCTCTCTCACTCTTCACACAGGGACTGCCATTGGCTTCTGCTGCTATCAGTCAAATCTTATGAGGAGGAAGCAGGGGGCATAGCCGAACCGCACTGTGTGTATCAGTATTCGCACACAGCCCATTGCGGGATCGAGCCTGCACATCTGCCCCCCACAGCAAGTGGCTTGATATGAGGGATAGATGTAGAAGAGGAGGAGCAGACAGAGATGGATGGATACCCCAGAAGAGGTGGTTTGGGGCTGCACAGAGCCTATGAGTATAACAGGTTTGTTATTTCAGGAAAAATTATACAGTATATGCCTTTAGAACCGCTTTAACAATGGGATTTTCGAAGTTAAATGTGTAGTAAATATTTTCTGTTTTAATGTGGCCCAGCTATATTTATTCAGTTTAATCTTACCACATTAAACCAAAGTAACTGACAATGCTTGCAATAGGAAAACATGCAAGCTAGATATGCAAACCTAATGTATTATACATATGTGTATCTGGTAAATATACCACTGAAGAGTTTTGTTATACTGTATATGTGCAATAAGTGGCAAAAATACCTATGGATTCTGCCAGAAATCCAGTGCTTTCCTTTGTCCTGTGTATTCTTCAGTATTTTCACAAACAGTATTATCAGCCCTGGTTAACATCGAAGAGGTTACTTCTGAACAAAAAAGATACCCCCCCTATAAAATGGGGATATTGAGGGGAAGATGTGTTATGTAGTCTTAAAGCTGAACACCAGGAATTCAGCCGCTTTATAAATTGTGTCTACTATGGGTTAAGCTTTACAAGGTGCATGCCACCTTATGGACTTACCTCTTTAACCACTTAAGCCCCAGAAGATTTTACCCCCTTCCTGACCAGGGCCTATTTTGCGATTCGGCACTGCGTGAATTTAACGGACAATTGCGTGGTCGTGCGACGCTGTACCTTAACGAATTTGGCATCCTTTTTTTCCCACAAACAAAGCTTTCTTTTGGTGGTATTTGATCACCTGTGCGATTTTTTGATCATGCGCTATAAACAAAAAAAGAGCGTAAATTTTGCAAAAATAACAATATTTTTCACATTTTTTTATATGAAATTCCCCCAAAAAAATGTAAAAATCAAAATTTTTTAACATTTTAGGCCAATTTTTTTTTACCATATGTTTGGTAAAAAAACAATTGCAAAAAGCGTATTTTGATTGGTTTGCGCAAAAGTTATTGCGTTTACTAACAAAGGGAAAGATTTTTGTCATTTTTGTTGTTTTTTTTTAACGCGTAATGGTGGCGATCTGCGATTTTTTTTGCGGGACTGCGACGTTGGGGCGGACAGATCGGACCCCTGACTGACATTTTTTACACTTTTGGGGTTACCAGTGACATTACTACAGTAATCAGTGCTATACATATGCACTGTTACTGTAAAAATGACACTGGCAGTGAAGGAGTTAACTGTATTGGAGAGGGAGGGGTTAAGTGTGTCCTAGGGGCGTGTCTCTAACTGTGATTGGCTGTGGCTGTGTGTGTAAGAACAATGATCAACGGTCCTACATAGTAGAACCGTTTGATCACCATTCTTACACAGGGAGAACTGACAGGCGGCTTTCTTTACACTAACCGCCTGCCTTTCTCCCACTGTCACGGATGATCGCGAGTGCCCGGCGGACATCGGGTCCACCCGACACATGCGCGGGGGGGTCCGTGACCGAGCGGGAGCGCGCATCTGGCGGTGCACGCTCGCTCCCAAAACCCTTACAGGCTAGCGATGTAGTCCTACGTTGCTCTGCCTGTGAGGGGCTGACTGCCGACGTAAATAGTCGTGCGGCAGTCGTCAAGTGGTTAAAGCAGTTCTTCACTCTAGAAAAATAAATGAAAATCGGGAGCTACAAATCCTGTAGCTGCTGACTTTTACGTGTCCAGGGATCCAGCGGCATCCCCACCCAGGCTAGTTCTTTACTAGCCTTTGGGTTCCCGGTGCCCGCATCTTAACTGTGGGCAGCCAGCTGTGCTGCTTGGGGTTTCACAGCTGGCTGCCAACTGTGCATGTACTTTGTGGATGGTTCCCGCAGTCTTCTCGGACCTGTGATGTGTCTCAGAAGACTTTGGGGGGGGGGACAGGAGAACTTCTGCTCAGGTCATATCTAGGCGATTTGAGTGGAAGTGGGAGTGGGCACCTGTCAAAACTAGATACATAAAAGCCCCCCCCCCCCGTAAAAAAAAAATATTTGCTAAATGTGTGGCAGAGGAGATGGGGAGGACTTAAGGAGGAACTTTCCCTTTTAGGTAAAGCTCTGCTTTAATTTACTTTTTACATTTTTACTAAGTGCCGGTGGAATAGCTATGTCTGTACTTCCATCACTCCACCACTGGACATTCTGGTCTCAGCTTCAGCAGCTGCAGCCACTTACATTGACTGTAAGTGGCTTTATACAGGGCGGGGGTGGGTGTGAAAGGGTGTTTAAGCAGTGGGGCTGGGGCTAAAAGCAGATCACAGTCCTTTATAGCCATGCCCTCTACTCTCTGTGCCATCCTTTAGTTCCTGAACCCTCCCTAGCATAAACAGTGTTTCCGCTGTAGCTGCCTGTCACAAATGCAGCTGCAGGGGAGACACAGAAAGAATAATGGCTTTCTTCTTTTCTTCTCCCTGGGCCTCTTCCCAGTGCTTGGGATACTGCAGCTCCAGTTCTTCCCCTCGTATTCCTATTCCCTGATCCACTATGAATGGGGCTATGAATGGCTGTAACTTAGCTCTTCCTACTGGACCAGGGAAAAGAAGAGTGAGAAGTTTGAGAAGAAGAACTGAAACTAGAGTACTGTAAAGAGTCCAGAGAGAAGGAAAATATAAGTAAACAATGCAGAAGTGAGACAGACAGTCACGTACTACTGCATTCTGTACTCTGTGTCTCTACTGAACTCTGTAGTAAGTGATTCAGAGCTCAGAAGTGAGATCAATAGGAAGTGAGGCAGATCTGGTTCCAGGGTCAGTAGTAAGTACTAGAAACTTCAGGGGTCAGTAGAAATTAACTAAGAGTTCAGAGGTCATTAAGAATAAAAGGTCAGCTTGGCTTTCGGACTAATACAGCACAGGGTTCTGGCAGTTTTTGTGTGGGTTAGCTGCACTTTGCCATGGAATTCTATTATGTCCCATGGTTTTGATGTGCTTTCAGAAAGCACACCAAAACCACGATTTCAGTTTTTGGTTTCAGAAAGCTCACCAAAAATACATGACATAATAGAAGTCTATTGAAAAGTGCAGCTAACCCACACAAAAACTGTGGGTACACTTGCTGCCTGCATCCATGGTGAGGGAAAAGTGCCCTGCATCAGTGTAATATCACCATACTAGGGAAGGGAAGACCTAATGCATATTTTAGGTATACAGAAAGGCTTCTGGTATATTTAACTATGTCCCTTTAGGCCCTCCCACTGTAAACACAATTTGGCCACACCCACGGTTTGCCATGGCATTGGGCTTTGAGCCTTGGTTTGCACAACTATGTAAACAGCTTTTTCTTCAGAGAAGAAACAGATAGGAATCTGCAACAAAATTTGTTAAAATGCTTGCAACGCACATTAAAGCGGAAGTATACCCATTGATTCGATAGTTTCTAAAAACAGTTAACATTCCCGGCATGCCGGAAATGCTAGCTGTCACATTGGTTGTGCTCTCAACCAAACTGTCAAACCATCCAATGGGGCTGGTGTCCAGAGATGTATAGTAACGAAGTAGAACTACTTAAGTACTGTACTTAAGTACCGAAATGCGGTATCTGTACTTTCCTAGAGTAGAATTTTTTTCTCCTACTTCTACTTTTACTTCACTACATTTTTTCGATGATTTCGATACTTCTACTCAAGTATTTTTTTCTTGTGCTGCATAGTTACTCGTTACTTTTAAAAAAATTACCACTGCCAGAACAGTAGATGGCAGGTTGCATAAAGCTCAAAAAAATGTGCATAATGTCATTTGTAAATCAGCGCATACGAAAATAAAGGCTGTGTATAATAAAAGCTGCTATACCAAATCTTTCCATTAAAAAGAAAATATGAAACAAACAAATAAATTGTGCTACAGCGCTTAAAGTGCATCAAGAAACTACTAACAAACACAGGTTAATCATTTGAATAAATCATTTGAAATAATAAAAAACAATATGATGTTCAAACTTGTGACTTCTTTCTTTAACTACATAACACAGTACTTGTACTTCTACTTTCAGTACTTGAGTAGAAATTTTTTTTCAAAACTACTGGTACTTTTTACTTTTAGTACTTAAGTAGCAAATTTTTTGAAAAAACTACTTGCAATACTTAAGTAAAAAAAATGTTGAATACTTTAGTACTTCTACTTAAGTAACTTTTTCTGCGAGCACTTCCACTTCTACTCAAGTCACTTTTTGATCGAGCACTTGTACTTTTACTCAAGTAGAAATTTCGAGTACTTTATACAAGTCTGCTGGTGTCATAACGGATCACATGTACAACATTATGGCAGTTGCAGAGTAAACAGAGGCTAAGATGGCAGCTTCCTTGGCTGAAAATGATAGGAGGGTTTACTTCCACTTTAATCACCCAGAGGGGATTGTTTTTTTTCTCAACAAAAGCGGGGTTACTCTTTAATGTCTACATTTAGGAGGACAGTCCGACTGTAACTGCTGCATTAGGTAGGGTCTTTGTCTTCCTTAAGAATCACTGTAATTTGTGCTCTAGTGTACAGTATCCAGAGGAGGTTCATGGCCCTTTGGAGTAGAGTTGTAGGCCTTGAGAAAATATGTAGAAGTGTCCTGAAATGTGAAGGTGAAGCCCTTCTGGTCTTGGTGCTTTGCATATCTTGGACAAGGAGATTGCTAAATTAAATTCTTCTGCAAAGAGAGGTCTCCAGTACCTCCCTTGCCTACCGAGGAATCACAGGGATGTGTGAGGACCAGAGGTAAGTATTTATGAGTTGTTGGTGTGAAGTTTCCTCAAAATGTTAAATTCTATGGAAGGGTCAAATACACAAACAAATGGGGCGCTCAGCGGGAAGTTCGCCCGCCGATGAGCACCCCATAATGCACTGAGATGTTGCAGTGCATTGATTACTGATGATTTGCCAAAGCATGCACCTTACCTGTATGCTTTGGCCAATCACAGCACAATGTTCTGTCAGAGCCATGATTGGCCAAAGGCAGAGTGCCTTAAGCCAATCATGGCTCAGGGGCTAAGTCAACACCCCACAGTATATAAGGCTGCTGCTTACACAGCAGCCACGTATAGTGTGTGTGACAATAGAAATTAGGCAGGTAGTTAGTGGATAGTGTGTTGAGTCAGTTTTGTGCAGTCAGTGTAGTGTACAGGCATACCCCACTTTTAAAATGTATAGATATGTTGGGGGTCCCCTCCCGGTGCTCCCCAAGTTTTGTGTCCCTGTCACTTAAAGTTTGTGAGCAGTGCCATGCCAAGCTGAGCAAGGTTTCCTATAGACACCAATGTTAAAGACAGGGAGCAGTGCCATGTCAAGCTGTCCAATATTTCCCATAGATGCCAATGCTAAAGACGGGGAGCAGTGCCATGTGACCTCAGAAGGGACGGTGCCACTGGATGATGTATCCAGGTGGCCCTGCCCCTTGCCTATAAAAGAGCTGTCAAAGCTGAAGAGCGACATAAGGCGGGACGCCTCAGAAGAGGCGAAGCGTTTTTGAAATTTTTTCTATTTTTCGGGTGGGCAGGCGTCGTGATTGACAAAGGATTTACATCAAGGGACACTATTATTTTTTAAATGGGTCCTGATACCCATTTCCCGATTGGCAGAAAGGAGAAGCCATGCCACTGGCCAAGGAGGAAGAGGAGGGAGGAGACAAGAGACGCAGGAGACTGAGGGGAAAGCTGCCGCCGCCACTGCTGCCTGCCTGCCCTCTACCTGTCCAGAGTGAGTGAGCCGGTGACGGGAGGTATGGTGTGCGCGGGCTGGTGTGGTCCGGGGGGGTATGGTGTGGTCCGTCTACCGCCCCCCCCACCCCCCCCCCCCGGCCCATGGAGCACCAGCCACCACTGCTAATTAAAGAAAAAGGGGCATAAAATGTCTGTCAGTGACGGACCTCAGAACAGCCCCAGAACAGTAAGCCATTTCTCTTTTGTCTTTGTTACCCATATATGATTTTGTCCTGTCTTATACAATATATCTCCCCCTAATTTACTGTATCATTAGTTTATGAAAGCTTTTGCAGAAATGAGAAATCCCTCTCTTGCATTTACCCTCGTCCTGTTACAAACAGTGGATGAATATCTGTCAATTATATACAGTATGTACAAGTAAAGAAAATATTGCGAAAAAAAATAAAATATTACCTGACAGTTGTCAAATGAACAATTGTTTCTTCTGGAAGATTTCCACTCTAATACTGGCAACTGGAAAATTTTAGATTTTAGGATAACAACAAGGCAAATCCACCGTGCAGTTCTGTGATGATTTTTATTGAAAATAATCCCAGCTGGGTCTTAAATGGATGAGTGAGTTACTGCCTAGGACCCCCACCATTAGACACACCACCACCACCAGTTCAGCATTTTGGGTGCTCTTAAGCCTGCTATGTCAAGGGAGTCTGTGAGAGCATACAATATTGTTTTATTTCCAATAAAATTGTCACAGTGTTGCAGTTGGTTGATGAGCCTTTTTTTGTCATTTTGTTATCTTTCAGTGCATTCCCTGCTCATATAAGGAGGCTTCAAGACCTACTGTATTACTTAAAAGATATTTCAATCTCTATTTTATGAGGTGACTGTTTTTAAATTGATGTTCTGGTACTGTAATTATATCAAAGAGGGATAAAAACATCAGGGGGGATTTTTTTGAGCACTGAGGTGTGGAGTTTTATGTTGTGCAATATTTTAGATTTCCCCTCACTTTTCTATCCTGGTGACATTGTTTACCAGACAAAAAGTGAGAATAAAGCAAATAAAAATGTTACAAGTTTTAACCCTTCCCCGCTTAGTTTTAGCTGAAACTTCACAGTAAGATTGTAAAAGAGCAATATAGTTTCAACATGTGAAAGGGTAAGTACAAAAAGTAATGTGTATATATATATATACATATACACAATATCTCACAAAAGTGAGTACACCCCTCACATTTTTGTAACTATTTTATTATATCTTTTCATGTGACAACACTGAATAAATGACACTTTGCTACAATGCAAAATAGAGAGTGTACAGCTTGTATAACAGTGTGAATTGGCTGTTCCCTCAAAATAACTCAACTTACTGCCATTAATGTCTAAATGGCAACAAAAGTGAGTACACCTCTATGTTAAAATGTCCAAATTGGGCCCAATTAGCCATTTCCCCTCCCTGGTGTCATGTGATTCCTTAGTGTTACAAGGTCTTGGGTGTGAATAAGGAGCAGGTGTGTTAAATTTGGTGTTATCGCTCTCACTCTCCCATACTGGTCACTGGAAGTTCAACATGGCACCTCATGGCAAAAAACTCTCTGAGGATCTGAAAAAAAGGATTGTTGCTCTACATAAAGATGGCCTAGGCTATAGAAAGATTGCCAGGACCCTGAAACATGGTGGCCAAGACCATACAGCAGTTTAAAAGGACAGATTCCCCTCAGAACAGGCCTCGCCATGGTGGACCAAAGGAGTTGAGTGCAGGTGCTCAGCATCATATGCAGAGGTTGTCTTTGGGAAATAGACATATGAGTACCGCCAGCATTGCTGAAGAGGTTGAATGGGTAAGGGGTCAGCCTTTCAGTGCTCAAACCATACGCCTCAAAATGCATCAAATTTGTCTGCATGGCTTTCATCCCAGAAGGAAGCTGCTTCTAAAGTTGATGCACAAGAAAGCCCAAAAACAGTTTGCTGAAGACAAGCAGACTAAGGACATGGATTACTGGAACCATGTCCTGTGGTCTGATGAGACCAAGATAAACATATTTGGTTCAGATGGTGTCAACGTGTGTGGCCGCAACCAGGTGAGGAGTACAAAGACAATTGTGTCTTGCCTACAGTCAAGCATGGTGGTGGGAGTGTCATGGTCTGGGGCTGCATGAGTGCTGCCGACACTGGGGAGCTACAGTTCATTGAGGGAACCATGAATGCCAACATGTACTGTGACATACTGCAGCAGAGCATTATCCCCTCCCTTCAGAGACTGTGCCACAGGGCAGCATTCCAACATGATAACAATCGCAAACACACCTCCAAAACAACCACTGCCTTGCTAAGGAACTTGAGGGTAAAGGTGATGGACTGGCCAAGCATGTCTCCAGACGTAAACCCGATTGAGCATCTGTGGGGCATCCTCAAGCAGGAGGTGGAGGAGTGCAAGGTCTCTAACATCCACCAGCTCGGTGATGTTGTCATGGAGGAGTGGAATAGGACTCCAGTGGCAACCTGTGAAGCTCTGGCAGACTTCATGCCCAAGAGGGTCAGGGCAGTGCTGGAAATTAATGGTGGCCACACAAAATATTGACACTTTGGGCCCAATTTGGCCAATTTCACTTAAGGATGTACTCACTTTTTTTGCCAGCGGTTTAGACATTAATGGCTGCGTGTTGAGTTATTTTGAGGGGACAGCATCATTACACTGACAGCAAATTTACACTGTTATACAAGCTGTACACTCGCTACTTTACATTGTAGCAAAGTGTCATTTCTTCAGTGTTGTCACATGAAAAGATATAATAAAATATTTACAAAAATGTGAGGGGTGTTACCGGATCCTCTGGACTCCCTCCCTAGACTGGTACAGGTACTGAGTGAATTTGAGGGAATCTCAGGATTAAGCGTCAACCTCTCTAAGTGTTCAGCCCTATCAGTGAACTTACCTCAGGAAATGATAGATGCTGTAACTGCCAGATTTGGTTTCCCAGTCTCAAGACAGTCACTACAGTATCTTGGAGTGCGACTGGCTCCATCCCTATCAGCCATTTATAGTAATAACTACCCTCAGGCTTTCACTAAAGTGAGACAGTGGTTGTCCCTCTGGCATTCTTTCCCGATCCCGTTTATGGGCAGGACAGTAGCAATTAAAATGTCTATATTGCCGAAATTGTTATATCTCTTCCGTGCCCTGCCGATAGCGCTCCGGAGAGGGGATGTGGAGGACATACAAAGGGAAGTGAACAGGTTCATATGGAAAGGTAAGAGGCCCAGGTGTGGGAAACCCACAGTGTATAGGCCTCTCTCTCAGGGAGGGCTAGGGGTCCCTAGCCTGTGGCACTATTACCTAGCGGCTAGACTGGCACAGACCGCACAATGGCATGCAGGTGCCCCACAGCCACCTTGGCTGAGGTTCGAAAATGAATCTGTTCGCCCCTTCAACCTTCAGGGTCTGCTTTGGTCCTCCATGTCGCATCCTCGGGACGTCAAGCAGCTTAATGGCATAGTGTGGCATACCCTAAAACTTTGGTCTACCTGTCATGACAGGTACCAGCTACGCTCCTCTAAACCTCCATTAATGTCCTTTATGGGTAATAAAAGTTTTACACCAGCATTCGGGTCTCCTGATGACTATAGCTGGTGGGTGCAACACTCCTTGGTCACCTTCCATGCCCTGTTCCGAGACAACTCCTTCTATTCATTTGAAGGCCTTAAAAACAATTATCAAATTCCAGATTCTGAATCCCATAGATTCCTTCAAATTAGAGACTTTTACGGCTCTCAGGGCCTTCTAACGGACAACCTTGAATCCTCTTTATTTGAACTTATCAGCCGTACCTCATCTAGAGATAGGGGAGTGGTCTCGAGATTATACAGTCACCTTAATGGACTTCACCTCCCAGTTAAATCTCGGGCCATGCTGGCGTGGGAGGCTGATCTCGGAGTGGAATTATCAGTTGAATCATGGTCCTCCATGTTACAGAATATGCATAAATGCACTAAGTCTATGTCAGTAAAGGACACAGTAGTAAAGCTCCACACTAGGTGGTATTTTACTCCAGACAGAGTCCATAGATTTTACCAGGGGGTCTCCGACCGTTGCTTTCGAGGCTGCGGTGCCCCAGGCACCATACTTCACACCTTTTGGGAGTGCGGTAGATTGACGGCTGTATGGAACAGGGTATCATAAGTAATCTCACAAATGTTGAACTCTAGAATATCCATTACCCCTCAGATGGGACTTTTGTTTGCTAAAATTCCTAGTGCCCCGGCACCAACCCAAAGATTGGCCCATACACTATGTTGCTCGGTGCTGTGGGCGGTGACCCTTAACTGGCGGTCGGAGACGGTCCCTTGGACTCACCACACCTTATACGACACTATGCATACTGTATATTCCATAAAAAATGGGAGAACTGGTCCACAGTCTGACATGTTATGGACCTTATAGGATTGCCTTGAATCAGCGCCCAGTGGTCTACGTGGGGGTCATACCCCTATCAATGCTCTTTTTTTTTATGTCAGGAACATTTTGTTGCTGCTATTATTTGTTTTTATTATTGTTTTTTTCTCCGAAGTATGCATACATGGAAATAGGTATGGTTGGACTTTGGTATCTGATATACTATGAAGTGTTCAGTGCAAAAATGTTCTCTATGCCCATACCATTAATAGAGACTATAACTTGTCCTTCCATCTTCTATGTTTTCTGCGAACACATGTCTGCGTCACTGTTTATGAAGCGTAATTTACAGCCACTTTACATATCTTTATATGTTATATTATTTTTTTTTTTTTTCTTCCCCCCTTTTATTACTATGTGATATGTAAGACACTTGTTCGTAATGACATGTATTTGCACAGCTCTGATATGTCGTACTTTGGTTTTGTTGTTTGTTGGCTTTTCTCTGTTTACAAAGCTCAATAAAACTTTTGTATTCAAAATGTGAGGGGTGTACTCACTTTTGTGATATACTGTATATATAATGGGGGCCTTGTACTGTAATGCCTATCTGCCCCATGTACAGCTAACCAAGGGGTGGGGGAGCATGTGCTCTCCTTAACCCAGTCCTGCCTGTACAAAGGATGTTCTCTGAGACCTACAGGGGCAAATGAACACAGGATCCTCTTTGGAGTGCCCCTCAGAATTCGCCAATACTTGAGAACACCCTGGAAGGCTCCAGTCTGGCTTGCAAGCACTCTCTTTCTAATGTGTCCAATACTTGCTGCAGACCTTACTGCAGTGGACCTCAATAGCTGCCTCCCCAAACACCAACCATTTCCATAGGATGTCAGAATCTTGAGGTTAGGAGAAGGAAGAGTCTAAACAACAAAAACCTATTAACAAGTAGAAAGGTGCCTGTCATCACCTTTTTTCTGCTTGCTAAAGGGAACCTTTATTCCTGCCTCCACATGTTATTTTTCCCCCTTGCACACTGTCAGGTTTCCAAAAACACCCACCCAAGTCTTTCTGTGTAAGCTTTTACAAGCACCTTTTTCATAGAGTGACACTAGTCCTTTTCTCCCTGCTATGTATGGGCTTTTCTCCTCTATGTCCCTGGAGCTTCCTAAACTGTGGGAAATTCTTCCCCAAACTACCTTCTTGTACCGGTAGGGAGTCACCTTTGACTGCATTGTTTATCTCTGCTGTGGCTGATAACCAATCACCCATCTCATCCCCATAGTGTGGTCATCTCCAGCAGCAACCTCACTGAACCCCAATTCCACTGGCACATGATACTCTGCCAGCAACTATCCTGACATCTGGCCTTCATTGCACCAATATTTGGGTCAGTAGTCTCAGTTCCTCCCGTTAGACTTGTTATCATGTTTCACTGATAGCTCGTTGTTTAGCTTCACACTGGTTTCAATCCTTTCATGTGTCGTAAGCACAATTTCTGCTGGTGTTTCTTTCTGTCGGGGCCCTTCCGACTTATGAGGGATATTAGCTGCTTCAGCATGTGCCCCTTTGTTCATAAACTGTTTAGCCCCTCAATCTGGCACAGCAAAAATAGTCTCAGACACTCTGTGACACACATAGACCTCTTTAACCTGGCTGATAAACTTTTTTGACAAATTATCCCAGTCTATTTTACCTGTGCTCCAAAGAAAGTTACTCCATGGCACCAGTCATCTGCTCCAGAGTCCAGATGGCAAGAAGAACAGAGTGACTGAGCAGTACAAACACTGCACATTATATCTTTAAGCATACCAGATTGCAATATTCCATTGATAAAGCGGAACTTCACCCAAAAGGGGAAGTTCTGCTTTATGTCCTCCTCCCTTTCTCCTTTATGGCATTTGACACATTATAATTTTTGGGGGAAGCGGGTACCTAATTTTGATAGGTACCTGCTCATACTTCTGCTAGGTGATCCAAGCTGAACTTCAGCCCCTCTCTTTTTGCCCACAGCCTTCTGAGACACGTCACAGGTCCCAGAAAGCTAAAGGATCATTCACAAAGCACAGTGTGACTAACACATGGGCAGTGGGTAACTGGCTGTGACACGTCAAGGAGTCACGGCCAGCTTCACATAGTAAACATGCCGGCACCGGGACCCAAGACAGGCAAAAACTGGTCTGGATGAGGACAGTGCTGGATCCCTGGACAAGTAAGTGACCTTTTATTAAATGTCAGCAGCTACAGTATTAGTTTTTATTATTTTTTTATTTCTAGGCTGAAGATTCTGGGAAACCTCTGGCTCCAGAACTCAAAACTACTTTTCCAGGGACACCTCTACTGCCTTAGACACAGTTGCTAGGGGAGATAACACATCTTGCTCAGTGTTCACCCCTACCGCATTTAACTCTTTGTTCTGCATGACATAGGTGTCCACTGATCAGCTGTAACATTATGACCACCCCCCTAATTTTAAGTAGGTCCCCCTTTTGCTTTAAAACAGCCCTGACCCTTCAAGACATGGACTCCCCTGGACAAAGCATTACATTGCATCTGCCAGATTGTCTTCTTCCCATCGTGCATCATGCAGCCATCTCTTACCCTGGTAAGCGACGCCCACGCACCCAGCCATCCACGTGATGTAAAACGTGATTCATCAGACCAGGCCACCTTCTTTTATTGCTCCGTGGTCCAGTTCTGATGCTCATGTGCCCATTGTGCACTTCTGGGTGTAGACACAGGCCAGCATGGGCATTCTAACCGGTCTGTTGCTATGCAGCCCACACACAACAAACTGTAATGCACTGTGTGTTCTGACACCTTTCTTTTTCGAAATCAGCATTAACTTTTTCAGCAATTTGAACTACAGTAGCTCTTTTATTAGATCAGGCTACATGGGCTAGCCTTCACTGCCCACATACATTATTAAACCTTGACCGCCCATGATCTGGTTTCCAGCTCTCATGAGTTTCCTTCCTTGGGTCACTTTGGGTAGGTCCTGGCCACTGCAGATCGGTAAACATTCCACAAAAGCTACAAATTTGGCATTGCACTGACCCAGTAATCCAGCCTTTGACCCTTGTCAAAGTTGCTCAAATCCTTACATCTGCACGTTTTCTGCTTTCAACACATCAACTTCCAGGACAACATATTTACTTGCTGCCTAATACTGTATATCTTGCTCTCTTTCAGATACCATTGTCACAAAGTAATCAATGTTATTCACTTTACCTGTCAGTGCTCATAATTTTAATGGCTGATTGGTATATTCCCAGCAGCAGTAAACTTCACACTGACATTCTTAACAACAAAAATTAGCATTACATTTGCACCTTGACTCTTGCTGCCCCACCTTACAACACACTGTAATGAGTCACGTCTCTCTCATGATACCCAGTGGGTCTCTTAACTGGGGTCACTCTCATTTTACAGTGGACAGTGTCATAGTCTCTTTAATGACTCTATTAGCATTCTCAGCATTTAAATCATCAACAACATTGTAACCTCACCTCAGTAAGCATTGCCATCTTCATTTGAGTCTATCATTTCCTTATCTTCACTGATGTTCAATTTCACCCATGCAACCATAGGGCCTCACATGCTCCTTAGCACCTGGTGAATAGAAATAGAAATATGCTCACTGTTGCCAGGGTTGACAGCAAACATTTTGGCACCCAAAGTTGGATTTGCAGATACAACTTAAGGCCCCAAATAATCATCTCACAATGGTATTGTTGAGCACAGGGCAGGTTACTACACCATGCCACTAATGGTCACATGTCAAGCAAGGTATTTTCTGATATTTGTTAAACATCTGGTGACTCCTGGTAGGCAGAAACTCAAATGCTTGCTTATGGGGACTCTAAGCCACATGTCCACTGAAGCTCAACCCTTCCTGTTAACATAATTTTTCAGATTGTTCTGGAAGACAGTACACCCCCAGCTGAAGATTACTGGCTCTCCCAGATATGCTGCATCCTCTCTTCATGTAGCATTTTTAAGTTTAACTTGCCACACTCCTTGGTCAGCCAAATCTACGACATACCGACCAGGTTGCTATGGGCAACCACACTCCATTGTCTTTCATGAGCAGTGTCACTTTTTCCTGGCCACATATCTGTAATTCTCTCTTTCATCTCTTTAAAGTAGCCCCTTTTCTCTGAACACCCAATCCTTGCAGTCATTTAACTGCACTGTCCACAGTACTTTTGCACAGTTCAGAAAAAAAAGGATCAATGTCTCTTTAAGGGCTTCTTCTTTCCTCCCACTTGCACACACTGTAGTGTTGTTCACTCAGAAACACGTTTGTTTGTTTTTTGAACAGAGGCCCGCATTCTCCATCTATTGTCAAGATTAGAGGGAAAAAAAGGTGTAAGCCACACAGTATATAAGCTTAAACTCCACTTAATTGGCCAGTGTAGGGCTTGCTGTGTGTTGACTCCTTAGGCCTCCCTCTGATTACCTGCAGACAGTTGCTAGGGAGTTTTCACATATTCTTCCCTACTACTGATTGCTCATTACTCAATAAACAGTCCAGCGTATTTGGTTTTTATACTTATTGTGGAACTCGGATGGGAGAAGGGAATAGTGGGATACTACAACTGAACTATTTACAGTAGATAAGGACAACTCTCACTTGGCCTCACTGGATTATTTTTGGCAGCAGACACACTGCTTTGACCATACTGTCACTTGTATTATAGAATTTAGGTCTTTTTGCTCTCTCTAACAGCAGACTTGATGCAACTACTTTATCTTCAGGACACTCTGTAGCATCCCCTTGACTGACACCCGTCCACTGACTCTTCCACCTGAAGGGATGGCCCTCACATGACAGGCCCCATGAAACAGATATGTACTCACTTTAGGCAGAATCAGATCATTTCCAGTGTCTCCCTTCCAGTCAGCTCTGGAGGACATCTGGGTTCAGCTCCTATCTGACTTTCAGACCCTCGGCTCGACTATCCAAGGCTCCGTGGCAGCTTTCACAAAGGAGGGGCTGGCCAAATCCCTCCAGGACCCCGCTCTCTGGCCGAAGACTACGAGCACATGTGCCCATAGCATTTATACAGTCACCCAACATGCGCTGAGGCACTTTCCTATCCCAATCACCAAGGCTGTAACAATGCTTGTGCACTCACTTGTCAGGTTTCTTCCCACAGCAGACCCTACCAATGGATACTGCTCCCTGGTAGGCAGAGAGCACTATAAATTTACCTGGCAATCTATATGAAGGACTCAAAAACTATACTCTCTTCTAGCACGTACCTAGGAGGGAGCTACACCAGTAAAACACAGAACAAACAGGCTTTTCCTTTTGCTTCAATGCAAACAAATGTGTAACAGCTTTTTGTAGACACAATACACAGTCTTTAAACACAGGCAAATACCAGCAGGTGCTGGTTGCCATCAAAACATGGACCCAGGGTTGGAAGCTTCATACCATCGAATATTCTACAAAGCTTCCAGGCTCCAGAACTCATACCACGGTTTGACAATCCTAGAGAAAATATTCTGTATAATAAAGAGAGGGAGTGTATTATTATCAGCCCCTGTAAAAAGACCATCAATAATCACCATATGTGCTACTCAGCATTACATCTGTCTTCGCTTTTAGTACTGATGTCTAGTGTTTAATTGTAATTCCACTTTTGTTGAGAAAAAAAACATTCCCTCCTGGATGATCTTTCTACATTACAAGGATTTTAACAAACTTTGTTGCAGATTCCTACCTTTTGTTATTCTGAAGAAATCCCTGTGTGTTTGTCTGTGTTCATGTGGGAAAGGGGAATCTAATGGGAGTGGTTTCATAATTATCATTTAGCTGTGCACCTGCAGGACACTAATAAGGAAAGCTGCTGGGCCAGCATCCCTTTAGACGTGATTTCCTATTGAACGTATCTCACCAAAAATTACATTTTTCTGCAAGGGATGCCTGAAATCTGATTTGCATCATAGTGTAGACTTCTGAAAAAATTGGTGAGACAATCACACAAGCAGGAAATTATGTTTCTGGGTGTGTTCAGTATACATTAGTGTACAAAACAGCTCCAGGTAGCCATATTGCATTGCATTTTCCGAAAAAATTACAGCAGCTGCAGATTGAAAAGGAAAGTTGATTTTTAATAACATTCAATTACAATATGACTTGTGTCGCAATTGTATACACTATATTATTTTTCTTTGCTATTCTTTTTCCCCACGAGAGTAGAATTACTCTTTAAGTGTATGTGCTCTGAAAATAATGCAATATGTACAGGCTAATGTAAATAAAATACCCTATATCATGTTAAATCAAAATCCAACTACTGACATAAATATTACATGGAGAGCCAAAACACAATCCAATCAATCCACCATGGGTCCCAACTTTCAAAGTTAAATAAAATAAAAGTCTATTTATAGTTCTTCTTATTGTCTTTTATACTGTATATTCCACTTTTTTTGCTCATTAGATAGATTATTTCATGTGCAACCGCTTCACAGGTGAGAATCCCGCTGAGGAAGTCATGTGGTTTGTGACGAAGCGCATAGGTGCAGGACTTGGCTCGAGCAGAATGAGGAAGTGCAGTAAGCGATACACAATATTGAGTAGGGTCTCCAAGCCTAATACACAATGCTGGATATATCTGGTGTGATTTAACACCCATTAACCTTCCTAGCAGTATTCCCGAGTGTGGCTCGAGGTTAATTTTCAGTACCAAAAGCGGTAACCCCGAGCCACACTCGGGATTACACTCGGAATTATACTCACCTTCTCCCACGATCCCCCTCCGTCCTCCCCAGCCTTCCTGCCGCCTTCCTCCCGTTGTCCTCTCGCTCTGTGCTCAGCCAATGCGGGCATCTTCTTCCGGTTCCCTTCCCTGCGAGCGCCGCGAAGCAGGGGGGTGGAACCGGCAGGAGATTAGAAAAAAAAATGATATGATACAGTGTAATCTGTTAGAATTACAACTTTGTATCATGCCATTTCACCTAGAGGCTTTTCCAGTGCCCTGCCTGTACTTTTCGCTGTACTTTGTGCTTGGAAAATTGATAACGTCCATGGCGTCTAAAAAGCGTTCTTTTCGCTCAAAAACGCTTTTGGACGAACTGGAAAACAGCGACGGTGTATCAGAATTATTTAAAGAACTGAGCGATAGTGATTGGTGGAAAAATAAGTCATCAGGTACTAAAAGTGACAACAGCGACGATTCTGCAACTGAGCTCAGCAATGTGCGGACTTGGTGCTCTATTGACTGCAATACGGATCAGGCAGCGCCCCCGAGTACAGATTCTCCCTCGTAATGAAATATCTCCACTTCGAAAAAAATGAAGAATTTGATGGAATTTATTATTATTACATTATACATATTTATGATTTCATGTTTCAAACTTTATCATACCCGGGATGTCTACTAGACTCTTGTTTGGACAGATTTAAGTGAGTTATTCCTAAGAATTACAGGCCTAAAATATAAAACATATTTCCATGCAAAACTATGTACCGCTTTTAGCACAGAAATTCTGAAATAATCAGACCACCAGGGAGGTTAAAGTGGTTGTAAAGGCACAAGGTTTTTTACCTTCATGCATTCTATGTATGAAGGTAAAAAGCCTTCTGTGTGCAGAAGATCCCCAAGCTCCCCTAATACTTACCTGAGCCCCTGTCAATCCAGAGATGTCCATGAGAGCCTTGCCTCTCTGAGAAATTGCACTCCTGATTAGCTTTTGGCAGCAGAGGGAGCCATTGGCTCCCCCTGCTGTCAGTCACAGCCAGTGAGCCATTTAGGAGATGGAGAGGGTGGGGCCGAATGCGGCTCTGTGTGTGAATGGACACACAGAGCTGCGGGTTGGGAGTGTGCCTGCTTTGGTGCCCTGAGACCAGCTGCTTGCTGTGGGGGCACCCAACAGGAATAAGTGGCCAAGAGCATGAAAGAGGGACCCGAGAAGAGGAGTATCGGGGCTGCTCTGTGCAAAAACCACTACACAGAGGAGGTAAGTATATAATTTATTATTAAAAAAAAAAAAAAAAATAAGACTTTAGTAACACTTTAAATTTAAGTGTTGAATTGTTGTTTTGTGGTATAGCAAAAAAAGTTTAAAAAGGATGAGCACTATATTTAGTTTTTTTTACCTGCATGGGGCTGAGTGGAGCATAAGGAGGAGATGTGCACCAGTATACGGAATATTAAAAAGAGGGTACATCCAAGCATCACTCACGGTCCAGAATATAAGGGACAAAAAACATATTTTGAGCAAACATAGAATGTGAAGTCAAACAGTTGAGGCGAGAACACACCTGGTGGTGGTCAAGCGTGAAGTGGTCTATCTAGTGAGCACAAAAGGTGTAATCTACCATATAGAGGGCAATCAGAAGAACTATAAAGGATTTTTATTTTGTTTAACTTTGAGTGCTGGAGCACATGGTGGATTGATTGGATTGTGTTTTAGCATTGCACCCCCATATTCACATCAGTAGATGGATTTGATGTAACATCACATAGGGTATTTTATTTACTAACGCTGTACATATTACACTATATTTATGAGTGTAGTGATAAATAATTATGAGAGTTACATTGGGTGTATAGCAGTTATATCATTTTTTTATATTTTTTATACATTTCGTACATATTGTCTGCACAGAGATTGTTTTTTTTCTGCAGGTTCCTCTGTCGATTTTTTACTACTGTATATAAAGTTTGTTTTGGATACACAGATTTGAGCATTATCAAAAAGCAGCCATAGCAGCTCGCAAGACATAATTAAATCTACTATTGGCAAGTGTGTGTGCTCTGAGTTGCAGTATTACATATTTAGATCCTTAGGGCAACAAAAAAAAAATCAATTTGAGTCTCATTGATAATAAAGAAAGCCACATTGCTGTTGTTGTCCATATTTATTTTAACATTTCTAAACAAAACAGAAACAGTAAGTGGCTCATCTAAGCAATCTGTGGCAGCCAGGTTACCTGAAAATGTTTCCATTGAACTAGCGTATTTGTATATAAAATTGTTTACAGCTATTCTATCCAGAGATACTGGGCTCCATTCACAAAGCGGTATCTTACCGCATTCGAGTATGTTTTCCAATTTTTTTCAAGTTTTTTAGCATTCACTAAAAAAACGCTACTAAAATTTTATTTTATTATTTTATGAATGTTTTATTTTATGAAGTCACACGGTATTTTAGTAGTGAAAACTTGGTAATTTAACGCCTGGATGTATCCGGCATATTTATTAACATCAATAAATAGGCGCTGTTAAGTTGTGGGCAGACGCTTGTGTCCTTGACAACCGGGTTGTTTACTGGTTGTTAAGGATGCCGGCAGCTGCCCGGTTACTTAAATATCACATGCACGCACTAATTTTTTTTTGTGAATAGACTTTCTCTCCTGTTTTATGTGGTGTTTACGGAGCAATTTTGCTTTACGCTATAAATCTCTCATAAAGCAGTAGTGAATTGGCATTTTCAGGATCGCATGCAGTATTTGGAAAAACACCTAAATACCGCATGTAACCTGGTTCTGTGAATGGAGTCCACTGTAATTCCAGGTACACACATATCAGTCAAAAATAGCCAGAACAGTAGAAACTGGCCAACATTTGATCAGCTCTGCCAGCCAATGGCTGTGAGCGCTGACTTGTGTGTCCCGGTGGATGGGGGGGGGGGTTGATCAGTCCCCCTGTCAGAACACAATAGGCTAAGTGTCTTGCGTGCAATATAAAAGTGGGGCAGCATGCGCTAAACTCAAGTTCAAGACAGATACATGAATTTGACAGACGCTGCACCACTTTTAGAATGCCTACAAGACACTTTGCAGGGCGTTAAACAGCACACTCCAAATGAATTTAAAACATACAGCAGCACATGCAAACATTAGGCAGCACACATGTATTTTGGAGGTGTGTTGGGGTGCTAGTCACAAATACACCGCAGAGGACCAATGCAGCACAATGGTATGAAAAAGACCTTAATAAAGGATTATAATACCTAGCTATAATATGTCTGAAAAAGCAAAATATAAGAAAAAAAAGTCACATACATTTATTAAAAAAAACACTTTCAAATGCAATTTAGTGACAAGTTTTCTTTGTATGCATTTTGAATATTAAATTAGCTGATATAAAAGTAAAGTTATCTTCACATGTTTAAAAAGTGTTCCTTGGTACTTTTAAGTTTTGCAACTGTTCTGAGATTGTATGTCATTGCTAAATCCCTAGTAAAAGATGGTGTATGATACACCAATGCAATTTCGCACAGGCGTGTATATGTGATTAAATAAATAAATCAATAAGTACATGAATGGTGAATAATTATATCAATAAACAAATATGTGAATATATATGTAAATGCATAAAACATATAAATCCTGATAAAATTGAGCTGAGCGACTCATCTAGAAAGCAATACAGCTTGAAAATGTGTCCAAAGGTGATGTAGACTGCGCTCAGAACTCAATACAACGTGAATACGTGATTATAGTGTCCACAAAAACTTGCGTCAAAACTAACTCTTAAAGCGGAGTTTCGGCCTCAAACACCTTTTTTTAAATAAAAATACTCCTATAATACTATTCCATTGCCCTTTACAGAACCAATATTCTCATACTTATAAGGTGTATAGTATTGGATTTTAGTCAAAATCTTACTTTTAAAAACGCTGTCTGAGCGCGGCCATCTTGGATGTGGGCATCTGAGCCCGCAGTGTAATCTGCTGTGTCCTTCTTCCTGATTCCAGGGAGTGTTCTGGGAGTTCTTCCTGATTCCAGCCTCCTGGGAGTGATGACAAACAGCTCCCAGGATGCAATGCAAAGGTGGAAGTGATGTCGGTGGCTGCGGCCACAGAGGGGGGAGAAGGAGGAAGTACAATCAAAAATGCCCTGAAAATAAGGTAAGGGACCCCTGAAAAAAATTGAAAATGCCCAATTGTTGATCAGCATAGCGAGCACTCCAGGAATCACTAAAGTGGCAAAATAGGCCGGAACTCCACTTTAACAAAAGGTATGGTGGGTTCCTTTAGTATATTGGAACGCTCCTTGTTTAATCCCATATGACAGGTTATAGCAGTTCACTTGATCCCATCAAGGATTTGGGGAGGTATGAAGAGAAGAGAAAGAGAGGAGGCTACATAGTGTAGTAGGGACGCCGCTACATCATTTCCGGTCGCTGGTTACAAGATATGGTAATGTAAGTGATATTAATTTTTTAATAAATGCAGTTACAAATCTACTACACTATGTAGCCTCCTCTCTTCCTCTTCATACCTCCCCAAATCCTTGATAGGATTGAGTGAACTGCTATAACCTGTCATATGGGATTAAACAAGGGGCGTTCCAATATCTGGCTTTGAGGAGATTGCTGTGGAGACTGATATATACCTATTGCTACTATCCTTGAGGCATCTGGTAAGTGGGCTGTGCATGTGGCATAGGTGGAGGATCACACAAACCCACGTTTGAAGGAGTGGCATTAAAGGAACCCACCATACCTATTCTTAAAGTTGGTTTTGACAAAAGTTTTTGTGGACACTATAATCACGTATTCACGTTGTATTGAGTTCTGAGTGTGGTCTAAATCCCTGAGGAGGCACTGATTGGCAGCACTGAATGGCACTGATTGGCAGCACTGATTGGCACTGTTGGGGCTGCACTGATAGTCAGAACACTAACAATCAATATCCCCTTTCACACTGGCCGGTTACCTGCTCTCTCCTTTCTTCACGCAGTCACAGCATGAGGAAAGGAATGCCAATAACCGGCCAGAGTGTTTACATCGTGATCAGCTGTGATTTTAAACAGCTGATCACATGGTAAGGAGCCGCTGTGTTTGGCCCTTTACTCTGAAGGACACAGGGATAACAGAGCATGCCGGGTGCACGCGGCAATGGGCGCGGTTCTGGAAGAATGTCAATAGACGCCTTCCCAGAACTGGACGACCATGCTGTAGCCATCATTCGGATATAGCGCAGTCGCCAGGGGGCCACCCAAGGCAAACAACTTGCCTTGCAGTAGGTTCCCCCCCTGGCTGTGATTTCTGACCTTTAAAAAATGTCTAAATCGCTCGCTGTCATGCCCAGACAGACCTGTATGTTAGCTTCTTCAGAGAGGCAGAGTTACTTAATTTCTAGTATGAGCCTAATCAGAGATATAGCCCAATGTTTTTTAAATATTGTTTAATGAAAAGACAAGGAAAACAGGGCAAGAAATATTTACAGAAAAGGTATTACAAAACAGACACATGCAACCTAAGGGATCTAGACAGAGGGTGAAACCAGGAATAACAGAAGGATGTTGTGCTTTACTGTCCACATGTAGAGACTTTTAACTTGGGTTTTACCCTGAATACACCAGCACTAGAGTATGCTTCTGAAGGACTTACACCGACACACACATAGCTCACCGAGTGGGTCTTAGCACATTTTGGTATGAAGACCCTGCTGTGGAATGGAGTAATGTGAAGACACAAGTAGTTACCTAGAGTAACAGACATTTAACAAGCAGCTTGACAATAGCATGTATCTGTTATAGGTGGAATGGCCTTTAGCAGTGAGGGAGATGTTGTTGGCACTCCTTCCGCCAGTGGTATGTCTCCCATAGCAACAGGAGTAGAATGCTACACAGAGGCTCCAATCCTGTACAGAGGGTACTGAAGATCAAAAGTTAAGTTATGCACACGCATGGAGCCCGTGCAGAGTGTACAGCGGGGCCCACTCCGCTACTGGGGACAGTAGTAGTGGAAAACAATGGACAGGTGCATGTGGACATTGGCTCAGTGTGTTCCTCCTAAATGCAGATTACAGAGAAGATGTGCATTAGCACGGGGAACCAAGAGTTACCTGGAGAACAGTTGCAGTGCAAGTGTATATGGTATACGTTCATTAAGTATGCTTAAAATTCCCCCATGACAGCCTTAGCTTTGTCCTGGGGCATTGATGAAGATGGCACAAAGCAAATGTGCCCCGGGTGTGTGTAAAGCGACCCTGTAGCCATGGGCCTAATGTAGCCCAGAAGAACCTACCCTGGGGTAGGTCTCTTATGCTTGGCACCAATGAGGAGGGAAATTTGAAAGACATGACAAATAGCCACCACCCTGCATCCTACGCTTACAAACTGACTACACTTCTGCTTGTTTCCTACCTGCTATATCTGCTACTGGACCCCTGCTTGCTCACCTCTTGGTAGGGCGATCCTCAAGACCATAACCTGGTACTAACACACAACAAAACCCATCTCCAACATCAGGATCTCTGGTGAATGCTGGTAAGTATTTAGACCCCACGCCTCAGGAGAGCCCACATCATCCTCCAGGTTGACCTGGTTGTATATCTATGCTACTGGTCTCCAAGCCTGACCTCTGGCTGTGACAACCATCCTCCCAAAATTAGAGAGAGGGTCCAACATCCCCTGGGCCGCTTAGGTCCAATCAGGTCCAATCAAAAAACATTAATTTGGTTTCATAGCTAATTAGCTATAAAACCATATGATGCACCCAACATCCCGACTGTATACACACGACAAAAATATATTATAATAATAACAAAGTTATTGTGGCTAATATACCCATTGGGCAGCATATGAGATAATATTCAAAACACATATATGTGTTTAATTAGGCCATTACCCCAGGCTGCACCAAACAAATCATATATATTCTGAAAGGGAATTTTATGCCTATCTACAAACAGGGCTTGAAACATTTTTTGTAATTTTGTCAGGAGGTTCTAGTGGCATGCAATATCTGGATCCACGTAGTCTCCACCTATTTGTCTTCATCTTCCCCCTTATAGAGGGGGGTGCATGCTCTAAACCAGTAAAGGCAAACCTTGGCACCCCAGATGTTTTGGAACTCCATTTCCCATAATGCTCACCTACACTGCAGAGTGCATGAGCATCATGGGAAATGTAGTTCCAAAACATCTAGGGTGCCAAGGTTTGCCATCACTGCTCTAAACCATTGAAATGAATGCCATTTACATCATAATTGTGATAAGTGTTTTCTCCATTCATGATTAGATGCAGATGGTCATAAATTCTCCTCCAGAAGGGGTGCTTTGCTTTACCTACATAAAAAGATTTGCAAATACACATCATAAGTTAAGTCACCCCCACCATTTGACAATCTAGAGGAGTGCTACATGTACTAACTCCTGTATCCATGGACAACAGTTCCAAGAGCCACAAGCAAATGTACTCTTCCTTTCTGTACTCGTAAGGCACACATTCACTGCAAACATATAGTGACCCAGTGTCAGCTGATCTCTAAGAGATTTAGCATGTCTGAATGTTATGTGTCCCGGTTTGCTGGGATTATTATGGCTATATTGAGTTAATGTAGGTTATGGATTGGCCATTGGAGGGTGCTGGCAATATTGTCTAAAGCAGCCTTTTTCAACCAGGGTGCCTTGAAGCTTCTTCAGGGGTGCCTTGGCAAAATGCCTAAAAAAAGTAAAAAATTGTATACAAGTCAGGAGGTGGATGAAGCCTGCCTTTTAGGTACACAAAGCCACAGGTGTTCATTATGCACCATTACGACTTTCTAGACACTGGCATCCTAACAACCAATGATGTCATCAGTTGATAAGGAGGATGTCACCTTTACAGCATGCTTGTTTGACCCTCCTCTGCCTCTCTCCTTCAGTACCGGGGTCACATTAGCTGACTGATGGAGAGGAATTGAGGGAAAAGAGAAACATTGGAATAGTAGTCAGTACCAGTATGCAAAAGTGTATTTGCTTTGGAAGAAAAAATCACCTCTAACATTGGGTGTCTTACGTGTGGATGCTCCTGCATTGTGTAAAACTATTAGAATAATTTTTTACATTTTAGAATGGGGTTCCTCAAGACTGTATATAATTTGAAAGGGTGCCTTGACTGAAAAAAGGTTTAGAAACACTGGTATAAAATATGCTTATATCTATGGTTTTATAATGTTTTTATGTATGAGTTTTTAATCTTATCATTGTTTTGGTTAATGTAAAAAAGCAATTTTAACTTTTTTTTGTCTGTAATTTGTTGAGGGGGAACATCTTAAAAGTCCAACAGCATAGTTTTCTTTTTTTCTTTATGTAGCACCCTCCAAGGTAGGTGCTAGGAAAAAGCATATAGGTGGGCCTGTCTGCATATCAGGGGGGCCTGATCATTTAGTTAGGCTGTCACGTGTTTCCAGGTGTGACCTGTTGAATCTGGGGAGTCTCCCTACTGTTTCCAATGAGGGCTCTTATTGGACAGTGGAGCAAACCTAGCCAATAGCACACCAGGACTTATGGCTATCTCAATGGGCAGAGTTTGCGCAATGCACCCTAGGATTAGTTATAAGTCTGAGGGGAGCATGTGACAGGGCGTCTTTGGTGGGAAGCAGAGTCCCAGGAGGAGGGTGACGGCTGTCTCTCCTGCTGTCAGCGCTAGTGAGGGTGTCCTGGGCAGTCAGCCTAGAGGACGAAGGTTGAGCTAAACTGCAGAGAGGGATCCAGTGTGCTGTGGACCGAGTGGAGCTGCTGGGCAGAAGTTTCCAGGAAAGACAGTATTGTGAGTACTCGAAACTGCCCAGGGGTCTGCCTAGGAGAGGGGGCCACTCCAGAAGGTCAGAGGGATCCGGGAGCCAGCTAACCAGTAGAGGAAGGCTTAGAAAAGGGGTGCCAGAGTCTAAGCCCTGAAGATAAGTGTGTGAAAGGGGGCGCTGGTGTGGGCCCTGAAGTGTTCAGCAGCGCAGCAGTAGTACAAGTAGCTACCTCAGCAAGGAGTGCTTAATGGAGCTCAAAGAGGACTTCTTTATGCAAGAAAGCAGTCCAAAGTCAGTTTGGAGTTAACAGGCGGCAAGCCAGTGTTAACCAGCGTCAACTGGCATATAATGGCATCTAGCCAGCATCAAGTCAGCGCCACTCTGCATTTTTCAGTTGTCCCTAGCAATTTGTGCATAGTTGAGCCAAAGGAGTATCCCACTCATTCCCTTCTCCCATCCAAGTTCTCAATAAATACAAAAACCCAAAGATACTGGACTGTTCCTTGTCTCAGTGCTCACACTTGGAGAACATGCTTAAATGTGCTGTTGTTACTAGTGGTAACCCAGGCGGACATATCCAGCAAAACGGCTGGGAATCCTGCTACATTTAAATAACAGAAAATGGGGCCAATTCACTAAAGAAATCTGCATGTGATAACATGGTCACATGACTCATGTTAAAAACGTCAAATTCACGAAAAAAAAAAAATGTATTCTGCGGTATTTAACGCAAAATATATATACCAATATATGGTAAATATCGCAAAAAAAACATGCAGTAAGGTCAAATCACAAACAGAACAGAAAGTAAAAAAAGATGTGATATTTATCACCTGGGTTTTGCTGGTGGTATCACATGCAGTATATAAAATAATTATATTAATAAAAATAAGAAAATAAATTAGTACAAATTTTGTAGATCCATTGTCAATCACACTGCCCACCACCGCCGACCCAAAGAAAGAAAAAAAATGTACGCTCCCACTGAAGGCTCCCACCATCTGACAGTTCACAGTTCTTAAATAACTAAGGGGCAGGGCCCCCTAGTGATGTCACTTGTGATATTGTTGTCCAGGGTTTGGCGGTGGCGAAGGACGTTGTGATTGATGATGAATCTACACCGGGGGGGACATTTATTCTTTTTTTTTTTTTTTTTTTTTTAGAAAAGACTGCCTACTGTCATTTTCTACACTACACCTTTTTTCTTTTTCAGTGAATGAGTGGGGGTGTGGGGGTACTATGTATCCCCCCCCCCCACATGCACCAGCCAGGGGTTGTGGGAAGAGGCCCTTGTATCCATCAACATGCACCCCCCCCCCCTCATGTTAAGGGTATGAGGCCTGGTATGGTTCACAAGGGGGAGGCCGCTCACTCGCCCTCTCCCTTACCTGCTAGGTAGCATGCTCGGATAAGGGTGGGGGGATTTTTTTTTGTTGTGTGGTTACCCTTAAAAGCCATATTAGACCAGAAGGGCCTGGTATGGATTGAGGGGGGGGGGGGGGGGCATGCAGCTTTTTTTTAAGTTTTTTTTAATTGCCGGCATGTTTTGTTTACATTCAGCTGGCAGCCGGAAACCCACTGACAGCAGATGAGTCATGAGTTGGTGAGGTTGCAGGGGCTGGCTTCCCAGCCCACTCCTTAACATCCAGCTATCATGTGATAAATTACTGCATTACCAAATCTTTACTGCATGAGTTATTTACAGCAAAGTTCTTAGTGAATTGAACATTTGAAAACGATTTGCATTTTTTCTGTCCTTATTTAACGCTTAGTGAATTGACCCCAGTGCAACAACATGTGTAAGATGTTCTAGGGATAGCCCTTGCTGCACCAGGATTGAGACGATAATATGTTTTGAAAAGAGCATAAAGTCATAGTGCGAAGAATTGACAACTTAGTTGTCTAGGATGCCATTTAGTGACTCAGCAGGCCAGTTCTTATATATCTGAGGTGACATTTATATATTAAATGATATCAGTTTAAATAGTCAGCATACCCAGATTTTAGTAGCCAGTTTTTGACAAATGCTGGAGAGTTAAACCATTTGGAAGTTTGTTGTATCCCTCATGGACTTTTTTGGTGAGATCTCTGCACTTGGATTCCTGGGTCTGCACAGCTTCTGTGGACATTAAGAGGGGGTCTCACTTTCCTTTCTGGATTTTTTTATTTCTTTTATGTGGCAGAGAACGCAACAGAAGAGGTTGGAGTTTACAAAGGTGAACAGGAATGCCCAAAACTCCCAGGTGGATTCGGGAATTATGGCAGAGAGAGTCCACTTTTGGAGCATTACAGACCAATAGGACGCCAGCAGCTGACTCAACCCACAAGTTTCAACCTATAACTTAAATATAACTTGTTGCACTGACCTTTTAATTCCACTTTTATTGCTTTTATCAATGGTTGGCATGGTAAAATATTCTTCTGCTACCACCATCTTTATTATTCATCAGTTAAGCTGCCTCATTCTCATGGATATTTTTGTGGTGCAATACAGGTGAACGAAAGCAAAAATGAAATGCATGCATCAATTTACTGTTTTACTCATGCTTCTAATTTTAACAAAATCGCCAGTGGAAGTTAAGCACATGGAACATACACTAATGTTATTTGGCAGCTGATTTTTTAAATCATTCAAAACTCTGCTTGAAAAGATGCAGAAAGCAATGAGGTATTGCAGGAGACAAGCAGAAAGGCAGATCATTATAAAAATAACAGCACTTTACTAGTTAAATCCCAACAACACCTCCAGGTATATGAAATATTCATTCTTAACAACACCTACAGATTTCTTATGAAAAACACGGCCATTTCTCTCATTTATTATAATGTAGAAGTACTGTGTGACCACATATTATAAGATACAGTATGCCTTCTTAATGCATATGCTGTCCACTGATTGCACCCTAGGCTTCTAGAACTAAAAGCGACTGGCTTCATTTTGCTTAAGCATATTAGTTTGACATACGCTCAAACACTCTCATATGTTTTTCAGTAACACAGTAGAGATTTTAGATAAAAAATTTGAATGATACTGAATAAATTGATTGTTTAAGGCTGAACTTTGGGTAAAATAATCTCAGAGGTGGGTTGGATTGACCATTGGCGATTTAAATACCCTCTGGACAAACTGTTTTCCTGTTCCTCCAAATTACATGGCTCCCTATCTAGAATTGACCTCGGCTTGGGTAATACTTCTAGCATACCCTTGGTGTCTTACTTGGAATATATACCGCGAGGAGTGTCTGATCACTCCCCTTTGGTGGTTTGGCTCCGGGCTCAGCCTCACACCTCACTTTCTAGAGCCCCATGGAAATTAAATGCCTTTTAATTACAGTTATTCCCCTCTTATGAGCGTATAGATGCCCTGATACAAAACTTCTTTATCACCAACCTAGGAATTGGGGAGCAAATAATATGCTGGGAGGCATTCAAGGCACATTTAAGGGGAATCTTTACAGCTGAAATCAACGCTATCAAAAAATCATCATCTGAGTTTGTGCTACAGGCTGAAAGCCAGGTGCGACACTTGGAACTACTCAATGAGGTTATTCTATCTATTATACATGCTGACCAAATGAGGTTTATGCCACACAAATCCACAGCCTTGAACCTACAAAGGCTATTCCTCAATATACAGACGCCAGCGGATAATATTGGCCAATGTGCGCTACTGTCCCTGGACGCCAATAAAGCCTCGCTCCATGCGCATGGACATCACCTGTATATGGTAGTGGACTGCACTTGCTGGATTATTGATGTACCTGTTTATACTTACATTTGTGAGTATATTTGAATATTTTTATTTCAACAAAATGATTTTATGGTAATGCACGAGACTGGTGCACCCTCTCTTTGTTTTTTGTTATAGCTGCTTCAAGGATATTTCCTGTCTGAAGAGGGCAGCAAAGCTTGTTCATCACCAATCTTTTGATAGGCCATCTGATCTGAAGATTACATCGGAGGGTTTCCTTTTTTATTTATGTCATTGACTTTACTATGGATTCAGAACTTATGGGCTGGCTACTCTTTTAGCACTGGTGGCCTTTTTTAACATTTCCTCCCCCATGTAAGTGCTGTCAAAGAACTGAAAGAATTAATGACTGCCATTAGGCAAGAGGTAATGGTTGTTAAACAGGAAGTCACTCAGTTGTCACGTTGGGAATTGTTCCTATCATAGGAGCCATGGCACAGATCAGATCTGTTGACATTGTGGCTGCCCTCAGAATTGCAGACGAGAGCAGGCTACTCTTAAGTATTCACCTCTCAAATTAAAGTATCATGAGAAACACCACCTGCGATTGAAGCCTTGTGGGAATGGTGCTTTTTTTCCCGTTTAGACCTGACCATCCCGTTGAAAATCAACAGAATCTTGATTGTTCTTTTGAGGATGGGCAGTCTGTGGATGTGAATGTGGAGTCTTGCCTGCCTAAGAGAACCACTAAGGGATTCATACATGTCAAGTACTCCTCACTAAACTACAGGTTTTTTTATGTTTATGCAGTGTTCTTTATTCTGCTGTTCTTTGCATTGTATGCTGTCTGTTGTTCATACTGTAATACCGAGGATGGCATCCTTTCAACTGAGGGGAATTGGGTGTATGGTGTGTAAATCCAGCTTTACACACCTAGATGCCCTTACCTGTCTTTAGTTCCTTATTTGGAATTGTTTTGCCAGGCAATTTCCTCCCTTTTATTCTATCAAGGAGGAATCGTATATGCCACTTCTCCTGGCAGGAGATCAGGAAGCAAGGACCTTTCTGGAAGGTCACCCCAAATATGTCTATCCTCCCCCAGCATGAAGACAATAAAACCCCTTGTGGTTTGCTAGGGAATAATAAATATTTATAGCTCAGAACTATTGTATCTTCTTAATCTTTTGCCACGTACACCCATCAGTAGCAGGCAGAAGCATAAAATAATCTGAGCTAAAGCACTACTATAACAGTTTAAGTTAAAACCGACTACAGCCTAGCTGCAACAATAATATTAGACTAGGGATACCCCATCTTGAGGTAGGGTGAGAATTGAAGTCCCTGATCTATCTGTGCCATCTAGTAGAAGTGCCTGAAACACAAGACTGACTGAGTACAATTACAAATCCTTTGGAACAAGAACAGCTCCTATACATGTTCAAATGTGTATTCAGTTGTTTGCCTTGAGTTGCCCCCTTTCCCAATATATGGCTGTATTTAACCACATAGGCAGTTCCTAGGTTGTAAAATAATAAATTCAATTAAGGCAAAGCAAGGCTTCTGTTAGAAATCATGGGACCCTTTACAGCCTACCAGTTGGGGCCATGGGTGAAATATCAGGGGTCTAAACAGACCCCTGATGTCTTACTTTTGAGACAGAAAAAATGACACAGACTCCTCAAACTCTTACCTCTGCAGCCATAGCTGTCTCAGCTCTGTACAGTGGCTTTCAGTTCATTCACATGCTGAGGCATAGTAAACACAGTTTACAATGCTTTACTTATGAATTACCACAATGAGTGATCATGACTGATCACTCACTATGTTTATTCAGGAAAGGAAGGGTCAAAAAAATATAACATTTTTACCCCCCCACCACCACCACACACACTCTCTCCATCCTTAAATGATCCTCCTCTGTGTTCACAGCAACTGACAGCCGGTGGGAGGGAGAGGAGGAGAAGGCAGCATCACTGCAGGGGGCACACAGATGAATCAGAGCTCCGGGAAGGGAGGAGGAATGTCAGATCGTGGTCAGGGAGGGTAATTGGTGCAGTGGGATGGAAATTACTGGAATAAATGTCCCTGTGGCTCCCCCTGCGGTAGCTGAAAGCGGGCAGGAGGTAGAGGTGGAGAAGCCGTCCGCACCATAGAAGGAGCCATAAGGAGATTTGTTTTAGTAATTGCCCACTGCCACCACTCCGATCACCCATCCCCTTCCCCCTACTTGTTAGCTGCCTGGGCCCCTCTGTTAAACTAATCGGCTTTGGCCCTTTATAAGAGGGCCATTGCTATCCCCTTTTTAGCAGTCCTGGGGCATGGATTAAGATTAATGTGGGAAATGCACTAGTTCAAAACAATTGATCAAAAGAAACTGTCATCAGATATATTTTTTCATGTTAAGTTTATATGCATGCTAATTATTGTGTCATTTTTACACTTACAGGTATTACCACTTACACAGTACGTCCCTTGACAATGCCTTCATGTTTTTTTTTTTTTTTTTAAAGTCTAAAAAATATAAGGTTACTGGTTTTATGTTAGTGGGTAGATGATGGGGCCAGGCACATCATCTATGCCCCTGTTTAAACTGGTTTGCAGCATAGATACACACTATAGAGCCATTTAATGTACATCGGTGGTTCTAGATCAGTGGTTCTTAACCTGGGTTCAATCGAACCCCAGGGGTTCGGTAAGTCAGTCTCCGGGGTTCGGCGGGGGGACAAAGGGGCAATTGCTCCCCCGAGAAAATATTACTGATTGTGAGGCCGAGCGCACCCCGGGAAATCAGAGCTGCGGTCGGGACAACTCACAGCCATTACACATAGACACTTGACACTCCGCCCCCCTGTACCTCCCCCAGCAGGTTTCCAGCCTATCTCCTGCAGGCTGCTTGCTGCGTGAGTGGGCGGGATGGGGATGTACCTGACCACGGAGATCGTGCCCGCCTGGAAGAGGGAAGTGTGAGCAGCTGAGCAGAGGGAGCCGAGTGAATGTTCCTGGAGGTAGGCTCAGCTAGCTGTACATGGTGGATTCGTTTACAAGGACCTCTATGCTACGTCTGCTGAGTTACTGCAGCTTAGCATAGAGGTGCTGTTAGCTGACAGATGGAAATGCATGTCCTTTTCATTTAGCTCAATAAAGCATTGTGAATACCCCCTGGTGTGTGCCCTCCTGATACCCCATGGAATGCTCTCCCAACACCTCCCCCCAATGTGTGCCCTCCTAACACCCCATGGTATGCCCTCCAAACACCTCCCCAAAGTGTGTTCCCTCTTGACACCCCATGCTATGTCCTCCCAACCCCCCCAGTGTGTGCCCTCCTGATACCCCATGGTATGCCCTCCCAAACCCCCCCCCCAGTGTATGTCCTCCTGATACCCCATTGAATGCCCTCCCAACACCTCCCCCCAGTGTGTTCCCTCCTGACACCCCATGGTATGTCCTCCCAGCCCCCCCCCCAGTGTGTGCCCTCCTGATACCCCATAGTATGCCCTCCCAACTCCTCCCCCCTCAGTGTGTTCTCTCCTGACACCCCATGGTATGCCCTCCTGACACCCCATGTTTTAATGGTTTTGTTCTTAATGGTTTTGTGTTTTGAGATACAGTCGCCAACACTTGCAGGGAGGCCCCAGCGAGATTTGAACTCGCGACCCCTGGTTTACAAGACCAGTGCTCTAACCCCTGAGCTATGGAGCCTTTTTTTTTTTTTTTTTTTATGGTTTTGTTTTTTAATGGTTTTGTTCATTTTGTGCACCTATGTATAAATATATACCTAAATATATACCTATGTTTTGAATTTTAAAAAATCATATTTTATTTTTTCAATTAAGAAGGGTTCGGTGAATGCGCATATGAAACTGGTGGGGTTCAGTACCTCCAACAAGGTTAAGAACCACTGTTCTAGATGTACAGTTTGCCAGGGGACATAAATAATTATTTTCATATCTTACCCTACAATCCAAAAATTTGTAATAAACCCCATATTTGTGTGTTTTGTGATGGAAGTGAGACATTTAAATACCTTCTGCCTTAAGAAGGCTCTACTTTACCCACAGTGGAGAGCTTTTGGCTCCTTTTGAATCAGCTCACCATAACCTATTTGGTTAGGTCTTTATACAGACTTGTAAAGTTACTGAAACACCTACTTTAATATGGCTTCAGTAGTGGCGATAGATACAGATTGCTGGACCCTAAATGCCACACTTGCTCTTTTTCAGCAAACACAGCAAAGGATTGCAAAGGTGTGAATGGGCTCTTATGTTGACCAAACTGCCTCTAAATGTAATTATAATATGACCCCCTACCACAGCACCCCACAGTATCTCAACAAAGCACAACCTCTCCATAGTAATAGAGAGGTTTTCAATATTTGTGCAGAAGAAACATCCCAGCTTCTATACTAAAATATTGTTTTAGTTTGAACAGCTAGAGCCTGATATTGGTTGAATGCGACTTGTGCTGTTTTTCCACCTAACTAACTATATACAGGTGCATCTCATAAAATTAGAATATCATCAAAATTAAAAGAAAGAAAGGCTTGAAATATATCACTCTGTGTGTAATTTATTTCAGTAATTTAATTCAAAAAGTGAAACTCATATTTTATATACTGTAAACGCATTACACACAGAGTGGTATATTTCAAGCCTTTCTTTCTTTTAATTTTTATGATTATGGCTTACAGCTAGTGAAAACCCAAAATTCAGTATCTCATTAAATTAGAATATTACAAAAGACCAATTAAAAAAAAAAAAAGGATTTTTAATACAGAAATGTTGGCTAACTGAAACGTATGACCATGTACAGTATAGTATGCACTCAATACTTGGTTGGGGCTCCTTTTGCATTAATTACTGCATTAATGCGGCATGGCATGGCAATCAGCCTGTGGCACTGCTGAGGTGTTATGGAAGTCCAGGTTTCGTTGATATCGGCCTTCAGCTCATCTGCATTGTTGGGTCTGGTGTCTCTCCTCTTCCTCCTGACAATACCCCACAGATTCTCTATGGGATTTAGGTCAGGCGAATGACATGACATGGCTCCCCAAATCATCACTGACTGTTGAAAATATACACTGGACCTCATGCGACTTGGATTCTGTGCCTCTCCACTCTTCCTCCAGACTCTGGGACCTTGATTTTCAAATGAAATGCAAAATTTTCCACAGTCCGTGATAATTTGGGCAGCCATGTCATCTGCTGGTGTTGGTCTACTGTGTTTTATAAAGTCCAAAGTCAGCGTAGCCCTCCTAGCAGAAAATTCTAGAGCACTTCATGCTCCCCTCTGCTAACCAGCTTTATGGAGATGCTGATTTCATTTTCCAGCAGGACTTGGCACCTGCCCACATTGCTAAAGTACCAATACCTGGTTTAATAATCATGGTATCACTTTGCTTGATTGGCCAGCAAACTCGTCTGACCTAAACCCTGTAGAGAATAGCCTATCCTTAAATGTGTTTGGGTTAATTACATTCAGTTTGTATTGCACTGTTCTCTCTTATGTTAACACTGGATTACTGATCTCCTGCATTACTTTTTTTCTATCTGCCAATACAATCTGCTTATTTCCTAACAGTCAGTGTGTGCCATCTTTGTATGACTGCTGTGAGTTCCCAGCCAATGGATTTTGTATGTATTTTGGTGGTGTCAGCAGGAGTAAGATTCCACATAAAAAAATATAAAATTGCAGCGCCCATAAAAGTATTAAAAAATATTGAAACTAGAAGTCCATAGGTGATGCAGTCCTTAAAATTAAAAAGTCACTCACCACAATACTCAATAAGTCTGAAAATGATACCTGATGAATGTATCAAAACTAGATGAGAGTTTCCATGTTGCATTCAGTCTCTTACATCAAGTGACATAAGGGAAAACAAAAAAAAAAAAATTCTCATAGTGTAGCATTTAAATAAAAAAATGCAAATATGGATATAGTCTTTGTGCTGCTGATAGAGGAGATCACCCGTGGTGAAAAAGGCAAAAGACAGACTCCAGTGCTCCACTCCTGTCGCCCCACATGCAATGCGCACTCACAAAACAGATTATAGTAAATTGCATATCATCAAGGCCATAACTCCAAATGTCCTGTCAAATGGGTCTCAGTAGTAAGCGCCCTTGATAATGAGTAATGGCTAGAAACGCGTTGGGCGGAGTCTCTCACGTGACGTCACGCCACCACGATCGTTCTTAGTGGCGGGGTCTTACATGTGAGTGGCTTTCAACTATTTATTTCATTGTTTTATTACTTTATGTGGATGTTATCAATAAACTGAGTTTTGTGACACTTTGTCTGTCCCATCTTGACTGTTACATGGAGAGAAAGGAGTGTAAGGTCTATTGCTACTTAGACCCGTTTGACAGGACATTTGGAGTTATGGCCTTGATGATATGCAATTTACTATGACCTGTTTGGTGAGTGCGCATTGCATGTGGGGCGATAGGAATGGAGCACTGGAGTCTGTCTTTTGCCTTTTTCACCACGGGTGATCTCCTCTATCAGCTGCACAAAGACTTTATCGATATTTCCATTTTTTAATTTAAATGCTGCACTGAGAGGTTTTTTTTTGTTTTTTTTTTTTTTTGTTTTTTTTTCCCTTATGTCACTTGATGTAAGAGACTGAATGCAACATGGACACTCTCATCTAGTTTTGATACATTCATCAGGTATCGTTTCCAGACTTTTATTGAGTATTGTGCTGAAAGACTTTTTAATTCTAAGGACTGCATCACCTATGGACTTCTAGTTTCAATATTTTTTAATACTTTTACGGGCGCTGCAATTTTATATTTTCTTGTCTGATGAAGATTATGTGTTATATCTTTTGATTGCGAGCAGCTACATTTTACCTGCGCTGGTCCTATTTTTACTCTTCTTAAAGGTTCCACCTAAGGCTACAGAAAGAGCAGAGAACCCTAATATTACCAGTGACATCTGCGGGAGTAACACTATATGTGCATTCTTTTTTGAATCTTGGCATGCATTATGTATTCCTTGCAGATATGTATAGTTATCCAGTATGAAACTTTGCTTATGTGTAGGAGATTCCTGTAGTAAAGAACATCACTGCTATTCTTTCTGCTTGTGCAAGGGTCTAGTATTTGCCCCCTCCTACAAGCAGCCTGTAGTGCAGGGGTCTTCAAACTATGGCCTTCCAGTTGTTCAGGAACTACAATTCCCATCATGCCTAGTCATGTCTGTGCATGTCAGAGTTTTACAATGCCTCATGGGATGTGTAGTTCTGCAACAGCTGGAGGGCTGTAATTTGAGGATCCCTGCTGTAGTGGATGGAGCCTGCTGGGTCCCTCCCGCAGTTCTGCTCTCTGCAAAAGCTATGTACAGCACAGTGATGGTGTCACTACTACTTCTACAAAAGTAATATCTGGGTTTGCAAAGGCATTTGGTACACACAAAGTGGATATACCATATATTTTATGGCTATTAAGAACTACACTCACCGGCCACTTTATTAGGTATACCTGTTCAATTTCATGGTATCACAAATTGCTAATCAGCCAGTCACATGGCAGCAACTCAATCCATTTAAGCATCTAGAGGTGGTGAAGAGGACTTGCTTAAGTACAAACCAAACATCAGAATGGGGAAGAAAGGGGATAAGTGACTTTGAACTTGGCATGGTTGTTGGTGCCAGACAGGCTGGTCTAGGTATTTTTTTAAAAACTGCTGATTTACTGGGATTTTAACACACAACCATCTCTCGGGTTTACAGAGAATGGTCCCAAAAATAGAATATATCCAGTGATATCCACACAGTTGCGTGGACGAAAATGCCTTGTTGATGTCAGAGGTCAGAGGGGAATGGGCAGACTGGTTTGAGATGATAGAAAGGCAGCAGTAACTCAAACAACCACTTAATACAACCAAGGTTTACAGAATACCATCTCTGAATGCACAACACAGCGAACCTTGAAGCAGATGGGCTAAACCAGCAGAAGAGCACACGGGATGCCACTCCTGTCACCTAAGAACAGGGAGCCGAGGTTACAATTTACACAGGTTCACCAAAATTGGTCAATAGAAGATTGGAAAATCTTGCTTGGTCTGATTAGTCTCGATATTAGCTGCGACATTCAGATGGTAGGGTCAGCATTTGGCGTAAACAATATGAAAGCATGGATCCATCCTGCCTTGTATTAATGGTTCAGGCTGGGGGTGTAAGGGTGAGGGATATATTTTCTTGTCACATTTTGGGCCCCTTAGTACCTATTGAGCATTGTTTAAACGCCATGGCCTACCTGAATATTGTTGCTGGCCATGACTACAGTGTACCCATCTTCTGATGGCTCCTTCCAGCAGGATAATGCACCATGTCACAAAGCTCAAATCATCTCACCACTGGTTTCTTGAACATGACAATGAGGTCACTGTACTCCAATGGCCTCCACGGTCACCAGACCTCAATAGAGCACCTTTGGGATGTGGGAGAACAGGAAATTCACAACATGGATGTGCAGCCGACAAATCTGCAGCAACTGCGTGATGCTATCATGTCAATATGGACCAAAATCTCAGAGGAATGTCTCCAACACCTTGTTAAATGAATGCCATGAAGCATAAAGGCAGTTCTGAAGGCAAAAGGGGGTCCAACCTGGTACTAGCAAGGTGTACCTAATAAAGTGGCCGGTGAGTGTATATTTGAATTAAAGTTTTTTTATTTGCTGTGAGTTTAGCTTCAATATTATTATTATTATTATTATACAGGATTTATATAGCGCCAACCGTTTGCGCAGTACTAGGACATATTCTGCTGATTTTATAATGTGGCTGAAGCAGGAAATGAATGATGTATTTCTGCACTACAGGAAAAAAGGTACATTTGATATGTGTTTTGCTGTGTGGAACACTTATGGAAACTATCAAAGTGGAGTTTCACTTTCAGTATACACATCTTCCTTGCAATGATTATTAATCATAGCTTAATAGCTTCTCTGTCACAAACACATAATCTTCGTAAACCGATCATAAATTAATTGGTTTTCACTGATTTTATGCTGTATTTACCATGTGAGTCATTCACATTTAGTATTGAATTATGTAATATTTGTAAGAACAGCAGTCCTGTAACTGCTATTACCGTTAAAAGATAAGACACTATTTGCTTCTGTCATCAGAGATTTCATTATTTGTATTCATCACTCATGTGCATAATTTATTGGGGAAAAGACAACATAATTAAACCACGGTTAGTTATTGCTTTGTTTTTTTGTACCGTAAACACACAATAAAATCCTATGGCCATAATTTAATTTTTTATTTGGGAAGCTTGGTATATCAGCTTCTCCTGTTGAACTAATTCAACACTGATCTTATTTCCCCTGATGTCCTAATATAAGAAATCAAGATCTGATGGAAAAAAATACAGGTTTCTTTTTGGCCTTTTCTAATACATTTTCTTGAAGTACAAGGTGCACAAATTCAACCAACCAAATAAAATGTACTTGTTGTTACTGTGTATGTAGGGCCAAAACGTTTTCAGTTTTAGGCCCCTTTCACACTTGTGCGACTTGAAAGCCGCGCGATTTTACCGCGATTTTGCTGCGATTTTGACTGGACTTGAAGCAATGTCTATGTCTTTGGACCTCAAAACGCATTAAAATCGGGCCAAAGTAGTGCAGGAACTACTTTGAAGTTGCTGCAACTTTAAGTTGCGCATATATGAATGGGTATCATTGGAAAACATGGCAAACGGCATGTCGTGCAACTCTGATGACCAAAGTTGCATGACAAGTTGCACAAGTGTGAAAGGGGCCTTAGGTAGAGAAGCAAAAGGTTGAAGGAAAATAATATAGCGCATACAATTGCGACACAAGCCATATTCTAATTGAATGTTATTAAAAATTACCTTTCCTTTTCAATCTGCAGCTGTAATAATTTTCTGAAAATGCAATGCAATATGGCCACCTGGAGTTGTTCTGTACACAGAATGTGTACTGACCACACCCCAGAAACATTTACTGCTTGTGTGATTGGCTCACCAATTTTCCCGGAAGTTCACACTAAGATACAAGTCAGATTTCAGGCATCCCCTGTAACAAAAATGTCATTTTTGGTGAGATATAATAGGAACACGTCTAAAGGGATGCAGGCTCAGCAGATTTTCACATTAGTGTTCTGCAGGTGCCACAGCTGATTGATAATTATGAAACCACTCCCATTAGATTCATTTTCCCACATGGACACAAAGAAACACACAGGGATTTCTTCAGAATACCAAAAGGTAGGAATCTGCAACAAAGGTTGTTATAATCCTTGCAATGTACAGAGATCACCCAGAGGGGAATGTTTTTTTCTCAACAAATGTGAAGTTAAGCTTCAAAGTCCCTGTTAGGGTATTTTTTGCTACATATGCCCTTCTGAGGAGACTTTACTTCCTGTCCTGAAGAAACAACAGGAAATAAGGAAAACATACTCCAAAGTGGACAGAGTTCCAACCTTAGAGAGATTTTACAGGAGTTGTTGTCACCATTGAAGGATTTTTCCCTCAGCTCTTTCTCTGATAACAACTTATAATGTGTGGATTTACCCTCAAATTTCTGTCTCAGTGACAATTGCCAACAGGCCAAATATAGGGTTGAATCTCCCCAGGGAGACACAGACAGCAAAAACAACTTGACAGATTGAGTTATGGATAAGTAAATATTTTAAAGAAATGAAGATGGAGTAGCTGATTAAGACCGCATTCACACTGAAGCGGCACGACTCCTGCACGACTTCAGGGGCGACCTGTGAAGTCCTGTGCACCGCGACTTCGGCGCGACTTGCACGGACTTCACATAATTGAAGTCAATGCAAGTCGATCCGAGGTCGCCCCGCAGTAGTACAGGACCCTTTTTTTAAGTTGGAGCGTCTTGTGTCGCTCCTATTAGAACGGGTCCTGTAGCAGTGCATGGACCGTGACTTGTCAGGCTGACAAGTCGCCTGACAAGTCACGGCAGTGTGAATGGAGCCTAAGATGGGTCCTCTGTTCTTCGCCAAGATCTTTAAGAAACTCACCCCTTCTGACACACTAGAAAAAAAGCGTCAACAAAAATAGCTGTAGCTGTATTGCTTGAGACACGAGGCATTAATGCTTATGTACAATTAAATTTATAGTTTAATATTAAAAAGCACAAAGAATAATGAACAGATGTAATCCACCAATGGTTATGGCTACACAATTTAACTTGCTGAGTAGTTAAAAGAGAGAAAGAGGAAGGGGCATAAATGGCTTTTTCGCCTATCCTCCCCTTTTCGTCAGCATAAACAGAAGTAATGCCACCCAGAATGTCATACAGACGCTTTTATTTAACAACACCAAAGGTAAACCTGCCTGTCTGTTCTAATGATGGGGGTCCTAGGCCTAGACTGTGTAAGTGACCATAACCAGAAATGAACAGTGTAAAAATGTAAAAGAGAAAGAGGGGAAGCTGCTAGCTTTGTTGGACGGGCAGTCTCTAATTTGGGTCTTTTCCTGGCTAGTGTTGGGGCCCTTGGTGCACTTATGATGATAGTTGTGTCTTGCAGGCAATAAAGATGTAGTACGGTTATCCTCTTACTAGGCAGTGCAGACTATCCTTAGCTGGAGGGGATGCTAAGTGCACTGTCATAGCACTGAGCTTCGAGATAGTAATACATAATGTACAGTCAAGAAAGAAGGTTACAGTAGGGATCTGAATACAAAGAAGGGGTAGAAGAGTAAATAATGTTATGTACTCAGTGGTATAACAAGTGTTAAGTGTAGATGGGCCAGTGGCCGGCTCACCAACTTTGAAGCCTTTTCTACTCCTCCCATTCAAGTTTTTTGTAATGCTCATCAAACGCACTGACATGGGCGTTCAAATACATTTTTAGAAAATCATGCAGGAGGAATATAATGTCCCACAATGCCCTATAATGATAGAGAAGAGCATAGAGTGTCCTGCAAACACTTCCTTATATGCACTTCTTGTGCTGCTTGAAGATCAACTTCTGAGGGTAGGTGCGTATATCTTGGTACAGGGCATGAAAGTGCCCTTTAGAATATCTCTGAGAGACAATTGGATATACCCAATAACGCCTGGATGCCCTTCTCCTCTTCCTCTGCTCAGCCAATTGCTCATACATCAGCATAATCTGCAGAAGGCCAAACACGAGATAAAGCCTAGTAAAGGAATCCATGTTGCTGCCTTCCCTGCTATTGGAGTGTCCACAGGAAATATTCGCCATGACAAGTCACATCTCAAATTGTTTATTTCCTATAATGTCACTTTCCTTTAAAAAGGAGCAGGTTTAACGCTCCTTGATGCTAATCAACCACGTCAAAATTATACAAAGGGCATTGGGGAGTGTTTTTAAAGTGTCATTAACGCTTGTAAAACACCAGTCTAACGTCCATACTAAAGCAAATTAACGCCAATCTAACACCTATACTAAAGTGCATTAACGCCAGTCTAACACCCATACTAAAGCACATCAACTCTATAGAAGCATTTGTTAAGAGTTAGAAATTTAGTCAAGAGTGAACAAACCGTAATATGGCCCTGCATCGAACTACATCTTCTAGTGTTTTGAATTAATGTCTTTGGGCTTGGAGCAGCCTGGCTCTCCCCCTGCTGGCTGGAGGGGAATGGCGCAGCAATAATAATAACTCTGGCAGGTAATAGATGCACTTCAAACCAGTGCCTGGCTACAAATTAGTTGAATAAAAAACTGCTAAATACAGTATGTCTATACAGGTTTTTCAAATCTGCAGAGTATCACGTAATTCATGAATCATGATCGCCCAGATTTATTCATTTTTTTGGGAGACTCTAATGCTACTAATTGGTTATGGCACTTCACCCTATTATTAATGTGCCTGAAAATGTAGTAAAGCCCATATTGGGCCAACATGTAACACATTCATAAGCATTAACACTCACCTGGGTCACTTTCCTATGCTGTTTCTGTTGCAGAGTGCGATCACTGGGTGCAGCGGAGTCCATTCAGATCAGACATTGTGGAGTAAACAGGAACTGGCTTCTTTATTGGAACATAACAACAGATTACCTTCTCATGGTGAGAAAACACAGACAGGAAGAGATAACCAACAAGTACAGTGCAGTGTACAGGAAATACACATCATAGAAATGCATAGCATATCACTTAGCATTAGCGACATCTACTGTCCTATTTGTGAACTGCAGTTAATCTGTAATAGGCTAAGCTTTAAAGTTTTAAAGTTGTTGTATCTCCAACACCCTTTCTCAACAGCTAAGGCTTAGTCTATTAAACCCATCTTCTTTGTAAGCCTTGAGTGTCTTTCAGCGGTCAAAGGCTTTGTAAGGATATCTGCTGTCATATCCTCGGTTGGGCAATAAAGTAACTCAAGAAGACCTTGCTCTTGAAGATCCCTAAGAAAGTGGAACTTCACGTCAATGTGCTTGGTTCTTGAATTAACTCCTTCCATGCGCGCAAGTGCGAGGCATCCTTGATTGTCCTCATAGATTTCTGTTGGTCCCAACTGTGGTTGACCCATGTCTGTTAATAGCTGTCTCAGCCATATAACTTCTTGGCTTGCTTTCGCTGCAGCAACGTATTCTGCTTCAGTAGACGACAGTGAAACAGAGAGTTGCTTTTTACTAGTCCAACTGATGGCACCTCCTGACAGAAAAAATAAGTAGCCACTGGTAGATTTCCTGTCGCTGGTGTCTCCTGCCTAGGGATGATCGAACGGTTCGGGTCCACCATCGGTTCGGCCCGAACATTGGGTGTTCAAGGTTCGGCCGAATTTAGAACTTTTTGTCCTAAAAGTTCGGAATTCGGCAACCAGAACCGCCCAAAATGCAATGCTTCAGGAAATGGGCTTTAAAAGCCCGTGATTGGACCAGAACCATTAGCAAAAGCCAATTGAGGGGGCAGGAGAATGCTAGGAATGTGATTGGAGTGACTAGGGGGTCCCTAGACCAATCATTAGTGAATACGCCCCCCAGTATATAAGATCGCCCCCACCATATTCCTAGCATTGTTATACTGGACATGGAAGAGAGTGGAAGCAGTTCTGTTAATTTTACTTTAAAAGTGTCATTTAGCTATTTTTAGTGTGAGGAAAGGGATATCTAGTGTAGTTAGAGTGCTCCTTTACACTTAAGTTAGCTTAAAAAATTTAGTTTCGGCAGGGAAAGTGTTAAGTGTAAAGGGACCGTAGTGTAGTGTAGGGTTAACTGGCAGTGACTGCTATGGCAGGGTGACAAAACCCTTCCATAGCAGGGTGACCACTATAGAGAAATGATCATTTCTCTGAATAGCTTCGGAACTGGAATATGGCTTCTCACCAGCCAAGCATTTTTTATGCTGCAGGGGCTGCCACTGCCAGTGCTTTTTTGAGGACATGTTTGATGTCAGACATGACATCTGAACATGTGTATAGGGGGTATATATAGACATATATGTCTGAATATATACCCCTAGACATATATAGGTGTGATAGTAGCAGAAATAACTGCTTGCGCTAATGAAATCATTTACAGTAATATCTTTCTGCTACTATCACACCTATATATGTCTAGGGGTATATATTCAGACATATATGTCTATATGTATACCCCCTATACACATGTTCAGATGTTTTGCCTGCCTCAAAAGAACCCAAAAAAATGCCAAAAAAACGCTAGCGTCAAAAAAAAAAAAAAATGCCCAGGTGTGTTTTTGCTGGCATTTTTCACAGGTACACCTTTTAGACCCCCCAGACACAAAATCACACAAAAAAAGTTCTTAAAAATTGTCATTTTTGATAAAAAAAAGCCAATTATTGAAAAATTTTTTAAAAAAAAGAGATTTTTTGATTTTTACTTTGGATTTAGTATCTGGGGGGTCTAAAAGGTGTACATGTGAAGTTTCAGCTCTGTAGCATGTCCAGAACCAGAAAAAAAAAAGATCGTTTGTATTTGAAAACTTTATGACAGGTGGTTTGCTTCGCTCCTGTAACACCTTGCCGGTTTAATAGAAGGCATTTTTTTGGGATCTTTGCAGTCAGGAAAAATATCTGAACTTGTGTATAGTGGTACTGTGCACAAGTTCTGATGTTTTGCCTGCCTCCAAAAACCCCAAAAAATGCCAGCAAAAACACACCTGGGCATTTTTTTTTTTGACGCTAGCGTTTTTTTTGGCATTTTTTGGGGGTTTTTTGAGGCAGGCAAAACATCTGAACTTGTGTATAGTGGTGTATATACACACATCCATATATTTATATACACACCTAGACATATATAGGTGTGATAGTAGCAGAAATATATGCTTGCGCTAATGAAATCATTTACAGTAATATATTTCTGCTACTATCACACCTATATATGTCTAGGTGTGTATATAAATATATCTATGTGTGTATATATACCACTATACACAAGTTCAGATGTTTTGCCTGCCTCAAAAGAACCCCAAAAAATGCCAAAAAATCTCTTTTTTTTTTTTTAATTTTTCAATAATTGGCTTTTTTTATCAAAAATGACAATTTTTAAGAACTTTTTTGTGTGATTTTGTGTCTGGGGGGTCTAAAAGGTGTACCTGTAAAGTTTCAGCTCTGTAGCATGTCCAGAACCAGAAAAAAAGATCATATAGGTGTTAAAGTTAAAGGAGGGTCCCGACCCACATCCCTGTTCTACTGAAAAATTATCTTTTTTTTTCATGGTTCTGGACATGCTACAGAGCTGAAACTTCACATGCACACCTTTTAGACCCCCCAGATACTAAATCCAAAATAATAAATAAAAATCAAAAAATCTCTCTTTTTTTTTTTTTTTTCAATAATTGGCTTTTTTATCAAAAATGACAATTTTTAAGAACTTTTTTTTGTGTGATTAATAGTTAATGGGGCATGACCCAGAACCCTAGGCACTTTTTAGGGGCATTTATTGGGTTTTAGGGCTTCAAAATTGTGTTTTTTGATTACCGAAGTTCGGGTCCCATTGATTTCAATGGGGTTCTGAAATCCGAACCAAACTTTTGGAAAATTCGGGTGTTCTGGTCGAACCAAACTTTTCAAAAGTTCGATCATCCTTACTCCTGCCCAGTCAGCATCCACATATCCTGTCAAGGTGCTTTCATCACTTGCTTGTAACTTTAACTTGTAGTGCAAAGTCCCTTTTAGATAGCGAATGAAAGCATTCCAGTCCTTTTGACTTGGCATTGAAACCTTTCTGAATAGGATTCCAACAGTTTCTGCAATGTCTGGCCTTGTAGCAGTGGCAAGATACAGCAATTTCCCTATTGCCTTCCTGTATTGAGTATTAGTAGGTAATGGGATATCTTGGCAATTCATCTCCTTTAGGTGGTTGGTTTCCATAGGACAGTGGTTCTCAACTCCGGTCCTCGGGACCCACCAACAGGCCAGGTTTGCAAGATAACTAAATTACATCACAGGTGATCTCATTTGCTGCTCAGTGATTGCAGTATTCTAGTCTGCATCCCCCAAGGTAATACTTAAAATCTGGCCTGTTAGTGGGTCCCGAGGACCGGAATTGAGAACCACTGCCATAGGAGACTTTACTGGTTTGGCGTCTTCCATTCCAAATGTTTCAATTATTTCTTGTATTTTGTGTCTTTGGTTCAGAAGAAAGCTGCCATCTTCCTCTCCCTCGATCTGGATGCCGAGGTAACTCTTTATGTTGCCAAGATCTTTGGTGTTGAAGTTCTGATTTAATTTTTCTAGGATTTCTGCTTCATCCCCTTCTTGCTCAAAGCAAATCAAGATATCATCCACATAAATAAGCATATAGACCCATCTGTCTTCCAATTTCTTTGTGTATAAGCAGGGGTCTGCTTTACTCCTCAGAAAGTTTTGATGTGTAAGCACTTCATTTATCTTTATATTCCACACTCTGGCTGCTTGCTTTAGACCATATATACTCCTGCGAAGTTTGCAAACTAGGTCTGGCCTTTGTTCATCTTTGAACCCTGGCGGCTGTTCCATGTAAATTTCTTCTGTTAGCTCGCCATGTAGAAACGCGGTTTTCACATCAAAATGTTTCACTTGCATTTTCCTTGTGACGGCTATTGTCAGTAAAGTCCGTATTGTAGTGTGCTTGACTACTGGTGCAAATGTCTCATCATAGTCCTCTCCGTATTTTTGAGATTAGCCCTTGGCTACTAGCCTTGCTTTGTATCGCTCAATTGTGCCATCTGCATTGTATTTCACTTTAAATGTCCATTTACAGCCTATGGCCTTCCTTCCGGGTGGTAGCTCTGTAAGTGTCCATGTTTTAGTGTCATGCATGGATTTTATCTCTTCATCAGCAGCCTTTATCCATTTACTTGCTTCTTGTTCTGAAAGCTGAGATATGTCTTCCCTGGTTGCAGGTTCGTTGATACTGGCAGTACTTGCTTTGTATGAGAGACGTAGAGGTGGTTTACCTCTGTTTTCTCTTGTTGAACGTCTCGGTTTTGTGTCTGAGCCTACTTGTGTCTGCTCTTCAGTACTGGTAGAGTCTGCACTCACTTCAACTGTTTGTTCAGAAGTTACAGAGATAGGCAAGTCAATGTCAGTTTTCCCTTCTATTCTTTCTTCTACTATTTTCATTACATTGTCTCTGAAATCTTCAACAAAATTTATGCTGTTGCTAATGGTAACCTTGTCTGTTTTGGGATTAAGGATTCTGTAACCTTTGACATTGTCACTGTATCCAACAAAGATACCTTCAAATACTCTGTTTTGGAGTTTGGTGCGTTTTTCTTCAGGTATGTAGATGAATGCTTTGCATCCAAAAACTCTTAGGTGTTTTACATTTGGCTTCTCCTTGTGCCAAAGTTCATATGGAGTTTTCTCTATTGTTCTGGAAAGAAGTCTGTTCTGCAAATATGTAGCTGTCATAGCTGCTTCACCCCAGTATTTTTGTGGTAGTCCAGAGTCTGTCAGCATACATCTGATCATTTCAGTCAGAGTTCTGTTCTTTCTTTCAGCTACTCCATTTTGTTCTGGTGTATATGGGACTGTCTTTTGATGTTCTATTCCATTCTGTTTTAAGTACTCTTGTATCTTATATCCTGTGAATTCACCTCCATTATCGCTCCGAAGTATGAGAGGCTTCCTCTGAAACTTGTTACTGGCCTTTATTATATAGTCTTGTGATTTGTCAAAAACTTCACTCTTGTGTTGCATTAGGTAGGTGACTGTGTATCTTGAATAGCTTTTGCCTCCAGGTGTAGGTGGGTTTAGGGGACCACACAAGTCACTGTGAACTAAGTCAAGTGGTCTTGAAGCTCTCTTCTGATTGACTTTGGGAAGTGTTGCTCTTGTAGCTTTGGATTTAATGCAACATTCACACTTAACAGTAACTGGACAAAGGGATATTGTTAGATCCCTTGTCAGATTCCTCCTCTGTTGTTCCTGTATGCATTCTGGGTGTCTGTGACCTAGACGTCTGTGCCATATATGTATACAGTCATTGTGCTTGTGTGTACATAGTCTCACCTTTTCCTTCACTGTGTCGAGGTGATATAGATGATCATCCAGCTTGGCACTTGCTACTGTCTGGTTGCCGTTTAGGATTGAACACTTGTCACCTTGGAATGTTACAGTGAGTCCTCTGGCTGTTAGACGCTTCACAGATAAGAGTCCTCCTTCTAGATTAGGAACATAAAGCACATCTTTCACTGGTATGGCTAGATTGTGTCCCGCATCATCAGGGCATACAAGGGTTCCATGCCCATATCCTTCTGCATGTATTTTGCTTCCATCTGCAAGATAAATAGTTTCTTTGTTGTTCAGATCAAGTTCTGTGAAAAAACTTCTATCACTCGTCATGTGACTGGTTGCCCCCCGAATCGATGCACCAGCCTTGACATTTATTGTTGCCTGTCACTTTAAATGTGGCATTCCAGTTTCCTTCCCATGGATCATTGATTATGGCTTTGACCTTTTGTTTAGCATAAGAGGGACGCTGTCTTCTTTGCTCTGCTTTCCATATCGTACAGTCTTTCTTTACGTGTCCCTGTTTGTGACATCTGAAACACACTCTGGTCTCTTTCCTGTGTAACCTTGCGTCTGTAGCTTTAAGAGCGGTTCTGGTGTCGGTTTCTGTGGAGTCATGCACTAATTCCTTTCTTCTCTGATACTCATCTATGAGCCTGGTTTTTACAAATGTTAGCGTCAGATCTGTCTCGGGTCGTGTCTCCAGTGCATTGATCAGTGCAGTATATGTATCAGGCAAACTGCATAACAACATGACTGCTGCGTGGCTGTCTGTTATATTCTCCCCGATTGATCCGAGTTGTGCAATCACTTCCAGCATTGCATTTATATGCGCCTGCATGTCCTGTTCTCTGCTAAGTCTCATTCTGTAAAGTTTCCGCAGTAGAAACAGCTTGCTGTTTAAACTGGATCTTTCATGCAGTCTATTTAGAATGTCCCACATGCCTTTCGCTGTGTCCTCATGGCGTATATGTATGAGCTGATCATCCTCCACTAGTAAGCTTATGGTGGCCTGTGCCTGTCTGTTTTCTTGTCCCAGTCCTGATTATTGTCCTGTGGCCTCTCTGTGGTGGTAACCTCCCACAAGTCATCTCTAGATAATAGCATTTCCACTTTAAACTTCCATAGCTGATAATTGTCATTGTTCAGCTTGGCCACTGAGAGTTTAAGTTCTGAGTTTCCAGACATTTTTCCCTCCTTTATATATAAACAGTCTTACTTGTCTATAGGAGATGTCACTGGAAAGCTTCCTTATGTCGATCTTTATCCGGATCCTGGGCCCATAACCTGTTGCAGAGTGCGATCACTGGGTGCAGCGGAGTCCATTCAGATCAGACATTGTGGAGTAAACAGCAACTGGCTTCTTTATTGGAACATAAGAACAGATTACCTTCTCATGGTGAGAAAACACAGACAGGAAGAGATAACCAACAAGTACAGTGCAGTGTACATGAAATACACATCATAGAAATGGATAGCATATCACTTAGCATTAGCGACATCTACTGTCCTATTTGTGAACTGCAGTTATTCTGTAATAGGCTAAACACAAAATGAGGTTGAAGGATTGTAAGAGGTGCATGAAAGTCAGCCAGCCCCCAGTCTGATGTTCCTATCTACATGCTGCATCCACCAAGGGGATGGAGGTGTAATGCTTTTCAGCTGGTCTTTTCCAGTTTGCACCATGGTTATAAACTTAATCATTTGAGTCTTTGAGACAACAGCCAGTCGTGGATGAGGATGGGTTGGGGGAGGTTGGGCTGTCTCCCTCTCACCTGTTCCCCCATCCGCCCATTAGCGGCCATGTGCCTCCAGTGTGAGGACACTAAATTAAGAGTGTAGGACTGCAGATATAACAGGGTGCCGTGAAGTGGCTCTGCAGCTTTCACATGCGTTTGCAAATGTGTGTCAACTAAACCCCTGTTCTTTGTACCAAGAGACAGGTTATATTTGGTTGGTGACAGACTGGAGGGTGAGTACATCAGACTGGGGGCTGGCTGACTTTCATGCACCTCTTACAATCCTTCAACCTCATTTTGTGTTTTGTTATAGGGATGGAGACGCCGGGCAACACCAGCTTGGGTCTCATATAAAGTCCCACCTAGTCCAATATGTTTAAGCAACCAGGGATGGAGACGCCTTGCTTAGAGCTTGGTGCCTCATATAAAGTCCCACCGTGCGATTTTCGTGCGTTTTTGGTGGATGCAGTTTTGATTTGACTTTAGTGTTTTCCGTATACAGGGATGGAGACCAATAGCATGACCTGCTTGTCTCATATAAAGTCCCAAAAGAAAATTAGGGATTTGAAAGGCAGTGTGCTTTACAGGCCATGCCCCATACATAAAATACCTTCCTATCTATATACTGCATCCACCAAGGGGATGGAGGTGTAATGCTTTTCAGCTGGTCTTTTCCAGTTTGCACCATGGTTATAAACCTAATCATTTGAATCTTTGAGACAACAGCCAGTCGTGGATGAGGATGGGTTGGGGGAGGTTGGGCTGTCTCCCTCTCACCTGTTCCCCCATCCACCCATTAGCGGCCATGTGCCTCCAGTGTGAGGACACTAAATTAAGAGTGTAGGACTGCAGATATAACAGGGTGCCGTGAAGTGGCTCTGCAGCTTTCACATGCGTTTGCAAATGTGTGTCAACTAAACCCCTGTTCTTTGTACCAAGAGACAGGTTATATTTGGTTGGTGACAGACTGGAGGGTGAGTACATCAGACTGGGGGCTGGCTGACTTTCATACACCTCTTACAATCCTTCAACCTCATTTTGTGTTTTGTTATAGGGATGGAGACGCAGGGCAACACCAGCTTGGGTCTCATATAAAGTCCCACCTAGTCCAATATGTTTATTCTGTAATAGGCTAAGCTTTAAAGTTGTTGTATCTCCAACAGTTTCATGGTCTGTGTGACCAGAAATCTAGTACTGAATGTGTGCCCATTTCAGCCCTTACAGACCCTCTGTGCTGATGTCATCACCTACAATCTCTTCTGAATCCTGAGAGGATCCCGGCACTGGACAGCTAATAGGAAGTGAAGCCCACAGTTCAGCTATAACATATACAATTTTTTTTATGGCATATAGAAAGCAGTACTGCTTCTTTAAACACTGCTGCAAGTGAATTACTATGTTGAGTCAAGAAGGCTGCACAAGGGATCAGGAGAATAAAGGGAGCCCAACAGGCGGATATTGGTGGAATCACAAAATGGTCAGATGGTTAAGATGAAGGTGTGCACTCCATTCCAATATTTATCACCTGAGCCATCTTGACATGTCTAGAAAAGGATCCAGTTGTTTTAAGGCTGTGTATGATGCCTTTTGTAGCTAGTGATGTCAGGGAAACTGAAATCAGTGTCAGTAAGCAGTGAAATGTGGCAGGGACTGAAAACAGTATGAGCAGTTGTGGCCATGTGTCAAACATACTTGAGCAGTAAGTTTTAATAAAATAAAGCTCTATTTTTTAAGTCTAACTTCAGCTAAAACTTTTTTTTCTAGTTTTTAATAATTTTGAGAAGATTTAGAACCTCTGACACACTATTTAGCTATCTGTGCGGAAATCTAATCTCACTATTTGTCTGCTGACCATTGTTAGTTGAAGTAAAAATGATGAAAAATGTAAAATGTTATTTTCACAGAAAGAGGGGTACAGGACACTTGGAAAAATCGGAAAAAAAAAACACAATTCCCATGACAATTGTTTGAGATGAGATTCCCTTCACTTTTTGGTGATTTTTCCATGTAATTTTGGGGTTAATTTACTAAACTTGGAGAGTGCAAAATTAGGTGCAGCTCAGCAAGGAAACCACTCAGCTTCCAGGTTTTATTGTCAAAGTTTAATTGAACAAGCTGAAGTTATAAGCTGATTGGATACTATGCACAGCTGCACCAGATTTTGCACTCTCCAGTTTTAGTAAATCAACCCCTTTGTGTCTTTGTGGAATGCAAGTAGCAATAAAAAAACTGATGGGGTTTTTACCCTTCTCTGCTTCACTGAAAGCTAAAAATAAAAAAATACATTAATCTGTTACACTGTAATCTAAACTACGGCAAACTGATAAATAACAATTAGGGTCTCAGTCCCACACTCTCCTCCTCGTTTCCTCCAATAACAATATGTGGGTGTTTTAAAAATAGTATGTAACAGCAAGAAATTCTCACCTTTAATCCATAGCTCTGCAATCTTTCTCCACGTTGGTTTCTGTTTTCAAAGCCGGTCTACTGAAGTCTGTGGGGGTACTTCTAATTTTTTTTTGAGCTCACCATATTTTGGCTTTAGGTGTTTTTCTTAAGTGCAGAAACCCATAGAACCCAATCAGAATTCACTATGAAGAGTCAGAGTTAGACCTTAAAGCGGAGTTCCGGGCACAAAATCGATATTTTTTTTGTGCCCGTCCGCTTCTACACCTTCACCTGAAAAGGAATTGGATAGTTAGGTTTTTTTTTTTTATTTACTCACCTTGTAATTGAAGATCGAAGATACTCACCTAGTCTTCACTTCCTCCCTCTGTGCCGAGGCTCAGTCGTCTCTTCCGGGCTTGCACTGATTCCTGGGAGCTGAACGTCATCGCTCCCAGGTCCTCTTCGGCGTCTTCTTCTGCATCTTCTTCTCCAAGAATGCGCCTGCACCGGCCCCTCTCGTCACTTCCGGGCGACGCCGCATTCCCCTGCTACACAGCTTCTGGGCATGCCCAGAAGCTGTGGAGGAATGCGGCGCCGCACCGGAAGTGACGAGAGGGGCCGGTGCAGGCGCATTCTGGGAGAAGAAGACGCAGAAGAAGACGCCGAAGAGGACCGCGCCGGCTTCAGCTGCCCACAAGAGAGATGGAAACGCTGTGGAAGAAATTTTATAAGTGAGTATTTCTTCTAAAAGGTAAGTGCGAACCGGGACAGATCAGAGGCTAACCATTGTGGAATGTGCTAGCCCTGACTGTCCCGGGGTATGTTTGTTGAAAAATGACTTCTGTGCCCGGAACTCCACTTTAAAATCAGTCTGGTTTCAAGGAGGTTTGGGTTGGGCAGATGTAGTATGTGGTATTTTTCTTCCCCAGAAACGTACATACTACATACATAGTCATTATATAAAATACAGTGCATCCGGAAAGTATTCATAGCGCTTCACTTTTTTCACATTTTGTAATGTTACAGCCTTATTCCAGAATGGATTCAATCCACTTTTTCCTCAGATTCTACAAATAATACCCCATAAGGACAAAATAAGTTTGTTTGAAATATTTGCAAATTTATTAAAAATAAAAAACAAAAATAAAAACCCCATGTACATGAGCCTTTGTTCAATATTTTGTTGAAGCACCTTTGGCACCAATTACAGCCTCAAGTCTTTTTGACAATGATGCTACAAGCTTAGCACATCTATTTTTGGGCAGTTTCTTCTATTCTTATTTGCAGGACCTCTCGAGCTCCATCAGGTTGGATAGGGAGCGTCAATGCACAGCTATTTTTAGATCTTGCAGAGATGTTCAGTCCGGTTCACATCTGGGCTTTTGCTGGGCCACTCAAGGACATTCACAGAGTTGTCCTGTAACCACTCTTTTGTTATCGTGGCTGTATGCTTAGGGTCGTTGTCAAGTTGGAAGATGAACCTTCACCTCAGTCTGAGGTCCTGTCAGGAATGCTCCCTGTGCACATTAAGGCTGCATTCACACTTGAGCGTAGCGTTTTACCGCTTTTTTTTTCGATTTTACCTCGATTTTCAGGCGTTTTTGGAGGCAGGCATTGACATCTATCAAAAATGCTGGTAATCAGCCCAAAAAGAAGCTCATGTACTTTTTTCAGCTACAGGCGTTTTGCAAAACACTCAGATGTGAACAGGGGCCATTTAAATGAGGGGGTTTTACTTGTTGGGCGTTTTGGAACGTTTTTTTTTAGCGTTTTTGGAGCTGAAAAACACTCAAAAACGCCCAGGTGTGAATGGAGCCTGAAGTGCTGTCATGAGTCTGCCACCTAAGGGTTAACCTAGTGCAGACTAATTTCAGTGATTGGCAACAGGCTGCCTTATTTAAACACCTCAGCAGTACTGTGTCCTTGCTGTCTGATCTGCAACTTCTCCTGTGTTCCTGAACCCTGTTGTATCCAGTTTCATTCCTGTTTGACCTCCTGGCTTGTCCCTCACCTCGCTTGTCTGCTGCCCGCCCTGACCTCGGCTTGTTTGTGACCACTCTTCTGCCTTATCCTTGTCTGTTTATCTTCCACCGAATCCGGACCTGTTCACCTCCGGACAGGGCATCCCGAGGACCACGACCTGGTGCTATACACGCAGCGAAATCCATCCTCACCATCAGAGGCTATGGTGAAGACTGGTTGGCACTTAGATTCCGCACCTTGGGTTAGCCTGTGTCTACTGTCTGGGTGACTCGTCTGTGCTCCATCTTTTGCTGAGCTAGAGGCTACCCTCTGCATGTCAGGCATGCCTCCAGAGTCCTGACAGGCCCAGAGCATTCTGGAGCAGGTTTTCATCAAGGATGTCTCTGTACATTGCTGCATTCATCTTTCCCTTGATCCTGACTAGTCTCCCTGTTCCTGCCTCTAAAAACATCCCCACAGCATGATGCTGCCGTCACTATTCTTCACTGTAGGGATGGTATTGGCCAGGTGATGAGCGGCGCCTGGTTTTCGCCAGACATGACGCTTGCCATTCAGGCCAAAGAGTTCAATCTTCGTTTCATCAGACCAGAGATGATCTCAGAGTCCTTCAGGTACCTTTTGGCAAACTCTAGGCGGGCTGTCATGTGCCTTTTACTGAGGAGTGGCTTCTGTCTGGCCATTCTATCATTCAAGCCTTATTGGTGGAGTGCTGCAAAGATGGTTGTTCTTCTGGAAGGTTCTCTGTCTACAGAGAAACACTGGAGCTCTGTCAGAGTGACCACCAGGTTCTTGGTCACCCCCCTGACTAAGCCCTTCTCCCCCGATTGCTCAATTTGGCGGGGCAGCCCACTCTAGGAAGTGTACGGGTGGTTCCAAACTTCTTCCATTTACAAATGATGGAGGCCACTGTGCTGCAGAATTTTTTTTGTATCCTTCCCCAGATCTTTGCCTTGATACAATCTTGTCTTGGAGGTCTACAGACAAATCCCTGGACTTCATGGCTTGTTTTGTGTCATGCACTGTTAACTGTGGGACCTTATATAGACAGGTGTGTGCCTTTCCAAATCATGTCCAGTCAACTGAATTTACCACAGATGGACTCCAATCAAGTTGTAGAAACATCTCAAGAATGATCAGTGGAAACAGGATGCACATTAGCTTAATGTTAAGTGCCATGGCAAAGGCTGTGAATACTTATGCATTTGTGATTTTTTTTTTGTTTTTTATTTTTGATAAATTTGCAAAGGTTTCAAACAAACTTCTTTCACATTGTCATCATGGGGTTTGGTTTGTAGAAATTTGAGGAAAATAACAAATGTAATCCATTTTGGAATGAGGCTGTAACATAACAAAATGTGGAAAAAGTGGCGTGAATATTTTCCGGATGCACTGTATACTGACATTGACTGACTTTTTCAAAGTGTCATAATAATAAAAGAATAAATATTTAAACATTGTACTTTCTTCATCTTTTTTGTTCCTATTCATGTCCACCTACATAATTTGTTTCTCTTTTAGGCAAGCCAAGCTGCAATTGCTACCAGTCCATTTGCTTTATAGAAATCTATTTCTTAAACATTAACATTAGTTTCTGTTTCCATTCAATTAATTTTTTTGTTTGTTTGTTTGTTTTTTGTTTTTGAATTATGTAAGACATGAGATTATTATCTGAATATGTATTATATGAAGTGAGTTGCAATGCAAACATGTTTTCCTTTTAAATCCTTTATTTGCTTTATTTGTGAAGCAGACCAAACTAGCAAAACAAGACACAGTAATAACCAGAAACACACAAGTACATCATATTGATGAACTCTGTTACAATCTATCAGTCGAGTCTGTTCTTCAAAATTTTGAAGAAAACAAATCTAGGCATGAAGCAATAATGGGCAAGACAGCAATAAGAAATAAAAAGTATGATACAAACTGTAGTATCTTGCAGGCCAGTATGGTGCTCCATTTGTAATCCTTTTCTTGATAGTTACCAAAAATGGATGAATTTTGAAACAAGAGAAAGTTATTATTATTATTATTTATTGATCTAGTGCCCACAATTTGTGTATTGCTTTACAATATACAGGGAGTCAGTGCAGTTACAATACAAATAAAGAAAATATGATTAGGAGGGCCCTACTCGTGAGGGCTTACAATAAAAAAGGGAGGGGCAAGTAACTCAAAAGATAATACCTGCGTGGGGGTGAGTTGTTGGACAAAGTAAAAATTCAGTTGTTAGGTTGAGGTTGGATAGGCTTCCATGAACAGTTGAGTTTTCAGGTCTGCCTGAAAGTATACAGAGTAGGAGACAGGACAGACTAAGGTATGGATTTCCAGAGGATGGGAGAGGCTCCGGGGAGGTTTATGTAAATGCAAAACATTTTTTTAAATTTAATTTTGAATAAAGTAGGAAAGAGTTTTTTATTTTATTTATTTATTTGGGACCCTGTTTTGGAGATTCATCTTCTCTATTTGTCTGGGCCACCATTGTCATCCTCCTGGACAGAAGGAGAGGAGAGTAGAAATCCATTTTTTTTTTCATTTATCACCAAAACAAGAGGTTAGAGTAAATCTTCCAATGGTAAAAACCTGCCCCGGTCAGAAATATCTAAGAGCGGAATTTCCCTCACTTAGGGAGATTTCATCTAACTTCCTATAGTGTCTCCTCGACAGAGACAGGACAAGGTTAGAAGGCACCAACAGATAACCAGACCCTGTGTAAGGGGAGCAGTCTCTGTATATAGTTCATAAGAAGTTCATAAGAAGACCATATCCGTATGAAGATCATAGGACAGGAGGAAGTGATCCAACAAGAATGAAGGGATCCTTAGAAATGGTGTCCAAGCATTAGGGCAGGCTTATTCACAGAAGCAGAAGAAGGCTCTAAATGACAGGTAGGAGAGAGAAGAAAAAGCGCCTCTAAGCAGGGACGATCCTAAGGTCACAGACGCATGGGGGCTGAAATATTTCTGGCGCCCCCACATGGACTTGGTCATCTTGCTAACTTCTCCCCTTTACAAATGTTTCTATGGCAACTAACAGTCACTAACTATGTAAGGACTCAAACACAGAAATTCTTCTCTAATGAGTTTTTATTACCCTGGGATCCTCCCACAATCTCTTAACAATAAACAAAATACAGGAAGAGAAGCAGAGTACTCTAATGGGATCTGGAGGGGGGGGGGTCTCTCTAATGGACACATAGAGGGCCTCTGTTAGAGAGTCTGTTAGAAAGAGCCCCCACCAGGCACCATTAGAGACTACAATGGGGTCTAAAGAAACCTGGAGGGGAGTCTATTTAACAGAGGCCCTCTTGGTGTCCATTAGAGAGTCTGTTAGAGCCCCCACTAATACTATTAGCATTGTGTTTAAGTTTAAATAAGAGATTGCAGACATACCACAGGAGAAGGTTAGAGACTGAGGACATGATACAGGAGATGGTTAGAGACTGCGGACATAATACAGAAGATGGTCAGAGACTGCAGACATAATACAAGAGTTGGCCAGAGACTGCAGACATGATACAAGAGATGGCCAGAGACTGCAGACATGATACAAGAGATGGTCAGAGACTGCGGACATGACACTAGAGATGGTCAGAGACTGTGGGCATGATGCAGGAGATGGTCAGAGACTGCAGACCTGATACAAGAGATGGTCAGAGACTGCAGACATGATACAAGAGATGGTCAGAGACTGAAGACATGATACAAGAGATGATCAGAGACTGCGGACATGATACAAGAGATAGTCAGAGACTGCGGACATGATACAAGAGATGGTCAGAGACTGCGGGCATGATACAAGAGTTAGTCAGAGACTGCAGACATGATACATAAGATGGTTAGAGACTGCAGACATGATGCAGGAGATGGTCAGAGACTGCAGACATGATACAGGAGATGGTCAGAGACTGCGGGCATGATACAACAGATGGTCAGAGACCGCAGACATGATACAGGAGATGCTCAGAGACTGCAGACATGATATAGGAGATGGTCAGAGACTGCAGACATGATACAAGAGATGCTCAAAGACTGCAGACATGATACAAGACATGGTCAGAGACTGCAGATATGATACAAGAGATAGTCAGAGACTGAGGACATGATACAAGAGATGTTTAGAGACTGCAGACATAATACAAGAGATGGTCAGACACTGCAGACATTACATATGAGTACACAACACCATATGACATGGTGGACACAGCACATTACACAGAGAACACACCACTCCGCATTACATGGTGGGCAGAGCACATTACACTGAGGGCACACCACTCTGCATTGCATGGTGGGCACTGCACATTACATGAAGGGCACACCTCTCTGCATCACATGGTGGGCACAGCACTTTACACGGTGAGCACACCACTCTGCATCACATGGTGGGCACAGCACATTATAGAGAGGGCACACCACTCTGCATTATATGCTTTAAGCTTTAAAAGATGCAAGCTTTCAGAATTAATTAGGTTCCTTCTTTAGGCATTATACAAGTCTGAGGAACAAAGAGACATGATGAAATACGATCTCAAATAAAGTCCAACAATTTTGTTCCGGACACAGCACATTACATGGATAGCACACCACTCCGCATTACATGGTGGGCACATCATGAAGGCCCCTTGAACCAAATTTAGGGAAAGGGAGCCTTGACTGCTTGAAGCATGGCATAACTGTGAGTGTGAACCTAAAAGGAGAGCTAAGTAGCTCCCTTAAGAATGGCTACAAAGACCTGAGGTGACTGGGTGGGGCCTAAACCCTAGGAGAAGGCTACGCTTGGGCTCATCCAACAGCTCTGAGGAGATTCAGCTGTCACAAGAGTTGCCCACCCTCACGCCCATTGCAATGTTTTGTCACAGCTTTATTGGCAGTTTTGACCTTGCCAGCAATTGATGTTGCTTTATGGGCTATGGTCTCAAGTTAAATTCTGGGATCGGGGGCCGTGGCCAGGAGCGGTATGTGAGAGGGCGCATCTCACTGAGCTCCCGCTAGCATCCGAGCAGTGATCCTTTCCCCGGTCTCCACCGGCACATACCGGGGCACCACAGACTCCCTGTACCCTTGGGCAAACTCTGGGACTTACCTCTCTTTGTTTCCGGGCGATGCTCCGTTGCAGGACCCGCGAGGAATCCGGGATGTCTGGGACCCAAGATGGTGCCGCGCAAGGCCTCCCTCAACGGCCTACGAAAGGCTCTGAGAAGTCCGCCTCCTCCAGTAAGTCTAAGCTGCCTAAGAACCCGCCGTAGGAGCCGCAGCGCGATATGCTCTTCTATGCCCAAAAATCCCCTAGCTCTGTGGGGAAGGGGAAGAATACTGACGCCAGTGCTGCATCTGGAGGCCCTGGGTCGGCAGTCCCTGGCAGGAGCGGGCCTAGGGAAGAGGACTGTGCAGAGGAGTTTATTGAGGGCATGGAGGAGGGGGACAGGGGCGACGATGAGCATCCCACACTAGCAGACCTACTGCAGGCCATAAATAGATGTAATGCCTCTGTGGACCACCTTAAAAAACAGTTTGGGGGCCTAACTGAAGCAGTGTCCCTTATAAGACAGGACCTCCAGAAGGTCCGGGAATGCACTACTGCAGTGGAGGGGCGTGTTAGTGACCTGGAAGACCAGATTCCCCCCCCTGACCAGGGAGTCCCACCGTTCCATAGTGGCTGTATATGTCTCCGATTGCATCTGTTTGCATCAATGAACCTTAGAGAATGAACCCCCATGACCACACACTTTCTCCCACGACTGCAACTGTTTGCAACCAAAATCTAAATATATAGACCGTTTTTGGGTATACATAATCTATGACTGTATCTATCCACATCTCTGAAAGAAATTAATAGTACCCTCTGTATCCTTTTCTATATTTTACATTTTTTATTGAGTTACCGCTCTTAAAATCAATATATGGTTATATTACTATTATCATATTGTACTATTATTATTGTTTTTAGTATATATATATTATATATATATATATATATATATATATATATATATATATATATATATATATGTATATGATTTTTTTTTTTTTTTTCTGACCTAAAATGTCTCTAGGGGTAGGCACCCCCCACAATGCACATGACTTCCACATTGTCCATTGATGAGGTGGGCGGGCGCCTTTTGCACACGCCCCACAGGAGGAGGGTCTTACCCCAATCTGTGTCTCTGTTTCAAATGTCATTGTATAATATTTAAGCAAGGGCTTAGACATGCTTTTTTAGGCTCTGAGGAAGAGGCTAACCCTCGAAACGCGTTAGCCACTACTAACTCAAGGGATAACTTACCCTCGGATCATACTACTGAGGACTGCGTTCCTTACATGATATGCTTTTAACCAAGAAACTCGTTTGTGAGTATTTTTAATCTTCTTACTTTTAATAAACCAACCAAAGGATAATGCACTAGGCCTGTGTGCCCCTGTGTTTGTTTGTTGTTTACAGTATTTCCAGACTTCCCTGGTCGTGTAAAGGGCAGCAAGGCCGCAGCATTTTTTCCTGGGTTGTCGCATCCACAGCTCCAGAAACAGTGGAAAGACCTTAATGAGGTGGACTAGAAGCTACACCTCTCTGAGCGCAGGGAACTGGTGCTTTGCACCTTAAAACTTGTTTTGCAACCGCAGGTCTGACCAGGGCCCTGGAACAGAGGGCTGAGGATGTGGAAAACCGCCTCCGGCGGAACAATGTGCGGATTGTCGGTCTCCCTGAAAAGGTGGAGGAGAGGGACCCCACGGAATTTGTGGACTCCTGGCTAAAGGAAACTTTCGGTAGAGACGCCTTCTCTCCTCTCTATGCTGTGGAGAGGGCCCACAGGGTTCCCCCCCCCCCGTCCCCTGCAACCAGGATGCCCCCCAAGAACCATGCTGGCCCGCCTGCTTAATTATCAGGACAAGGAGACCATTCTGAGGTTGGCGAGGGAACGGCGTGACATTCAGTACAACGGGGTTTGGGTCTCTTTTTACCCGGACTTTTCTGCTGAGGTGCAGAGGAGTAGGGCGAAATTCTTCACTGTCAAGCAACGTCTGCAGAAAATACAAGCCTCTTATGCCATGTTGTACCGGCGAAGCTTCGTGTTATTGCTGGGGGTCAACACCACTTTTTTGAGGACCCAACTGAAGCTTCCTCCTGGATTGACCGAAATGAGCATGTTCTTCGTCCGCGCCCGCCGCCTCCGAACGATGGTGAGGACTGAGGCTGGAGTTTGCGCTCTCTGTCCTGGAGCCATGTGGGGTGGTGTCCCCCAGTTTTTTTTCAGTTTTTTTCTCCTTTTTGTACTTTACTACCCTAAAGATCTGAAGGGACACAAGCTATTGTTTGTTTGCTATGGAGCTTAAAGGATCTGTCCATGCCGCAGAACTTTGGTTCCCTGCATACTTTCGTTTACCCCTTTTTTTTCTTTGCTGATGCCATTCAGCTCTCACTCCGCTGCTGCTGCGACCTGTTGTCCTCGGCATGGGAGTGGGAGCCATTCTGGGAATCTTCCCAGGGACAATGACTGTGACTCCGGTGGGTGTGAGCCCTGACTGTGGGAGATTATGTGTTGGTTGGGGGCACCCACGGGTCGGAGTACTGTTTTAGTTATTGCTTACCTTCTGTTGGAGGGCCCTATTGGCCTTCAAGTCATGGAGTCCGGAGTATGCCTACTGCTCCTACTTAGTTAATGATAGTTATGCTTGCCCATGGTTCCTTTCCCACTGCCTCCTGCCGAAACTATTAAGGTACCTGCTGGCCCGTATTCTTAAGTCCCCTGTCGCACTGATCTACGGTCATCCACCATGACTGCTGTTCCGATTTTTTCCTGGAATGTTCGGGGGCTGAGGGACCCACTTAAAAGATCTATGGTCTCTGCGGCCCTGCACAGGCATTTTCCAGCCATCTGCTCATTGCAGGAAACCCACTTGGATGCTGAGTCGCGATCCTGGCTGTACTATGCCTGGGCGGGCTGGGAATATCACTCAACGCACACCTCATATTCCTGCGGGGTGAGTGTGCTGGTTCATCGGTCCCTTGACTTTCAGGAACATCATAGCCTAGTTGGCAGTGAGGGAAGGTTTGTCTTTCTTTATTGCAAATTGTATACTGTACACTGTGTCCTTGCCTTCATTTATATACCGCCACCGTTCCATAGTGAAATCCTTCGATGGCTGGTGCTACAGTATATCTCATGAATCATCCGGAAGTCCCGGTTTATATTGTGGGCGATTTTAACTGTGTGTTTGATTCTAGAATAAAGCTAGAACACCTTCAGCGACCCAAGGATCTGGGGGGCCTGGCGGTTCCCAATCCCTGGCTGTATTATTTAGCCTCACAACTTCAACATATTGTCCGAGCCATGAGTGAGAAGGGGGAGGGGTCAATTGCGGGCCTTCTGACCCACACTGTGGGCCGAGGGGAGCTGGCGGCCCATTTGGAATCGCTAAGGCTGGGGAAGTCTAGCAAACGCTTACCAGCGTATGTCCTCATGCAAAAAACCTGGAACAAAGCTCGCCAACTACAGCAGATAGTGGGATATACTGGTTTCAGCCCTATCTGGGCAAATGCAAGATACCCGGAGTTGGCTTCGTTACCATATGGTGCCAGGTGGGTAAGGTATGGTGTGTCCCATCTGAAAACTATATTCCGCAATGGAGTGCTCCGTTCCTTTGATGCGCTGAGGGAGGCGTTTCGTCTTCCTCAGTTCATGCATTTTTACTACTTACAGCTGCAACATGCCATTAGGGCCCAAACGGGGATGACATTCGGGTTCACTCCCCGGCACCGATATTTCATTTCATGTCCACTGTAGGCAACTTTAAGGGATTTATTTTGCATTGCTATTCTCTATTGATTGGGTCCTTTATGGACCAGCATCCACTTCAATTGGCCCCCCAGTGGGAGAAGGATGTGGGCGAGTTTGAAGAGGAACAGTGGGAGGAGGCTCTACAGGCTGTGCAGTTGAGCTCCCTGATCGTAGCTCAGAGATTGTCTCAGCTCTACATTTTGTACAGGACTCATTACACTCTGGCCAGGCTGTATAGGATGGGCAGGAGAGATTCTCCAACTTGTGGCAGGTGTATGAGAGACCATGGCGACTTGCATCTCCTATGGCGGTGCCCCAAGCTTCATGTTTATTGGAGGGGGTGCTCACTACGCTTTCGGGGGCCTTTGGGGTTCAGGTACCAGAGGATCCTAAAGTCTGCTTGCTGGGTTTCCTGAGTGGAGTCCAGGCCCCGTTGCCGGCTCTGCAGGCTATTGACCAGGCACTGTTTTAGGCAAGGAAGTTGCTTTTACGGCACTGGATTTCCCCGAGGGCCCCTTTGGTCAAGGAATGGGTTGCCACAATGGGAGACACACTTAGATTAGAAAAATATATTCATCAACATAGGGGCAGCCCTGGTAAATTTGAACGGCTGTGGGCTCCCTGGCTGGCTGTACCGAGCCTTGCTCCGGTGGATCTGGTACTTAATAATATTTTAGCAGGGGTGGTGTGATGATTGGGGAACACTGTCCTGCCAAAAGCTATCCCATGTTCAGCTTATACCTGGTTATTTTGTTGAAGGGTGGGGGATGGGGGGAGGAGGCTGGGGTGGACCTCTGCTTACTTATTCTGATGTTTATGGAGGCGTTGGTTGGGAGATTGTTATGCTGTCACTGACTGCTATTTATGCACTTGATTCTTGTAAATGGTGCTGGGTATGCTCTGGGCTCTGTTTTGTGTTATGTTATGGTTATAACTTTTAATAAAGTTTTTTCTTGATTTAAAAAAAAAATTCTGGGATCAGTCTAATGTCTGTCCGGCAGTGATGGTAAGGACAGGCCTCTTAGACTATGTGAGTTTATGTTTTATGGGTGCTCACGGTATATCCATGACTGGCATTGTTGTTTGGTAAACTCTGGGGTCAGTCTAATGTCTGTCTGGCACTGATGGTAAGGACGGGCCTCTTTGACTATGTGAGTTTATGTTTTATGGGTGCTCACAGTATAACCATGACTGGCATTGTTGTTTGGTAAACTCTGGGGTCAGTCTAATGTCTGTCTGGCACTGATGGTAAGGACAGGCCTCTTTGACTATGTGAGTTTATGTTTTATGGGTGCTCACGGTATAACTGTGACTGGCATTGTTGTTTGGTAGACTCTGGTGTCCGTCTAATGTCTGTCTGGCACTGATGGTAAGGACAGGCCTCTTTGACTATGTGAGTTTATGTTTTATGGGTGCTCACGGTATAACTGTGACTGGCATTGTTGTTTGGTACATTTGGAATGTTGTTACTTTTGCAAAGCTCAATTAGGCAATGGCCTTGCCCTATTTCCAACTTAATCAGCTTCCATGTCTTTTTGGGGGCAAGCTATTGGTTTATTAGTTGGTCATAAATGAGCCTATGCTTCTCAGCAGTCATTATAGTACAACTAAAGCTGAACCCATATAGTTGATCCAACATATTGTTATTTTTTTTTTTTTCTACAAAGTGAGAAACAGCACATACGCTTGAATTTCATGTTTTTTTCCTTAGTATTAATTAAGACAATATTACCACCCTATGAGGCACAACATTTGCTCATTATCGTTTTCTCTACATAGGGATTATAATACAGTATGCCCGAATAGTCCCTTGCTATTTTGATCATCCTCAGCTTTAAAACCATAGTGCCTCTCACAGGATAAGAGTTAGCATGTCAAGAATTCAAATATCCATATCCTGCTATGTTTCAACCTGGCCGGCTTATGATCTGTAAGGGCCTGAGTGGTAATTAGGTGCCTGCAGGCACAGTAAATACAGCACAGCTAGGCTTTTAGCATTGGTATAAATAGTATACATGTTATGATTGATGTGCATTGTGCTACTAATACCAATATCAAATTCACTGGTATTGTGTAAATTATAATTAACCCCTAGAGTGGCAAGAGATTAAAGAACTAAAAAAAACGTATAACAGGTTTTCAAACTATAAAAAAATGACACGTCCATTAGTATGGCAGCATTATTCCTTTTGTAGAGAAGTAGATCATGTGGATATGCATCTGGTGGAGGCCCACAGTCTCCCACCCTGCATACTATGTTATTGAGCAGGTCAAGCACCCTGATGAGAGTGATTCTTCTACTATCTACTACTAAATTGTAGTTCTGCAAGAAAACTAGTGATCTGATAACGTCATGTGTTCTCTGCCTGTTTTAACCATTATCAATTAACACTGTTCCTAACTATCTCACTGGACTGCAGACCTCTCCAAGATTGACAATGCTTCTCATCCATAGACACTGTAAGATTGATTTACTAAAACTGGAGATTGCAAAATCTGATGTAGCTCAGCATAACAAACATCAGCTTCCAGTTTTTTGTCAAAGTTTAAAGTGATTGTAATTTTGTAAACAATAACCCTGTAAAATAACACATTATATTTAAAATAGAAATTAAAGGTAAAGCATTTGTATATATATATATATATATATATATATATATATATAGATATACAGATGTAATATATATATATAACCAAACAAAGCATTGGGAGGGGGGCACCCCCTAAACATGCATTTCTAAAGCTGGTGCTGCTATAAAGACCAATATACATATATAACCACAGAGGATAGCGCACACATAGAAAAACAGTAACTTTCAAATCTTACAAGGCTACTAAAACCTGATCTTAACCACTTGCCGCCTGCCGTCAGTATACTGTATTTACTGCGGCAGTCAGCCCCTCACAGGCAAAGCGACGTAGGTCTACGTCGCTCGCCTGTGAGCCTCTAGGCGTGCTCCCGACCCCCCTCGTTCGCGGACCCCCCCGCGCATGTGACCGGCGGACCCGATGTCCGCCGGTCACTCGCGATCGTCGGGTGGAGAGGGAGAAAGGCAGGCGGCTAATGTAAACAAAGCCGCCTGTCATTCTCCCCTGTGTAAGAACAGATATCATACGGTCCTGCTATGCAGGATCGTATTTCTCTGTTGTTACACAAACAGCCACATCTCTTCATAGTTAGAAACACGCCCCTAGGGACACACTTAACCCCTCCTTCTCCAATCAAGTTAACCCCTTCCCTGCCAGTGTCATTTTTACAGTAACAGTGCATATTTTTAGCACTGATTACTGTAGTGATGTCACTGGTACTCCCAAAAGTGTCAAAAATGTCAGTCAAGGGTCTGATCTGTCCGCCGCAATGTCGCAGTCCCGCAAAAAAAAAATGCAGATCGCCACTATTACTCGTTAAATAAAAAACAACGAAAATTACAAAAATCTTTCCCTTAGTTAGTAAACGCAATAACTTTTGCGCAAACCAATCAAAATCCGCTTATTGCGATTTTTTTTTACCAAACATATGCAGCAGAAAACAAATTGGCCTAAAATGTTAAAAAATTTTGATTTTTACATTTTTTGGGGGGAAATTTCATATAAAAAAATGTGAAAAATATTGTTATTTTTGCAAAATTGTCGCTCTTTTTTTGTTAATAGTGCATGATCAAAAAATCGCACAGGTGATCAAATACCACCAAAAGAAAGCTCTGTTTGTGGGAAAAAAAGGACGTCAATTTCATTTGGGTACAGCGTCGCAGGACCGCGCAATTGTCCATTAAATTCGCAAAATAGGCCCTGGTCAGGAAGGGGGTAAAATCTTCCGGGGCTAAAGTGGTTAATGAGTAAATATGAGGATTTGGTCACACCATATGGCCATACCATGCTTAAGCCCATCACTGCGTCAAAGTACCCCATTTTCATTGGGTCCTACACTATCCATAAAATGAAGGATAAATCCCATTTCTCTTAACCATGAGAGATACTTACTCCTTCTTACATGAAAGAAATGTGCTAGCTGCAGAAAGCACTGCTTAAAGCGGAATTCCACCCTAAAATGATACTTACCTCCATCTTCTTGCTCTGGGTCACCTGAAAAACAAATGGATAATCGCAATTTTTTTTCTTTTTTACTAACCTTGTTTAGAAGAAAATATACTCACCTTGCTTCCTCTTCCTCCCCTCGGCGGCCACGGCGATTAGTCACTTCCTGGCTTGCAATGATTCCTGGGAGCTGAACACCATCGCTCCCAGGAATCAATGCACCTGCACCGGCCCCGACGTCAGTTCCGGTGCAGGCGCCGTCATACCTTGCTAAACAGCTTCTGGGCATGCCCAGAAGCTGTGCAGGGATGACGCTGCGGCACCGGAAGTGACGGCGGGGCCGGTGCAGTGCATCGTGGGACCGAAGAAGACGGAAGAGATGGCAGGGCTGGACAATACATTTTCAAGGTAAGTATTTCTTCTAAAAGGTAAGTGCAACCCAGGACAGATCAGAGGCTAGCCATTGTGGAATGCACTAGCCCTGACTGTCCCGGGGGTATTTTTATTAAAAAAAATATTTCCCAGGGTGGAACTCCACTTTAAACCACATTATAATGTGACTCCTTCTATATCTACTTACTGGTGGACACTGATAATGAAGTACTAGTGTGGGAGAATGGGGTGCTCCACCCCAGGAGTCTGGTCAGGATTCAATGTATAACAAACAAACAAAGGGTTGGGGGGGGCATGCCCTAAACATGCATTTCTAAAGCTGGTGCTGCTATAAAGACCAATATACATATATAACCACAGAGGATAGTGTACACATACAAAAGCAGTACCCCACTCTCCCACACCTGTACTTCATTATCAGTGTCCACCAGTAAGTAGATACTGTATAGGAGGAGTCCCTTTATAGTGTAGTTTAAGCAGTGTTTTCTGCAGCTTGCAAATTTCTCCCATGGTTAAGAGAAGTGGGATTTATCCTTCATTTTTTTTTTAGATAGTGTAGGACTCACTGAAAATGAGGTACTTTGACGCAGTAGTGGGCTTAAGCATGTTATGGCCATACGGTGCGACCAAATCCCCAAATTTACTCATTAACATCAGGTTTCAGTAGCCTTGTAAGATTTGAAAGTTACTGCTTTTTGTATGTGTGCACTATCCTCTGTTGAGATAGATAGATAGATAGATAGATAGATAGATAGATAGATAGATAGATAGATAGATAGATAGATAGATAGATAGATAGATAGATAGATAGATAGATAGATAGATAGATAGATAGATAGATAGATAGATAGATAGATAGATAGATAGATAGATAGATAGATAGATAGATAGATAGAATTGCCAAAAGTATTGGGATGCCTGCCTTTACATGCACTTGAACTTTAATGGCATCCCAGTCTTCTCTGTAGTCCATAGGGTTCAGTATTTAGTTGGCCCACCCTTTACAGCTATACCAGCTTCAACTCTTCTGGGATGGCTGTCCACAAGGTTTAGGTGTGTATCTATGGGAATGTTTGACCATTCTTCCAGAAGCGTATTTGTGTGGTCAGGCATTTGAGTAGGAGAGAAGGTCTGGCTCGCTGTCTCTGCTCGAATTAATCCCAAAGATGTTCTATCGGGTTGAGGTCAGGACTCTGTGCAGGGCAGTCAAGTTCCTCCACCCAAAACTCGCTGATCCATGGCTTTATGGACCTTGCTTTGTGCACTGGTGTGCAGTCATGTTGGAACAGGAATGGGCCATCCCCAAACTGTTCTCACAAAGTTTGGGAGCATGAAGTTGTCCACAATGTCTTGGTATGCTGATGCCTTAAAAGTTCCCCTCACTAGAACTAAAAGAACCAAGCCCAGCCCCTGAAAAACAACCCCACACCAAAATCCCCCCTCCACCAAATGATTTGGAGGTGTGGCCCAATACTTTTTGCAATACAGTGTGGATGGGCTCGTTTGTTCCTTTAAGAGTTCTAAATGCCGGGAAGCGGAGGTGAGCGTTTAGCCTGTGTGACCATCGTGATTGGCTGTCACAGTGGTCACATGATCGGAAAGCTCCCGATGGCTAGTATACATCCAGAGCTTTCCGGTAACTGCTGGCTACAGTGCTTGAAGCGCGCAGGAAGTGTGCTCTCCGCGGGGTAATGGTTTTAAACAGGGCTGCATATATATGGCCACTCAGCGTGAACGCCCACATGCCAAGAGACCGCATATGTGTGTTTGACCAGCGAGAAGAGGTAGAAAAAAAAAAGCACCCTGTTGACCAGTAACCTAGATATACTTTAACACAGTGGCAGCAGATTTTAGCACCCCTGCTACCCCAAATGCTGCTCTGCTCTGAATGGGAAGTGCTCAGACACTTTCTCATATAGTCGGAGTATGCGCTTTTTCAACCTGAGAGCATTACCTCCTTTCCATCGGTCACAAAGGTAACAGGTTCCCATGACACACATCAGGGATCCCTGCAGTATAGCCAGGAGACACAGATGCTTCAAGGATCGGTAGGATTACATGCTAAATTTTTTTAACCAATTATGGACATACCTAATAAACTTTCATAAGATTGTACATTTAAGCTTCCATTGGGGTTATTTACCACAATGATGCACACCAGAGCGCCATCCTATTTTTTATTCCGGAGTATGCGCTCATACTTTTCTACTTGCCCGTCACTATGATAGACAAATTCACTGGCCAAAAGGAATGTGTAAGAGGCAGAAGGGAGCCTGCAAACTACTGCATTACCAAACCAGAGGAGGACTGAAAGCAACTGTAGGTATCTGAAGGCAGTTTTTTTTGTGCCTGTGCTATATACAGTACATGCCAATAGCCTTTTTCTTTTCTTGTTAATGTAAAGAGTTACTTTAAAGTGCATTTTGTGTATTTTTCTTTCTCTAAGACTAGTTTTTGTGATGCAGTAATGTACTGAATGTGTACGACCAAAGTTGTACACTTGGTGACTTGGTGACTGCTATATTCACAGGATGTAACACTGCTGGAATCTGTAACATTGCAGGGGTCCAGACAAAGCGATGACACAAAGCGCAGGCAGTAATCGCTGTAAAACATTTACAAGTGATCCACAAGTTAGGTGTCACTGTTACTGCGGACGTCCCCTGCTGTGTGCTAGCTCTTAACACAGGGGTGTCACATGCAAACTGCGACATGAACATTTCAATTCAGTTTAAAAACATTATAAATAGAACAGGGTGACAAGAGTGGGAAGTTGTTTTCTTATTTTTCAGTTAGATACAAGAAAGAACTTTATTTTGTAAATGCTTTAGTTGTCTTATACATATACAGCAGTACTCATTAAAATAAAGTATAAATGGGGGTGCAAGTGGGGTGTTTGGGGTATCCACTCCATATGTACTTCATGTTTTAATTATGCTATTTTTAGCCTTTCTTGATATATGGCAGTGCCAGCAAGGTTGCAAGTATACCAGTGATGGCACAGGTGAGAAAGCCAACTCTCCCTACTATAGGAATCGTTCGCAATCCTGCATTTGCCCTGCATATGTGAATGAATAGAATTGACTATAGACAGTCCGTCTATAGAGATCAATCATTTCCAATTCTTTCACACTGATCTCCAGTTACAGTGCTTAGCATATAAAAAAATATTAAATTAAAACCTGTGCTAAAATATATGTGAACCAGTGCTACCTGAAGCTGCTGCTCACTTAGGCAAAAGCCAAGATGGAATAAAACATTATAAAACACAGCGCTACCAGGAAAGTGATATAAGTGATAAATATAATCCTTCAATAAATAAATAGCACTTAATGATAAAAATTTATATATACTTATCAATAAATATATATAAAAATATTGCAATATATCAAAAATACTAAGTGCTGAAGTGAAATTGTGCAAAATAAAGTGCAGTCAAAAACTATGAGTTCACTGAGTTGTCAAATAAAGTGCTGGACGAAAAAAGTGCTTGTAGTGCTCCACACAGTGATAAGTGATCCAAAACGACCCTTTTGGGATCCACTCACCAGATACTAGGGATAATCAAGCCTCAAAAGCAGTTATTCTCCAAGATAGCCCAGGGAATGGATGGATCAGCACACCGCCAAACAAGTCTCCAACTTTTGATAATAGCCCCCTCTTGGTTAGGTAGTCAAAAAGGAAGGGAAGGAGCCAGATATAGTGAAGCCCGCAAAAATGTATTTAAATCAATATCATTAAAAAACTACTCACAAGTGTAGAAGTATAAGACAGCGTTTGTGAAAACCACATCAGAACATATCTTGCGTCCACTTCCAGGATCGCTAGCCGGCGTGCGTTCCACGAGTAGGCGGAAGTGACGTCGTGTGGTTAAGCCGTCCGCAGGAAGTACGTTGATGCGTTCCGCCCGCCTATAATATATATGTCTATGATAACGCCCATTATAGGCAGGCGAAACGCATCAACGTACTTCCTGCGGACGGCTTAACCACACGACGTCACTTCCGCCTACTCGTGGCGCTGTGGGGGCCTCCTTGGTAAAGGGGGCTTCCAGATTTTGATAAGCCCCCCCACCCGCAGACCCCCACAACCACAGCCCAGGATTGTTGGGAAGAGGCCCTTGTCCCCATCAACATGGGGCAAGGTGCTTTGGGGGGCACCCCAAAGTACCCTCCCTATGTTGAGGGCAAGCGGCCTGGTATAGTTCAGGAGGGGGGGGGTTGCTCGCCCATCCCCCCCCCCCTATCCTGGCCTGCCAGGCTGCATGCTCGGATAAGGGCCTGGTATGGATTTTGGGGAGGCCCCACAACTTTTTTTTTTAAATGATGGCCTGGGGGGGGGTCCTATGCCATTTTATTTATCTGTATTGCCGGGAGCCGATAATACATTACAGCTGCAAGCAAGTTTAAATGCCATTTTTTCCTCTAGAAATGTCAGTATTGCTGCAGCAGGCTCCATATATCGTACATATGGAGCCCCCAACAATAACCCCCCTCCCTGTCTCTCCCCCCTTAACAATAACCCCCTCCCTGGCTCTACCCCCCTAAAAATAACCCCCTCTTTGCCTCTCCACCCTGAGCAATAACTCCCCTTCCCGCTTCTCCACCCTCAACAATAACCCACCTCCCCGCTTCTCCACCCTCAACAATAACCCCCTTCCTGCTTCTCCACCCATAACAATAACCCCCCAACCCCTAAAATTAACCTCCCCTCTGCCTCTCCACCCTCAGCATTAACTCCCCTTCCTGCTTCTCCACCCTCAACAATAACCCCCCTCTCCGCTTCTCCACCCTCAACAATAACCCCCCTCCCTGCCTCTCCACTCTCAGCAATAACCCCCTTAGTTGCTTCTCTGCCCTCAACAATAACCCCCTCCCTGCCTCTCCACCCTCAGCAATTTCCTCCTCCCTGCCTCTCCACCCTCAGCAATAATCCCCCATCCTGCCTTTCTACCCTCAGCAAAAAACCCCTTCCTGCCTCTCCACCCCCAACAATACCCCCCTCTCTGTCTCTCCCCCCCTAACAATAACCCCCTCCCTGGCTCTACCCCCTAACAATAACCCCCCTCCCTGCTTCTCTACCCTCAAAGATAACCCCCTTCCCTTCTTCTCCACCCACAACAATAACCCCCTCCCACCTCTCCGCCCTCAGCTGTAACCCCCTCCCGCTTTTCCACCCTCAGCAATACCCCCCGCCTCTCCACCCTCAACAATAACCCTCCTTGCTGCTTCTCCACTCTCAGCACTGACCCTCTCCCTGCTTCTCAACCCTCAAAAATTACCTCCCACCCACCTCTCCTCCCTCAGCAATACCCCCCTCCATGCTTCTCCACCCTCAACAATACCCCCCTCCCTGCTTCTCCACACTTTTCTGAAGAAACAGCAGCGGGCTTACGGTTCATGAGTGGCAACGTAGTATGGAGGGGGGGGGGCTGTGTAATGATGTGGGTAGTATGTAGGAGGGGTCCTGTGCAATAATGGGGATAGTATGGGGGAGGGGTCCTGTGTAGTGATGGAGGTAGTATGGGGGGAGGGGGGGTCCTGTGTAATTATGGGGGAAGTATGGGGATCCCGTGTATTGATTGGAATAGTATGGGGAATGGGAGCCCCGTGTAATGGTGGGTGTAGTATAAGGGAGGGAGTCCTGTGTAATGATGGGGGGGGGGCTAAATTGTATGGGGGGCCAAAGAAAATGTTTGCCCAGGGTCCAATCAATATTAAAGATGGCCCTGTTGTTGGGCATTTGGATTTGTAAGCTACAGTGTATACAGTATATTGTAAAATTACATATAATACTGAACACCAGTGAGTGAAAGGGATATGAAAATTGGAAGTATACATAATTCTAGACATCATAAAAATAGATATATGCCTAGGATTTCTAGGACTTTGATAGTCATTGCAAACTATACAAGGTTCTGTAAGGAGGAGCAAAGATTCCTAGAAATGTCAAAAATGTTTAAAAATGAAAAGTCTATTTCCAGCAGGGAAATTCAGGAAACAATGTATTTTGTTTGTGCAAGATAAGTGCACCTTTAAATGAATTGCCTGGGATCTACAATTCCCCTCCACTCTACTCCAATTTCGACTACAATGAACCTTAAGGTGATTGTAAAGTAATACTTACCTACTATTACCTACTACGCCTGGCGGAGCTTCAGCACGGTTCGATGTCACAAGCTGGAAGTGCTTTACTGCTACAGTGGTTTTATTGATTCAAGGCTGTTTTATGATAATGTATCTGGTGAGTGCATTTTACGTTTAATAAACATACACCTGTGAAAACGTACTTCACCATGGTCTTCCCCCTGTTTTTTAACTTTTGGGAGTGATTGTGCCTGGCTACTTCTACTTTGGGATCCGACATTTGAATTGGGAGCACCTATTGGAAGGCTTTCAGGGTTGATTATCCATCTTTATAACAACAAGCATTGTGTGACCATTGTGAGAGCGGTGGTCATACCCATCTGGTAAGAGGCCAGGAGGAACCGGGGACCATCTTACATATTTTTTGGGAATGCCCTCGCCTGGCTCATTTCTGGGGAGAGGTGTATGCGTTAGCCCAAGAATTCTCTGAGAGGGAGATCCCGAATAATGCGGCTTTTTTTTTACTGCATGTTTCCACCCTGCCCTTTGAGAGTTACAGGAAATCCATCCTGTTCCATATTTTGAACGCAGCTAAATCTTGTATACCCTTACGTTGGAAAACACCTCTTCCTCCAACGATCAGTGATTGTGCCCGAAAAATTGAAGATATTAATAAAATGGAAGACTTGCGTCTCTCTGCACAATTTAAAAAGCAATTTTATAATAAAACATGGGGCGCATGGAACAGGTTTGTCTTAACAGAACGGGGGAAGAATTTACTATGCTCCGAGAGTTTAACAGCCATTACTGAGTTAGAAGGTCAGGGAATTAGTCCCTAGGTTTGAGTAGTACTATTCTGGGTGAATCCAAGGTGGCCTCCCCTTCCCCCCTTTTCCTTTTTTTTTTTCTTTTTGGGTTTTGTTTTGTTTCGGTTTTGTTGATATATCACATTAAAGTGATGGATATGCAAGAAAAATTATGTATTGATTTGTAAATAACCTGTAAGTGTGATCTCGCATAAATAAAATATTTGAAAAAAAAAGAGGCCAGCTGGCTACTTTGTGTGTGGTGGAGGTCTTCACTGTCCCTGTCATTTTATAGACGGACTGTCACACGCTAAGGGTGTTGTCGGTGGACTATACAACTCACTACGACAGCTTGAAGTGGACTTTCATATATTCATTTACACCATATGTTATTCTATGAGCGCTGCATTTTTTTGTCTATAGGATCCTGCTCTTCTCAGGTCACTCTCCTGTGCTCCTGGTCCCTCCGACCTGTTGAGTGCCCCCACAGCAAGCATTAACTTGTTATGGGGCACCTGAGCCGAGTCACAGCTCCCTGTGTCCATTCAGACATGGAGACATTGGCCGGCTCGGCCCTGCCCTCTCTCTCTCCTGATTGGCTGACTAACTTTGATTGATAGCAGCAGGAGCCAATCGCACCACATTGCTGTCTCAGCTCAGCCAATGAGGAGGGGAGTCCCTGGCACCCGAGAAACTCCTGCAACATCACTGGATAGAGATGGGCTCAGGTAAGCATTAGGAGGGCTGGGGGGGGGGGGGTGCTGCACAGAGAAGGTTTTTTTTATCTAAATGCATAGAAGGATTCTTAGAGCATACCAGAAGCTGTTTGATTTGTACCTATAAGTGAAACCTTATATAAAGCTATACAGAGGGAGAGGAGTCAGGGGGAAGAGTTGATGCTCTGATCAAATTTCCTGTGTGTAAATTTTCACTTGAGCTGCTGATCTCTGTATACAATGGGCTTCTTTGCTCAAACTAGATGAGGATATACAGGTAAACATGTAAAAAGAAGACTAGAGTGTGCTGGCTGCATATGGCAAAAAATAGTATAATGCTGTTCACTACTTTACCTGAGCACATGTGCTTGTGACAGCAGATATGTGGTCGTTCTGTAGTGCCTCCCTCCCTAGTGGCAGCAGCAAAGCCATGCCACAAACTAGGGGTCTATGTGGGGGAACATTATTAGGCAAGCCATAGATAATTCAGTTGTCTTTCCTTCCACCACAGTGGGACTGTGGACATTGGAGCCCTTTTTTCAAAGCACTGGCTTACTAGTTGTGACCCTTAGGCTTATCATGCAACGCCTCAGTTCTCTAGATCCATTTAGTCATCAGAGTCTCATCTCCAATGGTTGCCAACCTGGTGTCTAGAGGGTCAGGCTATCCTCCAAGTCTCCAGGCTGCCAGGCTACTGACTTCATGATACAGACAGGGGGACCCATCCCAGCAACATATTGCCTGACCACACTCACCAAGGAACCACCTTCTGAGCCCTTCTCCTAACAATTTTTGGCAGTTATTTGCCACCTACCTTAGTTGGCAAGGAATAGACTCACTCCAATTTCTTCTTTTGCTTGTTTTATTAAATAGGAACTTGTATAATACAGCATAAATGCCGGAAACACTTCATAGGTGTACAAAGGGCACAGCATCACTTGAGCTACATATTGGTTGTACAAAGGCAGTGCCATCTTAAGAGAATTATAGGCCCCCAGGCAATGCAGTGCACTGGGGCCCCGCCTACACAATCACCCACGAGAATAAAAATGCAAATAATCGATATGGCAATATTTATTGGTACAGCAATGCCAGGCTAATGACAGCTTCCAAGTTCAGTGGCTGTACACACACACAAGGACGGGAGTCAGACTCGACTGTCCTGTGTGTGCCCATTCCCATGGAGGTGGACAGGCATTCCTGCAGTTGTGGGCTCCCCCTCCACAACCCAAGTGGCCTGACAGCAGCGCAGGGCGGACAGGCACTTGCCACCTGCTAAGTTCGGTGGTGGGATACACATGAGAGTCGGGAAAAATGCTTGCCTGGGGCTGGGTCGCTGGGTAGGTGGGGCCCCCCAGGCAAGCAGGGCCCCTGGGCAACTGCCCAGCGTGCCCATTCGGTAAGATGGCCCTGTACAAAGGTCCATCCCTTGGCCACAATAGTTTTTAGCAATTAGCCCTCCAGCTACACTGGTCTTGCTCACTCAGGGGTAGGAAGAGTTCTGGCGTTCCCAAAAGGGCAAAGCCATGGTACAGTAAACTAGATATTTTATGCTGGTGAGTGGTGAGGCTGCTGGATTCTCAATCAGGAATGCCTGCCCCCTCTGTCTGGTTCCACTACTCCACACAACATCTCCATATTCATATACTGCTTACCTAAACAGGGAGACCCCCTAGAGGCCATATTGGAGACATTTCAACCCAATAATGGGAGCTTCAGCAGGGTCCTATACCCTTTTCAGCACACATTCCAGAGGCCCGTGAAAGTCTCCCAGCCCCAAGGAGGTCATGAATTACAGAAAAAAGTTTGTACAGAGATGCAACACTGTGGCTAAGAGATGTACACATGTTTAACATCTTTAGAAATCTGATAACACTATTTGTGGCAAAGAATGCACTTTAAACACAAAATGTCCCATCTACAATATGACAAACCTTAATTAGTACATATACCACCAGGTTTTTTTAAGGAAAGCTGCATATTTAAAAAGATTGAAAATGAGCATGTTAAAGCTTACATGAGATTTTAGTGGATGGGTTTCCATATATTTTAATTTATGTATTTACTATATACCTACTATGTTATTTTCCTATAGTAAAGTTTGTTATATGTGTTAATTATGTACAATGCACAGAATATTTTTATTTTTTAAATTAGCAGGAACTGAGCAGTCTAAACGAAATGCCCTCTAATGACAAGTCATAGTGAAGCTTGGGGGGTGATTAAGTGTGTGTGGGTGAAGCTGTTCCAGAGGGAATTAAGTGGCACACAAGCTGACACCACTGATTTGATACCCGCCCAGGACTTGGAGTGACGATTTATAAGAGCTGACCTGTGGAAGAGAAATAGAATTATGAGAGGGATTTATGCAGTTTTCATTCAATTACACCTCAGGGTCCTGGCTGTACACCTGCATCACAGCATCCATATGCCATCCTCCCCCACACCACACACAAGGCAGCATAATGCGGCCTGTACTTGTCAACACTGTTCCTTGGCTTTAGTCAATGCCTTATGAACATTCACCTCTACAGCCACGAACTGAAAATGATTTCTTGCCATTTCTTACTTTATCACCAACATGCTTATACAATATACAGTGCAGAAAAAGAAGTGCCACAAACCTTAGCAACCAATCCAAATTTACGTACTGAAGTCAGACTAGTGTATACCAGATTCTGAGTGATTGTTCTATATACTGCACCTGGCTTCTTGTCCTGTTCTAATTAAAATATAAAAAACAAACAAAATGGCCAAAATGTTCTAATTAAAATATACCTACATATTTTTTTTAAGTTTTTTTGTACTTTCTTGAGCAAATGGTTTAAGCTTAAAGTGATATTAAACCCCTTTTTTAACATTTAGTTTGTGTCTTACCTACCTTGTATGCTACCTCTCTTTTTTTTCAAGCTTTCCTTTATATCTTTTCCTAGTGACCCCTGTGATCATTGCCCCCGACCTACTGTTTTTGAGTGTCTCCTTTGCTCTAAGTCCCATGGAGACACCCTAACATGCATGTTTGTTGGAAAGGTGGATGGGATGTCCCCCCCTAGGAGCACCTCGGGAGTACTACAACTATATCAGCTCACATATGGAGCTTGTATTGGGTGGTATTAAAACCTTTAGGCCATAGGCCACGATGCACTTACAAGCAGCATACTCTTACAAGAAAAAAAAAAAAAAAACGCGTCCCATTCTCCCAGCTGGTGGTGACATGGTCTGTTCCAACCTGTGACTCCAAAGCATTTTTTTAGAAAGTATTGTTGGGCAAGTATCTTCCTCCATCAGCTCCACTGACAAGTTCACTCTGCTACTTTTAACTATGTTTCGATCTTGGACATACAGGAAAGCCAACAAACTTCAGTTCTTATAACTTTGCACACTGTGGCCTCTGGCTTGCACCCTAGGCAGGCCCTGAATTGCAGTGATCTCCAATCTAGAGACCCTACTACTATGTGGGATACATAAAGTTATAACTGCTCCCTCACTACCAGGACCTCTGCCACTGGCTGCCACTGTCACCGCTTCCTTCTGATACTCATTACACTCACATGTTTATGCCTAACCTCAAACGTTTATTAGGGTACACAGATGAATGTACAGCTCACGCTTTTTCATATCCCAGAGGGTTAAATGGGGTTTTACTTCTAGATCCCAGTTACACCAAAATTATACATTGATAAACAATTTCCCAAATTTCAACAAATTCCAAATTTCCCTTGGGATTAATAAAGTATTCAGTAAACACATTGGCATCTTCTCCCCAGTAAATGACACAGACAACTTCTCTTTTAGACAAAAATTCCCTTTACTTAACAGTTATGTAATTTACATTTGAAGTAGGACATTGTACTGCAGAACACTATCCTCATATACATCACTGTACATTGCATTCAGTTGGCTGTGCATGAGTTTAGTTGTACATAGATTTGGCTATGCTTTCCCTAGCCATGCTGACCATGTCTTTTTATTTTAAAGACGTCGATGCAACAAAGACCAAACATATGTATGCCCTAAAGAAACGGGTCCTACTGGAAGAAAATGCAGCCAGAAAAGAGAATCAGATGGTACACTGGTCCTCATTGTACAGCTTCTACATCTGAAGCCTCACCAAGAGGTTGGTTATATGCCTTAAGAATAGGAAGTGACACACATGCAGGGGAAATCATGTTAAAAAAATACATCAACCCCCTACATACATCATCCAAAAGTTAAAGGCACACAACACAGTGATATAACTTGCACATGTACAGGCTTCAACTAGTGACAGGGCACTCTTTATGTATAGCTGATGTGGGCGGGCCTGGGGCATACTCATTGTTTTTACTAAAACTGGAGTGGAGTGTGCAAAATCTGGTGCAGCTTTGACTAGAAACCATTCAACTTCCAGGTTTTATTGTCAAAGCTTTATTGAACAAGCTTAATTTAGAAGCTGATTGGCTACCATGCACAGCTGCACCAGATTCTGAGTGTACCAGTTTTAGTAAATTCCCCCCCCCCCCCATGTGTCCCCCATGCTTCCCATCCTCCCCAAACATCTTACAGAAAAACAATAATGCAGGTTTTCAGAGGAAAGCTCACTGACACCTCATCCCTTTAGGTAAATATAGGACGCAAAAGAATCGCTCCCTCAGGGCTGGGATTTTTGAGGTGCCAATGATTCAATGTTTACAAATAAACATTAAAATGCAACATGTTTTATTTAATTGATCAAAAATCTTAAGGGCCGGTTCACACTATTGCGAGTGCGCCGATCGCATGTAATTCGGAGCGCACTGCTCCTTCATTACATGCGATCAGAGGTGCGGATGCGAATTCAGCCATACACTTTGTATGGCTGAATTCGCACTGTATCCGCACCAAACAAGCACATGACCCTTTTTTCCAGCCGCATCAGGATCGGATCGAACAGTGGTTCACACTTGTGCGATCCGATCCTGTGAGAACTGTCAGATTGCACTGCGATATGCAATCAAACTGGGGGTGTCGTTAACATTTCATTGACACCCCCTGCGTATTGCATATGGCAGTGTGAACTGCCAGATGTGCGTTTGCGATGCGGGAACAGGCTGCGAATACGCAACCTTCCCGCATCGCACAAGTGTGACCCGGCACTAAAACAAAATATATAAACATGTAAAGACATAAATGCAATTTAAAATCACTCCATCATAATGGCCAGAATGACCAGCGTGATCGACAGTTGGTGATATTTCTAGTGTGACAATCCTGACATGTTTCGCCGATGACTTCGGCTTCCTCAATAAATAAATCAAGGTATGATCATCATTGTACATATAGGGATTTCAATCAATTTGATTAACCTATGCACTGAGATATATAGAACATACATATTGAAGCATGTGGATATTCAAAATTCCAAGCATTAAATATAGATTGATACATTATAATGCTACATTACAACAGTACAAGTTGAAGATTGATGAGGGGCTTCTTACTGCTGTGCACTATAGAAGTGAGTAATCATCCAAATTGCAGTTTATATTAGAAGTAAAATCCAATAACCCCCATTCAAACTGATTCAGACAACGAAGATGACACATCAGTTGGTTATGGGACAAGGCATTTATATACTGGCCGAAAGAGGGAGAACTCAAATCCTATTTCATTGTAAACAATGTAGTCAGTAAGTATTCCCAAAAATACATCTATATATATGCCTGTCCCCCAATATCCCAACCAAAAAGGTAATAATTAAGATGGGTAATAACAAAGTGAGTTTTATAAAGAGGTTGGGGTTGCAGGGTTTGGCACTAGCAATAGTGATGATAGACATCTCAAGGGAAAAGATTATAATCTACATATAAATCAGTAAAAAGATCCACAAAAAAGTAAATAAAAAAGTACCAGCAGGTTGGCTCTGCAAGAAAGATATTCAATCCCCCAAATATACCCTCGCCATTAGAGAGGTATTCAATCCCCAGATCCACCCAAAGGGCACCACCGGCAAAGTGAGGGGGGAGAAAATCCCCACAAAGATCTAACGGGGAAACAAACAAACGTCTGTCAAATACACAATAGGAGAAGCAGGTCTGACAACAATCATATATCATAATTAGTGTAGCGCAATCATTTTAGACAAACTGTACAATCTATATTAAACAAAAAAGGTCTTAGTGTATATAATCCACCACTGTGTATCTTCAGTGTGACAGTTCAGAGTAATAATAATCCAGTGAATTCGGTGACCACCACTCTCAGCTGAAATGTCTGCTCACCTCCAGATAATGACCCCACTACAGAGTCACCATCGCCGTTAAGATATCCCATAGGAAGCCTCAGGGGTAGTCCTCCACAGAGTATCTGAGAGTTGACCTCCTCTTAGGATCTCAATCTTTTGTATGCGGCCTCCAGATAATGACCCCACTACAGAGTCACCATCCCCAGTTCAGATATATCCCAGGATGCCACAGCGGTATTCCTCCACAGGGTATCTCAAAGTTGATCTTCTCTTAGGGTCTCAATCATTCATGTGTGGCTATAAAAAAAAAAAGAAAACCATAGTGCTCTCTGCTTCTATTATTTATTAAAACATATAACAGGGATTAAAAATACTCACAGCCGTATGTAAAAACCATGCATATCTATAGCTCATAAGCTAATATACTCACCTTCTCTGCTACGAACTAGCTTGTGTGTATTCCAGCTTCCCCACCGATCAACTAAGCCAGCGGCAATGGTTCCTGAAGTACCCCTCCCAGCATGATGACACTGCTGCGTGACGCGGATGCCTTTCCCCGCCCATGGGTGGCGGTCATGTAAATCCAAAGCTGTGGGCATTAAAAAGCACCACATACTGGACTCCCGAGCACATGCACATCAGTGATCCAGACAGATAACATCAACTGCTTGTGGAAAATTGGGAGGACATGGAAAACAGGGAGGAAGGGCCCACATTACAAGCCCACCGCGAGTACCCGGGATACCGACCAAATGCCTAGCCATAGGTCTCTGGACCTGCACCTATAATAGATCGTCCATTAGCAGTATACCTGTATAGTGGTGACAGAAAAATATTTGGGAAAAGTAATAAAATTCTTACAGAAAAAGTAAGACTGGGGATTTATTTAAAAAATTAGTTGATGCTGGAGGTTGACTTAGGAAGACCACCCACACACTTCTAACAATGGAGTCACTCAACTGGAGTTATTATGCACTGTTTCCATTGAACTGTAACTTGTATTCACATGGATGCTTACTGTGCACTTGTATGCAGCTAATAGAGCTGTCCTCAAATGTACACTACCTCTTCTGTAATGCTGTACTACCTGTATATTCTGTATCCCCCCATTAAAATGAACAAACAAAAAAAAACTATTTGGAAATTAAGTAAACCCTTCCTAAGATACTGTATCTATGGGAACTGCCATTGCTTACCTTTTTCTGAAAATGCTGATTGATTAGCTGCTATGGTGAATTCTGGCTTTAATGCTTTTTAAGTTACGTCTAGGAACAAGTATGAAAGTTGGAGAAAAATAATTATTTAAAAATACTTGCTTTGGGTTTGACATCCAATGGGTCAGCATGACATCCAGCCAACTAGCATTTACAGAATAAGATGTCAGCAATGGCAGCTTCCATGCTTCCTGCTGTTGTCTGAGATGAAACAGTGACTTCACGAACCATAATTATACCTCTATTGATGAACTGTAATACCCCTTTTGTCATTCAAAGGTATGAAAGCTTTCTGACCAGGAGTCAGTATGCTTTAAAATGTTTGACTTTCCTCTGAATACGTTTCTTGGTTATTAGAAAGTGTACTGAGAGAGTATTGAAGCTAAAGCAGGCCAGGGATCTAGCATTGTCCTCAATGACAACATCTGCATTTCTCTTAGTAAAAGCCCCTATAATCTCCTCTCATAGGTACAGCAAGGACCAAGGGGCTGATCTGACACCAATATGCCATTGCTTTGATCTGTGGTTTTATCTGTAGTTTTTATGCAGTCACTACATGCCCTCCGTTGTAGGAAGTCAGAGCTTGTACAATGTTACACTTAAACTACAAGCTGGAAATAGCATGCAATGTTTTATATCATTTTCATAATGTACTCGAGGTTCCACGCTCCTTCAAAGCTCTGGATATTTGGAGGTTTAGGGTTTGTTTACACTTAAGGCTAGGGGCAGTAAAAACACACGATTGAGTTGTGTTTTTACCCCCCAATCTCCACCACTTAATCTGCAAAGGCAGCAGTCAGGGGTGTACACGTATTGCACCCACAATGCTTTGCTCCTCTGCTGTGGCAAAAAATAACCCTCAACTAACCTTTATTCCGGTGGCAATAATCTACAATATCTCACAAAAGTGAGTACACCCCTCACATTTTTGTAAATATTTTATTATATCTTTTCATGTGACAATACTGAAGAAATGATACTTAGCTACAATGTAAAGTAGTGAGTGTGACAGGAGTCACTTTGGGCATGGGGGTTGTGGACCCCAAATTCCTTTAAAGAGGTTGGGAGGCACTATGTCCAGCCTTGTGTGGCTTTCTTATGTTTAAGTCACCCTGCATCTTTTATGGATGCAGGGTGACCGGGAGAGTGGTGTACACTGAGAATATGGTTTGGACTATTTCAAATGGGACAGTATATGCATTACCCATATCTCTCAGGAAATATGGAGATCTACCTTATTCCTGTAAACTGTAAGGCACAGGAAGTGCACTCCTAATATGGTCATTTCAGGAAGTCCAATGAGGAGATGGACTGTCTGAGGTGGCTCTCCATTCACCTATTGTCGGGTGTGCTAATGAACTTGCCTGCTGTCTGCTAAGAGATGTATTGACACTCAAAGTAATGTGTATTGAGGGCTCGTTAGGGAACCATTGTTCTGTGTCTGGCTATTGTGTACATTGATTACCCCCTGGGGGCTTCTGTCTCCTTGCACATGGCAGTCCTTCTGGTCAAGCTATCTGACCAATCACTGCTGACTCATTTTCAAGCCCTCATTTGCATGGCTGGAGAGGACCTTATGGGGAACTGCAGGTACTGTGCAATTGACCAATGGGAAAGCGGTTGTTGGGGGAAGGATGTTCCAAATTCTGTATAAAAGTGTGCTGTGTTCTTCCAATAAATGTTGTTCCTGTTTTACCCTCAACTCTGAGCTTTGTCTCGTTATTGGGGGGATTTATTGTATGCTGTTCCAGTTTGACTGCTAGGAGTGTAAACCCTTCATATGGTTTTTCCTATTCAGCTGTATGCAGCATTCATAAGGTTCCAGCTACACTGTTTGCATCATTCCTTGGTTTCCAGTTTGGGAGTTTGGTGTCCTGCAAGTAGCTGTGCCTGTAGCTCTGGAAGGGGAAGATCTCCTAAACGGTTTTAACCCTTTTGTGTCCGGGGTGCCGTTACAGTGAGTGTACAACTTGTATAACAGTGTAAATTTGCTATCCCCTCAAAATAACTCAACACACAGCCATTAATGTCTAAACCGCTGGCAAAAAAAGTGAGTACTCCCCTAAGTGACAATGTCCAAATTGGGACCAATTAGCCATTTTCTCTCCCCAGTGTCATGTGACTCGTTAGTGATACAAGGTCTCAGGTGTGAATGGGGAGCAGGTGTGTTAAATTTGGTGTTATCGCTTTTACTCTCTCATACTGGTCACTGGAAGTTCAACATGGCACCTCATGGAAAAAGAACCCTCTGAGGATCTGAAAAAAAGAATTGTTGCTCTACATGAAGATAGCCTAGACCAGTGATGGTGAACGTTGGCACCCCAGATGTTTTGGAACTACATTTCCCATGATGCTCAACTACACTGCAGAGTGCATGAGCATGGGTAATGTAGTTCCAAAACATCTCGAGTGCTAAGGTTTGCCATCACTGGCCTAGGCTATAAGAAGATTGGCAAGACCTTGAAACTGAGCTGCAGCATGGTGGTCAAGACCATACAGGGGTTTAACGGGACAAGTTCCACTCAGAACAGGCCTCACCATGGTCGACCAAAGAAGTTGAGCTCACGTGCTTAGTGTCATATCCAGAGGTTGTCTTTGGGAAATAGATGTATGAGTGCTGCCAGCATTGCTGCTGAGGTTGAAGGGATGGGGGGTATGCCTGTCAGTGTTCCGACCATACGCCCCACACTGCATCAAATTGGTCTGCATTGCTGTTTTCCCAGAAAAAAAGCCTCTTCTAAAGATGATTCACAAGAAAACCCGCACACAATTTCCTGAAGACAAGCAGGCTAAGGATATGGATTACTGGAACCATATCCTGTGATCTGATGAGACTAAGATAAACTGTTTTGGTTCAGATGGTGTCAAGCGTGTGTGGCGGCAACCAGGTGAGGAGTACAAAGATAAGTGTGTCTTGCCTACAGTCAAGCATGATGGTGGGAGTGTCATGGTCTGGGTCTGCATGAGTGCTGTCGGCACTGGGGAACTACAGTTCATTGAGGGAACCTTCAGAGACTGGGCCACAGGGCAGTATTCCAACATAATAACAACCCCCAAACACACCTCCAAGATGACCAATGCTTTGCTAAAGAATCTGAGGGTAAAGGAGATGGCCTGGCCAAGCAGGTCTCCAGACCTAAACCCTATTGAGCATCTGAGGGGCATCCTCGAACAGATGGAGGAGGAGCGCAAGGTCTTTAACATGCAGCAGCTCCATGATGTCGTCATAGAGGAGTGGAAGAGGACTCCAGTGGCAACCTGTGAAGTTCTGGTGAACTCCATGCCCAAGAGGGTTAAGGCAATGCTGGAAAATAATGGAGGCCACACAAAATATTGACACTTTGGACCCAATTTGGACATTTTCACTTAGGGGTGTATTCACTTTTGTTGCCAGCGGTTTAGACATTAATGGCTGTGTGTTGAATTATTTTGAGGGGACAGCAAATTTACACTGTTATACAAGCTGTACACTCACTACTTTACATTATAGCAGAATGTCATTTCTTCAGTGTTGTCACATGAAAAGATATAATAAAATTTTTACAAAAATGTGAGGGGTGTACTCACTTTTGTGTGATACTGTGAGTGTATGTGTAAAACAAAGCTTCTAAATACAGTTTTTAGCTTAAGGCTGGTCACGTGACTCCTGGCTGCTCTCTGCCCCAATTTATGGGCTAGGAGCCAAACTGCCAGCACAGCGGTCACGTGACCTCCGTGCTGACGTCAGCGGGAGATCTTGGCTCCTCCTGCTGTAGCCCTGGATCAGACTAGAAGAGCGGCCGAGAGTCACGTGATCGGCCTGAAGATATCTGCAAAAAATGGTATTTAGAAGCTTTGTTTTCCACATACACTTACATAGTGTGTTATAGCTGAATACAAGAGAGGGGCTGGCAGCATTCGCCAACCTAAGGTTACAAACACTTTATCCGCTTGCCGACCAGCCGTCGTAGTCGCTTCGTGGGACCGCTAGCGGGGGCACATGCCCGCGTGCCACGTGTGCCACAGGGGGGCACCCGCGATCGCTCCCCGTGGAGATAGAACACCGGTCTGCCGTTGTAAACGCGGCAGACCGCTGTTCTGTCAGTAATGAACACCGGGATCCTGCATTCCTCTTATTTAGGAACACAGGTCTCTGTGTTCATGCAGCAAGCCCATTCCCCCACAGTTAGGAAGCACCCCCTAGGGACACATTTAACCCTTTGATCGCCCCTGTTAACCCCTTCCCTGCAAGTGTCATTAGTACAGTAACAGTGTACTGATTACTGTAGTAATGTCACTGGTCCCCCCAAAAGTGTCAAAAATGTCAGTAAGGTGCCGATCTGTCCGTCACAATGTCGCAGTTTGCCACCATTTCTAGTAAAAAAAAAAAAAATGACATTAATTTTTCCCCTAGTTTGTAGATTTGATAACTTTTGCACAAACCAATCAATCTACACCTTATTGGGTTTTTTTTTTTTTTTTTACCAAAAATATGTAGCAGAATACAAATTGGCCTAAAAGGATGAAAACATATTATTTTATTTATTTTATTTTTTTTGGGAATGTTATATAGCAGAAAGTAAAAAAATATTGGTTTTGTTTTTAGAATTGTTGCTCCTTTTTTGTTTATAGTGCAAAAAATAAAAATCTCACAGGTGATCTAATACCACCAAAAGAAAGCTCTATTTGTGGGGAAAAGGGGACATCAATTTTTTTTGGGTACAGTGTCGCACGACTGCGCAATTGTCAGTTAAAGTAACGCAGGGCCGTATCACAAAAAATGGCCTGCTCAATAAGGGGGCAAATCCTTCCGGTCCAGAAGTGGTTAAGGAGAAATGGAAAGTAACATTGCATGACATTAATACAATTATTCATATTACACGTGGGATCATAGTGAGTTGCACAATTAAAGTTGATTATATAAAGCATACATAATTGAAATCTGACTTTGGAAATAATAAGAAAATGTGTCAATAACTCTTACACTCCCCCCTTGATTATTTCAGGTTAGAACAAATCAGAGAAGATTGTAATGGACTGTGCATACTGCGAGAGAGACAGAAATCCTCTCACCTTAAATCCTTCCCTGTGTAGCTCATGGAATCTTTTGAGAGAGTTGATGCATATAAACTAGAAGCGGCTAAGCCTCTCACTGGTTATGCAGAGCCAGATGGTCACCCTGGGTTGCACAGCCCTCAAATGATCAGTTGTTTCAAAATTTTCCTTACATATACAAACACACACCATTACATTATCAGTGTGCATTCTTTAGCTTCCCAGCTTGTGTCCCTCTCTTTTCGCTCTACACCAGCGTCCCTCGCTGTGACAAGTGATTGGAGCTCTCAGGGACAAGGGGGGAGGGCTGGGATCATTCTGCTTTTTTCACTTAAGAAAAAGCTGTAATCAGGACCCGGGGGGCAGAATTGATTAGGTCGCCGCGGCCTTTAAAAGAGCGAAGGGAGGGAGAAAAATCGAATTATTGGACAGGCGCCTTTTAAGAGCCGCAGTTTTAATTTATTTTCTTATATTCAGTCAATAGATTTTTTTTTTTTTTTTTAAACAGGTCCCGCGGTTTATAAATTGATTCCGTGCGTGGAGAAAAACAAACAAAACCATTTAAATTCTCTGGCTTCACATTCATTTATTTCTTTGGGGTATTTTTCATTTTATGTATTATTTTAAAACTGTGACATTTATCTAAAAATACATTAAAGGAAGGGCTATCCAGTAAAAGCAAGGACACCCCCTAGACCTGTTCAATATGAATTATTATGACCGTCAATGATTAATAGTGGAAGTGTTGACCTATGGTTAGGCTCTTTAATTTTACTGCAAAACTCAACAAGACAGCACAGTGGGTGGATTCCTCCTAGCACTGCATATCGTGCCCATTCTTACGGGTTATGGATTTGATCAGCAGTTACTTATCAAAGCAGCAGCTTTAAATATGTCGATGTGCATTCCCACTGAGTTAATAATTGATTGCTGTTATTATGTTGTGTAAGAATGATGAATTCATTTAACTTGTTTCTAGCAATGCAATTCAACGGTAAAAAATACCTAAAACGTTGTATATTGATTTCACCAATTGTAAAAATTTTATCCCATGAGGATTAGATTATTAACAGGCTTCTAAAATGTTATACATATGCAAACAAGTCATTGTTCACTCCAACTTTACCATTGACAAGGTCAAACATACTGCTGTCTGTAGCAATTCAGAAAAGCCATTAATGATTTGGCCCAAAAAGTTGAGCTAACAATGCATGTTATTTCTTACCTTTAGAATGTGGACAATTTATTCTACGAAGCTTCAATAGCTCATGCTGTACCCAATCTTTCTTTTCCAAATGAACAATAGTTCGAGCTTGATATAAAAATAAAATAAGTAGTTGGGAAGCAGTACTTTTCCATAGAACGATAATAATACTATAAGATCTGTGTGTCTGCACTTTGGCGATGAGGCACTGAAGCTCCCAAGGTGAGTATGCAGAAGAAGAGGTTATTTAGTGTTAGGAAATAGAGAGTGTTAGGCAGGGCTGGCCCAAGACATTGTGCCTGGGTCCAAGAATAAAATGCTGCCCCCACAGCCATTATTTTTTATAAGTATAAAATATAGAAAATATTATATACTGTTATCTTCTTCCACCAGAATGGTCCACCAAACACCCACTGTCTATCCTCAGTCCCCCTATCACTCCTGTGTCTGCCGCGCCCACCGCTCGAGAAGATTCAGCCTGCCCTGCGTGAGATGGAGTGTGCGAATATCTGACTTCATTGCGCACACCACGATAACGTGAGGGACATTGATAAAAAAAGTCCCGCGAGCAACCTCCCTAAATAAATAAATAAAATGCTGCAAGCACTCCACTTCTCATATCTTTGTACTTTTGTATCTATTTGGATTATTATCTGAAACTTTACTATTTTTGCCCACACACTTCTACTTATTTATATTGGACTTTTTAACAATTTGCACATGGTATTATTTTTTATGTTTATTGCCTATTTGTTTATTATATTATTCACATACGTATATATACTTTATTTTATTTTGTTCATTTTATTCACTGTTTGATAGGTAGTGTATATTTATATTTGCGCAGCACTATTTATTTATTTAGAACGTGAGGGACATGCCCTGGAAAGGCGCTCCGCCTCCTCATACTAATCAGTTTGCACTACACGCGGCAGTATGAGATAGGGAAATTATGCCCGTAATGCGCCGCAAACTGATGACACACAAAACTACTGGAAAAAGAATTTTGGGAGTCAATTTGCTGCCCCTCTCCAAGTTGTGCCTGGGTCCAATGGACCCAGCGGGACCCATGGTAGGGCCGGCCCTGGTATTAGAGTCAAGAACAAGGGGATATAGTTTAGCTTTTAAAGCGGTAGTAAACTCTCCATTAGTATTTTAACCCACAGGTAAGTTTATAATACCTGTGGGTTGAATAACTATCTCCTAAATATACACCGTTTAGGAGATATACTAGCAAGCAGCAGCGGGGATGTCACCAAAGCATGTTCTCTGAAGGAATGGCATACTCGTGCTGTTCCTTAAGAGCCCTGTGCCATGGCCATAACTTCTGCACGCATGCAGGGAAGTGATGTCATCCTGGCTCGCCATTCAAATGGCTGCAGCCCGTGAACCCAGGAGAAAGACCGGATGAAGTCTTTTATAATGTGCTAGTAGGCAATGCCGATGCCTTGCAAGGAGAACGTTTTTTTTTTTAATTTCCTTTTTTAATGTTTATTACTGCTTTAAGGCAAAGGTTATGGTTAGATTTTAGGTTTTAGGTTTAGTTTTAAAAAAAAAACAAAAAAATTAATATTTATTATTTAATTACTATTAATAATACAAAAAAATTTGCATATAAGAAGAGTGCATACATGACAGTCTGCCTCCGTGCACTCTGTTTAACACACACGTGGTGCTATGCCAAATCACAGTCCAATCCTGATATAATCTTCTGTTTCACTGTGTTCTATATCAAAACACGTTTGTTCTCTTAGAATGAAGTGCCCATTAATCATCACCTCTGTGCTCCACCACCTGTTAGGCCCCTTTCACACGGGCGATCTGATCCACCTGTCAGTTTTTCAGGCGGACCTGATCGGATGCTCCATGCATCCCTATGGGGCAGAGGATGTCAGTGGTGACATGTCTGCTGACACCCGCTGCTCTCCGATCCAATCCTGTCCGTGAAATCCGGATGGATTGAAACCCTATTTTCCATCCGTCTGGAGGATCGGATGAGATCGGATGGGATCTGATGAGAACGGACAGGCTGTCCATTCTCATCCGATCTCCCCATAGAGGACAGTGGGGATCTGACAGCTCCATCTCCACACCCAGAGCGGAGACAGAGCTGTCATCTGCCTGCTCAGCGGGGATCAGTAGATCGATCCCCGCTGAGCAGAACGGACTCCGTCAGGCGGTGCGCCCGTGTGAAAGAGACCTTAAAACTGCCTCTTACCTCATCTGTAAACCCCCATAAAGGTAAGGCCAGGACAAGCCATCCCAGATCACTGTGTGTAATCAGTGCAGAAGCTTTCCAGGAGACACTTAGCAGACCTTAGGATCACGTTATATTACACTCCTCACTCTCACAGCCTCCAGAGCTCAGCCAGGGATAGAACCAATAAATTTTGTGTTGATCCCTAGTACCCTATTTAGTAGGTATAGCCAACATCCCAGGGTAAAATCTTAAAGCAGTGTTTGGTGCCTCAAGCCAAAGGGGTGGGACTTTAAGGGCTCAATCAAGAGATGTAAAACATAATAACTTAAATATGACAATTTATTGAAAACAAGGTTAATAAATGTTACATATAATTAGGATTTGTGCCAATGGGTTATAGATCCATGTGTGAGGTGAAGTAAGGTAGAAAGGTGACAGTGTGAATGGTGACACTGATATAAATCTCTGTCTGTTCTTGCTCATATGTGAGACTTAGGAACGTGTTGAGAGAGAATATATCTCAGATTTCCAACGCGTTTCGGCATTTTATAATACGTTGCCTTTATCAAGGAAAAGAATGGGCCACCATATCTGAAAGATATATAGTGGGTAAATGTCAAAAAATGCAATGCATAGGAAAAATGGGCATCTTCCATTATAGCATGGAAAGGTAAATGTACACATACTTGTGACATTAAGTCGGATCCCGGGCCCTTATGTCTGTTCTCCCAAAGTAATTCACACAGGATTTTAGAGAAATCGCTGTCTCTATGATCTAAAGAATGTTGAAAGGTTTATTTGAAATTTGGAAATATAATTATAATCAATGAAGGTGGTTTTCCACAGACTTACAGAGATATGTGGGTACTCTGACTTGTGGAGGAGGAATCCCTTCTTGGTTTCCCTAGATGAAGTAAATGTTCATATTATGTAGAAGGCATTTGGAGGATTTTGAGAATCTCTTTAATAGATCATTGTGCGAGAAAAAGTAAGACTGTCACTTACAATTGTGGTTATTACAGATGTACACCAGCGGGAGAAGCCCCGGTCTTGTGTTCCGGTTGTTTCCCTGGTGGTGGATAACATACAAGTGAGCCTGGAGTAAAGGTATTTTAACACTTGAAAGAAGTCATCCGACAATGCATAAATATAGCATTGTCGGATGGTAAACTTACTGTTTTGTTGGTAATAGAGTGGTGCCGAGTGTTCAGTAGGAGCGGGTCCTAGGCGTCCGTCACGTTCCCTCGGCTGGAGGAAAGTGGCGCCCTATTGTAAATCCCCGGCTATTTAAACCCACTCGCGCATGCGCATTGGCGCATCAGAGTCTCACAGCGCGAACCCGTCTTCCGGGTAGGCGTGCCAGCGTAGCGTGCGTCAGACTGAGCTGCGCGCGCACCCCGCTAGTGACGGTGGAAGGGAAAAGGATGTTCCGAAGCCGCCGACACAGGTATTTGACAGAGATAATGCTCCCTGTATAGGGCGCATTCTGGGGGATACGATCCTCCGGTTTTTCTGTCAGCCCCCAGAGAGATTATCCTCTGGGGTCACCTGTGTCGGGTGTGTTTGGGAGAGCAGGAGTTTGGGTTCCGGGATGAAGGAGACATAATCTGTCACAGTGTTGTGGAAATAATGAGAACAAAAATAAAGCAAAAAAAGCATGATTCTTAGTAGTGATATCATAATATAACTAACGAATAAAGCAATATATTTACAGCAATAATAATTTCCAAGAGAGGTTGGGGGAGATCTAAAAATATGGGGGCATTATTGGGTCAAGTGGGTTACATCCCGTTTGGGATGCATACAAGCCAGGCTCTGGTTTGTGGATGTATGGTGATATTCCTGGTAGGTGTTGCCCCGGGGGGTATCTGTCCAGGATATATATATATGAGGATGGAAACGAGATTTGTGAGGGGGGTTTTTTATTGGTATTATTTGGGGTGCTTTTTCTAATCAGTCTTGCCGGAAGCAAAGCCCTCTAAAAAGGGGCGATAGCTTTCGCTTTCGTTGAGTCCAGGTGGTCTTGTAGCGTTTAATTTTTTGATCCAACGCATCTCAATTTGTAGGAGGGACTTATTCCAGTCCTATCCTCTGGTTGGAATATGTATGCGGTCTAAGACTGATTAGAAAAATAGCATAATGGCATAGATATCAATAATACAACAAATAAATGGTGTGATGACAGACCAAATCAAATACAGGGAGGCTGACTGGTTGTAAACTGTAATGGAGCACTAATCATCAAATAGCATGGTAAAATCCAAAGATATAAAAATATAGGATGCATCATGGGCAAGCTCTACGCGTTTCATGGAATGTAATCCACTTCTTCAGGAGCGGATGCATCGTATGTTACTGTAAGGAAGAACAAGCTCCTTTTTACAGACAGCATAAAAAAGAAAAAAGTGTGAATAATTATATAATGATAGGGAAGGGATATGGTCATCCCTAACCTGGGTGTCTCCAACCTGTATACTTACAGTCCAGAAATTTTGTCAACTCGTAAATGTTTTGGGAAGAAGGCCGCTAAGGGGAACCTCAATGGTGTAGTGTATCAAAATAAAGAACCAGATGACTCACAAGTAGAGTGCACTCTCCAATCCAGCTCACTGAATACAACAGATAGGTTAGACAATATCCAGAAATGTCCTTTACATGGAAACATCCATCTAGTAGAGAGAATGGAATGGCCACTTGCCTCCTATTGGGCGTACTGGCATCATGTGGCTCCCCACCCCTTTTGGTTAGGCACAGGTGTTTTTATGTTTTTTGTCCAGTTAAGTTTTAGTTGTTGGGAGAAGGGTTTGAAGGTTCACTATAGTAGTTGATGTCAAAGTATAATAGGTGCTATGACATTCACAGTATGTGACTTTTTACCCTGTATATAGAGGGCAAAGCTGAAGCTGTTTACTTTGAAACGGTCTCTCACGCCCTCTATCTCTTACTGTCATTGAAAAATGTTTTGGCTCTGTTTTAACAGAACAAGAAGGAATAAAAAGGGGGATGAGTCACTCTTCTGACTACTCCATATAAGTTTTAGCTTGAACTATCGGGCTTTGTCAACAACAAGCTTTTTTCAGCTCTAAAACACCATTACATTATCATTGTGCATACTTTAGCTTCCCAGCTTGCATCCTTCTAATTTCTCTCTACACCAGAAGATAAAGATATTATCAGCAGGATTATTTTATCTGTGTCAGAAGTAATAAATACCTGTTAGTGTTATTTACTATGCATGGATGAATATATTCTTAGGTTATTGGGTCAAGAAGTCTTAAGTAATTTAAAGTGTATTTCTAATCAAATCTTTTTCATTTTGATAGTGTGAAAATCTTAGAACCGTTGTCAGTTTTTATTTTTCTGTCTTTTTTCCCTGCTAGTTAGATTCACCCTCTCAATTTTTCCTGGTGCACATTGTCACTGTAACAAGTGATGGGAAATCCAATGAAACAAGAGGTAAGGTCAAATATTCAAATGGGGACATATTTTCTGGTGATAACTGTATTGCTAATAATAACTGAATTTCCCCTTGTTGTATCCTTATCAAAAAAAGCAAAGGGAAATCTCTCTAATAGACTACAGACAACAAAAAGAAATAAATAAATCTAACAATTAGTTTTACCCATTCCCTGCTCCATCCAACAAGAAAAAAATGGCTGCAGATTCCTTTTAAATGTTTAGGAAAACTTACTGCACACTGAAAACTCTGCACTAGGTCCCCAGCTGCTCAAACATGTATTGAGGCAGGTAGTATGATGCTAAATTATTTAAAAACATAGCAGAAGCCCTTCTTTTTTTTCCAACAATCATAAAATATGTGTTGCCTACAGGCTTGGTGCAGTGCTTAGAGTTTAAAATACTTCTTTTTATTAAGTGTAAATTCCAAAATAAAATGGACTGAAAAGTAAGCCAATTCAATAAAAGTCGAATTACTCTTTAAGAAACCTAGGTAAAATGTAAGTTTAAAGAAGACCTCCAGGCACCTATCAAAAAAAAAAAAAAAGTCAGCAGCTACAAAAAGTGTAGCTACTGACTTTTAAAAAACAGCCACTCACCTGTCCCATAGTCAAGCGATGAGCTCCCCCCAGCCGTCTTCATCCTCCTTCCTCCCTCTGCGGCGCCAGCATCTTCACTATGGGAGCCCGGCTGTGACAGCTTGTGGCTTCACAGCCGGGTGCCCACTGCACATGCGCGAGTTGCATTGCGCATCCTGACGACTGGTTGATGCAGTCTGGGATCTGTTGGTGTCCCAGAAGACTGTAGGCGGAAGGGAGGAGAACTTCCATTGCCAAACGCCACGGCGCTCAGGCCGGAGTGGGAGCAGGTACCTATCAAAATTGGGAACCCCCCTGCTCCTCAAAAGTGCCAATTATGAAAGAAGAGCGGGGGGGGGGGTGAGTCCTTAAAGTGAAACTTCCCCTTTTGGGTGGAGTTCCGCTTTAATGTTGGAAAGCAGTACTAAAAGTAAAGTTGTTGTTCTTCTATAAATGTAGGATACATCTGGTGCTCATCTAATCTAGGGACTTCCCTGAGAGTTATAGTTGGTAACTGTGATGGCTGGTTCACACTGGTCCGACATGCGCTTCAACTATGAGAGCACATGGTTCCCTATGGGAGCTGTCTTAACTGGTCCTACTTGTGTCGGTCCGACTTTGAAAAGGTTCCTGCACTACTTTGGTCCGACTTAGGCAAAATTTCAACCCATTGATTTAAATTTAAGTCGCATCTAAGTCAGATCATAATCTTAACTGATCTGACTTGTGGAATGCGACTTCTTGAGAATCTTGAAAGGGTCCCTCACGCAAACAAAAAAACAAAAATCCATACCAGACCCTTAACCGAGCATGCAACCCAGCAGGTCAGGAAAGGGGGGGGGAGCGAGTGCCCCCCCTCCTGGACCATACCAGGCCACATGCCCTCAACGTGGAGGACAAGGGCCTTTTCCCAACAAGCTTGGGCAGTGGTTGTGGGGGTCTGCGGGCAGGGGGCTTTTCAAAATCTAGAGCTCCCTTTAAGAAAGAGGACCCCCAGATCCAACCTCCCCCCCATTTGAATGAGTATGGGGTACCCCTACCCATTCATCAAAGAAAAGCAGTGTAGTTTTACAAAAAACAAGAAACAGTTTTTGACACGTCCTTTATAAAAAATGAATAATGTCCCCCATTGTAGCTCCAACGTGTCCTCTTTCTCCGGCACCGCCACCTACAGTATGTCTTCTTCCTCCGGTCTTCTCCGTCCACTAATGTCTTCTCCCTTTGCTGTAATCTTCTTTCTCCAGTCTTCTCCCTCCACTGATGTCTTCTCCTTCCTCTGATGTCTTCTACCTCCGGTGATGTCTGCCTCTTCTGCCAATGTCTTCCTCCTCTGTCGCCCTCGGATCTGCTAAAAATAAAAAAAAATGGTCCTCCAATGACGCTGGCTCCCGCTATTGTTTCAGCTCCAATGGGGGACCCCACGCCATTTTTTTTTCATAAATTTGGGGTGACATTTCATCCATACCAAAAGTAAAGGAAATGTTTTAAATTGGTCAAAGAACAACTTGCAATCATCTCAAAGTCAGATCCCATTTATTGAAGTCGCGTGGAAATCAGACATGAAGTCATAGGGCAAAGTTGGATCAGCAGTCGTGTGACTTCCATATCAGAGCAGTGTGAGCCCAGCCTTACTGTAGTGCCAAGAGGCAGGTGTGTCACATGGTTATTTACAGTGAATTGTTAAGCATGGTTGCTCATAAAATGTGTTTGTTTATATATGTGAGAGTATGATAGGGTTTATTAACTTTTGGGGACCTGTCTAATGACATATATTTTCTATGCACTTCATTTAAATGCAGCCAGGCTCGTTAGGGGTTACAATGTTTTCCCTTTTTGGAAGTATTTCTCCTTACCTGTGAAGCTCCGCCCACCACCCAGGAAAAACAGAGGAAGAGGAAACTGAGCTGTTGTGGGTTGTAAGAAGGACAGAGCCTGCTAGGATAAATGTTGACTTGTGGGGAATGTAGTTCCCAGAAAGACTGAGCCTGTACTACACATCCCAGCATTACCAGGGCTCCTGAGAGAGAAAAGGAAGGACTGTTCCTGGGCTAGAGGCAGACTCAGATGTGGTGGAGCATGCACACACACTGGGTAGCAGTCTGCTGTTGAGTCTTTTTGCCACAGTGTCAGTGATGCAGAGAGGCTAAGTAACGGACATCTCTTGGTTTGTGGGAACGTCACTGTTGCACTCGGTGTCTCTGTCTGATTGTGGAGCTGCTGATATCGCTGTGCCCTGGACAAAGAGTGGGAGGAAACAAGTCATCACCCTAGGAGTTGGTAAAAGGCTGCTGGCCATCCCCTACCATACCCTACATAAAGGAACAGAATTGCTTACTGGGGACACCCACACCCAGGTTCGGAGGGACTTAATAGTGAACACCCCAACACCAGTAGGGAAGGGTTTGACAAAAACTGATGTTTGGAATAGCATAATCTCCTAGACAGGACCTTCCCCAAAATAGGGATTAGGGGTCATTACCTGATTCATTTGTTTTTTTACCAATTGGGTATGTTAATTTACAGCCGTTTCACATACTTGAACTGTTTCATTGCAGTTTTCCATTTCTTTGGTTATTGTATTATTGTATGTATTGCTATAATAAGTATCCCTTCTTCAGCCTAGGTTTGTCCGAGAGCATAGTGCTGCTTTCAGAAGCATGGGTTCTGGGAACAGGGGACCCAAAAAAATAGCAGTCCCTTCAGGGGTAAGCGCTACATAAACATTTCTGTGTGGCCCACTAACAGTGTACTTTGAGTGGCCAGGAAAATGTATCTGTGCTGGGGGGTGGGTGAGCAGAAAACATAGAGCAGCTCTGGCTGTGAAGTGACAGGTATAGGGGCTGCTGGGCTGCTTGCATGCAGGTGGTGATGTGACAGGAGAAATTTGGAGCTTTAGGTTGTGGTTAGGCAGGAAGATGTTTGAAAGGCCAAAGAGACTGTCTATAAGTGCTAAGCAGGTAGGAAGATACTAGAATGGCTGCATGACTATCTAAAGGTGATGGGCACTGAAGCTGATAGAGGAGGTTGGCGGGAAGCCTCAGCAGATTACATTTGCGAAGCCTCTCTATTGGATATTACTTCCAGTTTTTCATTTCACCATAATTAGTAAAAGTTAAATACTTTAATATGTAATCTTGCAAATTACATACTGTAGGTTACATTTGGGTTACATAGGTTACATTTGGGTTACAGAGGTTACATTTGGCTATATACTCTTACTTTACATTGTAATAAATGTGATATTTGTAGTGAGCAGTTTTTTAATTACTATGGTGCTACCCAATGAATGAAAGTCAATCAAGGTGTGACTACCTTAGGCTGGGTTCACTCTACTGCAATCCAATTTTTTTCGGACTTTCAGTAGGATTATGTAGTGCAACTTGGATGAAACTAGGATAAGATTTCGATATTCTATGGGGCCAAAATCATGCTAGAATTGCATCAAAGTAGTACAGGAATCTTTTCCAAAATAGTGCCGGGTTGAGCTGCATTAATGTGAATGGACACCATTGAAAACAATGTGATTTCCTTTGTCATGCAATTCTGTGTGACTCAAATAGAATCGGAAATTACACTAGTGTGAACAGAGCCTTATGGACCCTCCTTAAGCCTCATACACAGCAACGGTTATCGGCCGTCTTTTGTCCAAGTTGTGTTTTGTTGGTTGGAATGTGCCTAGACTGCACACAAATTTTCTCGGCCAACAAAAATCAACTTCAGAAGTGATGTCATGTGATGGTTAACTTTCCGTGTGTTTTTTCTTCTCTGAGCATGCCCAGTCTTGCTCATCAGATTTTTGTCTGCCGAAATCTGTACTGACTGACCGAAAATCGGCCATTGTGTTGACGGCCAACAAATATTTTATAGTCTGCACACCAGATTTTATTCGGCCAAAAAGTCTGAGTCGGTTGTCGAAAGCATCATACTAACAAGCCGAAAATCGGCCGATCAGACGTTGGCCGAAAATTCACGGCCAACTATCGACGCGTGTGTACGGGGCATTAGACTTGAATTTAACTTGTCCGACTTACATTAGTGCAATTTCAAGTGTGACTTAAGTCACACAGAAACGCATAACAAAGGAAATCCCAACGTTTTCAATGATGTCTGTTCACATCAGTGCAACTCAACATGGCATAGTTTTGGAAAAGGTTTCTGTACTACTTTGGTATGATTCCAGTGTAATTTTGGCTCCATAGAATATGCAAACCACTTCAAAATTGAATCAAAGTAGCATCCAAGTTGCACTACATAATCGTACTGAAATTTGGATCAAAATCATATTGTAGCAGTGTAAAACTAGCCTTAAAGCGGACTTGGTCTATTACCATACAGAGAAAAGTAACAGCTGAAATGTTTTGGGGGCCCCACAAACTGCACATAAGTACCTTCTTTTTGGGGAGAAGGGGAAGGTAGGTTTAGGCAGCTGGTGGGGGCACTAGTAAAGTGAATGGGCAAAGCACAAGTTTTGTTTAAGCTGTACCTTGGGCTGGGTGAATTGGCCATTATTTATGAGCCAAATGCAGCATACTGTATGTAAATAAACATGAAAGCACTATATTAGTATTTAGCAAACGCAGCATCAACATTATGATCAGGAGGAGGGTTGCTTGAATGTAAACAATAAAATAAAAGATTCCATTGAAATGTAAAGACATATGGAGTAGAAGACTGTCTGCCACCTTGTGGTCTACCAGTGTTCCCCAGGGTTCTCACCCATAGGCTCCAGTGACAGCTGAACCCCGCTCGGCTCTCCTACATCTGGACGATTAATGGATGATCGGACCAACGTGTTATAAGGCTCTTAACCCTTTACTTCTTCATAGTTGGTGCAATCCCCCAAAGGAAGCTCATCCTGTTCTCCAAAGGTCCATCCCCAGAAGCTCACTCTGAATGACGTTTCTACATGTATTTGCCAGATATCACTATATTGTTTTGTAAGTTACTAATTGTGTGAATAAATGCGTTTTTATACTGCTACACTCAGATGTGCTGTCCTTATCTGTCATGAGTTTAACCTTAAAAAAAAAAAAAGGAAGTAAAGAAAAACAATTAATTATGTGCATGCACACATACCTTCTTTTATCATGAGTCCTGAAAAGTCCCTACCCTTAACCTGGGGTTACTATTGACTTCAAAAGGAGCATCAAAATGTGGGAACCCTGGGTATGTGAGCTCCACTTGAATAAAAAAAAAGCATATTCAAGCATATTCAAGCATATTCAAGCGTGTATTGCACAACATTTACAGAGTAAATCTTTGAATGGTCTACTTTATAATTATAGCTTTGCTTTCCCTTTCTAAAATAAAGCAACTCCCTTTTCTTTGTAATGCTCTATCTTTGAATAATTGTTTCTTCCTGAGATAAAATATCTTTTACCTTGATGGTGTAGATAGCTTTTTCAAGACTTGTGGTTTTCCTTCATGTGTGGCTGCATCTGTGTAATTTGATGAGCTAGAATCATGAAGCATGCTAGCAAAGTAGCGCTGTGTACTGTGGAAGCTTAAACATCTCTTCAGTGAAATAAATACTGAAGGGTTGATGAGGCTGCAATTTATGCATATTCAGTAAAAACACTCATAGGCTTCATTATGATTTATTACTGTTAATCTTGTTTTGTAAACAAGATATTTATAAACTGCGATGTTTGTACGCTCTACATCGTATCAGCAAGTCCACAGTGTTAATGTAAACATCCATTCTCTCTATGGCTGTAATCTATTGTAACCAATGAAAATTCACTATTGATAGACGGATCCTCCTCCTGGCCAATCAGGAAGCGGCTTCTGAGACCCATTTCCTGATTGGCCGAAAGGAGAAGCCATGCCATTGGGCATGGAGGAGGAGGGAGGAGGAGATGCAGAAGATGGGGAAGAATCCGCCACCATCGCTGTTTGTCTGCTACAGATGGGTGAGTGAATCGGGGCGGTTGGTCCTGTACTGTACTGTCATGTCATGCTATGCTGTGCGTCCTGTACTGTAATGCTGTGTGTACTGTGTGCAACCTGGTGTGGTCCGGGGGGGGGGGACGATGTATGGTGCGGTCTGTCTGCCGCCCCCCCCCCCCAGCCCATGGATTGTTTTATTTTAAATAACAAACATGTTATACTTACCTGCTCTGTGCAATTGGTTTGGCACAAAGTGGCCCGGATTCTCCTCTTCTCAGTCCCTCTTCTGTGCTCCTGACCCCTCCCTCCTGTTGAGTGCGCCCACAGCAAGCAGCTTGCTATGGGGGTACCTGAGACGAGTCACAGCTCCCTGTGTCCATTGAGACACGGAACTGCAATCTGGCCCCTCTCCCTCTCTCTCCTGATTGGCGTACTGACTTTGATTGACAGCAGTGGGTACTAATCGTGCCGTGCTCCTCTCTCAGCCAATGAGGAGGGGAGTCCCGGGCAGCTGAGAAACTCCTGCAACATTGCTGGATAAGTATTAGGGAGGCTAAGAGGGGCTGCTGCACACAGAAGGTTTTTTTTTATCTTAATGCCTAGAATGCATTAGTATAAAAAACCTTCTGCCTTTACAATCCCTTTAAGGCACCCTAGTGAAGACACTTTGGAACTGCACTCACCAATGCCTAAACCAGAGGCAGGATCTGCGGTCATGAGAAATCAGCATTAAGGAGATCCTCCAGACTTAGAAGTGAGCATAGCACTTGCACAGTAACTCTTTGTAATCCCTGTCTATACTTCTTACACTGCCAACTCTACTGCACTACAGATATAACTTCTTGTTAGAAATTGCATTTCTGAGCTGGTACCACATAGCTTGCAGCAGTCTTCACCAATACAGCAGTACCTTCACCACACTTCCAGTGTTACTATTAGCTACAGGAAACACACTTCTCCATAATTTCATGCTTGTTCTGCTCCCGAGGCCTCCCTACATCACCTGTGACTCCCAGGCTAGCTTCCTAAGTACTCCATGCTGTGAGGTTGGTCCCAGTTCCAGTATGTGGGGAACCAGTCCTTAGTGAAGGGGCCAAGCACAACACCCCTTCACTACCAGAGTACCCATCATCCCTGCCATGTCACCTGTTTCCTGGCTGGTTGGTTGATTTAGCCAGTGATAAAATAGGTAGTCATTAGCAACTGCAATATAGCCTCCTCTGGACAGCATTCTGCTCATTAGACCCATGTACTGTATCTCCTACAACCTCTTAAGTCTCCTGTTTGTAAGCCCTGTTCTTTTGATATGCCTTACATCCACCACTTTAGAGACTTCAGACCAGGGCATTTAGATGAACAATAAAGATCTTTTACAGAGGCAATTGTAGGTAACAAGTAACATTTCCTAAATTCATCTTCCACATGCTTTCCTATAGACAGTGTTTCTTTAGTGTCCCTGACCCTGAATAGTCATACCTTAGGCAGATGGCTAAATTCATAAAGAGTTCTTCTCAAGGCAAGAGTCTATAAAAGGTAGTAAATCCACAAAAGGTAGCAATAATCCAAAGGGTCCAGCTTAAAGCTGCATTAGTCTATATAAGTCCATAAATTCCAGACCCCAGTGCGAACCCCGTCTGGACTCCCCCCCAAGGGAGGCTTCAGGCCAACAGCATAACAGCTACATTTTGGCTGTCTTTCCCCAGGCCGACCACTCTAGGGTACTAATGAGCCCCTATTTAGATGATCTGACTTGCAGGGGGAGGTAACTTTCTTGAAAAGAGCAGGAAAACATGTCCCACAGCATTCTCAGGAACTGCCAGCTCAGCAGGTCAACCTAAGGACAGAGTGCAACAATTCTACATCGTAACAAGTAGCTATGACACATCTAAATAGATGACTTGATTAACCCCAGAGCATGAACATGGCAACAGAAACACATTTAACCCACAGAACTTTTTGGAAGTACCTGCTTACAAGTCTCTATAATGCAACCCCCTTATAAATTCATTGGACTATAATATAACCCATATATGGGTTCATTAGAAAAAATCTGATTGGGGAATTATTTTTTTTATTGGACATATACAACTGGATAGTGCATGCTGGAAAAGACTCCCCTTAGTAATTCTTATGTTTCACTAGCTTATTCTTGCGGTATTGATACCCCAAACCCAGATTCCTCTCATTCCCTTTGCAGTTAATAGCTCAAATTGCGCCATTTTGCTGTAATGATCACATTATCTCTAGCATCCCTTTCTGGAAACAAGTGTTCTGCTACCCTGAACAGTCAATTAGTAGGATAAAGAAAATGGACATACCCACATATAAAAATCTAAGCACTCAGTGTGATGGAAGGCTGTTGTTGGGTAGGGACTTCAGCATCAGTGTTTTTTAGATGGTTGGAAGATGGAGATCAGTGTCATTTCTGTTCTCACTATAACTAAGTGTAACACTAGGTCATACTGTCAGTGTATTTAATTTCAGATTACTTAGGCTACCAATTTTGTTTTGTATGCAGAGTTAACACTTGTAAAATTGTAGACTCTTTTTGTAAAGAAAGTTATACCAATTAGGGATGATCAAACTTTTCAAAAGTTCGGTTCGACCAGAACACCCGAACTTCCCGAAAGTTCGGGTCTGGATTCCAGAGCACCCTTGAAATCAATGGGACTCGAACTTCGGTAATCAAAAAACACCATTTTGAAGCCCTAAAACCCAATAAATGCCTCTAAAAAGTGCCTAGGGTTCTGGGTCATGCCCCAGGGACTATTAATCACACAAAAAAAGTTCTTAAAAATTGTCAGTTTGATAGAGAGCCAATTATTGAAAAAAATTATTGAAAAAAAAAAAGAGATTTCTTTGGATTTAGTGTCTGGGGGGTCTAAACGTGTACCTGTGAAGTTTCAGCTCTGTAGCATGTACAGAACCAGAAAAAAAAGATAATTTTTCTTAGAATTTTTATTAGCGCAGGGATGTGGCTCCGCTCCTATCACACCTATATGTGTGTATGTGTATATATACATATATGTGTGTGTGTATATATACCCCTATACAGGAGTTCACATGTTATGCCTGCCTCCATAGACGCCCAAAAAATGCCCAATAAAAGCCTGCAATAACACACCTAGGCGTTTTTGTTGCAGGCGTTTATTGGGCATTTTTTGGGTGTCTTTGGAGGCAGGCATAACATCTGAACTTCTGTATAGGGGTATATATATATATACACACACATATATGTATATATACACATACACACATATAGGTGTGAAAGTAGCGGAACCCCATCCATGCGCTAATGAAATTATTTGGGCATTTTTTGGGCGTCTTTGGAGGCAGACATAACATCTGAACTTCTGTATAGGGGTATATACACACACATATATGTATATATACACATACACACATATAGGTGTAATAGGAGCGGAGCCTCATCCCTGCAAATAATTTCATTAGCGCATGGATGGGGTTCCGCTACTTTCACACCTATATGTTTCTGGTCCAATCACGGGCATTTAAAGCCCAGTTCCTGTCCCATTGCATTTTGGTCGGTTCTGGTTGCCGAATTCCGAACTTTTTCCGCAAAAAGTTCGGAATTCGGCCGAATTTCGAACAGTCAATGTTCGGGTTGAACCGATGGTCGGCCCGAACCGTTCGATCATCCCTAATAGCAATGGCTCGTGTCTATTCACCGACCAAATTCTCTGATTATGTTTGATTTTCTAAGGCTTTTTCCAGGTTGTTATTCGACCTGTCATACTTGTGCATGATGATAATATTTGGAAGCAGTTGGCATCTCACTTTGTGGAAAGGTTTATTAAAGCTAAGATAAATGTTAGCAAGGATGTGGCCTGTTTTGTGGTTAGGACGAGTCTGGTGTTGAGGTATTTTGCACTGGACAATTTGCAGCAAAATTTACAAGGTGCGACCCAATACAGCTTAGTGTGCCACTCAGGGTCTCTAAGACATCCGCCACTGGGAGTGCTGGCACTGGATGGAGCTCTAGTCCAACTCCTGCAATAACTCAAGTCAGAAGGGAATGTTAATTTCATGTTAGGTTCAAATGTTAAGTTTGAGCCATGAAATAATCTACGCCAATCAGGTTTGCATCTGTTCAGGTAAGCTTTACTGAGATTACATGCGCACGGACCACATCTCATACAGAAATAGAGAATGTGATGCCATATACATTTTTGATACATCCTTTTATAGAGAGTTTATCACATTAAAGCCAATGGCGGGCATAGACCCAAAGACATAGTCATACAAGATTACACAATATTTCAATAACAGCCATAATACAGCCTTTGTTGATTATTTAGCAAAGTCTTGGTCATCTTGCTCTAGGAGCATGACAATTAAAAATGATGGATAATATGCAATTAATGGCCGGTTACTGGAACTATCATTATCTAAGCTAATATATATTTGTTTATCTGTTATCCTGGAAAGTTAGGGAAGTTCTCTTGGCTGGACATCTCATGTTAAAGTTGACACATATTCATAATAAAGACAACATAACAAACAGACTCAGACTGAAATCCTAAAACGTATTATTTTGAAAGTATATTCAAGGATTAAGAGGGGACTCTAGACTGCCATACTGAATATGGATATATGAACATATAATATAAAAGTCTTTAAGAGTCCTCGATATATTTTCATCTTGACAGGAATCCCTGCAGCCACACATCTGTGTTGTCCCTGGAATAGATGTAAGAGTGGCAACCTTAGCCTGGACTCTGGCCAGGCCATGCCCCCAACACATTTGGCCCCACCCTTCTGAGCTTAGTCATGGGGATTTACAATATTTACAAGGTAGTGGGCAGGGACAGACATACCAGCCGAACAGCCTGTGCAGGCACACAGGAGCCTTTGAGGCCCTGGGACCCCCATATAGGCAAGGGCTGCATCTGCCTGAAATGAGCCCTAGAATCTCAGTGGCCAGATGATGAACAGGGTATATTAATACATTTAGGTACCCTGGTTAGTTTCTGGTCTGTGGCCAGAACCCCATGGTACCTCCACATAGTTCCTGCACAAAGGAGCTCCTATTTCAAGAAGAGTATCCTATAACCACCCATTGATGGGGGCCCTGTTTTTCATGGACACTAATAAGTAGGGGTCCTTCACTTACTGAAACTAATCTAATACTCCCATTAAACACCAATGAATGGGGGCACTTCACTGACCATTACATAACAAGGCCCTTCTGCCCCTGAACACCAAGGTAACCATTTATGCCTACCAATGAGCTGGGCAAATTATTACCAATCTCTAGTGTGATAGGAGAATTTATACTAACCAGTGGGGTCACTTTATTGACCATTAATGTAACAAGGCCCTTCTGCTCCTGAACACCAAGGTAAGCATTTATGCCTACCACTGAGCTAGGCAAATTATTACCGATCTCTATTGTGATAGAATAATTTATACTAACCACTAATGAATCAAGGGAATTTACATTGACCACCAATTGGGGGGTCTTAGTGATTTTGTAACAGGTAAATTTGTACTTATCACCAATGTAACAGCAGAATTTATACTGACTAGCAATGTAATGGGGGGATTAACAACTGACCTCCAATGTAACTGATTCATTTACACTGTATGTAACATAGGGACTTACAATGACCATCAATGGGGACATTAGTGTACAGTGTAACTGCCACTGTTACATTGGTGATTCGTGTAAATGCCCTTTTACATTGATGGTCTGTGTAAATACCTCCTGGTATAAGGGATTCTATGCTCATTGTCAGTATGTTAAAAAGCCTGTTAGGGGTTTGATAGGTGAAAGGCCTAAATTGCTGAATTTGAGAGGCTCTTCTCAGGAGAGAAGAGGTCTGATGGCAGCCTTGATGGCAGCCTAATAGGAGAGGCCTCACATTATGGGGATTGGTGGTGACTGAATATCAAGGGGGCTTATATTAAAGGGAATGCTGGTGGCTGGATAACGTTGTTAGTTAAAGCAGATATTCCCCCTCCCCCACTCCATATATATATATATATATATTTTTTAATGCTGCTTACCTGGTGGTTACCAGCACATTTCAAATACTCATCCACCCAGCAGATCCAGTGCAGTCCAGTTGAGATCCTCTTCTCTTCTGGCAGCTCTCTGTCCTGCACCACCATGTTTTTCTTTGACCTCATCAATAGGCTGCCAGCTGTTCCGGGTTCAGCTGGCATACCTACGGATGACGAGTCGATAAGCCTGCCCCCTCCTCATTTCCTCAGTGAAAGGCTATGCCTCCTGGGATATGTGACATCCAAAGGGAGCACAGTGGACATAATTTGCCTAGGCGAATGATGTGCAAGGTGGAGCTGGGCCAAACATTTTCTTTTAAAAAAAAAGTACATAAACAACAAAAACAAAAAAAGATTACTAATCGTGTAGAGGACCAGAGAAGGGATGGAGCAGAGGGAAACATTTTGAAGGATATAGATCCACTTTATTATAAAATACATTTACAACATAACATGATTTTGCTGGATGATATAATACGTTAATGCAGTCTATGTTCTTGCAAAGTGATTTAATGCTACCATAGTCTAAATTCTTGCTGGATAAACTAACCTGCAATGCTGAAGTTGAATTTGCTATTACAGTGTGATTTACATAAATTGCTGTAATAACATGATACAGTATGATGTACTGTTGCAGTGCAATGTGGGTTGATTATGTGATACCGACATTAAAGTCAAATTACTAAGATAGGTAAGTTATTTTAACCCCATTTGTTATTTTAACTCATGATAATACTCTTTTATAATTATATATATATATTAATAGACTCAAAGGTATGTATTTTTAAAATATAATTGTTTATTAAATCATTAGCAAAGATACTGAGATTGTCAGTTGATTCATTCTTAAGAACAAAAGGAAATGTCATAAAAAAACAATATCTAAACATTAAATATTAAACATTGATATATAATTTCCGAAAAAGGGCTTCTTGCTGACTTTGTCCTCAAATGGTAGCAGGGTCCACTTGAATGTCACAGTAGACAAGACAAGCTGTTTCCTGGGAAGTGATGCTAGGAACTATAAGGTCATCCAAGAATGTCACAATAAATGTACAAATAGTCACAATCATTTATCTGTAGTCAGGGTGACCAGCTAGTGCTAGGCTTTCTCTTCAGCTTCATGCCGACAGTAACAGAATGGAACATCTATAGCAACCAATCAAAATGTATTTGTTCTTAGCACCTTGTTGATCCCACTGTTTTTATAAATAAGCACAAAATGTTCTATGTTTTACATTAGTAAATTACCCCTACCATTAGTCTGTTCTGCAGTTAAGCACGTAGGCCCAGTGCTTAGCATGTGTATATACAGTATATACAGCAGGTAAAATAAGTATTGAACACATCACCGTTTTTCTAGGTAACTATATATCTAAAGGTGCTATTGACATGAAATTTTCACTACATGTCGGTAACAACCCATGCAATCCATACTGTACATACAAAGAAACCAAAACAATTAAGTTAAAAAATGAAGGTATGTGTAAGAGGTGTATGAGGTAAGAGATAATGAGGTGCAAAAAGGCATGAAAAGCCAAAATACCAGCTAAAATCTATTAGTAATTAAAAAGCAATCATGCTACTTGTCAGTGCAAATTATTATCAGCAGGTTCAGTCTCAACTTATATAAAAAGTCTCAGTACCAAGGTGTCATGCAAGAAACCTCTCATGACTGGTATAAAGAGCTCTCTCAAGACCTTTACAACCTTATTGTTGCAAAACATACTATTGGTTACAGAAGGATTTCTAAGCTTCCCAATGTTATAGTGAACACTGTTGGGGCCATAATCTAGATGTGCAAAGAACATAATTTCACCATAAACAAGCCACAGCCAGGTGCTCCTCACAATATTTCTGACAGAGGAGTGAAAGGAATTGTCAAAAGAGTTGGCAAAGAGCCAAGGACTACTTGTGGAGAGCTTCAGAAAGACTTGGAATTAGTAGGTACAATTGTTTTAAAGAAAACATTAAGTAATGCACTCAACTGCCATGGCCTGCATGCACAGTCACCATGCAAGACTCCATTGCTGAAGAAAAAGCATGTTGAAGCCCGTTTGAAGTTTGCTGCAAAACATTTAGACAAGCCTGTGAAAAACTGGGAGAATATAGTCTGGTCAGATAAGACCAAAATTTAACTCTTTGGATGCCATAATACACACCATGTTTGGAGGTCAAATGTCACTGCACATCACCCCAAAAACATCATACCATCAATGAAGTTTGGAGGTCTGAACATCATGGTGTGGGGCTGTGTATCAGCATACGTTACTGGCAAACGTAATTTCTTTGAAGGAAGGATACATGGAAAAATGTAAAAGTGTAGAAACTCTTGATAAAAATATGCTGCCACCTACCAGGATAATCAGGATGAAACGAGGGTGAACATTTCAGCAAGACAATGATCCCAAACACAAAACGAAATAAACTCTCCTTTATGTGAAATCCCGGGTGTTCCTGCTGGTCCAAATTTGTCTGGACATGCCCCCAGCAGCACAGCCATTCACTGGGATGCTCAGTGTGCTGCTGCTTCTTCTCTCCCCAACTCCTACGCAGCTGAGAACAGAGGGCGATCACTTATTAAAAAAAAGGGGAAAAGGGTATTTAAAATGTTTTTTGTATCTATACAAAAATGTTTTGCTTTACATTTCTATTTTAAATTGAATGGTTTGTTTTACAAGGTGATTTGTTTTGATTTATTTGTATGCATGGATTGCAAGGGTTGTTGCCAACAACTGGAAAAAGTTCATGTCAATAGCACCTTTAGGCTCCATGTACACGGGACGTTGTTAAAAGTCCCTTTGAATGCTGGAATTTTTAGGACGTTTGAAACGTCCGTTCGGTCGCGTTTGTACCCGCGTTTAGCGGGCGTTTAGCAGCGTTTGCGGGCGTTTGCGTTTAGAAGCGTTCCTAGAGGTCAAAAAAATTATTCCCCTTTAAAATGGAAAAACGCGAACGCTAAACGCGGGTCATCGCGTTCAGACGCGTTCAGAAGCGTTTGTGCGTTTGAAATAATAATTGCGTTCTAAAAACAGTCCCTGAACGCAACTGCCTGCAAATGACTGTAAACGACCTGGTGTACATGAACAGATAAGATAAAATGTAGATGGGTTCAGGGGCTTCTGAAAAAAATGCCCAACTGCTCCTAAACGGCCATTTCCAGCGTCCCGTGTACATGGAGCCTTAGAAATATATTTACCTAGAAAAAGGGTGACGTTTTCAATATTTATTTTACCTGCTGTATATATATATCCAAATCTAGTATAGAGGCACTCACGGGTCTTGCAGAGGAAGTGGATCAAAACAGCAGCGTTTTTTTTCGGTCAATGTTTTGTCCATTTCATCTTTCTGAAGACGTATATCTACTGTATATTGTGTGTATATATATATATATATATATATATATATATATATACAGAAGCCTCTTCTAAAGATGATACACAAGAAATCCTGCAAACTGTTACCTGAAGACAAGCAGACTAAGGACATGGATTAATGGAACCATGACCTGTGGTCTGATGAGATCAAAATAAACTTATTTGGTTCAGATGATGTCAAGTGTGCGTGGTGGCAACCAGGTGAGGAGTATAAAGACAAGTGTGTCTTGCCTACAGTTAAGCATGGTGGTGGGAGTGTCATGGTCTGGGACTGCATGAGTGCTGCTGGCACTTGGGAGATACAATTCATTGGGGGAACCATAAACACCAACATGTACTGTGACATACTGAAGCAGAGTATGATCCCCCCCCTTCGGAGACTGGGCCGCAGGGCAGTATTCCAACATGAAAACGACCCCAAACACACCTCCAAGACGACCATTGCCTTGGAGCTAAGGGTAAAGGTGATGGACTGGCCATGCATGTCTCCAGACCTAAACCCTATTGAGCATATGTGGGGCATCCTGAAACGGAAGGTGGAGGAGTGCAAGGTCATCAGTACAAGGTGGAGCTGCGCTCATCTAATGGGAAGGGAAAAACATAAATAAATAGTGCCAGTGTGCTGGTAGTTAGACCGTGAATAGAAATGTGTAAATAATAAGGTTCAATAAGATGTAAATATGTTCGAAATTAAAACATATAAATGTGTGAGACTGCACTGGTCCAGAAATTTTTGTACCAACTTCATACAGAATCCAGTGCACCATCAAGTGTATAAATAAAAATATATATGGATAAATGAAATAAAAAAATAAATATATAAATGTGTGGGACTGCACTAGTCCAAAAATAATTGCAACATCTTCATAAGGTAAAGGTATTAAAATATAAGTACAGATATAAGCAAATATAGTGTATAAAAAATTGTGCATCAACAGATGTGGTGAATGGAAAGTGATGAACAATTGTGCGACCTAATAAATACGTGAATACAATAAAAATAATAAAAACATTATTGTGCACACACAAAAAATAGTTGAATAAAAGTTCTCAGTTGAATCATCAGTGCTGGACCAGAAGTGGATAATTGACTAACATGAAAAGTCCATCAAACATCAAGAGAGAAGGAGTGTAATAAATCCACAACGATGACTGTGAACATCCAGTAATATGTGAATGTGAATACACAAAAAACTCCAACACCAGGTGGTAACCACAAGGAACCCTCTTCTGGGTGTGCTACACCCTTACCTTACTGCTGTAAGGTAACAGCATGAAAGAGGATCATGGGGAAAGGTTCTGGATGCATTGTAGGAAGTCCTAATGCCTCCGGTTCAAGCAGAGTGGCATGGGGAAACAGAAAACTCCATATAGTGTAGTAATTCAAGCAATTTATTAAGACAAAATAAGTAACACTCACATTAAGATGAATGGAGAACAGCAATTACATCCGTATAGTGTAATTACATCAGTCTGAGCAATCAGCCGGCCGCACTTCTGCTACTGGGCCGCAGAGCAGTATTCTAACATGATAACGACCCCAAACACACCTCCAAGACAAACACTGCCTTGCTAAAGAAGCTGAGGGTAAAGGTGATGGACTGGCTAAGCATGTCTCAGACCTAAACCCTATTGACCATCTGTGGGGCATCCTCAAACGAAAGTTGAAAGAGCGCAAGGTCTCTAAGATCCACCAGCTCTGTGATGTTGTCATTGAGGAGTTGAAGAGGACTCCAGTGGCAACTTGTGAAGCTCTGGTGAACTCCATGCCCAAGAGGGTTAAGGCAGTGCTGGAAAATAATGGTGGCCACACAAAATATTGACACTTTGGGCCCAATTTGGACATTTAACTTAGGGGTGTACTCACTTTTGTTGCCAGTGGTTTAGACATTAATGGCTGTCTGTTGAGTTATATTGAGGGGACAGCAGATTTACACTGTTATACAAGCTGTACACTCACTACTTTACATTGTAGCAAAGTGTAATTTCTTCAGTGTTGTCATATGCTAAAATATTTACAAAAATGGGGTGTACTCACTTTTGTGAGATACTATATATATATATATATATATATATAGAGAGAGAGAGAGAGAGAGAGAGAGAGAGAGAGATGATTCTGCCATCACTCTGTGCCCTTGGTCGTTGTGCACTTTTCCAACATGACAATGATCCAAAACACACCTCTAAGTCCACTGTTGCATTTCTGAAGAACAGGGGGAAACTGATTCGGTGGCCAAGTATGTCCCCTGATCTAAACCCAATCTAACACCTATGGGGAATTCTGAAGAGACAAGTTGAGCATCGCTTTCCATCCAGCATCAAGGCTCTAAAAAAGGTCATTCTTGAAGAGTGTAAAAAGATAGATGTTGAAATAAATCACCAACTTGTTCATTTCATGCCTGGAAGACTTGGTGCTGCTGTCCCAACAAATCATGGTGGTCATACGAAATACTAGATCTAGTAATTTTTGTTGTGGGATGTAATCATTTTTGCTTCAACTAATTTGATTAAAACTGAAGATTTTGTCATCTAAGTTATATAATTAACCTTTCATTTGAATGTAATTGAGCTAAACAAATGTTCTATAGCACTCAGCTTTGTCAAAATTTTAGAAATTGTTTTTGTGTTCATTGAGATATTGATTAAAATCATACTTTTCAAAAAGGGTGCACTAATTTATGCTGAGAGAACTGTATATGTGTATATATATATATATATATATATATATATATATATATATATAATTTTACCAAAAGTATTGGGACGCTTCCCTTTACATGCACATACATAACTTTAATGGCACCCCAGTCACAACCTGTAGGGTTCAAGACTGACTTGGCCCACTCTTTGCAGCCATAACAGCTTCAACTCTTCTGGGAAGGCTGTCCATGAGGTTTAGGAGTGTGTCTATGGGAATGTTTGACCATTCTTTCAGAAGCGCATTTGTGAGGTTGGATGAGAAGGCCTGGCTCGCAGTCTGCGCTCTAATTCATCCCAAAGGTGTTCTTTCGGGTTGAGGTCAGGACTCTGTGAAGGCCATTTAAGTTCCTCCACCCCAAACTCGCTCATCAATGTCTTTATGGACCTTGTTTGTACACTTTTGCGCAGTCATATTGGAACAGGAAGGGGCCATCCCCAAACCGTTCCCACAAAGTAGGGAGCATGCAATTGTTCAAAATGTCTTGGTATGCTGACGCCTAAAGAGTTCCCTTCACTGGAAGTAAGGGGCCAAGCCCAATTCTTGAAAAACAACCCCACACCATAATCCCCCCACCACCAAGTGATTTGGACCAGTGCACAAAGCAAGGTGCATAAAGACATGGATTAGCAAGTTTGGGGTGGAGGAACTCGATTGGCCTACACAAAGTCCTGACCTCAACCTGATAGAGCACCTCAAGACTCAAGCCAGGCCTTCTTATCCAACATCAGTGCCTAACCTCACAAATGCGCTTCTGGAGCTTCTTGACACACTCCTAAACCTTGTGGACAGCCTTCCCAGAAGAGTTGAAGCTGTTATAGCTGCAAAGGGTGGGCCAACTCAATATTGAACCCTACGGACTACTTTTGGTAATATAGTGTATATATCAATGTAAAAGATTGTGTGTAAAGATTGCTTTCATTACTATGACATGAGTAAATATTTTAGAATCTATTTATGCCAAATTTCAGATAATTTATAAGAGATCACAAAAATTTTCTCAGAACAATACAAAAGTATAAAGATGTTTACTTTGAACAAATATATATATATATATATATATATATATATATATTGCAACCCCGGTACCCGGGGTGTAATCATATTGTAAATTAAAAATATAAATCTCAGATGCAAATAAATCAAATTTCTCACTGCAACACCCTGTCCATAGCTGTGCAGAACCCACATTTTGTGATGTTTAGTGAAAAGTTACAAATGCATCGTCCCCATAAAGAATTATGCCCCCCTCCTCAATCACATTTTTAAAGGAGGTAGGCATATACTTGATGGCCAGGCTCCATACATGTGTAACTTTAACACAACTCTGAAATATCACAGAAACAAACAATGCTTATCCCTTCGTAGGGCACAGCAGTGAAAAGTTGTTTTTGTCCACAATTAATGAGGAAATGGGGATAAACATTTTTTTTTTTTAATAAAAGTAAACATTCCTAAAAATGTAATGCTGCTTCATTTCCTATAATATAATTATTTCTTTACTCAACAGTAGTGTTGAGTGAACACGGACTGTATTATTCGTGTTCGTACAGAATAATTGGATTTTTGTTACCCGAACACGGACCCAAAAACTTTACTGTATGTTCGGGTTTAAAATCCGTGTTCGGTCATTTTATTTCCGGGTTTGTATGTATTGGCGCGTTTTTAATGGCGGGCTTAAAGTGGACCAGTATCTCCCTAACGGCACACTGGGTAAATGCAGTGGCGGATGGGCCTGAGGCGGATAGCAATTTGGCGCACGTCCTTCCACCACCGAGGATTGCAGGGCGTTTCAGTTTGCCTCCTGTTCCTAACTCCTCCTACTCCGCTTCCTCATCCTCTACCGCCTCCTCATCCGGTCAGCGTAACACCTTCACCACCAACTTCAGCACAGCCAGGGGTAAACGACAGCAGGCAGTTTTAAAACTTGCCTCTTTGGGGGAAAAACCACACACCACGCAGGAGTTGTGGAGGAGCATGGAACAGCAGACAAATGAGTGGTTGCTGCCAGCGAGCCTCAAGCCCGGCCTGGTGGTGTGCGATAACGGGCGAAATCTCATAGCAGCTCTGGGCCTAGCCGGTTTGATGCACATCCCTTGCCTGGCGCATGTGCTGAATTTGGTGGTGCAGAGGTTCTTTAAAAATTACCCCGATATGTCAGAGCTGCTGCAGAAAGTGCGGGCCGTCTGTGCGCACTTTCGGCGTTCTCACCCTGCTGCTGCTCGCCTGTCAGCGTTGCAGCGTAACTTCGGCCTTCCGCTCACCGCCTCATATGTGACGTGCCCACAAGGTGGAACTCCACCTTGCACATGCTGGAAAGACTGTGCGAGCAGCAGCAGGCCATAGTGGAGTCTCAGCTGCAGCACGCACGCGTGAGTCGCTCTGCGGAACAGCACCACTTCACCACCAATAACTGGGCCTCCATGCGAGACCTGTGTGCCTTGTTGCACTGTTTTGAGTGCAACAAGGATGAAGAGTTAACATTTCCAAGGCTTTCAGGGCAGTCATTCGCAAGGGGCTCCGAGGGTGGGTTCCTGCACACACAAATGCCAGGGACACAATTGTCCAGCAGGGGTACAGTTCTGGAGGATGAGGAGGAGGAGGAGATGGAGGAGGAGATGGAACCATGTTCACAGCAGGGTGGCACCCAGGCCAGCTCATGGCCATCACTGGTGCGTGGCTGGGGGGATACAGAGGACACAGACGATACACCTCCCACAGAGGACAGCCTTTCGTTGCCTCTGGGCAGCCTGGCACACATGAGCGATTACATGCTGCAGTGTCTCCACAACGACCGCCGAGTTGCCCACATTCTAACTTGTGCTGATTACTGGGTGGCCACGCTGCTGGATCCTCGTTACAAGGACAACGTACCGTCCTTAATTCACTCACTGGAGCGAGATCGCAAGATGCGCGAGTACAAGCGCACGCTGGTAGACGCGATGCTGCTGGCATTCCCACCTGACAGCGGGGCCACAGTGGAAGCACAAGGCCAAGGCAGAGGAGGAGGAGGAGGAGGAAGAGGTCGCCAACGCAACCAGGGCACCGCCAGCACCTCAGAAGGCAGGGTTAGCATGGCCGAAATGTGTAAAAGCTTTGTCAGCACGCCACAACAAACAGCAGCACCAGCAGCTCATATGGAACGTCTTAGCAGGAGGCAGCATTTCACCAACATGGTGGAGCAGTATGTGTGCACACGCCTACATGTAGTGAATGACGAGTCTGCCCCCTTCAACTTCTGGGTCTCCAAATTGGGCACATGGCCTGAGCTTGCCCTTTACGCCTTGGAGGTGCTGGCGTGCCCTGCAGCCAGTGTATTATCTGAGCGTGTATTTAGCACGGCTGGGGGCGTTATCACAGACAAGCGCAGCCGCCTGTCCAGAGACAATGTGGACAAGCTCACGTTCATTAAAATGAACCAGGCATGGATCCCACAGGTCTTTTCCGTACCTTGTGCAGAATAGAGATGGATACCGACCTTACCCAGCCATTGTTCTATTTTTGATCTTTCTCACTCTTTTGGGGTGTACCCTCATTTAAAATGACTGAAAAAAAGCAGTGTTGGCTACCTCGTCCTCCTCCACCGCCGCTTCCACCTACACCGCCCATAGGTGTGCGCAGCCTATTGCATTAGGGTGTGCACCCCAAAGTTTAAATACACATGCATGTGTTTGCCTACATGTATATGGCCCCCGGTACATTACTCTCCCTGCTGGCAAAGTGAAATAGAAGTGTGTGGCACTTCTCTTATGGCAGAGCAGGTCCGAGGGAGATCTTTCCCATCTCCTCACTGGCAAACAGAGCGATAATGCTAATGTGCCCTAGGTGATTAGGGTGTGCCCAGGCCACCCGGCACACCCTGTGCGCACGCCTATGACACCGCCACATCCACCACCACCTCAACCTCCCTCCTACTCCATATGGGCCTCGTCGTTCACAGATGAAGAAAATTGTTTTATTTTTCTGTTTTTTTTTGTTGTTTTAAGTTATTTCCCTATCCGAATTTGTTTGCAGAGCACTTGCCATGCTCTTAACTACGTTTTGCTGCCATTTGCAGCACTCTAGCCCTTTCCATTGGTGTTTTAGAGCCATTTTAGTGCCTGAAAGTTCGGGTCCCCATTGACTTCAATGGGGTTCGGTGTCTGGGTAAAGTTCGGAAAAAGTCCGGGACACGGAACCGGACTTTTTTTTTCAAGTTCGGCCGAACCCGCCGAACACGGACATCCAGGTGTCCACTCAACTCTACTCAACAGTTCTAGCTTACCGGTGTTGCCAGTGTGTTAATGAAGTTTAAAGAGACCATGTTACCGTGTTCAATTGGGATCTGTGTAAAGCACACTTCTGACCCCCTTAACCACCTTAAAACTTCTCCTTTTTTTCAAGAAGGTCACCATAAAAATACCTGCAAGTAATGACCCTCCAATTTATGTATTTTAAATGTAGCACTGTCCCCGTAGGGCCTGCAGTAAGATGACTTCTCGGGCCTCCTCTGATTACCAGCACACAGACACTTAGGGTACACTTCACACATCCCTCCTTACTTCGATGGTTCGTCACTCAATAAACAGTACAGGGGTATTCATTTCTAGTGTTTATTTTGGAACTTGGATGGGAGAAGGGAATAGTGGGATACTCCAACTGTAACTATTCACAATGGATAAGGACAACTCTCACTTGGCCACACCAGGTTGCTTGTGGAAGCAGCTGCACTTCTTGCTCTTTTCTCTCAAGCAATAGACTTGGTGAATTTACATTCTCGTCTGGACACTCACTAGCATCCCCTTTACTGACACCCGTCCACTGACTCTCCTAGCTGATGGGGTGGCCCTCCTCAGGTAAGGCCCCTTGACACAGATTTGTACTTACTGTACTGCAGAATCAGATCCTCCAGTGTCTCTCCGTTCAGTCAGGTTCACTGGACTTCTGGGTTCAGTTCCTCCCTAGCACTCTCCAGGCCCTCAGGTCGATTACCTGAGGCCACATGGCACCTCTACAGAGGGGGAGGCAGCCGCCCCCTCCCTCCAAGTCTCCGCTATCCAGCCTAAAGACCCAGAGCACATGTGCTCTTGGCTTTTATATAGTATCTCAGCATGCACCGAGGCACTTTTCCTCTGCCATATCACAAGGGCTGTATCAAACGCCCGTGCACTCGTTTGTCAGGTTTCCTCCCACTGTCCAATATGCCTCCCTATTTGAGCAGTGTGAAACACTCTGCAGACAGAACGAGTTGGACCTGCGCACAATGAGCAGACCTCACTAACAGATCCTGCTCTCGGGTAGGCAGAGAACAACATAGATTTACCTGAAGTCCTTCTGGTAAGCAGACAGGACTCAAAACTATACTTTTTCTCTAGCACCTACCTAGAAGGGTGCTACACAAATATATATTTAATGGTTTACCTGGAGCTTAGCTTCATGAGAAAAATCATGGTTTATACGCATACTATTTAGTTGGTACTTCTTCACACAGAGCAATCACCCAGGATGGATAGTGTCTAAGAGGGGATGGAGATATCCCAGTATTGACAGCACACTTATAAATAGACCTGTATAGAATCAAGAGACTGAAGTAACTCTTAAAGCTCTGAAAAGTAGCTTGAGTAAACGAACACATAAATAATGTGTTGTGGATCAGTTTGTCATTTGTCCTTGACTCTTATTGTGTTAGTGTGAAGCACTGCAGGGTGTTTTCTGCAGAGGATATGTAATCAAGTACATCTACATTTTAATTCTAAAACATACATATAAAATTGAAATCTCTGTTTACTGCCACAAAATATTCCATCGACTTTGTACCTCCGGGTGAAAACTTTGTTAAAAAAACAGCCACATTGTGTTCAGCATGTTCCAATATTTTTCCCCACTTTCTCTTTTTTATCCAGTTATTCTCTCACAAAACATGTTTGGCCATACATCTGTGCATTACAGAAGTGTATTTAGTTCTGAACTTCTGTTATCCAGATTCAGCAAACAGTGGGCTAAAGCCCTCTGTCAGCTGACACCACAAAGCCAGTCCGGGCTCTGCCGGGATCCCAAAAATAACGTTGGGATCCACTCAGATGCCTGGCTAGCTCAGCCTCTCAGCGTGCCAATGCGACCCTCAGCTAGCCACTCCTGTCCCCTCCATAGTCTGGCACTCCAGTGAGCACTAGAGGGGCAGAGCAAAGAGACAGTGATTGACAGACATTCCTCTCTGCCCCCTAAAGACTGAGTACTGAGAGATCAGTGGTCATGTATTTGCTCAGTTCTTGGTCTTGGAGACCGTGGGGAACAGCTGTAGCATCAAATAGATGCCACCTAGGTGAGTATGTGTGTTTTGTTTGTTTTTTATATCCCATATTTCTCTTTTAACTAGAAAAAAAATGACTCTTTCCCTGTGTGGTAAATGTTTAAACCCAACAGTGACTTACACTTAGACTCATCCAGTACAATGAGAACTCCTTAGGATGCTTCTTTGGCCTCAGGTATAGGTTTGTGGTCAGTTTATCCCTATAATTTATGTTCTTCTTTTGGAAACCAACCCCTATGTTTTGTGCTGGAACCACTTGTTATATTACACTTGGTCAGGTTAATATTACACATCTACGCTTATGCTGTCCTTCACAAACCATGAGGCTAGTCCTAACCTATTTGCATAGCAACAGAAAGGAAGGAGCTGCAATGTCAGAGGTCTCCAAAAGGGACACCAATTTTTCAACCCTAGTAGATGCAATGCAAAAAATAGTACATTTTGCATTCTATTAACTAGTGTATATCAAGACATTCCTGCATTTCCATGTGGTCAGTGTGCTACATAATTTCTTCCCACTGCACCAGTGACCATTGTGAAAGCAGTTTACACCCTCAACATTTGTGCATGTCAGAGTGTGGGGGTGAAAGTGCCCCTGTGTTTTACCCATACAGGACAAAGCAACAAGATCTTTAACTTCCACCCTCCTAGCAAATACTTACCTTTCCTTAGCTCCCTTTCCACTCTGTTTGACCAAAGTTGGGTAACTGAAAGGAAAGTCCTATGTAAGCTCTAAGCCAACCTAATAGGACCATGTGGCAAACCTAAAGCAATCATCAAGCACCAGGTTGTAACACAGAGGAAGTGGAAAGAGTCACATGGGTTTATTCCAGCAACTGAATGGTGCAAAGGAAAGGTGAGTATATGCTGCTTGAGAAGTGGAATTTCAGGTGTCCCTGTTACTTTGCCTTGCATGTACAAAGCACAGGGTCACTTTAACAGGAGAAAGGGGTGCTTCCATTTCTGGGCGTGTGTAATTGTAATTGGGTGTGTCTATATTTTATTTATGGACATGTGAAGTGCCTCCCCTATTGATCTCTGTAAAAGCAAAGGTCATTGTTAGTCTCGTCACATGCTGAAATAGATAGTGGATGCACTTATTTCACATATAGAAACACTTTTGCTTGGTGTGTAGTGGGATTGCAGATGACATCTTAGTTGTGAGATATATACATTATTATCTCTAATCCTATTTCTGTTCAACAATTAAAGAAAGCCTGCAATAAAGGAAATATGTAGGCTGCCATTGCTGACCAACGTCTGAGAATGCTACTTGCTTGCCTATCTCTGACTTTACTACTTTAAGATGCTTAACTGGATCAAGCATGTTGATCAAGAAAGTTGAGTTGGAACTACTAATCTGCAAATTGTATCCAAGTCAGTTACTTAAAAAATGCTGAAGTCAATAGCACAGCATAACAGCTGGGGGACTAGTATTTTCAGATGGAGTTGTCAGCCTCCATATTTCCTCAAATTGCCTGTACGCACGCCTTATGCTTTCAATGATATGGTATGGAACATGGACCATATAGCATACTCCTGCCATTCAGCTAGAATTCAGCTAATGTTATAAAAAAAAATAGAATACAGGCAGGCACAGAGACTACTTCTACAACTTTCTAGACATACTATCATAGAGTGCATACAGGAACTCCTGAGAAGACAACATTTCTAAACCTTAAATTTTCAATAATCTAAGTGTTAATAGTTATCTGAATTTTGCATTTACATTCTTCTAAGAAAAATGATATAGTCACATCTGGGAAAAGTAAAAATAATGTACACTGCACTTTGCCAATTTAAAGAGATTGCCTTATTTTTTCATATCCTTTAAACTTGGCATAAACGGAAAGTATTTGCTACTCAGTTGTAAGAAATTTGTGCAGCATTTATACTGTATACTTAATAATTCACTTGGCATTACTGCAATTGTAGAAATCCAGCATTGATTAGAAATGAACTTGGCATTGCCACATGCATTACTACAGTAACAGTGCTGATGTCCTTTACCTTGTGGTGCTTGGTAGCGCCTGTCTTAGTGTTTCTGAACAGCGCCCCCAGATGCAGATTGTAAATACAGTGGGGAAATAATTTATTTGATCCCCTGCAGATTTTGTATGTTTGCCCACTTACAAAGAAATGAAGGGTCTATTTTTTTTTTTTTTATCCTAGGTGTATTTTAAATGTTAGAAACAGAATATCAATCAAAAATCCAAAAAAAAAAACATGATACAAATGTTATAAATTGAGTTGCAGTTCAGTGAGTGAAATAAGTATTTGATCCCCAAGAAAAACATGATTTAGTACTTCCTGGAGAAACCCTTGTTGGCAAGCACAGAGGTAAGACATCTCTTGTAGTTGGTAATCAGCATTGCAAACATCTAAGGAGGGATTTTGGTCCACTATTCTTTAGAGATCTTCTCTAAATCCTTAAGGTTTCTTGGCTGTCTCTTGGCAGCTCAACGTTTCAGCTCCCTCCATACATTTTCTATAGGATTAAGGTGTGGAGACTGGCTAGGCCACTCCATGATCTTAACATGCTTCTTCTTGAGCCACTCCTTTGTTGACTTGGCGGTATGTTTTGAGTCATTGTCATGCTGGTAGACCCATCCACGACCCATCTTCAGTGTTCTAGCTGAGGAAAGAAGGTTCTCATCCAAGATTTTACAATACATGGTCCATCCATTATGCCCCTCAATGGGGCAAAGTCAGCCTGTACCTTTAGCAGATAAAAAGCCCCAAAGCATAATGTTTACACCTTCATGGTTGACTGTAAGGATTGTGTTCTTAGGGTCATAGTCAGCATTTTTTTCCCCTCCAAACATGGCGAATTGAGTTAATGCCAAAGAGCTCAATTTTGGTCTCATCTGACCACAGCACTTTCTCCCAATCTTTCTCTAAATTACTTAGATGTTTATTAGCAAACTTCAAACAAGCCTGTGCCTTCTTAAGGAGATGGACCTTGTGGGCGCTACAGGATTTCAATCCATGGCGGCGTTTTGTGTTACCAATGGTTTGTTTGGTAATGTGGTCCCAACTGCCTTGAGATCATTCACATGCTCCTCCTGTGAAGTTCTGGGATGATCTCTCTCTCTTTTCTCATGATCATCCTTACCCCATGAGGTGAAAACTTGCATGGAGCTCCAGACTGAGGGTGATTTATGGTTATTTTGTATTTCTTCCATTTGCAAAAAATCACTCCAACGGTTGTCTCCTTCTTACCAAGCTTCTTGCTCATGGTCTTGTAGTCCATTCCAGTCTTGTGCAAGTCTACAATCCTGACATCCTTTGACAGCTCTTTGGTCTTGTCCATGATAGTGAGATTTGAATGGAAGAAAGAGATTGTGTGATCAGGTGTCTTTTATACACATAACGAGTTGTTATCAAGAGCACCTTCTTAAATTGACAGGACTAATCTGTGTACCACATGAGCACATACTGTAGCCAGCCTGTGGGAGCCAGAATTATTGTTGGTTGGTAGGGGATCGAATACTTATTTTACTCACTGAACTGCAATTCAATTTATAACAATTGTATCATGTGTTATTTCCGGATTTTTGATTGATATTCTGTCTCTATCAGTTAAAATAAACCTATGATAACAATTATAGACCCTTCATTTCTTTGTAAGTGGAAAAACTTACAAAATCTGCAGGGGATCAAATATTTATTTTCCCCACTGTAGGGCCCAACTTATGTCAAGGTTGAAATTAAGCTATACCTCTCCTGATGCTATGACCCTCCCTCATGTCATTCATCTGTCAAATTTCAAAGCTTGAATAAGCAGAAAAGTTTTGTAGCATTTAAATGTTTAATGATGAGGTGGTTTAAAGGGCAAGTGCTTTATCCCAGTTTAGTACTTAACAGTGCTTAGGTTCCAAGGGGCTCCACGAAGACAAAACAATGAATGTGAACACACACACATGCTAATACATGCTGCATGTCAACATTGTTGTTTCCTTAGAGATATTTTAGACCAGGCCAATTTTACTTTGCAGGCACGATTAGGCTTGCACTTCAGAATTGTTGTTATCTTTGAGACATTTTGGTCATGTTTACTTTAAAAAATAAAACTTATCTCTAAAATTGAGACTAGCGACCCTACCTGTGAACCATAATATTATTTCCTCCTAAGCAGGTGCAATATCTCTGCATTGCATTCACTTGATGGTAAAAGCATACCAAGCGCAGTAAAATATAATGATAATACATCCCTATTGAGTAATGCGTTGATAATACTTAAAGTTCTTTCCTCAAATGGCTAACAGACCTTAAATGCTGCTTGTTCACATTCTTGGTCCATCAGTTATTTGATAAAAATGCTATAAGTATTGTCAAGAGGTTTCTACTTAGGGATATCTCTTCACTATTTTAGTTCAGGTATATGCTGTCTTCACTGTCCAGTGGATGCAGGGCAACGCACCATGTAATGTAAAATTACCCTTGAGTATATTCCTGTTCAGAAATTGCATTTAAGGTCAGTCTCACAAAAATTAGAACATTCTACACTGCAGGGTCTATATGTTTGGAAATGCAAGTTATGTGACTTTTGACAGCTTTAACTTTTAATAGTATCCCCAGTGGGTACTGTATGTACAGTATGTAGTGTATGATTAAAACAAGGGTTTCTTAAAAAAGAACATTATTAAGCAGCATACAACTTATGATTTTTTTGTCATTTAAATGCTTGCCTTTTTATTTTTAATATAAGTTCTATTTAATCATTTTGTTCCCAATGTGTGAAATGCAGACTACCAATTTCTACCAGTACAAAAGTCATTTGAATGTTCCTTGTAAAATTTACTGTAAAAGATTTTTTTGGCAACACTGAATATTGTTGTTCAATATGCATTGCTGTCACAATTGTTAAAGACATCATCTAATATTTACATGTTAATCAAAGTTGATATTGATCGTACAGTTTATGCAGCTAGTGCATATAGAAAAAAAAGTAAAGCTATAAAAACAACAAAACAAATTGTGAAACACAGAGCCTCAAATTAGAGAGCGTGTGTGTTTTTTTTCAAAGCATTTATAGCAGATTAGTGGGCCCTGATGTAAAATGCTATGCATGCTTATACTGTACAGGCCTCCCTCCCCCTGTAAAAATGGCCTACAACTTCAGTAGGTTTAAGTAGGTTTAAAAGGTACTTATGAAGAAAGGGCTTTTTTTTCAATTTTCCAGGAAAAACAGTGACGTAAAGTTTATAGCTACTAACTACAGATGATTTGTTAGGGGTATTTTTTGGACGGTATATGTGGACCTTGCATTGTACTGTAAGGTCCATATTACATTCCAAGTTTTGGTAATAAGTCACAGTACAGCACCAAAAAAATTTATTTTAACAGAACATGAGTTAACCGGTTATATACAGTATGTTCTGTTATAACTGTTAGCAAAATGCAGAGAACAATTGTTAATCAAGTGTTGAGGGAACTAGTCTTGGACTAACTACAAGAGAACTAACAGTAAAAATTGTCCAATATTCATAGAATAATAAAATTCATGAATCATAATTGCCTGCATTCCTGAATTTTGAAATCCTACAAATCAGACAACTCTACAGATTGCATTTGTCAATTCTTCTGATTCAGACATTCCTAGTCCAGAGTTTACCCAAAGGACATAAACCCCTTCAGAGGCAAACTGAAGCTGTATTGAACTTCTTTTTTGCCCAACCATTATTACTTTACTTAGGAAATTATGATGCTTTTTAAACTTTTCCCAGAAATGTATACTTATAATTCTGCAAGAGCTAATCAATAGAACCTCCACATCAAAATGATTACAATAGAAAATGTACCTGAATGAAAAATGTATCACTGTCTCTCTCACAATGCTAAATACTTCTTGTCTTAGCTAAAGCAGTATAAGGGCTCACCACATGATTACATCGAGGGCACTTAAAAAGAAATGACAAGCACTTATGGCTGCTTTGGTGTTTTGAAAGCCATCCACATTTTTTTAATGGTACATATTTGGAAATAAGGATTAGTGCTAGACTGGTCATGATGCCGATCCTGAGTTTGATAAATAACTTATTTTGCAGTCCATAGGAATGGAAGCTTTTTACAGCTCATTCTGAATATAGAGTGTTTACTCTGTGGCTATTAATCAGTTTGGGTAAACGAGGGATGGTAGATGCTACAGGCAAAGCACTCAAACAACCCAACATCTTTACTGTGCCGAGCAACCTGCAGAGTTCAGACAAAATTGCATCTCCTAAAGCGGGGTTCCACCCGTTTTTGTGTTTATTAAAATTCAGCAGCTACAAAAAGTGTAGCTGCTGACTTTTAATAAACACACACTCACCTGTCCCACGCCATGCGGTCAGCGGGAGCCTCCATTCTCTCCCTTTTCTCCCCGTGACGCTGGCATCTCTAGTGCGGGGATCCGGCTGTGACAGCTTGCGGCTTCACAGCAGGGGGGGGGGCGCAATGCGCACGTGTGAGTCATGCTGTGTCCTGAGTGGACGAGCAATCTTCGTGGACCTGTGACATGTCCTAGAAGATTGCAGGGAGGGGGGGGGGAGTAAAACTTTCGCTCGGGCCGCCTGTCAAATCTAGGTACCCCCCCCAAAAAAAATCGACATGCCTAATGTGGCATATCAGGGGGTCAGGAGGCCTTAAAGCGGAAGTTACATTTTTGGGTGGAACTCCGATTTAAGCTGAAAGCTCATTAAAAAGTTGAAGATCTTGTGTTATTAAAGCAAGCAGCAACAGATGTGACAAGGAAGAACAAAGGAAACATTAATGTTTTTCATCTGTTTTACAAACATACTTCCAGAGTTTTTGCATTGTGTTAATAAAAAAATTAGCAAAATAAAAAATAATAAAATCTAACAGCAAACAATTTGTTTCCCTTATTCCAATCCGTTTGGAAATAAACCGCTTAATGGCTAATCATGGCCTGCCAACTTCTTGACAGGCAATGACAGGTAATTTAAATCAATTACCCTAAAATAATTCCACCTCATACTGAAACGGTCTTGCATATACTGCCCCATTTGATTTCATAGGACAACTTACTTTTACTTGAGGAGGACTGTCATATATTGTTGCGACTGTTGCGATTGTCTGTGATTTTTCCAAAGTATGTTAAAATCATACCTCATAAGGCTGTCATAGTCCTCAGCATGGGTAAGGCTCTCTGGGAAAATATTAGCATCTAGGCTGAATGTAACTAGGACAGGCAATACAAAAAACTAGGCTGGGTCGAGACATAAACTTTGTGGGAAAAATTATGCAGGCCATGCCTAGTCTCCTGTGTATTGACAGGAAAGTTCAAATCCCTTACAGACTTCAGTCTTCACAGATAGTTGAATGCTTGAAGTATTTATCATGAGAAGTCAGGTTTGAAGCAAACACATGCTTGCTTTATTATACTATGTGTACTTTTTACACTAAGAAAATTGAGCTCTTTAAAAGAGACGTATGTTTATTTTTTTAAGTGAAAGGATAAGACACACCCTGTATTTACCTCTAAAAAGTTTATTTGTTTGGCCAAATCAGGCTAATAGAGCAATTTGACAGCATCCGATCCCACCGACCCCTAAAGAAACCTCCCCTAAACCCACTTCACTCAACTAAACATACCCCTAACTCACTAAAATACCTAACACACCACCCCACTCATAAGGGTACTCCCGTGGGAGCTGGTGTAAGACTCCCCTCAGAGCCCCCTCCTACCTGCCTAACAGCCTACCATAACCATAACACCACAAATAAGAAGGATGATACAATGACCTGTCAATACCCTGAGAGGCAAGCACCTCCCCTTAAAACCACAATGGGTGAATGAAGTGCTTGAGCTCTACAAGGTAGGGACTAAATCCGGATGGAGGCAGCAAATAAATGAACAGTGCGGAGCTTAACAAAAAAGCCAGGGAGAATGTTAGTGATCATCCTTGAAAGTAAACCGAATCCTATGGACCATTGCAATCAGACACAAAAGCTTGTTGGGATATTGACCCTAGTGCTGATGTGCAACCAAAGAATTCATGTAAGCTGTGAGTAATCACATGACCTGGACAGTAATGTTGATTGATCAAATAAAAAGTCTAGATGAATGTAAATCAATCATATGATAGTTCACCATAGATGTCACAGCTTGTGGAAATCACCATGGACCAGGGGGAGGATATAAACAGAGCGTCCAGTCCTTGGTACTTGAGGTATATTCCACACATAGACTCTCATTGGTGTGTGTGGTCTGGCCTGTAGCACTGGGGTGGTCCCAAAGATTGAGTAACCCAGACCCCTTTGCAGCATACAACCAATATGACCATTCCCACTATGTCTTACCTTAAATTATAGCCTGTTCTTATCGCTATCAACAGTCCTCTTGTAAGTCTGTTTCTGAAGTGAAAATGTTGCTCTGTTTAGCCAGTCTTACTTTATTAATTCCTGATTCCTAATTGGAAAGCACCTACCCCCATCTCTAACAGTATATAACTAACCATCTCTTGGGGAAGGCATGTTTTCAGGGGGGGGGGCACGTTTGCTGTGAGGCTCTTTCCTAAAGTGGGGCTATTTCTATAAGTGGGAGCACTTCCGACTCTGCAGAAGACCCAGTTGGCTGGGTCATTGCAGTTTCTCTTTATTCTGAGGTATTGGCTGTAGGGTATGGAATTGCACAAAGTGAATGAACACAGGAAATGCTGAAATAAACACCATACAGACTACAGGTGACCTTGTTTACCCCTTCAGCTCTTTCTCCTTGTAACATGCACTCTCTACCTCTCCTTCTGACAGCTGTATCCTCTATCCTTAAACTCTCTCTCCTTCACCTGTCTTCCATACCCCACAGCTTATATATATCACTGTCACTTGTGTCCTCTCCTTATTACTGCACTTAGTATCTCCTGCTATTTCAAAATCCACGCGCACACAAAATCTCCAGGACCCTGGGGCATGTCCCTTCATATAAATCACACTCTCATATTACCTCCCTCACCTTTCTGCTTCTCCAAACCTCTGAGAATATATCCCCAAACCCTGGGCCTCCATCATTTACCTGTACTCAACACACCCATTACCCTGCACCCTCTGTCTGTAGCCACACTCAACACAATTTAGTTCCTATTTCTCTTCTTCTCAAGACCAGACTCCCTTTCTCTTGCGCCCTTTGGAATGCCCACTCTGTCTGTAATAAACTCACCTCTCTCCATTACCTCTTTATCGCTAAGTCATTTAATCTACTCGCCATTACCGAAACCTGGCTTCATGAATCCGACACTGCGTCTTCTGTTGCCCTATCCCAAGTCTTCTCTGGACTCACTCCCCCAGACCCAGTGGATGCAAGGGAGGGGGTGTCGGGATCCTTCTAGCACCACATAGCACCTTTTGGGTACTTCACCCACCTCCCTCTTCATTTGAAGCACACTACATTCATATTTTCTTTCCAGTTTCTCTAAGGATAGCTGTGATCTACCGCCCCCCCTGGACCAGTATTAACCTTTCTTGATGACTTCTCTGCCTAGCTACCCAACTTTCTCTCTTCTGAAATCCCCATAATCATTCTCGGTGACTTCAACATCCCTATAAATACTAACACTGCTGCCACTTCCAAACCTCTCGGTCTAACCTCCTCCTTTGACCTGAAGCAATGGATACATGCTTCTACTCACTCTGGAGGCATTATCCTTGCCCTGGTTTTCTCCCAAATATACACTCGGTGCAACCTCTCCAACTATCCTTTCCCTCTCTCTGATCACTACCTTATTAGTTTCACTCTCTCCCTCTCTTCCACCTCCTCTCCCTCCAATTGCCTTACAGTTACCCGTAGAAACCTACGCCATCTCAACCTTTCTCTTCTTCTTCAAAATCTCACCCCTGTCATGCACCAACCTAGCCACTTCTATTTACAACGCTTCACTTTTAGCCTTCCTGGACACACTGGCCCCCCCTCACTACACATCGAATCAGGCCCGATTCCTTCCACCTTGGCAAACAGATAACACTAGAACTCTGAAAAAGTACAGCCGTGCTCTTGAGTGCCTATGGCGTAAGACTAGGTTTCAGAAAGATTTCAACCAATATAAATCTGCCCTCCAAATATACAATTCCAGTCTCCACACTGCCATGTAGAACTATTTTATCACTCTCATTAACAACATATCATCCCATCCCCGGCAACTCTTCTCTACCTTCAACTCTCTACTTTGTCCTCCACTGCCTCTACCCACTAACTCACTCACTGCCCAGGAGATCGTCAATCACCTCAAACAGAAGATTGATACAATTCATGAGGAGATCTCTGCTTTTCAGATACCTTCCATGCTTTACACTTCATGCCCACAGGTATAATCACTACTTCTCTCATTCAATCCCACCACTATAGACGAGGTTGCTAAACTACTTGCTAAAGTCCAGCTAACCACCTGCCCTCTTGATCCTTTTCTCTCCCAAATGCTACATTCACCCTCTGGCTATATTCTACACTCTCTAACCCACATCTTCAATCTCTCCCTCTCTTCTGGCAACCTCCCCAACTCTCTAAAATAAGCACTAGTCAGCACCATACTTAAAAAGCCCTCACTGGACCCAACCAATCTTAACAACCTACACCCTATTTCCTTGCTCCCCTTTATATCCAAACTCCTTGAACGTCTAGTCTTCAACCATCTGAGCGACCACCTTCCCGAGAATAGCCTTCTTGATCCCCTTCAGTCTGGATTTTGGCCTCAATACTCCACAGAAACTGCTCTCCTAAAACAAATAAACGATCTATTAACGCCCAAAACCAATGAACACTATTCTGTGCTCCTACTACTGGACCTTTCTGCTGCCTTTAATATGGCTGACCACCCCCTCCTCCTCAAACTCCACGCCTTTGGTCTCCGTGACTGTACTCCGTGACTGGCACTGGTTCTCTTCCTACATATCCAACGCACCTTTAGCATTACTTACAATTATACTTCCTCCTCTCATTTTCCTTTTTCTATTGGGGTCCCCCAAGGTTCTGTTCTTGGATCTCTCCTATTTTCAATCTACACCCCCTCTCTGGGTCAGCTGATAGCCTCCCATGGCTTCCAATACCATCTCTACGCTGATGATACCCAAATCTATTTATCCTCCCCTCAGCTCACTCCCTCCTCACGTATCACTAATTTACTAGCAGATATATCAGTCTGGATGTCACACCACTCAAACTCAATCTATCCAAAATCGAACTTATAATTTTTCCTCCACCACTTGCCCCTTCCCTGATCTCTGTCAAAATCGATGGCACAACTATCAGCCCATACCCCCATGCCAGGGTCCTAGGTGTAGTCCTGGACTCTGAACTCTCCTTCAAGCCCCACTTCCAATCACTGTTCAAATCTTGCCGCCTCAACCTCCGCAACATCTCTAAAATACGCCCCTTTCTAACCAATGACACAACAAAGCTCCTAGTTCAGTCCCTGGTCATCTCGCGCCTCGACTACTGCAATTCCTTTCTCATTGGTTTAAATAGGCTATCCGCCCTTCAATTCATCATGAATGCTGCTGCCAGACTCATCCACCTTACCATATGCTCAGTGTCCGCTACTCCTCTTTGTCAATCCCTCCACTGGCTTCTGCTCACTCAATGAATTCAATTCAAAATACTAACAACAATTTACAAAGCCATCCACAATTTAGCCCCCAGCTACATCCCAAGCCTAGTCTCAAAATACCAACCTAATCGCTCTCTTCATTCCTCTCAAAACCTCCTGCTCTCTAGCTCCCTCGTCACCTCCTCCCATGCTCGCCTCCAGGACTTTCCAGAGCCTCTCCAATCCTATGGAACTCTTTACACCAATCTGTTTGATGATTATCTCCTACTCTATTAGCTTTTAGATGATCCCTGAAAACCCTCCTCTTCAGGGAAGCCTATCCTACCCACACCTATCACCTGTACTTCCATTTTCTCCATCAGCTCATACCCCGCAGTTATTGCCTTTTGTTTCACTTGACCCTCCCTTCTAGATTGTAAGCTCTAATGAGCAATGCCCTCTAATTCCTCCTGTATTAAATTGCATTGTAACTGTATTGTCTTCCCTTATATTGTAAAGCGCTGTGCATATTGTTGGCGCTATATAAATCTAGACTAATAATAATAAAATTCACACAACCACCTAGGGTCTATAAGGGCTGCAGTACTCATGATCCATTCATAGTTACATAGTTACATAGTTAGTCAGGTTGAAAAAAGACACAAGTCCATCTGGTTCAACCAAAAAAAAAAACAGTATTGAAAACCCAACCATACAATCCCATATACACAATCCTATACCCGCAGTTGATCCAGAGGAAGGCGAAAAAAAAAACCCAGCAAAAGCATGATCCAATTTGCTACAGCAGGGGAAAAAAAATCCTTCCTGATCCCCCCCCCCCCGAGAGGCAATCGGATATTTCCTGGATCAACTTTACCTAAAAAAAATTTAATACCCATTTATATTATGTACACCTAGGAAAGAATCCAGTCCTTTTTAAAGCAATCTAGTGAGCTAGCCAGAACCACCTCTGGAGGGAGTCTATTCCACATTTTCACAGCTCTTACGGTGAAGAACCCTTTCCATATTTGGAGACGAAATCTGTTTTCCTCTAGACGTAAAGAGTGCCCCCTTGTCCTCTGTGTTGACTTTAAAGTGAACAACTCAACACCAAGTTCACTATATGGACCCCTTATGTTTTTATACATGTTGATCATATCCGCCCTTAATATCCTCTTCACAAGAGAGAATAGATTCAGTTACTCTAATATTTTCTCATTCAATTGGTCTCATTCACTGCTGTGATGTGTCCTGATGCTTGTCTCCTGTGGAGGTGATTGATAGTAAACAGGCTTCCATTGAAGTGCCGTTTTCATCCTGTGAATATGATGGTCATGATGGTAGAAGCCGCTCCCACTGTGTGCTGCAATCTCAGATAGTACAAACAGGTGTATCCCTCGGGTGTAACACAAGGTGAAGTCGTATAGCAAGGCAAGGAGGACGGGGCTCATCCCCATACCGTCCTTGTGTCGTCTACATGTTTCGTCCTGCCCACCGGAACTTTGTCAGGACATATGAGACATGAGTTGTCTCCAGGTTAAATCAGGGCTAGGTCGCACCCTAAATCCGGAGATGACCCGTGGTTCAGGTCAATAATCAACTCACTATTGGTATAAACATATACATTAGTCAAATTTCCCCTAATAAATCAAACAGGTGGAGAACTATGGAGATCAGCCCCTATGTTAGGGGAATATATGTAAAAATGAGAAACAAATGTGTAAAAATATATAGACAGAGAAGCTAGTATCAGACATGGATTAAGACAGACAGTGCAGTTCATGTTCAAAAGTATATACAGTATCTCACAAAAGTGAGTACACCACTCATAGTTTTGTAAATATTTTATTATATCTTTTCATGTAACAACACTGAAGAAATGACACTTTGCTACAATGTAAAGTAGTAAGTGTACAGCTTGTATAACAGTGTAAATTTGTTGTCCTCTCAAAATAACTCAACACACAGCCATTAATGTCTAAACAGCTGGCAACAAAAGTGGGATCACCCCTAAGTAAAAAAATGTCCAAGTTGGGCCCAAAGTGTCAATATTTTGTGTGGCCACCATTATTTTCCAACACTGGCTAAACCCTCTTGGGCATGGAGTTCACCAGAGCTTCACAGGTTGCCACTGGAGTCCTCTTCCACTCCTCCATGATGACATCACGGAGCTGGTGGATGTTAGAGACCTTGCACTCCTCCACCTTCCATTTGAGGATGTCCTACAGATGCTCAATAGAGTTAAGGTCTGGTCGTCTTGTAGGTGTGTTTGGGGTCGTTATTATGATTAAATACTGCCCTGCAGCCCAGTCTTGAAAGGGAGGGGGTCATGCTCTGTTCCAGTATGTCACAGTACATGTTGGCATTCATTGTTCCCTCAATGAACTGTAGCTCTCCGGTGCACTGGCCCCAGACCATGACACTCCCACCACCATGCTTGAATGTAGGCAAGACACACTTGTCTTTGTACTCCTCACCTGGCTGTGGCCACACACGCTTGACACCATCTCAACCAAATAAGTTTATCTTGGTCTCATCAGACCACAGGACATGGTTCCAGTAATCCATGTCCTTAGCCTGCTTGTCTTCAGCAAACTGTTTGGGGGGCTTTCTTGTGCATCATCTTTAAAAGACTTCCTTCTGGGACGACAGCCATGCAGACCAATTTGATGCAGTATGCGGCGTATGGTCTAAGCACTGACAGGCTGACCCCCCACCCGTTCAACCTCTACAGCAATGCTGGCAGAACTCATATGTCTATTTCCCAAAGACAACCTCTGGATTTGACGCTGATCATGTGCAATTAACTTCTTTGGTCGACCATGGCGAGGCCTGTTCTGAGTGGAACCTGTCCTGTTAAACCGCTGTATGGTCATGACCGCCGTGCTGCAGCTCAGTTTTAGGGTCTTGGCAATCTTCTTATAACCTAGGCCATCTTTATGTAAAGCAACACTTCTTTTTTTTCAGATCCTGGGAGAGTTCTTTGCCATGAGGTGCCATGTTGAACTTCCAGTGACCAGTATGAGAGAGTGAGAGAGTGAGAGTGATAACACCAAATTTAACACACCTGCTCCCCATTCACATCTGAGACCTTGTAACACGAACAAGTCACGTGACACCGGGGAGGGAAAATGTCTAATTGGGCCAAATTTGGACATTTTCACTTATATTTTTACCAGGACTAGGCGAATGAGAGTAAAGTTGATTTATAATAAGAGAATCAGTGTGCGACAAGGATATGCGTGTCCTTTTCATTATTCACAAAAAGCATTGAAGTGAAAAATCACTATTCAACTCCTTTGGTGCTAATGAGTCTAACAAAAATATCCATTTTGCTTCCTTTTGTAGCAGAGTCTTGTCCCAATCACCTCTTCTTTCTGATAATTCCACCTTTTAAATCATCATACATCTAAAGCCTTTAGTTGATGCTCCGTGTGTATCTCTAAAGTGTATTGCCACTGGGGAATCATCATCTTTTGTTGCAATACTTGTCAAGTGCTCCCCCATCCTTTTGTGAAATTTGTGTCTAGTTTTCCTACATATATCATACCACGCAGGCAGATCAACTGATATATAACAAAGGAGGAGGAGCAATTGACAAAAGGTTGTACCTTATATGTACGTTTCCTTTCGGAATCTTTAAATGTCTTGGTTTTTGTTACATACTTGCAGATACTACATTGTCCTCAGAAAAACATACCATGTGGGGGAGAGGCAGATGAAAAAATGGAATTTGTCATTTTGGGTTGAGTGTATTTACCATGAACCAGGAAATCTCCAATTGTTGGAGCTCGTTGGGCAATTAAATTAGAACGGGGACCCAAAATTTGATTTAACTTCAACTCCAAGAGGAGGATATGCCAATATTCCCTTAATACTGCTCTTATTTGGTTCCAATAAGTTCCAAAGGTTTTTGTTTTAGCTCCTGTGGGCTATTTACATCCCCCGGTTCTATTGCCAAAATTACTTCTCTCTTTTTGTTAAGAGCCTTGGACATACCTTCCCTAATAATTGAGTTTGGGTGTCCCCAAGCTCTAAAACTTAGTTCTTCAATTTCTCTATAATAGTTCCTGATATTGGTACAAATCCTATGGATCCTGAGGAATTGCCCTGTGGGAATGCCTCTGATCTGTGACCATGGATGGTGGCTGGTGGTGTGGAGGAGTGTGTTACCTGCAGTAGGTTTTCTGAAGGTTTTGGTTTAAATTTTTGTGTCCTTTTTAGAGATCAGCAGATCCAGAAATTCAATCTGGTGTTCATCCACCTTATAAGTAAGGTAAATATTTCTGCTGTTCTTATTCAAATCCAATATGAATCTCTCAAATTGATCCAATGACCCCCTCCACACTACCAGCACATAATTAATAAAGCAAACCTACAGTACAACATGCTTTGTAAATGCTGGGTGAGTATATACATCCTTCTTCTTCCACCAGCCCAAATGTGGGCATGCATATGAGTGGGCATACACGGCTCCCATGGCTACTCCTTTTTGTTGTTGTTAGAACCTCTTGTTGAAAATGAAGAAGTTGTTATTCAGCACAAAATCCAAAAATTCTTCAAGGAACTCATTGTACGCACCTGCAAGGGGGTGCCGGATATCCAACAATTCTGAGACCACGTGTACCCCTACCTCATGTGGGATAGAGGAATATAGAGATTCCACATCTATTCATGCCAGTATACAATCCTCCAGTATATTAAGATCTATAAGTTTATCACAGCTTGTGGAAATCACACCAGTACAAACCAGGGAGAGGATATAAACAGAGTGTCCAGTCCTTGATGTATATTCTACACATAGACTCTCATAGATGTGTGTGGTCCGGCCTGTAGCACTGGTTGAGTAATCCAGACCCCTTTGCAGCATATGACTATTCACACAACCACCTAGGGTCTATAAGGGCTGCAGTACTCACGATCCTTGACTCATTCAGTTGGTCTCATTCAGTGCTGTGTTGTGTCTGATGCGTGTCTCGGCTGTATGCTGCAAAGGGGTCTGGGTTACTCAACCTTTGGGACAAATCCTAGCCAATGGAAAAGTCTGATTCTTTAATAACAGCTGTAGATGTTTTGCCCTACTATGGCACGATAGAATAGAAAAAAAAAAACTGTACCTCTAGCAGCTTTTTCAATTCAGTTTACTAGTGCATCTAAAGTGCTACATTTACAGTATGTATGTTTACTTTTTCTTTAAAGAAGAACTCTGGAAAAAAATATATATTTTCCTAGGCAGTGGGGCTGTGCCTGCACTGCATTGGTTAACTGCTCAGCTTTGTCTGGGGGAGTGGGGAGCGCATATATACTTACCTAATTCACCGATCCTCCAAGCGCAAGACTGGTCCCCACCGCTCCTGCCCCGACATGTCAGTGGTCTTGTGAATGGACTGTTCCTTAATGTCATTATGCTCATAGACCGGCTATGGACGTGGGAATGGCAGGAACAGTCCACCACTGGGTGTGGAGGAGCATCGTTTTCTGGAGGATCGAAGTATCGGGCATGATGAATTAACCCATGCACAGCCCCACTGCATTGGAGAATAAAATTTGTTAATAGAATTCTTCTTTAAGTTAAACAGCCTAATATTAAGATGCAATTTTGAATACACAAGATTAAATACGTATGAGTTCTCGTGTGCCTTCCAGTTTCCAGGAAACACCCTTTTTCTTGGCCTATGTACTTGTAAAATATGGTATTCATTTGGAAAAGATTAGTGCCTAATCTTTAGGTAATTTGGGGTATAGAGCTAAAAGTTAAAGTATACCTAAAAGGGAATACTTTTTTTTTGGATGGATAGTGTTTTAGTTTTTGATAGAGTGGAGCAAGATTAGAGTGCCTGTCAAGGTTTGTGACACCAACAGCTTTATATACTCCTCTCTCTGTTCATTTAGTGGTTTAGACTGATGGCAGATCTTTAAATAACTGAATGCAGGGAAGATATTTGAAGTGTGTGCTACAACAAATAGCTTGAAGCAGTGCTGTGGTTGACTCCCTAGTACTCTGGTGTGATCTGAATATCTATAGCTGCATCCCTGGGTGATTAATTTAATCACATCCCATGACATGCAGGGAGTGGACGCAATACTTACCTGGTTAAGAGTTTCAAGAACCTATAGTATATGAGTCAGTGGTCAAACTGGCAAGCCAAGGTTTAAATTATCGAATGCCCCTCCACTTGCCTGGGGGATACGTTTTAGTGATCATGCTACGGTAGAGTTTGCATCAACAAAAGAATAATTTCAAATGTATGCCTGAAGCAATGGAATTTACTTTTGAAAAACATTCCACCCCTGCATTAGTACAATCAAAATCTAGACTTTCATTATCAGGGCTTTTTTTTCTCAAAGAATAGGTGCAGGTACTCTCCCCTTTCAAGTCACCCTTTGTCTCTTCCCCCTACCCACCTTACTCTACAGCCCCTTTTAGAAGTTACAGAACCAAGTATAATGTTGTGGTGCTAAGTAACAAAATACCCCCCTGCAACAACAGATCCACCCCAGCAACACTAGACCCCCACCAGCAACAATAGCTCTCCCAGCAGCCAGCATCAATAGACTCTCCAGCAGCCCACAACAATAGACCCCTTCCTCAACAGTAGATCCTACCAGAAACAATGGATCCTCCAGCAGCTAGCATCAATTCAGTGCTGGAGGTTCCCCTGCATACCTGCCATAAAAAAAATCCCTGATCATTATATAAAATACTGCAACTATGTTAATGTACTATTAAAATTAATAGTTTAGAATAATTGCAAACATGGAGGTGTGATAGTATAAAAAATGTACTGTGATTTATGAAAAGTACCTTTGACACTCAGAAGAGGAGTGTTATACCTGTGGTCTTACCTTAGGTTTAGCACCACCAATGATGGGATTAACAGCGTTATAAATAAATGGCGTTACTAACGGCGTTACTTTTTTCAGTCAAATCAATCAAACTAATTACTGTTTCCCCCGTTACAACGCTGTTACCGCTACCGTATAAAATGCGGAGTTACTATAATTGAGTTCACTGAAGCAGTTTTCAGTGAAGTCCTGCCTGTCATTGCTGAACTTATAATGCAAATTGTCTGGCTGTCTTGATTCAATGGCTTTAATATTTTATTGAACACTGACTCGGGACAAATATGCAGACTTCAAAACAACAGAAGGAGGATTGTAATTGTTGTATATGTATAGGTTGTCTCTAGTAAAAGAGCTCTCGTCTACCACTAGAGGGTAGTGAAAACTATGTTCCATCGTGCATATGAACACATCTCTATGATTCCCCGCTGTCATCCGCTGGTGACGTCATCTCCAGGCTCTAGACCTTATGGCATTCCGCTGTCCGCTCCACCCCTTGCTGGGTCCTGGTGTACAGCGCTTCTGGAGGTCTTTCTGGGTAAACCAAGAGCCACCATACCCTTCCACAGCCATAAGGCCATATTGGAAAATGAGACAGCCATGGGATTGCCTCTATTTTGGCCTCACAACCTACAGCAGGTGGTTTTGCTTCATTCCACTATTCCCTTCCACAGCCATTCATCAGGCCATATTGGCAAATGAGACAGCCAAAGGATTGTCTCTATATTGGCCTCACAACCTACAGCAGATGATTTTGCTTCATTCCATCTCATGGTCAGCAGAGAGTGCATATCAAGGCTATGGCTATAGCTATGTACCCATGTCATGGTGTGGTCCAACTTTTTATGGTCTTAAATAAAAACGCTCTTATGGAAGCTGTATCATCTCCAGCACCTTCACTGAATCATTATTACAAGTCCTTTTTTAAGAGAATTTTTTGTGTTACTGTTCAGTTCACACACACACACAGACACAGTCGCACACACCAATGACCAGTAGTCCGAGCGATGACAAATCCAACGAGTTTAAAAGTAGCTTTTGCAAACTGGAAGTATAAGCACTACTTTTCCCTTGTTGAGGTGAAAGGCAAGAATGTTTATGTAACGTGCAACTTATGCACAGGAAATAAGAGTCTCTCCACGTCAGGTGGCAAGTAATTAAAATTTAATGAAGCACCTCACATCGTCACATGCCGGTACAAAACTAGTGGACAAGAACGCAGCTGATAACGTGAGCTCCACTGTCAAAGAAGGAGACGGAGCCGCCCACGACATCAAAGCAACTGAAACTTGATTTTTCCCCACCGCAAACTCTTACAAATCGGACAGAATCAAACAAAATAATTTCCAGATATATAGTTGAGGAGATGCTGCCATTGTCGACAGTTGAGTCAGATTCTTTCAGGGGGCAATCGTTGCGAAGATAGCCACGAGACAGAGGGTAGGCCCACCATGCAAAAATACTTTTTCAAAGTACATAGACGCTGAAAAATGCCAGAACGAAAAAACAAAAAGACCTTTACATAGTAGTTGAGGTTGAATAAAGACAATAGTCCATCCAGTTCAACCTGTGTAGGTGTGTGTGTGGCCGTAATCATTTCTCATACCCCTGGATGTTTTGATCCTTGAGATGTATGTCCAAGAGTCATTTAAAAGTAGCCATACTCCCCACCATTTGTGGCAGAGAATTCCACAATCTTGTAGCCCTTACTGTAAAGAACCCCCTGCGCATACTGAGGTTAAAACTCTTCTCCTCTAAATGCATTGTATGGCCTTGTGTCCTCATGCATTCCTTGCGACTGAATCGTTTTTTTTCTATGCTCAGCTCACCGTTGAGTTATTTCTAAATTGCTATCATGTCCCCTCTCCAGCGTATCTTCTCCAGGGAGAATAAATTAAGTGCCTCTAAACGCTCTTCGAATATGCAGCGTGATCCCGCATCGCATCCGCACCTCTGGCAGTTCACACTGCCATATGCGATACGCAGGGGGTATCAATTAAAAGTTAACGACACCCCCAGTTGATCGCATATCGCAGTGCGATCTGCAATTTCACACAGAATCGGATCCAATAAAATTACATCAACTGTCAAAGATAATGGCTCCAATTCCGTCAAGGCCTTTAAAATATACCAGCAGCCAGTCGAGAAGGAGGACACTGAGGATGATGAGGAGGGGGTGACTTTTATGGATAATAATGATGTATTGCAAAACGGTGGTGATGATGATGGGGGTGAAATTGTGATGACTGTGATGATCAGAGGTGTGCTGCGCACACTTTAAACCTTGTTTCATGTACTGATGTTGACAAGTGGTTACTGTCAAAACCACAAACAAAAGCGATATACAGAAGCGCTACCAACGATGGCTGCAGAGACCGTGGGTGACATCATTGCAAAGAAGCTGCTGGTCCCTTGCAGTACAAGATGAAATTGATTTTATGATGCCCTGACTCGAATCTATGAGATTCCTAGGGGTGAGCTGAACAACATCTCGTCCAGTTCAGAATGACAGCCATCACAGAAGGAGTACTGTACTCTCATGAGGCTATTTACAGTAGCCTTAGACATTCTTCAGGGAGAAGACAACTGTTTCCATGGTACACTCCTACCCACACTGGAGACATTGATTTTCAAGACCTTGGAACTGAAGAGTGGCCTGCAAATCCTAGTTGACCTTCCAGAGGCAGTTGTCACGGTAAGAACTTTAATTTAAGTATCTTTAACCAGTCACCCAAGAATTGCATCTTTTTTATTCCCCCCCCCCCCCACTCAAAAGACATACTGGTAGGTTAATTGGCTCCTGTCTAAATTGGCTTTAGTATGTGTTTGTATGAATTTTAGAAGAGGCTTCCTTCTGGGATGACAGCCATGCAGACCAATTTGATGCAGTCCAGCGTATGGTCTGAGCACTGACAGGCTGACTCCCCCACCCCTTCAACCTCTGTGGCAATGCTGGCAGCACTCATACGCCTATTTCCCAAAGACAACCTTTGGATATGACGCACGAGTGGAACCTGCTTTAGGTTTTAGGGTCTTGGCAATCTTCTTATAGCCTAGTCCATCTTTATGTAGAGCAACAATTCTTTCGTTCAGATCCCCAGAGAGTTCTTTGTCATGAGGTGCCATGTTGAACTTCCAGTGACCAGTATCAGAGAGCGATAACACCAAATTTAACACACCTGCTCCCCCCATTCACACATGAGACCTTGTAACACTAACGAGTCAAATGACACCGGGGGGGAAAATGGCTTATTGGGCCCAATTTGTACACTTTCACTTAGGGGTATACTCACTTTTGTTGCCAGCGGTTTAGACATTAATGGCTGTGTGTTGAGTGGGCAGCAAATTTACATTATTATACAAGCTGTACACCCACTACTTTACATTGTAGCAAAGTATAATTTCTTCAGTGTTGTCACATGAAAAGATAAAATAAAATGTTTACACAAATGTGAGGGGTGTACTCACTTTTGTGAGATACTGTATATGTAAAGAGCTGCGTAAATTGACCACGCTATTAAAGTACCTGAAATAAAATAAATAAAATGTTCTTTGCATTCTTATCATTTCAGGAAATCAAAACAAGATTTGCAGAGGCGCTGGAAAGCGAGGATGCTGTCTTGGCTGCTGTGACCCTGCCCAAGTTCAAACTAAGTTGCCTTCAGACACAGGTCAGCAAGGACAAGGCCAAGGCCAAGGCAAGTCTGCTGACAGAGTGCCGGAAATTTGTCCTAGACCAAGACCAGCAAGTAGGTACAACAACCAGCACATGTACACGCCGCCTTAGCAGAGACTCAGCCATAGAGGATTAATTATTTTCCTTTGAGTAAGAAGATGACACATCTTCTACCGCTTAAAGTCAAGTCACAGATTATTTCAAATCAGGAGCACAAGAGATAGACTCTCTAAATGGATTTGCAACTATAGGCCGGTCAGCCTAACATCAGTAGTCTGCAAGATTTTGGAGGGGATGTTAAGGGACCACATACAAGACTTTAGTAATGAAAACTGTATTATTAGTAGTAATCAGCATGGGTTCATGAAAAATCGTTCTTGCCAAACCAATCTATTAACCTTCTATGATGAAGTGAGCTGCCACCTAGATAAAGGTAAGCCTGTGGATGTGGTGTACCTGGACTTTGCAAAGGCCTTTGACACCGTTCCCCACAAACGCTTACTGCTCAAACTAAGGAAGGTAGGTATGGACCATAAGGTGAGTACCTGGGTAGAGAACTGGCTCCAGGGAAGAACTGGCTCCAGGGGAGGGGAGGTTGCAAAGGGTGGGGATTAATGGGGAGTACTCACTTTGGGCGGGTGTGGAAAGCGGGGCCCCCCAGGGTTCTGTCCTGGGGCCAATCCTGTTTAATTTATTCATAAATGATCTAGAGGAAGGGATATTGAGTAAAATCTCAGTATTTGCGGATGATACTAAACTAAGCATGCCAATATCTTCTGGGCAGGATGTGGAAACCTTACAAACGGACCTGAACAAAATAATGGGGTGGGCAACTACATGGCAGATGAGGTTTAATGTTGAAAAATGTAAAGTAATGCACCTGGGTGCCAGAAACCAGAAAGCAAGTTACTCACTAGGGGGGGAACCTCTGGGTGAGTCTAGGATGGAAAAGGACTATTCTGCACAAGGTACGGACAAGTCCTGTGGGATTCATGCCTGGTTCATTTTAATGAACGTGAGCTTGTCCACATTGGCTCTGGACTGGCGGCTGCGCTTGCCTGTGATAACGCCCCCAGCCGTGCTAAATACCTGTTTAGATAATACACTGGCTGCAGGGCAGGCCAGCACCTCCAAGGCGTAAAGGGAAAGCTCAGGCCATGTGGCCAACTTGGAGACCCAGAATTTGAAGGGGGCAGACCCGTCATTCAGTACGTCTAGGCGTGTGCACACATACTGCTCCACCATGTTAGTGAAATGCTGCCTCCTGCTAAGACGTTCCATATCAGCTGCTGCTGCTGCTGCTTGTTGTGGCATGCTGACAAAGCTTTTCCACATGTTGGCCATGCTAACCCTGCCTTCTGAGGTGCTCCTCCTCCCCTGCCTTGGCCTTGTACTTCCACTGTGCCCCCGCTGTCAGGTGGGAATGCCACCAGCAGCGCGTCTACCAGCGTGCACTTGTACTCGCACATCTTCCAATCACGCACCAGTGAGGGAATTAAGGATGGTACGTTGTCCTTGTAATGGGGATCCAGCAGGGTGGCCACCCAGTAATCAGCACAAGTTTCTATGTGGGAAACTCGGCGGTCGTTGCGGAGACACTGCAGCATGTAATCGCTCATGTGTGCCAGGCTGCCCAGAGGCAATGAAAAGCTGTCCTCTGTGGGAGGTGTATCCTCTGTATCCCCCCAGCCACGCACCAGTGATGGCCATGAGCTGGCCTGGGTGCCACCCTGCTTTGAACATGGTTCCATATCCTCCTCCTCATCCTCGTCATCCTCCAGAGCTGTGCCCCTGCTGGACAATTGTGTCCCTGGCGTTTGTGTGTGCAGGAACCCACCCTCGGAGCCACTTGTGAATAACTGCCCTGAAAGCCTTGGAAATGTTACCTCTTCATCCTCCTCCTCCTCATCCTGTGCCACATCCTCTTCCATCATTGCCCGAAGTGTTTTTTCAAGAAGTCATAGAAGCAGGATAGTTAAGCTGAGAACGGCGTCATCGGCATTGCCCATGTTGGTGGAGTACTGGAAAAAGCGCAACAAGGCAAATAGGTCTCGCATGGTGGCCCAGTTATTGGTGGTGAAGTGGTGCTGTTCTGCAGAGCGACTCACGCAATGCGTGCTGCAGCTGAAACTCCACTATGTCCTGCTGCTGCTCGCACAGTCTGGCCAGCATGTGCAAGGTGGAGTTCCAACTTGTGGGCACGTCACATATGAGGCGGTGAGCGGGAAGGCCGAAGTTACGCTTCAGCGATGACAGGCGAGCAGCAGCAGGGTGAGAATGCCGAAAGTGCGCACATACGGCCTGCACTTTGTGCAGCAGCTCTGACATATCGGGGTAATTTCTAAGGAACCTCTGCACCACCAAATTCCGCACATGCGCCAAGCAATGGATGTGTGTTAAACTGGCTAGGCCCAGAGCTGCTATGAGATTTCGCCCGTTATCGCACACCACCAGGCCCGGGCTTGAGGCTCACTGGCAGCAACCACTCATCGGTCTGCAGTTCAATGCCCCTCCACAACTCCTGCGCGGTGTGTGGTTTTTCACCCAAACAGTCAAGTTTTAAAACTGCCTGCTGTCGTTTGCCCCTGGCTGTGCTGAAGTTGGTGGTGAAGGTTTTACACTGACCGGAAGAGGAAGCGGTAGGGGATGAGGAAGCGGAGTAGGAGGAGTTAGGAACAAGAGGCAAACTGAAGCGCCCTGCAATCCTCGGTGGTGGAAGGACATGCGCCAAACTGCTATCTGCCTCAGGCCAGCCGCCACTGCATTTACCCAGTGTGCTGTTAGGGAGATATATAACATCCCTGACCGTGCTTACTGGTCCACGTATCCGTAGTTAGGTGGACCTTGCCACAGATGGCGTTGCGCAGTGCACACCTGATTTTGTCACCCACTTGGTTGTGCAGGGAAGGGATGGCTTGCCTGGAAAAGTAGTGGCGGCTGGGCACGACGTACTGTGGGACAGCCACCACCATAAGGCTCTTAAAACTCTGCATCTCCACCAGCCGGAATGACAGCATTTCAAAGGCCAGGAATTTTGAAATACTGACATTCAGGGCCAGGGATCGCGGGTGGGTAGAGGGGCACTTCCTCTTCCGCTCCAGTGTTTGGGAGATAGAAAGCTGAACGCTTCCACGGGACATTGTGGAGATGGTTGTTGGTGACCCAGGTGGTGGTGTTGCTGGTGGATCCTCTGTTTGCGGGGTGCAGGTGTGCACTTCACTGCAGCTCGTGCTTTGCACTTAGATGCCTGGTCATGCAGGTTGTGCTCAGGTTGAGAAGGTTTATGCCTCGCTTCAGGCTCTGATTGCACAGCGTGCAAACCACTCGTGTCCTGTCATCATCACATTGTCTGAAGAACTGCCACGCTAGGGAACTCCTGTGAACTGGCTTTGGTGTGCTCGGTCCCTTGCTGCATTGGGCAGTAGCAGGCATAGTGTCTAGGGCACGGGCGCTCTGCTTTTGCACCCTGCTCCCTCTTCTGCTGTGCTGGTGGCTCTGTGCGACCACCGTCTCTTCCTCCAAACTACTCAGGTCACCTGCATGACGTTCATTCCATGTGGGGTCGAGGACCTCATCATCTTCCACATCGTCTTCCACCCAATCTTCACCCCTGCAACCCTTGTCACTCTCCACAATTCGGAATTCCGCAGCAGTTGGCACCTGTGCTTCGTCATCATCCGAGACGTGCTGCGATGGTCCTCCCATGTACTCATCCGGAAACAAAAATGGTTGGGCATCGGTGCACTCAATCTCTTCCTCTTCTGGGGCAGGGCTAGATTGATGCCCCTGGGAAACCATGCTAACAGAGTCATCAAAAGGAAAAAGAGATTGCTGCATGAATTTGGGCCCAGACTGCTTGGCTGATTTGCAAGGGGGTGCGGTGACAATTTGATGGACATCGGCTGCAGGTGCCAACTCTGACCTTTCAGCAGAAGACTGGGTGGGAGACAATGTGAAGGAACTGGAGGCACCGTCAGCAACCCAATCTACTGTCGCCTGTACTTCTTCTGGCCTCAACCTTTGTAGAGGCACATTAGGCCCTGCCAAATACTGCTGCAGGTTCTGTCGCCTACTCGCAGCTGAGGAAGGTGTTTCACCTGTGCATGTAGCTGGCACAGATCGACCACGTCCTCTCCTTGCAATAGGAGCTCCACCATCAACACCACGACCCAGGCCACGTCCCTTATTTGACCTTCTCCTCATATTTACCGAATTTTGGATCTTCCCCAAAATGGGTTTTTATTGCAAGGCGCAATAAAACAGTATACAATGGGTTTATCTCACGCGTACAGATACAGACTAGGCCGCAATTTAATATTTTTTCCCTAAATGGGTGTTTATTAAATTGCAGACTAGAACAACAGTATACAACGGGTGTATCTCACACGTAAAGATACAGACTAGGCCGCTATTTAATTTTTTTTCCCTAAATGGGTGTTTATTGAATAGCGGACTGAAACAACAGTATACAACGAGTGTATATCACACGTACAGATACAGACTAAGCAGCAATTTAATATCTTTCTGTCCCCTAAATAGTTTTTTTATTGCACGCGCAATAGAACAGTATGCAATGGGTGTATGTCACTGTAACATATGTGGACAGGGCAGCAATAAACTCTTTTGGTCCCCAAAATCGTTTTTTTATTGCAAGGCACAATTCAACAGTACGCATTGGGTGTATCTCACTGTAACATATGCAGACAGGGCCGCAATAAACTTTTTTGCCCCTAAATGTTTTTTTTATTGCACAGCGCAATAGAACAGTATGCAATGGGTGTATGTCACTGTAACATATGCGGACAGGGCAGCAATAAACTCTTTTGGTCCCCTAAATTGTTTTTTTATTGCAAGACGCAATTCAACAGTACGCAATGGGTGTATGTCACTGTAACATATGCGGACAGAGCAGCAATAAACTCTTTTGGTCCCCTAAATAGTTTTTTTATTGCAAGGTGCAATTCAACAGTACGCAATGGGTGTATCTCATTGTAACATATGCGGACAGGGCCGCAATAAACTTTTTTGCCCCTAAATGTTTTTTTTATTGCACGGAGCAATACAACAGTACGCAATGGGTGTATGTCCCTGTAACGTATGCAGACAGGGCAGCAATAAACTCTTTTGGTCCCCTAAATAGTTTTTTTATTGCAAGGCGCAATTCAGCACTACGCAATGGATGTATCTCACTGTAACATATGCGGACAGGGCCGCAATAAACTTTTTGCCCCATAAATGTTTTTTTTTTTATTGCAGGGCGCAATACAACAGTACGCAATGGGTGTATGTCACTGTAACATATGCAGACAGGGCCGCAATCAACTTTTTTTGTCCCCTAAATAGTTTTTTTTATTGCAAGGCGCAATTCAACAGTACGCAATGGGTGTATGTCACTGTAACATATGCGGACAGGGCCGCAATAAACTTTTTTGCTCCTAAATGTTTTTTTTTATTGCACGGCGCAATAGAACAGTATGCAATGGGTGTATGTCACTGTAACATAAGCGGACAGGGCAGCAATAAACTCTTTTGGTCCCCTAAATAGTTTTTTTATTGCAAGGCGCAATTCAACAGTACGCAATGGGTGTATGTCACTGTAACATATGCGGACAGGGCAGCAATAAACTCTTTTGGTCCCCTGAATAGTTTTTTTATTGCAAGGCGCAATTCAACAGTATGCAATGGGTGTATCTCACTGTAACATATGCGGACAGGGCCGCAATAAACTTTTTTGCCCCTAAATTTTTTTTTATTGCATAGCGCAATAGAACAGTATGCAATGGGTGTATGTCACTGTAACATATGCGGAAAGGGCAGCAATAAACTCTTTTGTCCCCTAAATAGTTTTTTTTTATTGCATGGCGCAATTCAACAGTATGCAATGGGTGTATCTCACTGTAATGTATGAATGAAAAACTGAAAAATAATTTTTTTACCCTAAATACTGTAAAATAATTATTTTCCCCTCACATTGGTGCTTTATGAACAGGAGGTTAGAAAAGCAATGACTGTCTGACATACAGTCTTTAAAGTTAAATATGAAGGAAAAATTTTTTTCTTTTTTAAATGCAGATTAAGCACACACATATGCACTGAGGTTGCATGAAATGTGCAGCACCGCACGCCTAACAGCCAGGTTGAATACTGTTGTTCTATTCCGCTATTGAATTTAAAAAAAAAAGCCATTTGAATGAAAAACTGAAAAATTATTTTTTTACCCAAAATACTGTAAAATAATTATTTTCGCCTCACGTTGGTGCTTTTTGAACAGGAGGTTAGAAAAGCAATGTCTGTCTGACATACAGTCTTTAAAGTTAAATGTGAAGGAAAAAATGTTTCTCTTACGTCCTCCAACAGTCGCCGCCTCCTCTAATTCATCACTATTGGGTATTGACTTCCGCTCCGCAGGAGTAGCTAGGCATAAGACTTAGTCAAAAGAACAAAGGCATTTGCATATACACACCCATGGGGGCTGTCCCACTGGTCAATACCCCCCTGCAGTGACCACTCCCAACTCAGTTTCTTTCTGCCTAGCGTCAGGAGTAGTTAGGCTTCCCTGTGCTGGGGCTACAGTCTCAGCCTTTCTAATCTTTTTTATTTGATTTTCTTTGAAAATGTCAGTTTTTTCTTTGATTTACTAGCTGTTTATTTCGTCAGCTTTAGTTTTAGTCGATTCTTTGGATGAAGATGAATTCATGCAGAGCTGGGAATCGGACTGACCGCCCTGGTTCTCCAGGGCAGAGGGTCAGAGGGACCCAGCCCGCCATCGAGTGTTCAGCCGTGGTTCGTCCTGGCATTATGAACGACCCATCCCTGCTCGCAGCAGGGATGCAGCCATGAGGTGGCTACCGAACTGGACACATCTGCGATACTGCAGTGTAATGTCCTTGGCTAACGGCATTCCCTGTCAGATGAGGACAGCGGCTTTCCGTTCTGAGAGGCTCCCCACGCCATCTGGTACAGGTAAGTACTTCTGTGTGGGGCCTCTGTCTGGGGTGGCAGTCCTGTGTTGCTGTGTGTCCCCCATGTCTGTGCCGGTGTGGGCCTCCCTCTTGTGATCCCTGCGGGGGTCTTTTGTACATACGCTGCGCTATGGTGCTGTGTGTTTGTGGGAGCCCTTTTCCCTGTGTCACTTAGGTGCTTTCACTGGGGGTGCAGACAATGTGTGTGGCGGCCACAGCGGGGGAAAAACCATGCGGTCCGCCATCTTTACTTTGGGCTAGCATGTTGGCTTCACTGTGGGCTGATTTACATGCTGTTTTGGCGCAATCCGGCGCCATCTTGCGTGTGGCAGAAGGATAGTTCTGCACATGTTCGGCGGCCATTTTCCCGAAGTCTCCCATTCAGTTCTATGGGCAGCCATTTTCCCTGAGTCCTTTGCAGCTTATAGTTCAGGCCCTTCTGACCTCACTTCCTTTTCCTCTGAAGCAGCGATCTAGGTGGTAACACTCTGTGGGGCTCTGCATACTGTCTCTTCCATAACCTTCTGTTTTGATATTTCTGGCTCAGTTTTCTTCTCCTATTGGGGGTCTTTTGTCACTGTTCACATAGCGGTGAGCTGTGCATTCCGCAGCTGTGTTAAAGGGACAGTACCCTTTTTATTGCACTATTTTTTTTTTCACCTTGGGCAATGGATTCTCAGGACAACAAATTCCCTCCAGCCCTGGTGGGGGACCCCAGTCCTGCTGTGGCCCCTGTTATGCCTGATTTGGCCACTGTAGTGGCGTCCTTAGTGTCCAAAATGGAGGTGCTGATGGCTGAACGTGCTGCTAGAAAGAGGCCCAGATTATCTCTCTCCTCTGATTCAGATGGTGATATGGCTGCTGCGGCGGGCGTGCCCTTTTCAGGGTCTCACTTTTTCTAAATAACATTCCCAACACTGACCACCACTGACAAATGCATTTCTGTGAGTAGATCCAGGCTTTACTGTATAACTGAAGACGAGTGAGTAAAGGCCCGTACACACGTACCGATCGTCGGCATACAAACGTCGGTGGACGAAGGATCTGCCGATTGTACGCGTGTTAGTATGGTGCCTCCGACAGATGTCTGCGCACAATCCGCGGACAAAAGTCTTTCTTGCAAACATGAAAATATTTGTATGCCGACACCAGAACGGACGATTGTTCGCCTGTCAGTACGCAATTCTGCCGACACACAGCTACAAATCCCAACACGCATGATCAAACCAAATGAGTTCCCGGAAGAATTTTCTCTAGTAAACTCAACATTTTATTCAGAAAGAACTTTCGGCTCGCGGAAGTCCAAGAAATAGGTGAAATGCGGAGCACATGCTCATCTTGATAAATGTGAGAAGAAGGAAGATGCTGCTCATAATGCCATACTTTTCTAATAAAAAGGCATGTGTTCTGTTATGATGAAGATAATGTTTGTCTATTCTATCTGTTCTATCAAATTTTAGAATTAAATAATTTGAACTCTTCACCATTATTTTTGTATTTTCACACCAAAGATCTAACTATTGATATGACCCTTTATTCTTTTATGAATTAATGTCTAAAACATATTTTTCAGGTTATGCACAATATTAAACATGTTAACAAATTCAGATAGGCCATTTTTTATTTTCAATTTTCTTTATTTTTTGGATCTCAGCAAAAAAAAAAACAAAGCAAACATCAATACTTTCCGTATAATAAACTAAACATAAAAAAGGTCCATTTGGACAAAATTAAACTAGAAACTGGCAAACAGGGGTAAAATAAATAATAGGGGGTTACACAAATTAAAGTTGGTGATAGCTATAATCAGGTTGCCATGAGGGCAGGTTTGGATCCTGCTGGCCATATTGCCACTGGCCATGTGGCATTTGGCGAGGTGGTGGCTGTTGTGGAGGTGGAGGTGGAGGTGGAGGGCACGGGTGCTCCTGGCATGCATGGCTGTGCTCATTAAGTATGCCGTTTTCAGCGTTTTGCAGCACATCCAGAATAATTTTTCTGGCATACTGACACTGCCTGAGGTCCACCTTATCCAGGATTTTGGCAGTCATATTCCCGAAGGACTCATTTGCCTCCGGTTTCCTACGGAGGGCTATGGTGGCCTCCTGTATGAATTCATCTGTGATGTCGTCTATGTGTTTCCTCTTTTGCCTCCGTTTGGCAGGAGGAGGTGGTGGTGGAAAGAGTTCCGCAGGCTCCTCAGGCTCCACAGGCTCCCCAGGCTCCTGGCTGCAACCTGGCTCCTCCTCAGTGACACTTCCCTGTTGATGAAATGAACAATTGATTAGAATGTTATAGTGTATATAAAAAGTCATGTTTGTTATATTATTGTGAACAAATAGCAGACTTTACATACAGTGGCATATCTAGGGTCTCCAGTGCCCTTGTTGAGGAGCTGTATTTGGCAACAACCCCCCCCCCCCCAAGATCAATGGAAAACTGTAACCCACCCCCCCAAAAAAAAATTAAAGGGCATTAAAAGTTTCTAATTTGCCCCTTGTTTGCCCAGTGTAGAGCTCTCTAGTGGGCAATCATTGTCTCAGGTGTGAAAAAGAAAGAGAGGGTTGAGAGATAGAGAGAGGGAGAGAAAGAGGGGGTGTGAGAGAGAGAGGAGGGGGTTGCAGAGAGAGAGGGGCCTGAACTTGCAGAGGGCTTGATGTAGGGCATTGAGGGTGAAGCAGTGCAGGGAAACATGAATAAGGAAGCCACCTGCCTTGCTGACCCAGAGTGAGAGACCAGAGACATGGAAGCAAGGATGGATGGATCATTTGCAGGAGCTGTTAGTTTTGTATTAAAAAAGGTTGAGCCAGAGGAATGCTGAGGCTACAGCAGTGTTTCTTAGGATCAGAGGTGTGCTGGGGATGCAGCAGTGTTTGTAAGACCGGAGGGGTGCTGGGGATGCAGTGAGAGGCAGTCTCAGTCTCCTGGTCTTTTGGCTCAGCTGCTCTCAATGTTTTACACCTGCATGAATCAGCTCTCAATGTTTTACACCTGCATGAAGCTGCTCTCAATGTTTTACACCTGCATGAAGCTGCTCTCAATGTTTTACACCTGCATGAAGCTGCTCTCAATGTTTTACACCTGCATGAATCCGCCTGCAAACTGGGGGTTCTGGGGTGTGCAGGCTGAGTGGATTGTTAAAATAAACAATAAAACAATGCCAATGTTTTTGTGACCCACCCCCCTTGGCCTGCGCCCCTGGCGGTTGCCTGTCATGCCAACCCCTTGCTATGCCCGTTTACCTAAAGGGTCAATTATGGTTTAGCTTATAATTTTGTTACATGATTACATTTTAGCAGACAATATATTGTGAAATGCCATACCTGAGTAAAACTCTCCTCCTGGAAATCCTCATCCTGGCTTGGATCTACCGACACTGAGCCCTCTGCCGAAGTAGAAGGCAGTGTAGAAATTGACGGCCTGGATTCCAAGGTGTCTGCCAGGAACCGCATGTTATCATAGTACCACAGCCGTGGTACATGTACATTCCGTGCCCCTGCTCCAGACTGGGTGGACTCCTCTATTTTTTTTAACTCCCGCCTGTAGGCAGTACGAATACTGTTTATTTTTTTGCGTATATACTCAAAATTTGCCCCAGGATAGACAGGCTTGTAGAAGGCCACCAAATGTTCCATGGCCTGTTTTCGGAGTTTTCGATTTTTATAATCCGCGGACTTCACTTGCCACAAACACGGCAGTTGCCTGAACTCATCAATAAAACTTATTAAAAAGTTGTGGGTGGTGAAATTGTCCACCATATTGCAGGACAGTATATGCCTGCAAGACACAAAACAACACAAAACATATTAAAATAGCATGTATTTTGGCACATAATAAAGATATTCCTAATAAAAGCTGTATAGGGCCCAAAACACACACTTTCTATTAAAAGAGTCGTACCTTTGTTTGTGGGGAAAAGTCGTGATTCGCCGCTCGATCGTGCTCCAACTCTCGATATGTCCGCTAGCGAATCGTCGGCCGAACGATCTGGCGTCCTTTAAATACAGCGCAGGCGTCAACTCCTCCTCCAGTGGCGGGCTTGTGCAGGGGTGTGTACGTGCCGAAGATCAGGCCTACATGCGACACTCACACCTGAGGCAGTGGAATAATAATTGTTTAATTAGGAACCATGTCTCAACAATCTGGGAGCTCAATTAGTGGGGGCCGAAGTGATTGGGCCACCCGAAAATCAAGGGCTACACCCATGTCAAAGCCAGAAATGGTGGAGATGGTCTCCATTTTAGAAAAAATGGATTACGATGGAAAGTTGGCAAATTACGAGCGGCCCAATGCCAGGAAAGATGGCATCATGGACAAGGTGGTGGCCTGTTTGGTCAGAAAATTCGGTGTCGAGCGATCGAAAGATCAGATTAGGAAACGATGGTCTGACCTCAAACACCGTGAGCAGGATCAGCTTTCCCAAATCCATCGGATTTTGAAAAAAAGTAAGTTTTATTTTTTCTTTATTTTTTTAATCATGCAATATGTTTTTTATAATTTTGTGTATGTTGTATTAACATGTCTAGATTATAATGTCTATGTAAAAAGTTAGATTACTCATTTTAGTTGTCATGTCGTGATTTGATCGATCTATTGTTGATGTTTTAGTATATGACATTAAAAGTCAGGAAGCCATAGTGAAAAATATATGTATTGTGTTGCAACGAACGTTCTTTCCTGCACGAATCTTCTCAGCAAACATTCCTATTAATCACAGATTATTATTCAAACCTTTAAATAGGAGAAAAACGTAAACTCCGTGCCAAACAGTGGGAAAGGAGGAGGAGAGGTTTGGCAGCTCCATCTGCAGTGGAGGAAGAAGAGGAGGACATGGGCACAGAAGGTGGCACAGATTCCACTAAAGGTAATTGGTTCCTATGCACTGTCAAACATTAATGTACCATATTTTTCGTAGATAACCATGTACATGTCTTCATATTTGTTACTAAAAGAGCTATCAAGCAGGGCACCATGTCCTAACAAATGTACCTCTTGTGACTTTTATGATATGGCCAATGTTTTGTATTATGTAGATGAAGACATTATGCCGGAAATAATCCTGGTGGAGCCTACAAGTGACCAGACACCAGAGCAACAAGAAGGTTGGTAGTCACAGATTTTTGTGTAGTGGGATCATAGAAATATGTGTATTTGCAATGATTGTTTAACCTTATATTCTTGTATTCCCTTACAAATTTACATTGCAGATGTTGCATCATGCCAGGATGTGGCATCCCCAGCCAGGTCAGAAGCCCGATCTCCTGGCAACGTGCCAAGCAGCATGGAAGCCAGTTCAGAAACTGTGGAGGAACCAGGACCAAGTGTCCAAGAGCCAATTGTGTGCCCACGTAGGTTTTTTCAGAATGATTTTTATCAGTGTTATTTTTAGCCTCCAATTTACAACACTAGTTCCCTATGGGAGCCTCTTTATTTGAATGGAAGTCGCACCGTAAGTCGGATCAGGATGCTCTGACTTGCGGGGCCACTTGCGTTGTGAAGATTTTTGAGGGGGAACTACACCAAAAAATTGAAGAACCCACCGTGGGTGTCCCCCCAAGTTCACAACCAGGCCTTTTGTGTGTGGTATTGAGTTTGAGGGTATGCCCACAACAAAAAGACAGCGTGGGTTACCCCCAAAACCCCTACCAGACCCTTATACAAGCATGCAGCTTGTCAGGCCAGGAAATAGAACGAGCAAGCGGACCAAACACCCCCTGGACCACAGCAGGACACATGCCCTCAACATGGGGGGGTTTTGTTGCTTTGGGCCAGGGGGCCTCTGCACCGCACACCCAAAAGCACCTTACTCCCATGTAGAGGAGGACAAGAGCCTCATCCCCACAACCCTGTCTGGTGGTTTTGGGGGGTCATGCGGCCAGGGGGTTCCTAGGACTTTGGAAGCAACCTTTAACAAAGGGTGGCCCCCAGATCCCAGACCCCAATCACTATGTGAATGGGTATGGGGTACATAGTACCCCTACACATTAACCACATAAATGGAAGTGTATGTGAATAACGACAGGAGACGTTTATGAAATGTTCTTAAAGATCTTCATCCGGTCTTCTCCACTCTGCTCTTTGGATCTTCTCCTCTCCAGTCTTCTGCTGTCCAATCTTCTGCTCTTATGTTGTCTGCTCTTTTGCCCTAGGCTCTTCTTCTTCCTCCTGTCCTCCTCCAATGCTGTTGCCGTGCATTCTGCCCGTCTCTGGTCTCTGCATCTTAATATATATACATTACAACCATGCCCTCACAATGACGTCATCATGCGTTCACACCCCTAATGAATATATAGTAAGCTCAGGAGACCGGCAGAATCATCAGCAACAGCATTGGAAGAGGTCAGGAGGAAGATGAAGAGCCTAGGGCAAAAGAGCATAAGAACAGGGTAGGTATTAACTCGAGAGGAATTTAAAGATTACCTGCACACCAAATGTTTCTATATTATGACCTCATGTAGGTGATTCACATTGACTCCGTTGTATTTTATTTTCCAGATCATGTATTACACACTTGCACATTGGCCAAATTGACCCGTGAGGCTCTTCAATGCTGCTCAGACCTCGAGCAAATAAAAGAGACTGCAACGGCATTGCAAGGAAAGATGCGTGATTTTGTGGACATGCTTGCCAAATTTTAAAAATAATTATTTTAAAATTTTTTACAGTTTGTATTGGGATGTTCCCATTTTTATATAATATTTTAGGCCAGTTTTATGACACTCAGATGTTAAAGAGTGTACCCAAGTTTGGGAAAAGCACTTTCCAACACCCTAACCCTAACCCTAACCCTAACCCTAACCCTAACCCTAACCCTGTGAATGTTTGATACTAAAACATTTTTACATTCAACAATGTGTGTTCAATTCTTTATTAGACTTTCGTTGGGGGGTCGAGGTCTAAAGCTGTGTAAAGAAGCACTAAATGTATGATGGCTGTCCTATTCACATATTTACATGTTAATGAAAGCATTTTGGACACTGCCATATGCAAGTTGCTGGAGGTGTCAATGAAATGTTAAAGATACCCCCAGTTTTAACGCATATCACAGTGCGATCTGACATTTCACACAGGATCGGAGCACACAAGTTTGAACGACTGTGCGATCCTATCCTGATGCGGCTGAATAAATGCATCATGTGCGACTTTTGTGCGAGTGCAGTGCGAATTGAGCCATACAAACTGTATAGCTGATTTTCGCATGAACATCTGATCGCATGTAATAAAGGAGCAGTGCGCTACGATATTACATGCCATCAGATGTGCAGTGTGAATTGAGACATACACTTTGTATGGCTACATTCGCACTGAACACGCATACAAGTCGCACATGACCCTTTATTTCTGATGTATCTGGATTGGATCGCACAGTGCTTAACACTTGTGGAATACAATCCTGTGGAAAAAGTAAGTGGCGGGTCACCCTTATGCAATGCTGGAAGGCTGCAAAGTCGCAGACTTCCCGCATCGCATAAGTGTGACTCAACACTCAAGGTACTAGCAGTCCTAGGATTCAATATGGCATTGATATTGCCAGTAGCAATCAGTGTAGGGAGATCAGTGTAATCTATAGTGTATTGCTTGTTCGTTGCTCTAGTTCACTTTCCATTACCTATATATATATAACACTTTGAGATGAACAATGATCAAGTTTCACATAACACTGACATATCCTAACATTGGTGGGCAGTGAGAAGGATGTCATAAATGAACACAACATAACAGGTGTAGGTACTTTGTTAATACCCTAATGTATTATCTGAAATATATAGTATGGGCAACTTCTGGACAATGAACACCAATATAAGGTGACATTAGATGAACCTTGGGTGTGACCTAGTTCTCAATGTGACAGGGTTTGTGTACATTTTGTGGGGTGCAGAAGGCCCTTGTATTTACACCACTGGCTAAAAAATAACACATGGCCATCATCACTTTGGATCAGCTGGTGAGAGACTACAGTCAAGAAACACACTGATGAATGTATTAACCCTTCCAAAGTCACACATATATAACACATGATTAACCCAAATAATTGTGTTTGGCATATGTGCCCAAATGATTATAATCCACAATACAGAATCATTGCAATTTTTGTTTAATGTGTTGAAAAATAATATATCTCTGACATTTATCTTGTGTGTCCAATCTTTAACAAGATTAATGTGTTTGTGACAGTGATTGCTGCCAGGACACAGCTCCTCTCCCCACGAAATAGTCCAGATATTCCTGGCGGATCTGACGGGCCCTGTGTGATGCCAATGCTGACCGTCCAACTTCCATTGACGTCATGGACTCCACTTGGTTAGAAGGTTGGGCCTCTCCACTTGTACCTGGCATAGCAGGGTCAGTATCCAGTTGCTGCAAGACATAATTTTGTGCATTCCTGCGTAGGAAGTTGTGCAAAATGCAGCAACACAAGACCACATTATCCACTTTGTACAGTGCCAGGTTTATGGACGTCAGGAATATCCGGAACCGGTTGGCCATTATCCCGAAGGCATTCTCCACAACTCTGCGAGCTCTGGACAACCGGTAGTTGTAAATCCTTTGGTCTGGGGTGAGGTTCCTCTGAGGGTAGGGCTTCATGAGATGCTCCCCAAGCGCAAAAGCCTCATCTGCGATAAACACAAAGCTCATACCCTCAACAGTTTGCTCCCTGGATGGCAGGTTCAGAGTGCCGTTCTTTAGACGACGAGCGAACTCCGTCTGATCAATAACTCCCCCATCCGAATTGCGGCCATTTTTGCCAATATCCAAAAAAATAAACTCATAGTTTGCATTAACTATGGCTAGCATGACTATACTAAAAAAACCTTTATAATTATAATAAAATGTGCCGGAATTCGGAGGGGGGACAATGCGGACGTGCTTCCCATCAATAGCACCCCCACAATTGGGAAAATTCCACTTCTCCAGAAATTGATCAGAAATCTCCAGCCATTGCTCTGCGTTTGAAGGAAACTGTGGGGAAAAAATAAAAATAAAAAAAAAAAAAAAAATTAGTGCTTGAGCACATCACATTATTAATTACACACACAGTTGTCTGTTAAATGCTTATGCAACTTGCTAAAAAAATATACAACAGGAAGGCAAAGGTTTGGATATGGGGATGTAACATCTACATACATTTATTTTCAACCTCCTATTGTTCTTATATTGTAAAGGGCCATACACACTAGAAGATTCTCTGAAGACTTTTTCGTGCAGATTTAACTTTTCTATGTAGTGCAAGGGCCTACCAGATTGCATAGGATTTGAAAGTGTTTGTTGGACCTCATATTATTTGGTTTTGGTAAATCGGAAGGATAAATTGTTCTGACAATCTTCTAGTGTGTATGGCCCATTATACTCACCAGCTAGAGCTGAGATTTACAAACTACGGCCCTCCAGCTGTTGCAGAACTACACATCCCATGAGGCCTTGTAATTCTCTGACATTCACAGACATGACTAGGCATGATGGAAATTGAAGTTCGTGAACAACTGGTGGGCCATAGTTTGAAGACCTCTGAACTTGAGCTTTGGTATATGCTGACTTTGAGATTTAGCATGTGGGTGGGGGGATGGGTAAGTAAAACTGGGCATTTATACATCAATTAGGGCTTGTGGTCAGTGAAGGTTTTAACATCATTACATAAACATACAGAATCATAGGTGGGAATGGATGGACTGATGTATTTTAGATAAATCATTAACTAGGTACTAAAACATTGGCCAAGGAATAATTGTTTGAGGGAAAGCAATAAAATGACCCAAATTCAAAATACTGTTAACAGGCAATGCGTTTAGGGACACATAGGAGAGAATGGTGGGGTGGTTAGTGGGTAATTTTACAAATGGTTAAAGATAATCTATATCTTTACTACTATGTGCATGCGGACAGAGGGTAGTTACAAAATAATGGCCTGTGTCAATTGCTGTACATCCAAAAACATCATAATTCAGGTGAAACTAGTAATACATGTAATGTAAAAAATAAAACATACCTTGATATAGTCCTTCTGCAAGACCTTGATGATGGCAGAGCAGGTCTCAGGGATGATGACTCCAAGTGCTTGGGGGGAGATGCCTGTGGTGAACTTCAGATCCTGCAGGCTTCTCCCTGTTGCAAGATACCTCAACGTCGCAATTAACCTTTGCTCAGGAGTAATTGCAAGCCGCATACAAGTATCCTGCTTCAGAATATAGGGGGACACCAGGGCAAGAAGACGGTAAAAGATGGGATCCGTCATCCTCAAATAATTCCTGAAGTCATCAGGATTATTTTCCTGGAGCTCCCTCAGCAAGGACATATGAGAAAATTGATCACGGTTAAGCAACCAATTTTTCGTCCAGGAGGTCCGCTTCTTCTTCCTATTGCTCGTACGTCGTCTCAGAGCCAAAACTCCAACACTAACGACAGCAACGGACGAATTCACGGTCGCCATAATAAATTCTCGAACGATGTCTCGGAAAATAGCGAAATGTCGTCAACCAAACAAATGCTACCGAAATCAGCGCGAGATGCCCAGAAGGGTCACGGCCAAACACTCACTTCCTCTTTTGTAGCGGCGAACGTGCGTGGAACGTAGTGACGTCATTTTCTGTCGGAAGACAAATGTCCTGGGCAAGTTTGGAGCACTTTTCAACAGACAAACAACAAACACACCAGCCGCGAACATTTGTAGGACGTTCCGTCGGCCGACGATCGGTACGTGTGTACGGGGCTTTAGAGTAACAACTATTATAGTTCAGCAGTTTATCTTCCTGCAGGACACATTTTCTATTAACCACTTGTCGACCGCCGCAAGTACATATACTGCGGCGGTCAGCCCCTGCCAGGCAAAGTGACGTACCGGTACGTCACTAGCCTGTCACTCGCTTGTGAGCCAGTAGCAGGCGAGCGCGCGCCCGCTGAGGCGCACGCCTGCCCCGGCTCGTACCCTAACAAGTCAGTGCGATCGTTCGCCGGGAAGGGAGAAAGGCAGGCGGCTAATGTAAACAAAGCCGCCTGTCATTCTCCCCTGTGTAAAAATGGAGATCAGACGGTTCTACTATGTAGGACCGTTGATCTCTGTTCTTACACCAGTAGCCATGTCCAATCACAGTTAGAAACACGCCCCTAGGACACACTTAACCCCTCCCTCGCCAATACAGTTAACTCCTTCCCTGCCAGTGTCATTTTTACAGTAACAGTGCATATTTATAGCACTGATTACTGCAGTAATGTCACTGGTAACCCCAAAAGTGTCAAAAATGTCAGTCAAGGGTCTGATCTGTCCGCTGCAATGTCGCAGTCCCGCAAAAAAAATCGCAGATCGCCGCCATTACTCGTTAAAAAAAAAAACAACAAAAATGACAAAAATCTTTCCCTTTGTTAGTAAACGCGATAACTTTTGCGCAAACCAATCAAAATACGCTTTTTGTGATTTCTTTTACCAAACATATGTAGCATAAAACAAATTGGCCGAAAATGTTAACAAATTTTGATTTTTACATTTTTTGGGGGGGGGGGATTTCATATAAAAAACTGTGAAAAATATTGTTATTTTTGCAAAATTTATGCTCTTTTTTTGTTTATAGCGCATGATAAAGAAATCGCACAGGTGATCAAATACCACCAAAAGAAAACTCTGTTTGTGGAAAAAAAAAGGACGTCAAATTCGTTTAGGTACAGCTTCACACAACCGCGCAATTGTCCGTTAAAGTCACGCAGTGCCGAATCGCAAAATACCCCCTGGTCAGGAAGGGGGTAAAATCTTCCGGGGCTTAAGTGGTTAAAGGCTACCCATCCAACTGTAGGGAATTCTATGAAAAAGTTGTTATTATGGGCTAAACTCATTGAAAGCTCTGTGACCAGTGAAAATAGAATATAAACCTTGCATTTCACAGAGGGATCATAGCCTACCTTCCAAGTAGCTTCATTTTTTATGCAAGCATTGCAGTACTGTGCCTGTCTATTCCTCTTTTGTTTGTAATCTGTGATCCTGGAACACAGCTGCATGGGATGCTGGAACCCCATCCCTGCTGTAGCTTACACAGAAAAAGGTTCACGGAAAAACATGCCCTCACTAAGAAGTTACTCACAGCCACCAATCAGCTTTAAACATACCCTGAGGGTTGAATGCAGTTGGTAATCCATGAACCAGAAAGAAAGTGAGGTAACACAGCATTGGCTTTAGGAAGTACACTCCTACTGACACTCTGTGAAGCAGTGTGAATGTATTCAGCAGGACTCAAATGTAAGGTTGATTTTTAATGGTAATCATACTATATAGTATACTAGAAAATAAGAAACATTTGCTTCTTAACACTCTAATCAAGACTGTCCTATCTGGTGTTAAACTATTGAGAAATGACCACCATCCATATGTCACCAACAGTTTCAAGTTACCATCCATGGACCAGAATAATTTCTCACTAAAAAATATTTGAATGGGAACGATAACTTTAAAGGTTGCTTTTTTCATGTGTGAAACTGGAAGATGACAATATAAACCACCATCTGAGGAAGACAGGACAACTGTCACAAGAGTGTGATGTGACCTGTTCCTCTGTCATCCTGTCCCCTGCCACATTCCCCCACTGCCCTCTAATTCTATTACCAAGCTGTCTTGCTGTCTGCAGGTCATACAGACATTTTGATGTGATGCAAAATGTACAAAAACCAACACAGAAACGTAACACAATGCAGGATCTATTCCACTGAAACTGTCAGCAAGCGACTGACAGAAACAACAACCAACAATTGAATTCCAGAATTTACATTTTCTGTGATTGCAGGAAACTTAATGGAAAAATGTCATTTCCATAGATAAAACAGGAAGTTAAACTTCAGTGTTCATATTACTAGAAACTTCAATCTTGTTAAAAAAGAAGCCAATAAATAATTATTTCCCTTCTCTCAATCACAAACATAAATATATACAGCACTGTGCAAACGTTTTTGGGCAGATGTGAAGAAATGCTATAAAGTAAGAATGCTTTCAAAAAATATATATTTCCATTGTATATATTTATCAATTTACAAAATGCAAAGTTAGCAAATACAAGAACAATCCACTGAAATCTGACATTGTTACCTTCTACTCATACAAGTTTTCTGTAACTTCTCTTAGGTACTGTATATACTGTAAGGTTAAACAAATACAAACATCTAAGAAAATGTTAAGTATCTCGTATCAAACATTGCTTGTAAGTATTTTTGTTTTGAAACATCAATAAAAACTAATTGAAAGAGAAAAACCCTAATTGAATCAATATTTGGTGTGACTACTCTTTGGCTTCAAACCTGCATCAATTCTTATACTCGCACATTTTGTATAATTGCACAAAGTCAGGGATTTTGTAAGATTAGAGTCAGGTGTATGATTAACTAATTATACCATCAGGTGCTAATGATCATCAATTTCCTATGTAGGTTAAAACACAGTCATTAACTGAAGAAGAAATACCTGCGTAGGAGGCTTAAAACTAGGCAAAGAACCGCCAAACTCTGCTACTAAGGTGAGGTTGTGGAGGTTCATGTCACGTCATACAATGGGGCCCGAATTAGCACAACAGCAAGATACAGGGTAGTTATACTGCATCAGCAAGGTCTCTCCAGGGTAAAGATTTCAAAGCAGACTGGGGTTTTAATATGTGCTGTTCAAGTTATTTTGTAGAAGGCAGAGGAAATGGGCAAAACTGAGAACTGCAGACATAATGGTCGGCCAAGGAAACTTAATGTAGCAGATGAAAGACACATCATGCTTACTTCCCTTCAACATCGGCAGATGTCCATCAGTGCCATCAGCACAGAACTGGTGGAAACCAGTGGGCCCTAGGTGCACAGACATACTGGTCAAAGAAATGTGTCCAGAAGTGGTCTCCATGGAAGAATTGCAGCCAAAAAGCCATAATTATCCTTATAATTTAAATATTCACGTGTAGCTCTACTCCCGAAAGATGTGAAGGATTACTGTCCAGGTCTTCCCCACAGCTTAGGGGTATTGTTTTTGTGGGGTTTTTTCTGGAGAATGTGGATAGTGTTTAGGGAAGTAGGTGGGATACTCAAAAAAAAAAAAAAAAGAATTATGTACACTTGAGGACTTAGGTATTCTTCAGGACAAGCTTTAATAAAGTCTGTACTTGTAACAAACAGTAGACTTCAGCTTTAAGGTAGCAGTAGTAGTTAACTGTAAACTCATTTCTTAGAGACACAAAAGTAGAGTCCCTTTAAACAGAGGACGTCAGGTGTCTTCAGGACACTAGCCATTGTCCCCTTCAAACAGATCCACAGCTGACTTTCTCTAGCACCAGAGAGGTGGCAAAAGCACAAAGGTCCCCAAGATCTTTAAGAATGTCTGTACTCACAGTCCAAGGAACAGCTAGTTGCCTCCTTCCAACTTCCAAGCGAAACCTTACTCCGGTAATAACAGACTAGACTAGACAGACTGACCTACTGAACTAGAAGATTGCAGCGTCAGCGAGTACAGTGAGCAAACTATGCTTTTATGTAAAAAACAATTACAGCCACATTGACTACAGTGTGGCAACTAAATTTACCTATCTAAAACACACACTAACTCTATCTATCTAAAACCTAGCACCTATCTAGGAGGATACTACACACGCTACGTTAACTAGAATAAAAGAAAATAGATCCAAATCAATTATGTCAGTATGTTACTTTCGGATGCTTCAAACATTAACAAAAGGCCCAAACTATCTTATAATGCCATCTGTAGAAAACAAATGAATACTAATTAGTTCATTGTTTTTGTTATAATTTATGTTGGATTCATTTAAATTCTTTACTATTGTAATTTGGAGATTTGGATAAGTATGAATCTCTGAATCACACAAATTTTGTCCAAATTTGGATTCAAAATCAAAACGAATCTTACATGTCTACCTGTGTCAGCAAACCTTCTTCACAACCTCACCTTGGAAGCAGAGTTTGGCTGTTCCTCACCCAGTTTTAAGCCTCCTACACAGCTGTTCTGTTTGAGGTAATATTTCAACCTACATATTAAATTGATGATCATTGCTTGGTATAATTGGCTAAATATACACCTGACTCTAATCCTACAAAATCCCTGAATTTTTGCAAGTGTACAGAATGTGCAAATGCAAGAACTGATGCTGGTTTGAAGCCTAAAGGTAGTCGCACCAAATATTTATTTAATTTAGAATTTTCTTCTATTCGCTGAGTTTGCTTTTTGTAAATTGATAAAAATAAACAATTAAAATATATATTTTTTAAAGCATGTTTTAGTTTAAATGCAGCCCAGTTATGGACTTTTGATTTGATTTTCCAAGTAGAGAATTAAAGCAGTTGGAAAACTTTATTCCATCTCTTGTGAATGGCAGGTCACACTTGTGATGAGCATATATTGTATGTAACATTTTATGACATGCATTGAGGCCTGAACTGGCTACCTGGCAGTTGTGGCAACTGTGAGATTATTTGTGGACTGGTTTGGTATTATTATTACTATTATTATTATAATACAGGATGTATATAGCACCAACAGTTTGTGCAGCGCTTTACAATGTAGAGGGGGGCAGTACAATTACAATACAGAAGGGACCGGAGGGCCCTGCTCATTGAGCTTACAATTATTGATCGACCGATAAGGGGTTTTCCTTGCCGATACCGATATTTTGACCAATGCATATCGGTATCGGCCGATATTGGCCTGATATTTTGTACATTTTACAAAATAAACACAAATCTTGACACAAATCTGTTAATGAACATGTTAATGTTTGTTTAATAACATATTTAACACTGCAGTCATTGCAAATTAAACTGCTAGAAAATAAACTAGACAACAACAAACAGCAAGACAGTGGTGGATTGGAGGAGTCAGTGGACTGCTGCAGGAGTACAGTAGTGCACTCACTGCAATGATTTTAAATCACTACTGTAATTGCAGTCACTGCAAATTAAACTGCTAGAAAAAAAAAGCTAGACAACAACAAACAGCTAGACAGTGGATTGGAGGAGTCAGTGGACCACTGCTGCAGTAGTGCACTCGCTGCAATTATTTTAAATCACTAACTGCAGTCAGCGTAAAACTGCTAGAAAAAAAGCTAAACAGTGGGAAGTCAATGGACTACTACTGCAGTAGTACACTCACTCACTGGAATAATTTTAAATCACTACTGCACTACTGCAGTGACTGCACTGCAATAGTGATTTAAAATTATTGCAGCAGTGAGTGGAGCTCTACTGCAGCACACGGAATCCAATCCACTGTCTAGCTTTTTTTCTAGCAGTTGTGCACTGACTGCAGCGCAGTCAGTGCAAAACTGCTAGAAAAAAAGCTAGACAAAAGCTAGACAAAAAACATTTCAGCATTTCAGCATGTTCAGAAATAAAAATGCTTTTCTTTAGTAAAATAGGGGTAGGCTAGTACCTGTGTCGGATTTTTATTTCTGTATGTTTTTCTGTTGCAGATTTTATCTCTCTTCCTGTCTGGTAAAACCTATGTCAGCAAAAGAGGAATTGAAGGTAAATCTCCTAAACGGAGACCTGGATAGCAGTAAAAACACAATAGCAGTTCTAATCCACTCTGATCAAAATTAGAAAAAAACATTTTGCACTTCACATACACTGTAAGCCTTGATAGAAAGACATCAACAATGGCTCTTTTGATGTTTCGAGGGCATTGCCTACTGACACCTATACGGAACTGACTGTTACTTTTTAATAGAGGTAATGCGTGCTGTGTTTCTAGCTGAAGCTGGTCCATGACAGGCGGTTTGCTTACTTGGAATGAGATGAAAGATTTTCCCTCAGTTGTAGAGCCTCTCCATTTTCTGCCCTAACTCACCCAGCAGTATAGTGCAGAAGTTCCTGATGTTGTTAGGTAAAACAAAAATTTTGGAATATATGAGAAAGCCTTTGCATGCAATAATTAGCTTTTACATTGCTTTAAAATACTTTTAGCTCTGATGCTAACACTTTGATGGTGGACTGATTTGCAAGTACAACTTAAATCGGGTTGCATGTGATACATTTTTTATTATCAGGCACTGCATTTTTACCCTATGAAAACGTCAACATAATTTTCAATGTTCAAAATTGTAAAAATCTATGATGATTTTCGCCAGGACACAAATTACAACTCCCCATATATTTGTGTTTCTTTTGTTGGAATTCAATTCACAAGGGGAATTTACCTGCAATCAAGGTGATAGAATTTAATTAATACTTAAATCTCACGAGTAAGGAATCATAGGTGTGATATAACAAACAGATTTTGTCTAAAGTGCTATATATGGCAGTCTTGGGGCACTGGATTAGCACCCAAGTTGATAATTGTTATTTTCAGTTATATATAGTTACAGTCAGGTCCTAGAGCAGTATGTAGTAGAGGGTAGTATAAAATTATGATGCCATCAGTGTTGCAAATAAGTACATAGTAAGATAGTATAGAGAAACCCTCCAAGACAATTTCCTTTTACTATCCATGTGGTATGATAATGGGTGTCTAAAGACAAAAGAAGAAATAATAAAATGGAAAAAACATCTAATAAAATGTATTAATTATCTTTAAAATAAATGGCTTGCACTCTGTACTGACCTCAAAGCCATATTTCCTATAAGATAAATAACCTAAAACAATGCCAAACTAGAACAAATTTAGAGTAGATTAAGGAAGTGGTAAATTGTAAAGTTTAGTTTTTTTCATTAAAAATAACAAATATGGTATACTTACCTTCTTCTGTGCAGTTGGTTTTGCACAGAGCAGCCAGGATCCTCCTCTTCTCGGGTCCCTTTTTGGCTCTCCTGGCCCCTCCCCCCTGATGGGTGCCCCCACAGCAAGCAGCTTGCTATTGGGGCACCCGAGCCAAGTCACAGCTCCGTGTGTCCATTCAAACATGGAGCTGCAGCCTGGCCCCACCCCCTTTATATTCTCATTGGCTGACTGACTTTGATTGACAGCAGAAGGAGCCAATGGCGCCGCGCTGCTGTCTTAGCCAATGAGGAGAAGAGTCCTGGATGGCCGAGACATTCCTACAACATCACTGGAGCTAGAGGGACCTCAGGTAAGTATTGGGGGGCTGAGGGGGGCTGCTGCCCACAGAAGGCTTTTTATCCTAATGCCTAGAAAGCATTAGGTTAAAAAACCTTCCACCTTTACAACCACTTTAAGTCCCCTAGCAGGTTATTGTTTATGGTCTGTGTCCTATTATCTTTGAGAAATGTCACCAAAACTTTCACTCCCATTTGAAGATTTTCCCCCACCTCTTGCTGTCATGACAACTCCAAAATGATATCTAGTCGGTTTCTGTCTCAGTGACAACAGTCACCAGGGAAAATAGAGGGATGAATCTCCCCAGTCTACATCTAATCTCAAATACCTTTCAGCATAGCTCCTAACTGTCCCTCAATGGAGGGATTGTGTAACATACCTGGTGGAGATTGAGCTGAAGAGGGGGCCCTCCCTCTTGCACCTCTTGTCCAACATCCCTGGTAGTGGTGCCAGGAGGTGTGAAGACACAGAGTGACATAAGAGGTGATGTGACAGACAGCGCTTACTGTTAGTTGCAGGATCTGGATGACTGTAGATCACCAGACCAGGACAGAAACCAGTACAAGGTGACACTTCATTAGCGGAGAGCCAGGACATAATCCAAAAGGTCATCAGCAGCTGGGCAGCAAAGTACAGGAACCTCCAGCTGAGGCAGAGTCAGGATACAAGCAGAGGTCACAACAGGTAGGCAGGAATCCGAAGACAGGTCAGAAGCAAGCCGGGTTGTGCACAGAAAACAAATATAGCAGGTCAGGGCACAGATAAAGCAGATACTAACTGAAGACCACTCAGCAATCTCTTAATTTCCCAATCCAACTTGAATGGGCCATTTGGCATCAATGCCAGTGGCAGGTGTGCACATGTGTGAGGGCACTCGCTACTTAGTGTGCACGGCAATAAGTTTATGCATACATGCTAATATACATCTTGCCATGAGCCTTGTTTTTGTTCGGATACGTAAAGGGATTTTCTTAGAGATTGTCCATATATTGAGACCAAATATCTTTGTCCCTTGTGCAGCCACTTGTTATTTTGAAAAGCCAACATAAAGGGAAAATAAAGGTCAAAAAAGCTCTTTTGTGGTTTAGCCTACCATTTTATGCTTATTAGATCTTTGTGGAACATGCAACCAGGGTTGGGGCAGGAACGTGTCATTTGCTTACATAATGTGTACTACGAGGTGTTCCTCTTTATCATTTCAGATGATTGTGAGGTATGCTTCTAGACATATATATTTATAAAACAGCTGCACCTTCCATACATACAAACTGATTATGCCACTTGCTAATTTTTCTTTGCTTGGGAGGGCAACACTAAAACATCTAACTATGACTTGAGAAAGTATGAGCCTCAAATTACATTTACCTTTCTACAGTATTAGATTACGTTTTGCTTTGGTAAGGAGTTTGGTAATTTGGTGCCCCTAAGCTTGGCTAAATTGGACATAATTTACGGCTTGAGAGTCTTTGAAGGTGTTCAATTGTTTCAAGAAAGTATCTTCCAGTTGTTAAGACCTAGGTTTGATAGATGTATCGACCGAAGGTACGTTTCTGCAATCATTTCTAAGATAGTGAAGGACAAAAGATACTGTGCTCCAGTTGGATAGTTATTATTGGTGTCTTCAAAGACTGTTGCTCTAGTTTCCTTTATAGTATAGGAACTCTGAACATAACTCTAATCTCATTTAAATTCTATTGGAGGCCAATCTTGTAATTTTTTTCTGTTCTATTTTAAGGCTAATTTGCAAGCTTTTGTTAAAAAGGACATGGGTAGGTGAGCACTGCCATAGATGAGTTGTAGCAATGCAAAACATTTTTTTAAAATACTTTTTAGCGGAGAGAAGAACTTTCAATATAGCTAAAGGGCAACGTTAAAAACATACAAATGCTTTAAACATGCTTAGAGGAAGCCTTAACCTTTTAAAAGTGTCTGTTATTTTACAAACAACAGCAGAGTATCTGTCATTCCGTGGCAGTAGCACTACTGATAAATGACAGATCCCTTGCTGGATTCTGTTAATATGGTCAGTATGGTCTATATCATAGTGCATTGGTAGGGCAGCAAGTCTACATCCTCATGCCCAGGTCATTGCATTGCCGTTGAAAAATCGTAGAGGGAAGGGAAACATAGTTGGATAGTGGGTCTAAGGATTGAAAAGAGCAGGTCTCTCTGACCTTAGGGGAGGATGTCCCACAGTGCTTCCATAGATGGCCGGGAAGGGCAATGTACAACCTCCTGGACCTGCAGCTCTCTTGGATCTAGCAGTTTTCTAAAACAAAAAGAGTAAGCATGTGGAGCAGCAAGCTCATGGAGGCATATACATAAGTCAGAATATATTATTAACCCCAACAGGGAAATTATTAACCGGTTCCGGACCACCCACCGTCTATTTACTGTGGCAGGCTGGCCCTCCTGTGCGAAACGACGTAGGGCTACGTCGGTCGCTCACCTGCAGCTAGGGGGCGAGCGCACGCCGCCAGTGGCACACTCCCTCTCCCACTCGGCAGCAGGGACTCCAATGCACGGGGCAGACGGCTCCAATTGCCGCCTGCCACCCGCAATCTCTCCCCGCTGAGAGAGAAGAACTGAAGTTCTGATGTTTTGCCTGCCTCCAAAAACCCCCAAAAAATGCCAGCAAAAACACACCTGGGCATTTTTTTTTGGACGCTAGTGTTTTTTTTGGCATTTTTTGGGGTTCTTTTGAGGCAGGCAAAACATCAGAACTTGTGCACAGTACCACTATACACAAGTTCAGATGTTTTGCCTGCCTCAAAAGAACCCCAAAAAATGCCAAAAAATACGCTAGCGTCAAAAAAAAATGCCCAGGTGTGTTTTTGCTGGCATTTTTTGGGGGGTTTTGGAGGCAGGCAAAACATCAGAACTTGTGCACAGTACCACTATACACAAGTTCAGATGTTTTTCCTGACTGCAAAGAACCCAAAAAAATGCCTTCTATTAAACCGGCAAGGTGTTACAGCAGAGAAGCCATATTCCTGTGCTTAAAGTTTTCTAATACAAACAATCTTTTTTTTTATGGTTCTGGACATGCTACAGAGCTGAAACTTCACATGTACACTTTTTAGACCCCCCAGATCTGAAATCCAAAGTAAAAATCAAAAAATCTCTTATACCCCCTATACACATGTTCAGATGTCATGTCTGACATCAAACATGTCCTCAAAAAAGCACTAGCTGTGGAAGCCCCTGCAGCATAAAAAATGCTTGGCTGGTGAGAAGCCATATTCCAGTTACAAAGCTATTCAGAGAAATGATGATTTCTCTATAGCGGTCACCCTGCTATGGAAGGGTTTTGTCACCCTGCCATAGCAGTCACTGCCAGTTAACCCTACACTACACTACGGTCCCCTTACACTTAACACTTTCCCTACAGAAACTCAATTTTTGAAGCTAACTTAAGTGTAAAGGAGCACTCTAACTACACTAGATATCCCTTTCCTCACACTAAAAATAGCTAAATGACACTTTTAAAGTAAAATTAACAGAACTGCTTCCATTCTCTTCCATGTCCAGTATAACAATGCTAGGAATATGGCGGGGGCGATCTTATATACTGGGGGGCGTATTCACTAATGATTGGTCTAGGGACCCCCTAGTCACTCCAATCACATTCCTAGCATTCTCCTGCCCCCTCAATTGGCTTTTGCTAATGGTTCTGGTCCAATCATGGGCTTTTAAAGCCCATTTCCTGAAGCATTGCATTTTGGGCGGTTCTGGTTGCCGAATTCCGAACTTTTTGGGCAAAAAGTTCTAAATTCGGCCGAACCTCGAACACCCAATGTTCGGGCCGAACTGATGGTGGACCTGAACCGTTCGATCATCCCTACTCATCAATGCATATATATTTATTGGGAGTATAAATCTAAGATTTTTTGGGGGGGAGGGGGGGGGTTTATAAGTGGCCTAATTTTGTAAAGCTTGTAGTATTCAGGGTCACTGCAAGGTGGGCTCAGGGATGTATTAATAAAATGCAGGAATCCTACAATCATTGTATAGAATATGGTGAAAGGGGTGTGTGAACCAATAGGGGTGCACTTCATCTTTTTTTTTTTTGTGAGTCCCATATTTGAGTAAGGCCAAGAAATATTTTAAATTTGCATACAGATTCCATTGGTCCACAATTGAACTGAATACATCATCAATGGAAAACAAATAAATAAAAACGTAACTGGTGTCAAATTTTTCATTTCTACCTCAATGCTAGGTTGTGCCGTAATTGGGGGGAATGATAGCTGCTGCTGAAGTAGAGCGAAGACATAGATGATTTAAATGTATCTCTGGGACACTAGTATGAGCCCTAATCTTTGGTGGCTGATGTGACACCCCACTGTTTATGATTGGCCTTTCATCTGGATGTACTGCGCTGCTGGTGCTTGCCACTTCACCAGGATGTATTGCGCTGTTGGAGCTTGCCACTTCACAAAGATGTACAGAGCTGCTCGTGCTTGCTTGCTGCAGCATGATTCTTTTTGTAAGGACATTTTTATCCTCTGAATCAGAGGTCATTACTGAACTACTGCTCTTCATGGGTTCATATTCTGAATCAGATTCTGACAGTGATAGCTCCTCCCCACTACTCTCATCTATCATGCTCAGAATCAGAAAGACCTCCTCATGTGTGAACCTTTTTTTTTTTTTTTTGGACATGGTTTTATGGACATTGGCTCTGCCTGGTGATCAGGCTATAATGGCTCTGGTGACACTATACTGGTGTGACGGTAATCAGAAGCACAACTGTTGGTGTGCACTGGTCTGACACTGGTACAAATATTGCTGGCTGCACTGGTGACACTGGTACAGGGGTTGCTGACTGCACTGGTGACACTCGGACAGTTGTTGCTGGCTGCACTATTGACACTGGGACAGTTGTTGCTGGCTGCATTAGTGACACTGGGACAGTTGTTGCTGGCTGCACTGGTGACACTGGGACAGGGGTTGCTTTCTGCACTGGTGACACTGGGACAGGGGTTGCTGGCTACATTGGGACAGGAGTTTCTGGCTGCACTGGTGACACTGGGACAGAGGTTTCTGGCTGTACTGGTGACACATCACACTGGTGTGGCTAGCAATCAGGACATTGTAGATTGCTGCACTGGTGTAACACTGGTGATATACAGTAAATTAACTAACTCACAGTAAACTGCCAGTAACTCACAAATGCTCCTCTCTGTGCGACACACAATCTATGTTTACCTTTTTATTCACTGTGATTGGTCCAAAGGACACAGCATTCACAGGTAGAGCTGTTGTGCGCCCTTGCAGTGGAACACAAGAGGAGGGAGCAACAGGATGTATGGGTATGTCCTCCCAAAACAAGGCCATTTATATTCAGTGGCCAGGTAGGAGGTACCAAATGAAGAGCAAAAGCCCTGTAGGTGAATAAAGTGAACAGTAATGCTATATTACAAGGCAATGAACACGATATACAGTGCTCAGTACACATTAGGAACATGTATTGAGCTTCCCTTTTTAGCATTCATGTATAGGACCTTGCTGTGTTTTAATACTTCTTGGAAACACTTCCTCATATTTCAGCAAAAGATGTTGTAAAGTTCAACTCATAGATTTCCAATCCAATATTATTCTTGCTACATGAAGTTACCATAGCCTTTCTCCACAGAGGACATAGTATCATCACTCTTTCATGGCCAAAGGGCATTGCTATGCATGATGTGCTGCTGACAGCAATATAGTTTTTAATACACGTACTCTGAACTGTATCTGGGAAAAATCTAGTAAAACGTTTTAGCTAGTGTGTATGTCAGCAGATATAGTTTAGTGCACTAAAATCACAAAGATATAACAGAATTCTTTTCTCAATAAAACAAATCCAGACGAGAAGCCCCTAACACAGCAAGCAAATTAGAAAGAAAATCAAATGTTTTTATATAAGAACACATTGTAATATTTAGAAAAAAAATTAGTCATTTTTTTTGCTACTCTTATCCTTCCTGCTATTCAGTGTGAACTCCCATTTAAAGAGGAGTGCTAATAAAGTAGGAAAAAAATCATGGAAACATTTTTTTTTCATTCATTTAAAATAACAGTTGTTTGTTTAAAAATGTTTTCTTTTTATGTGCCACCAGTCTTTAAAGCCCAGCAGTACCTTGAATTTAAATCAGAAAAATACATTCCAGATACATCAGAACCAAAGACGTTCAAAGCCTTACAGTTGGTTTGCTCAGAAAACAGAATAACCCTTAGAGGAAAAGCTTATCCCCTGCCAGCGTGCTGCCAATAAGTATAACTATAACTATTCCTCTTTGTGTAGAAGCAGTGGTTTCTCTGCAGAGGTCCCATGTGCCCTTTACTTAGAGCCAGAGCTTTCCAATCAGAAAGGAGTGTGAGCTGACTAAGCAGGTGGTATGTTGAACCTCCACAGACTTCTTTACACACAGAGAGGAACATACCTTCCTGGCAGCATGCTGGCAAGGAAAAGGCTTTTCTACTCAACATGTAGCTTTTTTCATATATTGGCTCCTTGCATGTGCCTGAAGTGTTGCATATACACCTTTTCAGAACAGTGAATTCTAGTTAGCTTCATAATGGAATTTTCAGAAAAAGATTACAGGTAACATGACATACAATTGGATTATTTCTTGACTAATTATAATCAGCGTACAGCAGTATTGCTGCTCTACATAAAAATAAAATAAATTTAAAACATGAATAAGCGGAGAGCAGCCACACAAATCTGGAATAATATACAGATCCAAGAGAATAGTGGTAATACTGTGGAGCTAATCCTATTAATAAAGTCCCAAATATAAAATTGAATATAGCAGTCCTTGGTTGTCCACTTCAAACAAAAGTTGTAGAGAGCCGCAAGCCCGGAGAACCACCACCAGACACACTGATCACACTGCCTCTTACCAGCGATGGATGACCCCCATTACAAAGGTCTAACATGGCCAAATGATTACAGTGCAGTAACGATCCTCTTCCCAGATGACACAGGGCTCACAAGTTCAACCACATGAAGGCTCATGGAATACAAAGCAAGACACTCCTCATAGTGCAGACTGCATAAAACTATTTATTTCCACGCACGGTTAAAAACACTTACGTTCATATGAAGCATAATAGGCATACTGTCTAGTAATGAGTGTTCCTTTCCGTGTAATGCTGTATGCCGAAAACAACCAACAAAATGGCCGCCACGTCTCCTCCACGTGTCGGCGTGCGTCACCGTGAGCGCCACCCCACGCTTTTTCGTCATCAGCAGATGTCTGCTGATAAGAGGCAGTGTGATCAGTGTGTTTGGTGGTGGTTCTCCAGGCCTGCGGCTCTCTACACCTTTGGTTTGAAGTGGACACCCAAGGACAGCTATATTCAGTTTTATATTTGGGACTTTATTAATAGGATTAGCGCCAAAGTATTACCACTAATTATAATCAGCACCAAAAGCCACTTGCAGAAATTCTGGTCTTGTGGTAGACATTGGGGGAGATTTACTAAAACTGGAGCACTCAGAATTCAATCTAGCTGTGCATGGTAGCCAATCAGCTTCTAAATTCATCTTGTTCAATTAAGCTTTGACAATTAAACCAGGAAACTAATTTATTTCTATGCAAAGCTGCACCAGATTTTGGTTGTTCCAGTTTTAGTAAATTCCCCCCGCACATTTCCCCATTGTGTTAGAACAGCACTAAAATTTCACCAAGGTAATAAGGATCTTAAAGTATATCTAATGGCTAAACTTTTTTGTTTTGGATACAGTAAGAAATAAGTAATGACCCTGACGTTTTTTTTTTTTTCTTTCTGTGTCCCATTGGAGAGATTTTTCTCCACTTTCTGTCTTGAGACACAACAGGAAATGAGACAAAATCTATCCAAAATAAGTTGTCAACAGAGCAAATGACCCTAGTAAAAAATTTAAAGCTGATCTAAAGCTTTACATTCATATTAAATAGTTCATATGGGCCGAGCTGGCCCTAACGATCTATTTCCTACACTAACATGTTTTCCTGCTAGGTGTGCTGCATAAACTGTAGCCTAAGATATATATACAGTATATAAGACTGTGTTCTGGTTATGAGATGAGACTGTCACACATGGAACAAAATAGCGTTGGGCTGAGTGGTGCACAATCCTTCATAGGTGGCTTCATGTTCTATCAACCACGAATACAAAGCTTCCCCTGATTGGCTGAAATTAGAGATCATGACATCATGAGCTCACCTCTCTGACTCATAATTAGATTACAAAGCTGCCTGTGAATGGCTGTTCACCGCTCAGCCTGACATTATTTTGTTCCAGTTGTAAGACATGAAGGTCACACAGTGCTATATTCTGTATGTAGCTGAGGCTACACAAAGTTAAATGGTGCACCTTGCGTGGCACACAGGTTAGTGTAGAAAATAGTTAGTTTGGGCCAGCTTGGTCCAAACAAACAATTTAAAGTGAAAGTTAAGCTCAAGAGGACCTTTAACCTCTATTCCTGTCCCTGTAATATCTTTAAATTTTAGATGTTTTTTTTCCTCACTTTCAGTCTCAGTGACAATGATCACCAGTATAACAGAAATGGTGAATCGTCTCAGCAGAGAACACAGGCATCAAATAAAAACCTACAAGAGTTTCTAACTCTTCTTTACTATACTTTAAAATGTAATGATAAACATGATAAATTGAGACTACAGCTTTGGTTCCTTGAGAGATAACATTATTTTGTAGGCATAAATTACCAGAGTCTTCCACAAAACCATTGCTTTGAATTGCAAGCACTGTGTTGGCGTTCTAACCCAAATACATTGTAAAACAAACTACTATTTCTCTGGATTGCTGGAGCTGAAAACAATTATCACAACTGCAGGGATACAGGAGAATGAACCAAAAAACTGAACTGAACTAGTTGTTCACTATAAGAAGAGATTTCTTTCATGAGAGTATTATCTGTTTGAAAAAGTGTGTCCTATACCAAATCCAGAGCAGTCACATCTTCTGGTAGTAACACTGAACACAGAATAAGAGGGTGGTCAATGGAATATGAAGATTGCATTTTAATTCAAGTATACAGTAGGCCAATATAAGATCTGTACAGAGGCAAATGTTACCCCAATTCTGTTAAGAAGATACAAGGCTGAATGTTGTGAAAGGAAGAATGGTGCTTCTACTTTCCACAAAGGTTTATTATTTTTACTTTTGTTTTTTATTTATTTTTTTGTAAGTCAATCTGGAATTTGCTACTAATTAAGGTAATTTTGTTGGATTCACTTAACAGATCAAAAAAAAAAGAAAAAGTTTAATGCCTTTCTTACAAGGAATGGAATGAACTATAACTAGGAAATAAAACTGCAGGGGTGATTGATCCAGGCAATTAATCTGGCTGCCATGCATGGTATCAGAATAGATTGTTTCCCTTTATGTGGTTAATTGGCAGTTACTTCATTGAGAATTTCTTTTTTCTACATCTGGAATAGGTCAAAACTTGTTCTTCTTGAGAAGAACTTGGCAGACATGTCTTTTTTAGGAGCTGTGACTTGATACATTTGGACACATATTATATATTTTCCAATTGATGCAACAGATTTCTGTGCCTGAGATAATCAAGCCAAAAATGGTAAAATAATCTGCTGGCCAGATTTTGCAGGGGCTAAGTAAAATGGTAAAGAACTTGCTTCTTAATCATTCATCTTGCTATGATTTCTGAGTGAAATAACCAATTAGCAGCCATGGTTAACAGTGATATAAGGGCCTTACTTTATATGGACTTATCTTAGGATCCTTTTTGGGCAATTAAAGATTTAGGTTAGGGGATGGTTTTAAGAGTTCACCATAACAACTACCAATATCCGTGAGACCCGTCACTGACCTTCAGTTTATATCCAGTCAGGGTAAATAGTTAAAGAGCCCTCCCCACTGTATTTTTAGCTTTTTTCCCCCATAAACACTTTGTTAGGTTGTACAGGATGAAATACAGTTGCAGCAACACTAATACAGGTATAAAATCAGAAAAGACTGTGAGCAAAACAATTACAATAATACAACCTTAAAGTGGAGTTCCACCCATTTTAGTGACTTTAGATGTATGTAATCCCCTTTAAAACGACTTTTACCAATGGAAAGTTTTTTTTTTTTTTTGTTGCTAGTAAATACCTTATTTTCTGCTTTATTTATCCTCTTCTCACTTCCGGGTCCGGTCAGCAATTACGTCATTCGGCGATTCGCAGTGTGTGCTGGGATGTATTTGAGGGCATGAAATCTCGCAGTATTACACAGGAGATGAGCTGTGCTGCGTGCTCTGCCCCGCCTCCGCCCCGCCTCCTCTCAGTGAGCTGTATGTATGTATTGTATTGAGGCCGTGCTTCCGTCCCGCCTCCGCCCCGCCTCCTCTCAGTGAGCGAGGACTGAAAGCATTATATCCTCACTGAGCTCACTGAGAGGAGGCGGGCGGAGGCGGGGCGGAGCACGGACTCAATACAATACATACACACAGCTCACTGAGAGGAGGCGGGGCAGAGAACGTAGTATAGCTCATCTCCTGTGTAATACTACGAGATTTCATGCCCTGAAATACATCCCAGCACACACTGTGAATCGCCGAATGACGTAATCGCCGACCGGACCCGGAAGTGAGAAGAGGATAAATAAAGCAGAAAATAAGGTATTTACTAGCAAAAAAAAAAAAAATTCCATTGGTAAAAGTCGTTTTAAAGGGGATTACATACATCTATGTAATCCAATTTATTAAAAATGGGGGGAACTCCACTTTAAGGTAAGACCGGACATATCTTAAGATGCCATGTTTTAGAGGAGTCTCATGGACCAATAGGAGAAGCGGCACAAGGAAAATTTTAATATGTATCAATAAATGTTTATATTTTACATAAGAACAAGAAAGGAGTACTTGGAGAGATTCTCAAAGGCACTGCATCCCATTTATAATACACAGGAAGCAAGAGATGCTCTCAAATTATATGTGAGCTAGAGATTTTTAAGGTGCCAAATAACTATGGTCAAAATCGTTTTTAAGAAAAGTTAACGGGTTTAAACAATAATTAAAATACATAGAAAGACCACATCATTTAAAATTTGCCTTATCAATTCATCAAACAATGATCACATAAGATGTTTGCGATTTAATTGCTGAGTAGCGATCCTGACATGTTTCACCAAGTGTGGTTTCTTCAGGGGATATATTAATGCTACATCTAGTTAAATCAAAAGGGACATAATAATTATACAACACAAAAGAACTGTTCAGAGCATAAATATATATAGAGAGAAAGCAGAAAGAGATTTTCTTCTGCAGAGAAATTGCACAAAGTATTAAGCAGATTTTCTAAAGGTATTTGATCTATTGATATCCAACTGTACGTTAGGAAGGGATAGCAGGTAAACAACAATTGTACAACCAGAGATTATATGAGTATTGGCTGATCTTATTAGTCAACCACAGGAGGGATATTCGATGAGATGAACTAAAAAATAAAGTGGGTATATATACATGAATAAATTATAAATTAATATTCTATATATGGATGTTTCACTTTTTAATATATTTGTTTCTATTTGTCAAAGGGATTATCAACAGTAGGTAAGAAGCTCTTGGATAGTTCTTATATATTTGGTATATGTTCTAAAATAAAATAATTAAATATACAGTATGTGTAAAAAATAAAATAAGGAACGTGAAGTTTAATATATAATTATTTTTCTATATGGTAATTTGTTGTAAATCTGCTTAATACTTTGTGGAATTTCTTTGCAGAAAAAATCTCTTTCTGCTCCCTCTCTCTCTCTCTGTATATTTATGTTCTGAACAATTCTTGTATAATTATTATGTCCCTTTTCATTTACTTACTCAGATGTAGCATTAATATATCCCCTGAAGAAACCATACTTGGTGAAACATGTCGGGATTGCTACTCTGCGATTACATCGCAAACATCTTATGTGATAAATATTTGATGAATTGATAAGGTACATTTTAAATGATGTGGTCTTTCTATGTATTTTAATTATTGTTTAAATCAGTTTACTTTTTTTAAAAATAGTTTTGACCATAGTTATTTGGCACCTTAAAAATCTCTAGCTCTCATATAATTTGAGAGCATTTCTTGCTTCTTATGTAATATAAATGGGATGCAGTGCCTTTCAGAATCTCTATAAGCACTCCTTTCTTGTTCTTAAGTAAAATATAGACATTTATTGAAACATATTAAAATTTCCTTGTGCCCCTTCTCCTATTGGTCCATCAGAATCCTCTCAAACATGACATCTTAAGATATGTCCAGTCTCAAATTTTAAATGATGCGGTCTTTCTATGTATTTTAATTATTGTTTAAATAAAATCGTTTTACTTTTTTTAAAAAGGTTTTGACCAAAGTTATTTGGCACCTTAAAAATTTCTAGCTGTCATATAATTTGAGAGCATTTCTTGCTTCCTGTGTTCTATATTTTACTTAAATTTGGGTGTTTTGTTGCCATTACAGTCCCATCCAACAATAGGGTTTTTTTCTGCTTGTTGAAAAAAAAAAAAGTGTAAAAAAAAAAACCTTGTCAAGAATGATATCCAGACCGCTAACGCACTTGCCAACCTGCTTGATAAATCATATAGTCTGCTTAATGAGGTCGGAACTGATGCCCTTAAAATCATTGTGTCCATAATGGTCATTGGAGAAGATGCATGATGAACTGTAAATTGTAGAGATGGGCTAATTAGAGGCCAGTAAAAAAAAGGAAGTGAAACATTGCTATGGGAACAACCTAAGATTCCTCATGTTAAAAAAATAGAAATGGACCATTATGAAGGTCAATGGAGCTATGTAGTGAGAATCAAAATAAGCAATGAAGAAACAAAAAAAAAAAGGAGAAGGGGGGTCAGGGAGCTACATGGGAAGGGAGACATAAGGAACAATGAAATAGGTGATAAGGTAAGATTGTGGGGTTAGGGGCAATGAGGGAAGACGTAACCTGCTCTCTATCTCCAGATCCCCCTTCCCAAGTAATGAGAGAAGCTCTAATTGTGACTTCTAAATACATGCATACAGTATATAAATAAGGTTTGCGTCTGCGCCAAATCTGAGGATTCCAAATGATTACAACTAGAGTTGAGCGAACACCTGGATGTCCGGGTTCGGCAGGTTCGACCGAACTTGAAAAAAAAGTCCGGGTTCATGACTTAACTTTGCCCTGATCCCGAACCCCATTGAAGTTAATGAAGACCCAAACTTTTGAGCACTAAAATGCCTCTAAAACAAACATGGAAAGGGCTAGAGGGCTGCAAATGGCAGCAAACACATCTTAAGAGCATGGCAAGTGCTTTGCAAACAAATGTGGATAGGGAAATAACTTAAAATAACAGAAAAAACAGAAATATAAAAAATAATCATCTTGAATGATGTAGGGGGAGGACGAGGCCCATATGGAGTAGGAGGTTGAGGTGGCGGTGGATGTGGTGGTGTAGGTGCAAGCGGCGGTGGAGAACGAGGTAGCCAACACTGGTTTTTGTTTTTAATTTTATTTCTTTTTAAATTAGGGTACACCCCAAAAAAAGTGAGAAATATCAAAAATACAACAATGGCTGGGTAAGGCCGGTATACATGTCTATTCTGCACAAGGTACCAAGTCCTGTAGGATCCATGCCTGGTTCATTTTAATGAACGTGAACTTGTCCACATTGGCTCTGGACAGGCGGCTGCGCTTGTCTGTGATAACGCCCCAAGCCGTGCTAAATACACATTCAGATAATACACTGGCTGCAGGGCAGGCCAGCACCTCCAAGGCGTAAAGGGCGAGCTTAGGCCATGTGCCCAATTTGGAGACCCAGACGTCTAGGCGTGTCCTGACGCTGCTCCTGATGACGTCAGTTGATGATGAAACGCGTAGAGTGTAGTCACGTCAGTTCCACTTTCGATTGTGTGAGACGCATATGCGGTCGGTGGAATGCACCGCATCCCAGAAGTCACCGCTACACGAGGGATTTGCGGTCCCTAAGATACGTATGCACGCTAAATCTTTTACAAAGTACTTCACTATTGGAGTTTCTTTCCTCCTTATATTATCTGGAATCTTCCCTAATCTATCGAATATGGTATATATATGAGGATCTATTGCCTACCATTTACCTATGATGGAGAGTGTGTGAACTGTCTATATTGGACAAAAGTGGAGATCTGGTCAATCGTTTGAGGGACCTAGTGGATATATCTATAACGCTGGTCACCCCTGTAGGGGTATCATCCTCTGGTGAGTGCGGGAGTAATAAGAGGGTAGCACTAATTTCCTCACCCAGCACCCCCACCTCTATGGATCACCCTGTCACCCACTTTTCCCACACTCTTTGGACTTCATTTTTTCCGTTTATGGACTCTTAATTGGAAAATAATCTTTATATCTGTCAATTGTTTTTTATATATAATGAAATTTTAGAATATATTGCCCATATTTATACAATATATTTATACACTAGAGCACTATTTATTATCACTAATATATTTCCAAGCACTTTCTACATGTTTTATTATTTAATTAATTTTTATATTGATTATCATCCATTTTTTTAATTAGTAGTCACATATTATCAAGTTCACGTATTTATTAAGCCCTAAATTGTGCGCACTTTGATCATTTTATTTATTTAGCACTTATTTATTGAATATCACCAACATATTTATTATTGGTTAAATATGCATTGTATTTGAAAGGATTGGATTCACTTGGTTATTTATTTAATAGTAAGCTACTGTATTGCATATATTTATTTTACATATTTATTTAATTTATTGGGCATTTTATCCTGCATTTCATATTTATATTGAATAATACTGACCTATTTCATATATATATATATATATATATATTTATATCCCTTTTCCCATTATTTATTTTGTAACTTATCTGGCAGCACCAATTACGTCCACATTCACCCATTTATCGATATAGCTTTGCGTTATTTTGAGGTAGGCTGCAGCCATTTTACTTTTTTCCATAAGCGCTGAAATCCCTCACTCTCATAAGCATAACACCTTCACCACCAACTTCAGCACAGCCAGGGGTAAACGACAGCAGGCAGTTTTAAAACTTGCCTGTTTGGGGGAAAAACCACACACCGTGCAGGAGTTGTGGAGGAGCATTGAACAGCAGACCGATGAGTGGTTGGTGCCAGTGAGCCTCAAGCCCGGCCTGGTGGTGTGCAATAATGGGCGAAATCTCATAACAGCTCTGGGCCTAGCCGGTTTGACACACATCCCTTGCCTGGCGCATGTGCTGAATTTGGTGGTGCAGAGGTTCCTTAGAAATTACCCCGATATGTCAGAGCTGCTGCAGAAAGTGCGGGCTGTCTGTGCGCACTTTTGGCCATAGTGGAGCTTCAGCTGCAGCATGCATGCATGAGTCGCTCTGCGGAACAGCACCACTTCACCACCAGTAACTGGGCCTCCATGCGAGACCTGTGTGCCTTGTTGTGCTGTAACATATGCAGACTAGGCCGCAATGTAATATTTTTTCCCTAAATGGGTGTTTATTGAATAGCCAAATAGAACAACAATATCCAAAGGGTGTATCTCACAGTAAAATATGTAGACTAGGCAGCAATGTAATATTTTTTCCCTAAATGGGTGTTAACTGAATAGCGGCATAGAACAACAGTATAGAAAGGGTGTATCTCACAGTAAAATATGCAGACTAGGCTGCAATTTATTTTTTCCCCTAAATGGGTTTGTATTGCAAAGCAGAATACAACAGTATGCAATGGGTGTATCTCACTGTAACATATGCAGACAGGGCTGCAATTAACTTTTTTCCCCCTAAATGGGTTTGTATTGCAAAGCGGAATACAACAGTATGCAATGGGTGTATCTCACTGTACCATATGCAGACAGGGCCGCAATTAACTTTTTTTTCCCCTAAATGGGTTTGTATTGCAAAGCGGAATACAACAGTATGCAATGGGTGTATCTCACTGTACCATATGCAGACTAGGCCACAATTTTTTTTTTTACCCTAAATGGGTTTGTATTGCAAAGCGCAACACAACAGTATGCAATGGGTGTATCTCACTGTACCATATGCACACAGGCCCACAATTAACTTTTTTCCCCCCTAAATGGATTTTTATTGCAATGCGCAACACAACAGTATGCAATGGGTGTATCTCACTGTATAATATGCACACAGGCCCGCAATTAACTTTTTTTCCACCTAAATGGGTTTTTATTGCAATGTGCAACACAACAGTATGCAATGGGTGTATCTCACTATACCATATGCACACAGGCCCCCAATTAACTTTTTTTTCCCCTAAATGGGTTTGTATTGCAAAGTGGAATACAACAGTATGCAATGGGTGTATCTCACTGTACCATATGCAGACAGGGCCGCAATTAACTTTTTTTTCACCCTAAATGGGTTTTTATTGCAATGCACAACACAACAGTATGCAATGGGTGTATCTCACTGTACCATATGCACACAGGCCCGCAATTAACTTTTTTTCCCCCCTAAATGGGTTTTTATTGCAATGCGGAATACAACAGTATGCAATGGGTGTATCTCACTGTAACATATGCAGACAGGGCCGCAATTAACTTTTTTCCCCCCCTAAATGGGTTTTTATTGCAATGCGCAACACAACAGTATGCAACGGGTGTATCTCACTGTAACATATGCAGTCAGGGTCGCAAATAACTTTTTTCACCCTAATTGGGTTTTTATTGCAAAGCAGAATACAACAACAGTATGCAATGGGTGTATTGCACTGTAACATATGAAGGAAAAGATGAAAAATAATTGTCCCCTTAATTGGTGCTTTTTGAATAGCAGATTTGAAATGAAGTGTCTGTCTAAACGCTGTAAGTCACAGTAAAATATGAAGGAAAAATGTTTTTTTATTTTTTAAATGCAAATTAAGCAGACACATATGCACTGAGCTTGCAGGAAATGACCGCTAGACACTGCACGCCTAACAGGTTGGATACTGTTGTTGTTCTATTCCGCTATTGAATTTAAAAACAGCCCATTTGAATGAAAAACTGAAAAATATTTTTTTTTTCCCTAAATACTGAAAAATAATTATTTTCCCCTTACATTGGTGCTTTTTGAAGAGCAGGTTAGAAAAGCAGTGTCTGTCTAAAGACTGTATGTGAAAGTAAAATATGAAGGAAAAATGTTTTTTTCTTTTTTAAACGCACGCCTAACAGGTTGGATGCTGTGGTTGTTCTATTCCGCTATTGAATAAAAAAAAAAAACCCATTTAAATGAAAAACTGAAAAATAATTTTATTTTCCCTAAATACTGAAAAATAATTATTTTCCCCTCACATTGGTGCTTTTTGAAGAGCAGGTTAGAAAATGTAAGATTCTGGTACCTTTGGTACCCTTATTGCCCATTTTCCTTTTCATATTGCGTCCCACCTTTTTAGTTAGGTGGAACGCATATACCTTTAAGCCGTATGACATCATCACTGAGCACCGCTCTGAGTGGCTATTTCAATCGCTGGCTTTCTCTCTCAGGTTGTTCGTTCAAACTGCATGCTTACAAGCCTTGTCTTATGCTGCCGGAGCCTCCAGCTATTCTCTTTACCTGGAACAGACAGGAACCTTGATACTGATCCCGTATCTCGCTACCGGATCACTCCCTCACTACCGGACCCCTCTACTTACTAACCTTACTAGTGATAAGTACCCCACAGGGGATTCCTCCATAACAAACTTACACTATCTACTTCTGCACATTAAGGACTGTACTATCTATGCATTACTAATTCTATCATCTGCACTGTTACATAGATTGCTAGCTCTTGAGTCTACTACCATCTATCCTTGCACTGGGTTAGTCTCTCCTGTATATCATCTGCTGTCCTTACCACCTATTACCATACATGATTAATAACCTATCTGCATCCTACCTATTACCGTCTACTACTCTCCTGAACATTTCTATCAAGTGCTTATCATTGCTATCACTGCTCACCCCTGTCCCTTCAGCACATCACCTCTATACTGTCATATACATCCTATCACTCCAGGAACATCTTATTGAGTGTGTGTATATCTGTATGCTGAAGCAGGCGGGTCCACAGTGATGAGTCTGGAGAGTTGGATCTGGTAATTCAACACATCTCTACATGACTACTGAGTGGAGATTCTGCAGCTGCAAATCCAGCTTACTATAAAAACGCAGGAGCGTTACAGATTGAATGAACCCAAAAAATGGATTCAGCAGAATTACCCACTCAAGTGATACAATTAACACAAAAAGTAAATGCATTAATACTTGCTCTTACTGAAGTAAAAGATGAAAATCAGACTCTGAGACAGCAGATAACCCGTCTTTCACAGCTTACTGCTGCTCAGCCCCCTGAACCTAAAATAAACCCTCCTCTAGTGTTTACAGGTGATCGGAAAAAATTTTGTGAATTCAAAAACGCATGTCAATTGCTTTTTTTGCTAAAACCTTGTACTTACCCTACTGATCAAATTAAAGTCTGTACCACTATCTTATATTTAACGGGTGATCCACGGGCCTGGGCAGACTCTCTCTTTGAGAAAGATGATCCTCTTCTCAACTCCTATCCCTTATTCCTAGCAGAACTCGCTAGCTTATATGAAGACCCCAATAGGCAGAGTACTGCTGATATCCAATTGAGGGCTTTAAAACAAGGAAGGAGACCTGTTGAAGACTTTGTAGCAGAGTTCAAAAGATGGACCCTTGATTCAGGGTGGAATGATACATCTCTGCGAACTCAGTTCAGGCTCGGGTTGTCAGAAGCCGTTAATGACGAGCTCGCCCGAGCGGATTTACCTGGCACTTTAGATGCCTTAATACAACTTAGTATCAACATTGACAGGCGACTGCGAGAAAGAAAGGCTGAGAAAATGGGAATGCCATTGTCCAGTCCTTCTCGGATTTCGGCCGTTGACCCTACTCCTATGGAGGTAGGAACCATACGCCCACCTTTATCGACCACTGAACGAGCCAGGAGAAGATCCAGAAATTTCTGCATGTACTGCGCATCCCCGGATCATTTGATAAGCGTCTGTCCCCTTGTCCGCAAAAAAGAGGGTGAGTGTTCACATGTCTTACTAGGGGGATTAACGACTTCCTTTTCTAATCCCTACTAGGATCACCACCAAGGCTATGATCGACACAGGATCTTGTGGGAACTATATCGATACACGTTTTGTTACTTTAAATAAAAGACCTATTATTTCAAAACCTAAACCTGTCTCTGTTAGTTTCATTAACGGTATTCCGTTATCTTCTGGTCCAATCACCAATCAGACACAAGCACTCCTTGTCACTGCTAACGAGTCTCATATGGAGACCACCACTTTTGATGTACTACCTTCACCACATTTTCCCATTATTTTGGGACTTCCCTGGTTACACATACATCAACCAACCATAGATTGGAAAACACGGACTCTAACCTTCCCTTCTCACTATTACGAGATCACGTGTAACCTCCCATCTTATGGAAAGATCCTGTCTGTGGTGTCAGATGAGATTACACCACTATGCTATCAGGATCTGTCCGAAGTCTTCCTTGAGAAAAATGCTCAAGTGTTGCCTCCCCATAGGAACTATGATTGTTCTATCGATCTACTCCCTAATAGCAAATTGCCTTTCGGCCATGTTTATCCTCTTTCACAGGATGAACTTTCTCATCTCAAGGAATACTTGGATGAGAATTTGGCGAAAGGGTTCATCAGACCCTCTACTTCTTCCACAGCTGCAGGACTTTTCTTTGTCCGCAATAAGGATTCAAGTCTTAGGCCTATTATTGACTATAGGCAACTAAATACCATTACGATAAAGGATCTTTATCCTTTACCGCTCATTCCTGAACTCATTGAACAAGTGCGTGGGGCTACTTACTTTTCTAAATTGGACCTAAATGGGGCATACAACCTAATCCGAATCCGTGACGGAGATGAGTGGAAGACAGCATTCAGAACCAGATACGGATTATTTGAATATCTTGTGATGCCTTTCGGGTTGTGTAATGCTCCCGCAGCTTTTCAAAGATTCATAAATGACATCTTCAGAGACTTACTTGATGTCTGTGTTGTGGTATATCTGGACGATATACTTATCTACTCTCGATCTTTGTCTGAACATATAAAACATGTAAGACTTGTGTTATCCAGATTACTCGCACACAACCTATACGTGAAATTAAAAAAATGCCTATTTCATAAAGAAGAAATACTATTCCTAGGATACATCATATCTAAAACCGGAATCAAGATGGATATGAGCAAGATATCGTGTATTCTGGATTGGCCTATACCAACAACTCGTAAGGCATTACAGCGATTCCTCTGATTTTCAAACTTCTATAGGAAGTTCATCAAGAACTTCTCTGCTGTTGTGAGACCTCTCACACAACTTACAAGTATAAAGAAACCATTCAAATGGTCAGAAGAAGCAAATGGAGCTTTCCGCTTGTTAAAATCAAGCTTTACTTCTGCTCCCATACTACGCCATCCAGACCCATCCCTCCAATATATTCTGGAGGTAGATGCGTCAAACATGGCAGTAGGAGCAGTTCTCTCCCAACGACCAACAAATACTTCACCACTCCACCCAGTTGCTTTTTTCTCTAAATCATTAAGCAGCCCAGAGGTGAATTACCCAGTGGGTGAAAAAGAGTTGCTTGCCATAAAACTGGCACTAGAGAATTGGCGACATTTACTTGAAGGTACCCGATTACCAATACTCATATATACAGATCATAAAAATCTTCAATACCTTCAGACTAACAAAACTCTTTCCCACCGGCAGGTACGATGGTCATTAATCTTCCTAAGATTCAACTTCCTAGTGACCTACACACCTGCAGACAAAAACAAAAAAGCGGATGCGCTATCACGATTAACCGAAGATAACTGCGCTGAAGTTCCTTCTATTCCTATAATACCCTATGAACGTATTATTGGTGTTGTTCGTTCCCTGAAGGAAGAGATTTTGCACAGTATAGGATTGGATTCACCTCCACCACAACTAACTACTGATGCAGAAGGCTTCCTCTACTACAACGACAAACTCTACATACCCCCTACTATGCGCACCAAGATCTTGGAATTGTCACATGATGTGCCTATGGCAGGACATATGGGTATGACTAAGACCCTTAATTTGCTTACCCGGCAGTTTTGGTGGCCTGATATGAAGACGTCTGTACAAAAATTTGTTTCTTCATGTGACATCTGTGCAAGGTCCAAAATTGACACTACAAAACCATCTGGTCTACTCTGCAGTCTACCAATACCCCAGGTTCCATGGGAAGTTGTGTCCTTAGACTTTATAGTAGAACAACCACCTTCCAAAGGATTTAATACCATTCTAGTGTCAGTGGACCATCTGACAAAGATGGCACATTTCATTTCTATTCGCAGACTACCTTCATCTAAGCAAACAGCGGAATTACTAATGAAACATGTGTTCAAGTTACATGGAATTCCAAAGACTCTTTTATCCTACCGTGGTTCACAGTTCATCTCCAAGTTTTGGCAAGCTCTATGTCACATACTACGGATTGAGCAAAAGCTCACTTCTCCTTACCACCCTCAGACCAACGGACAGACTGAAAGAGTCAACCAGTGCATTGAACAATATCTACGTTGCTACACCTCATACCTACAGGATGATTGGGTGGACCTCCTCCCTCTGGCGGAATTTGCTTATAACAACGCAACCCACAGTACTACTAAGCAAAGTCCATTCTACTTAAACTATGGGTTTCATCCCACACTTCTTCCACCACGCATCCTACCATCAAGTAACCCAGTAGCCTCGGATTATCTTACCCAAATAAAAGACTCTCTGGGTTTACTTAATACCACCATCTCACACGCTCACAGTCAACAAAAAAGGTACTACGACCTTCGTAGAAGACCTTCTCCTCAATATGCTATTGGGGACCTCGTTTGGCTATCGACAAAAAATTTAAGGTTAAAGATCCCTAGCAAAAAGCTTTGACCTTTATTTCTGGGACCCTTCCCAATTAAGAAACTCATTGGAAAAGCTGCAGTACAACTCACTTTACCGGCAGATCTCAGAATACATCCCATCTTTCATGTGTCGCTACTGAAACCACATGTTCCTAACCAAGGAATAAGGCCTACCATCTTGCCTCCACCTCCAATACAAGTTGAAGGCGGAGAAGAATTTGAGATTAGGGAGATTTTGGATTCTCGTATCCACAGAGGAAGACTCCAATATCTCATAAGATGGAAGAACTATGGACCCCAAGACAACACCTGGTTGGATACTTCTGATGTTCACGCACCTAGGCTTATACGAAGGTTTCACTCTAAATACCCGGAGAAACCAGTGCTATAGGCCTTCCGGAGCCGGCCTTAAGGGGGGGGTACTGTAAGATTCTGGTACCTTTGGTACCCTTATTGCCCATTTTCCTTTTCATATTGCGTCCCACCTTTTTAGTTAGGTGGAACGCATATACCTTTAAGCCGTATGACATCATCGCTGAGCGCCGCTCTGAGTGGCTATTTCAATCGCTGGCTTTCTCTCTCAGGTTGTTCGTTCAAACCGCATGCTTACAAGCCTTGTCTTATGCTGCCGGAGCCTCCAGCTATTCTCTTTACCTGGAACAGACCGGAACCTCGATACTGATCCCGTATCTCGCTACCGGATCACTCCCTCACTACCGGACCCCTCTACTTACTAACCTTACTAGTGATAAGTACCCCACAGGGGATTCCTCAATAACAAACTTACACTATCTACTTCTTCACATTAAGGACTGTACTATCTATGCATTACTAATTCTATCATCTGCACTGTTACATAGATTGCTAGCTCTTGAGTCTACTACCATCTATCCTTGCACTGGGTTAGTCTCTCCTGTATATCATCTGCTGTCCTTACCACCTATTACCATACATGGTTACTAACCTATCTGCATCCTACCTATTACCGTCTACTACTCTCCTGAACATTTCTATCAAGTGCTTATCATTGCTATCACTGCTCACCCCTGTCCCTTCAGCACATCACCTCTATACTGTCATATACATCCTATCACTCCAGGAACATCTTATTGAGTGTGTGTATATCTGTATGCTGAAGCAGGCGGGTCCACAGTGATGAGTCTGGAGAGTTGGATCTGGTAATTCAACACATCTCTACATGACTACTGAGTGGAGATTCTGCAGCTGCAAATCCAGCTTACTATAAAAACGCAGGAGCGTTACAGAAAAGCAGTGTCTGTCTAAAGACTGTATGTCAAAGTTAAATATGAAGGAAAACATTTTTTTTCTTTTTTAAATGTAGATTAAGCAGACACATATGCACTGAGCTTGCATTAAATGTGCAGCACCGCCCGCCTAACAGACTGATAAAAGGTTTTTTTTTCTCCTTTCTCCTCCTCACTGGGCTCAGGTCAGGGCATAAAGATCGTGCACTGCACCCCCTCACAATACAATCAATGTAGATTGCTGTCTGATTAAAGAACATTGTTCCTATGCTTTCCTTCAAAGCAATCTCCAGCCTGACCCTACAGTAATCACCTATCTCTCCCTCCGGGCAAAAAGATTGTGCACTGCACCCCCACACAATCAAATCAATGTAGATCGCTCTCTGATTAAAGAAGATTGTTCCTATGCTTTCCCTCAAAGCAATCTCCAGCCTGACCCTACAGTAATCTCCTATCTCTGCCTCCGGGCAAAAAGATTGTGCACTGCACCCCCACACAATCAAATCAATGTAGATCACTGTCTGATTAAAGAAGATTGTTTCTATTCTTTCCCTCAAAGCAATGTCCAGCCTGACCCTACAGTAATCTCCTACCTCTCCCTCACAGAAGTATCAGGAACCTCTCCCTAGTATAGTTATAGCAGAGTGACGCGCAACGCTATGTGACTCCAGCTTATATAGAGTCTGAGTCACATGCTGCACTGGCCAATCGCAGCCATGCCATTAGTAGGCATGGCTGTGATGGCTTCTAGGGCACACTAGTTAAACGCTTGTTGATTGGCTGCCTTGCACCTGTTGAAACCACGCCATTAAAACCGCGCCAAAACATCAAATAACGTTACCGAAACAACGGACAGTACCCAAACATACAGTGAAATGTTCGGGTTCGGGTCCGGGTACCGAATACCCAAAAGTCCGGTACAAACAATACAGTCCGGGTTCGCTCAACCCTAATTACAACCTAAGTGACTTCGGTATGCAGCAAGTCCAAGTGGAAGTGAATTTCGTAAGCCTATCTTGTAAAATGTATATACGTTTTTCCATTTCTTCGGTTCTGTTATATCTTTGAAACCATTCTGGAAATAGAAGAAAAGTCGGCCGCACACCACGAATGCTTGAATCAAGTGAAGTCCTCTATTGCAAAAGCCAAACACGAACAGGATACATGGATACAGGTATACGCGTTTCACACGTGTCATTTGCTTGTTCACTACAATAGGAGTATCAGACAGCCTGCAATTTAAGTGCACACACGTTAACACCTGTAGCTCATCTGCTGTCCGATAGTTCTGAAGCCGAAATAAAGACATACATTTAAAAACATCCTAAATCACAACGCTTTGATCAAAGGAAAATATGAAAAGAAAAAAATATATAAGTAAATAAAAAAAATATATGAGAGAGAGTAAAAATCAAAGAGAAATGAATAAGGAAACCCCCCCCCCCCCGCCCCCACCAATCCCTAATTAGACAGGTATATGTACAATGAATCCACAAAATATATGAATAGATAACAAGGAAACAATCATAAAGACATATATCAAAACACTCGCTAAGACATATGTCCAAACACTTCATGGGGGTGAACGATACCAATTGGCAGTGTCCAGCATGAATAGCCCTAAAAATAAAAGGCAATAAAAAACACATCCACACAAGCTCATACACCTGCTGCCGATAAACATCGTTAATAATGGCAAAACCCACCGCATGAAAAGGTTGGAGCCAATAAATGCAGACCAAATAAAGTTAGTACAAAAGGAGTAATGTAGAAAGATGCAAAGATTTACCCTTGGGACTTTAAATGAGGTGCGACACGCCCAATGATAAAATGCAAGTTTATTGGAACATACAATTTCAGCAAGTAAAAACAGACAAGTAATGTATTATGAAACAGATTTGTGATGTTGTACATAGTATAATATATATTCATGGTCAAGTTTAGTATTCCATAGAACAATCCTATGTATGAAAGTGCATCCTGGTTACCCAACGTGTTTCGTTAACAGCCGTTCACTTCCTCAAGGGTTGATACGATACATGGTTTCTAAGAAATGAACAGTTTGTGGCATGTAATAAAGATAGTAGATAATGTTATGCCAATGCGAAACACTAAGGGGCAACCAAGAGGGTCATACTTACAAATCTGTTAAAAGAAATCGCATGCTCATGATCCATTGGCTGTCGCTGGGAATGTCTATCCCGGGAGCTGTGAGCCTGGGATCCACAAGGGGCCCAGCAGAACAAACAGGGCCAAAAGCAGGCACAAACCAACATAGTGTGGCAACCACGGTGATGGCTATAGGAGACATATCTATGTGTCAGACTCATATCTAAAGTGTATATGAATAGTAATATCAGCAATCAGTACAAGGGGTATAATACTGTGCAGTGAGTAGGGGTGTCAACTAGTAACACTAGGAGTGAGCCTGAGTTCAAAAAGTATGTATCTGATGCTCAGATTAAATGATAAAAGTGAGCAATAAAGCAAAAGAGTATCAATGATGTGCAATTGAAGTTGAATGAAATGGCAAAACAAGAAGCAAACCAAATAGCCCCAGGGCCCAGAGGCCTCAAAAGGGAAGGATAGTGAATTGAGATGACCTACCTAAGTGGGAATATGTAGGAACAATGCACTATATTATGCAATCAAAGTGAAATAGACATGACTCCCTAGGTGCACTGGATATAACATATAATGTAAGGATAAAGGAGAGTTGAAGAGAGAGTGAGGATGAAAATAAAATCCTAGTGCATGTGGTAAGGAAGAAAGAAAAAAGAAAGAAAAAGGGGGATACACAGCCACCAAATCACCAGTCTCAAAGACAGAAAAAATCTGGATGAATGTGACCTGCTGTAATAAAGCAATACTCTGGCAAGAGGTTACTTGTGTCATCACCGAACATTGTGGAGCCACTGAAGGCAAGTGCAGCGCTGGGCTCTCTTATCTGTTACTGCAACGAGCCTCTGTGGACCCCACCCAACGTCAGGTGGGTGCAGCTGGCTGGGGAAGAAGGAAGCATCCCCAGCAATGGCCACCAACATGTAGGGAGGACAGCGCTGAGTGCGCATCCAACCACACCATAGTGCAACATGGCCGCGCGGAGTGGTGCGATGACATCACGGTGGAGACGCCGGTGTCCTACGCTGAGTCCCCCACGTGACGCCAAAGCTCTCGCATGCGCCACCTGCCCATCAGGATGGACGGGCAGGGACTGCAAGGATGAAAATGCACCGCATCTCCCAGGACAGAGGCACCAATTGCAGCTCGGGGAAAAGAACATGGGATAATTGGTTGGAAAGTTCACATCATATAACAGTATAGCCATAATGCTACAAAGTATAAAAATACAAAAAGTATAGGGTTCAGTGGGTGCATCAAGCAATGAATGGGCAGGAGGTGTTTTCCACCTAATATACAATACAATAATAAAATATGCCCTGATGCACCCAGTGAAGCACCTCCATCCCTCAATAACATAGAAAGTTGCAAAGATTTGTCCTTGGGACTTAAAATGAGGTGCAACACGCACAATGATACAATATAAAAATAAAGTTTATTGGAACATACAATTATGAATGAATATATATACTATGTACAACATCACAAATCAGTTTCATAATACAGTACTTGTCTGTGTTTACTTGCTGAAATTGTATGTTCCAGTAAACTTGCCTTTTATATTGTATCATTGGGCGTGTCACACCTCATTTAAATTCCCAAGGGCAAATCTTTGCAACTTTCTATGTTATTGAGGGATGGAGGTGCATCAGGGCATATTTTATTATTGTAATGTAGAACATACGATAGCTCAAGGTGACCAACCATGTATTCAGGATAGATTAGTGCATAGTATAGCCATAATCTTAACCGCCTTGATACACATTTATAAAGGCCTACATAGTCTGTCATATACGAGTGTCACCTGTCCCACAGCTCACAATCACTATACCAAGCCAGTTATATATATATATATGACTGATGTTTTATATCTTCCCACAGACAGGAACGAAGTTGAAGTGACCCAGATATTTCAGTTCACCTTGATGCAATCTAGTGAAAAAACATACAGTTTTTTAAGTTAATAAAAAGCATAAATAAAAAAAAAGGACTCTCGTTCCCAGGTGTGGGGAGAAAGAGACAGTCATAAAGGGTGACATAGAGCCAGATGTATATCATATACAAATTGGATGAAATCAATAGCAATAATATAAACAAACAAATTTTACCAAATCAATCACAATAATCTTATGTTGATAAACCTTAAATTTGGGGTCCCAAAGGAAGGTGAAAGGCATACAATGTAAGCCAGTGTGGGAACAATTCACTCATAAAAATTAGTGATATCCCATTCATAGTTTAAGCCGTATGGGATTCTAGTTTAGAAAATAAAAAAGCCAAAATAATTCCCGTTTACATAGAAGTTTAAACACATCTCAGGAGGATGGAGTTTCTCAAGAATCTGCACCCAAACTGCCGACTTATCCTCTGCATGACACTCATTAAAATGTTGTGCAACGTTAGTGGACTGATTTTTTTCATAAAAGAAGTCCTTTAATCGCCTAATTGTATGTCCTATGTATTGAACATAACACCCTTTACAAGTAACAATATATAGCACATAAGTCATGTTGCAGTTAAAGAAGGAATATATCTTATGTTCCTTTGCATTAGTATAAGATTGTACCGTGTCACCCCTGATCATGTGTTTGCAGCGGGGGCAACTGGTAGCACCACAACGAAAATTGACTTTACAATGCAACCACATTGTGGACTGTATATTTGAAGAACTGAAACAACTAGAGGACAAAGAACTGCCTAATGTCAAAACTCTCCTAAGGACAATATTTATACCTTCACTCAAAAGACTGGCACAGGTTTGGTCTTCAAAAAGGATAGCGAGATGTTTAAAAATGATCTTTTTAATCTCATTGTATTCTACACTAAAGGGTGTTGTCAAAGTGAGTTTAGTTTTACTGAATAGTTGCTAGTACAATCTTTACTTTTATTGTTTGCTTTGCCTTTTTTGTTGTTATTACTATTACCCTTTAGTAGTTCTGCATGGCATCCAAAGGATGCTAGGTTTGTCGCCCTATCCAACATCAATTTGGGATACCCTCTCTGTAAAAAAAAAATGCTGATATAGGGCAGCAGCTTCTTTCGCAAAGGCTTGTTGGCTACCAGAAATGTGGCATATCCGTGAAAAGTGACCCACCAGGATGCCTCTAATCGTGTGTTTAGAGTACCCTAATTTTGCCATTAGTAAAGTGTTACCTGAAAGTGGCTTCCTGTATAAATCAGTGCCCACAATATGAATTTAAATGAAAAAACTATCAGCGCAATCAAAGTAGCAATGTGAATATAAATAGCTATAAATATATATTTCCGGCTCTGATGCTCTCACTCAAATGTGTATCCACTCTACAAATAAAACATAAATACCAAAAAAAAAAGTGCTGCGCCAGATCACTATATCAATTAGTGAGGTAATTGTGTACAAGAATAAATAAATAACTAAATAAATAATCCAATTAATAAATTACATCAAACAGTGTAATAAAATTCATAAATAAATCCAGAGGTGTATACCTTCCGTGTGTAAAGACGGATAAATAATCTAATTAGTAAAATACATCAAACAGTGAGGTAAGACAATTCATGAATAGATTCAGCAGTATGCTTTCGTATATTTAAACAAATCAGTGAAAAAATCAAGTGAAATATAAACAGTCTATGAATAGTCAGATTGAATCCAGCAATGTCCACCTTCCGTGCTCATGAATCAAATCACAGTGCTCAGTGTTCCACCACCCATGCAATCAAGCCTCTCACCTTCCGGTCTGACCCCTGTATATGTCCATCATCGTATAGCCAGACATCCAAAAAGCAAATTTCCTTTTTGCCTGCCTGTCCAATGGAATTTAAAATTTATGTCATTAGTATTTAAATCATTTAAGAGGGACTCCAGGCTACCCATACATTCATCCACTACAAACAGATCGTCTATATAGCGATAGAAAGCTTTGATGTGCTGCCTAAACGGGTTGCTCATCCCAAAGATTCTGTGCCATTCCCATGAACCCATAAATAGGTTGGTGATTGAGGGCGAGAATTTAGCCCCATCACAGCACCACACTTCTGTAAGAAGTACTCCCCATTAAAAGTAAAAAAATTATCAGTTTACAAATAGTCCAAAACATCCAAAATAAACGGATTTCCATCGGAAAGGCAGTGAAATGTTCCAAATGAAAATTCACCACTTGAATAACAAGAAAATGTGGAATTGACAAATAAAGACTGGTAACATCACAAGTAATCCACATGTACTGCTCATTCCAGGGTAAATCATTGGCGATTTTTAAAAGATGATTGGTATCTTTAAGATAGCTGGGAAGTCTGGAAACCAGTGGTTTTAACTGTTTATCAAGCCAATCATTAATTTAAGGAACTTATACCAGATATGATCGGCTTACCAAGTAGGGTGTTCAGCCCTTTGTGTGTTTTCGGGAGGTGCTAAAAACAAGATGTGACTGGATGTGTAGGGATTAAATCCTCTGCTCTTTTCATATCAAAAACTCCCAATCTGACACCCTCCTCTACCAAAATCGTGAGGGTGGTCCTATACCGCTTAGTATGGTCACCCCTCAATCTCAGGTAGGTATGGGGGTCAGCAAGCTGTCTCTTGGCCTCCTGACTATACATGTCCACCTCCATAACCACTATTGGGCCCCCTTTATCTGAGTTACGTATAATAATAGAGGAACTTTGTTCAAGATATTTAAGCGCCTCTCTTTCCTTAAATGTGAGATTTTCATGCCAAGGAGCAAGACCTGTAGACACTCAGGTCATCAAGGCAGTTAAATCTCTTTCTACTATTTTTTGAAGTGTATCCATTTCTTTACACCGGGCGTTAACTGGATAGAACTGTGATTTACTATTAAAAACGGAACAGACTATGTCGTGTCCCCAACATCAGAATTACGGCCATCATTACTTTCCTAGAACAGATCTTCTAAGTCATTGACAGCAAGTTCATTGAACGTGTGTACTAAGACAACATCTGCTGTATCACTACATTTAGACCTACATTTTTCCCCACATACCATATCATAATTGTCGCAATTAAAATAATGTTTAATGGTCAAATTTCTCATAAATCTATTATTGAGAATTTATTTTTTCTACATCTAGAATAGGCCTTCTAGAGAAGAACTTGGCAGACATGTCTTTTTTTAGGAGCTGTGACTTGATCATTTTGGACACATCTAATGCCATTTTCCAATTGATGCAACAGATTTGTGTGCCTGAGATAATCAAGCCATACACATGGTAATGGAAAATAATCTGCTGCCGAGCTACTAAATCAGAATCCCAGGCCATATTTTGCAGGGGCCAAGTGAAGTAGTAAAGGACTTGCTCCTTAATCATTCATCACTATCATATGAGTGAAATAACCAATTAGCAGAAATGGTTAACAGTGATATAAGGCCTTACTGTGTATGGACTTATTTTAGGATCCTTTTTGAGCAATAAAAGATTTAGGTTAGGGAATGGTTTTAAGAGTTCAACATAACATCTACCAATATCCGTGAGGCCCGTAACTGACCTTTCAGTTTATATCCAGTCGGGGTAAATAGTTAAAGAGCCCTTCCCACTGTATTTTTAGCTTTTTTTTCCCCATAAACTCTTTGCTAGGTTGTACAGGATGAAATACAGTTTCAGCAACACTCAGCTGTAATACAGTATAAAATCAGAAAAGACAGTGAGCAATACAATTATAATAATACAACCTTGAGGTAAGACTGGACATACAGTATCTTAAGATGTCATGTTTGAGAGGAGTCTGATGGACCAATAGGAGAAGGGGCACAAGGAAATTTTAATATGTATGAATAAATGTCTATATTTTACTTAAATTTGGGCGTTTTGTTGCCATTACAGTCCCATCCAACAATAGGGGGTTTTTCTGCTTGTTGAAAAAAAAAAAGAGTAAAAAAAACCTTGTCAAGAATAATTTCCAGACCGCTAAAGCAATTGCCAACCTGCTTGATAAATCTCTTGATAAATCATATAGTCTGCTTTATTAGGTCAGAACTGATGCCCTTAAAATCATTGTGTCCATAATGGTCATTGGAGAAGATGCATGATGAACTGTATATTGTAGCGATGGGCTAATTAGAGGCTATTGAAAAAAAAGGAAGTGAAACATTGCTATGGGGACAACCATTATGTAGGTCAATGTAGTGAGAAAGAAAGGAAGCAAAAAAGAAACAAAAAAAGGAGGAGGGGGGTCAGGGAGGTACAAGGGATGGGATACATAAGGAACAATGAAATAGGTGATAAGGTAAGATTGTGGGGAAAGGGGCAATGAGGGAAGATATGACCTGCTCTCTACCTCCAGATCCCCCTCCCCAAGTAATGAGAGAAGCTCTAGTTGCTGTGACTTCTAAATACATACAGTATATAAACCAGGTTTGCGTCTGTGCCAAATCCGGGAATGCCAAATGGTTACAATCCAAAGTGACTTCGGTATGCAGCGAGATCGAGTGGAAGTGAATTTCGTATGCCTATCTTGTAAACTGTATGTACATTTTTAAATTCCTTCGGTTCTGTTACGTCTATGAAACCATTCTCCCACTTTTGGAGATTGTATAGATATCCAGTGTACAGGTACACACAGCATACTGCCTTGATCATAAACATTGCTAGTGATTTAAAGTTTGATGTTCTAGACAAGGAAGTGTGATAAAGAAGATATTGAGCTGAGGTATAATTTAGTGGGGTTTTGTAGTAACATCAGTGATGATCCTCTGCACTTCCTTTTAAGAGCTCTGGAGCTTTTCCCAGGACCATATGTAATTCATACCTCCTTTTCACATCTCCAGCAAAGGTTGGAATTAGTGGGAGAGAATGAAACAAGGCTGGCATTCTGTACCATTTAGATTTAATCATGTACCCATTTTCTTGACATGCGACATTTAAAGAGCCCTTGTCTATATAGATGTCAATGGTCTCCCATTTCTATTTGGACATTTCTATACCCAATTCCTTCATCCAAGCTAAGCATATAATTCCCGAGTTGGAAAAAGGCCCATGAATAAATGTTAGTAGATTGTGGAGATCAGATGCCTCTGAGAAGAATCTTTAGCACAAAGAGATTTTAATGGGGTTAGAGGTCAAGCTCATGTTCTGCTTAGATCTGGTACATTAAGGAAATATTCAAGTTGTATATATGTCCATAAAGGAAAGGTATTCAATTCAGAAAGTGAAACTAGGGCTACATAGCTTAAAGTGATTGTAAAGTCAATTTTTTTTTTCTAATAAAATAACAGACATGTTATACTTACCTGTCCTGTGCAGTGGTTTTGCACAGGGCAGTCCAGATCTTCCTCTTCTCGGGTCTCTCTTTGGTTCTCCAGGCTCCTCCCTCCTTTTGAGTGCCTTTACAACAAGAAGCTTGCTATGGGGACACTCGAGCTGAGCTTCAGCTCCGTGTATCCATTCAGACACAGAGCTGTCATTCAGCCCCGCCCTCTCTCTCTCCTGATTGGCTAACAGAGTTTGATTGACAGCAGTGGGAGCCAATGGCGCCACTGCTGTGTCTCAGCCAATCAGGGTGAGAGAGTCCCAGGCGGCTGAGGCACTGGTAGACATAACTGGATAGAGGTGGTACTCAGGTAAGCATTAGGGGGGCTGCTGCACATAGAATGCGTTTTATCCTAATGCATAGAATGCATTCGAATAAAAAAAAAACCTTCTGACTTTACGACCCCTTTAAAAACTTGCCCCGCTACAAGAAGTGCAAGATATCCTTGTGTGGCCAAATATTTGTCAAAAAATCTCCTTGACATACCTAGTGCAAAATCAGGGTTCATATGAACCAAAGTCAGTGGATAAGGAGATGACGAGTGGGAGGAGGACAAGCAACACAAAGGCTTCAAAGAGTTTAGCTTTTTAAAAATACCTTTTTCAGAAGGCCTTAGGCTAGTCATAGGGAGGGTAGGGTTCTCTTTAGGAAGGGTCCTCAACCAGCTGTCCTTACTTTCTGTATCATTACACTTTTAGTGCAGGGTGGTTTGCCCCCTCAAAGGGCACTCACACATGCTATTGCATTCTGACTGCAGGTGCCACAAGCTGTCAGAATACATAAATTGCACCTGCATCTGACTGGATGCAGGTACTGTTTGTCCAACAATTTTCCACCCAGATGTTGTCAACAGGACCACACAGAGAAAAATATTCAACGTGTGTATGGCCAGCTGAACAGGTTAATTTAATAGACCATAATGCATTGCTAAAATGAAAACTTGTTTACATCCTCTGGCACTTTGTATGCCCTCAGTAGGGGTAGCAAGCACACTCAAGGAATTGAGACACAGACCACAGCCCCAAATCTTCCTGTTAAAGATTGCAAAACGGGTAGTCACAGCCCTACTTACTATAAATAATTTAGTGACTTTTGAAAATTGTTCTTCGGTCCCACCTCTTTTATCAATGATTCTCAATCTAAATGCCTGCAAGTCCCACCCCTTTGTATACAGAAGATGTTTGATTGTGAAAATGTTTGATATGACAGTTATTTTCTGAGATGTTGAATGCCAGTTGAGACTGTCACAATTTAAATTGCATGATCCTAACTAATTTCAACTTCCATAATAACAGGGAAATAAGAACTGGTAGGCCTTAACATGACACTTCCAAAAAATATAGTGCCAAACTTCTCTGCTATTTTCCCAAGAGCATTGTGCTTACCACTAAATTGCAGGCACACTTTAATAAGTTTGGTTTGATACATGTCAGATCAGTAGAAATCTTCATGTTGATTGTGCGGCGCTATCAAGCTTAGTTGTCAGTAAATATAATGGAGATTTGCTTGCCTTGTGGCATTTGTTCTGGGTGGTTGTAAATTCATATGCCTTCGTGATGCTTGGCTGTAAGGCGTTTCGCCTTCTTGCAAGATAAATAACACACGGAGAATGATCGATCCACAGCGGCAATAGTTTGGGATAAGACAAGCAGCTCTTTTACCTATTGATTTCTCTTCCATGCTTTTGACACAAGAGGAGGAGGAAATGTAGAACAACATAAGAAAAATGGTGAGCAAGATAAACCTGCATCTGTGTGTGGTATGGTATCCAATGACAACACAAATATTAAATGTATTCCTTTATGAAAATGACACTGATTCCCATGTCATTGGGGGTCTTGGAAACTGCTTCTACAAAGGGACTTCATTTGTAGGGCACTAGGTGGTAGGGCATGGGGAATGCTATAAATACAGTAGAAACAAATTTTATTTTCCAAACTCTTTTACTTGCTATTAAGGAAATACATATTCCTAGTATTATATCTGATCATGCTTACAGATTGTCCTTACTAAGAATTACTTTGCTACTATTATTTGAATGAACCAGAAATAATTCTGTATGACTGTAAACCTGTACAAAACACTAGGAACCTAGAATCTTTTTGTCATCTTAAAAAGACCTAGAGGAAACCAATGATTAAACTTAAATACTTTAGTATCTGCTTTTTTTTTTTCAATTAGACTTTTTGAATTTATACATATACATTAGTACTTTAATACATTAATAATACTTTTTTTATGCCGATGGTTTGCACTGTAGACTTGATTGAGCTATAGCACCTGATCTCAAACCGAAATAACTAATCAGGAGGTGCTAATAATACATTTATACATCTCAAGGTGAAGTTACATAATTACATGGTTAGTCAGGTTGAAAAAAGACACCAAGTCCATCTAGTTCAACCAATAAAATGGGGGGAAAAAGAAAAAATAAATCATACAATTCCATATACACAATCCTTTACCCACAGCTGATTCTGAGGAAGGCAAAAAAAACCCCCAGCAAAGCATGATCTAATTTGCTCCAGCATGGTAAAAATGCCTTCATGATCCCTCGAGGGGCAATCAGATATTCCCAGGATCAACTTTACCTATGTAGTACCCGACAGGTAGGTGCTAGGTAAATGTATAGTGGGCCTTGTCTGCCTAACAGCAGGGCCATGATTTCTGTTAGTTAGGGTGTCATGGGTTCCAGATGTGTTTGCTGAAGGGGAAGTCTCCCCACTGGCTCCTGTGAGAGGCTTCTCATAGGGTAGTGGAGGAAGCCCAATCAGGGGACACATTCAAGCTTGTAACTACCCTAGGAGGCAGATTATGCCGCAAAGGATTCTGGGAGTGGATATAAGGTTGGGGGAAGTGCGTTACAGTGTCTTTAGCGGAGTCCCAGGAGGGAGGGAGCAGAGTCCCAGGAGGGAGAGTACGTCTGTTTCCCCTCCTGTCTGAGGAAGCGGATGTCTCGGGGTGTCGCCTGGGAATCCAGAGAGTGCTGAGTTAAGCTGAGGGGATCAGGTGTGCCGAGAAGCTGTGAGGGGAGCGAGAGGGGTCCAGTCCCAGGAAAGCCTACACAGGTTGTGAGTACTGAGGATTGCCCCTGGGGGTCTGCCTAGAGTCAGAGGGGACCACTCCGGAAGAGGTTCTAGGATCCAGTGCCAGCTAGCTGAGGAAAGGGGGTACCAAGGTTGAGGACCCTGATGTTACTGAGGGGGTACATAGTCACTGAACCCCAAAGAGTTCAAGCTTAAAGGGGGCACCTGCAGTTTGGGCCCTGAATTGTACAGAATGTCAGTAGAGAGTTGAAGCCATACAGGAACCTACAACAAACTACCTCAAGTCAGTGCAAGGCTTGGGGGGGGGGGGAGTAGCCAGTGACTTTGCAGTACCGCGGTGTCAGTAGTTCTATAATCCACAGTCCTGGATCTTCTGGACTTAAAGTCGAGGATTCAGCACTTCTATCAAGTTACAGTATGTTCTGAGAGTCAGTGAGCGTTGGCTAGCGTCCTCTGGCGTCAAGGCAGCGTTAACTGACATTTTTCCTGGATAAAGTCCCAAGTGTATTTAGTTGAGCCTAAGGAGTATCCCACTCATTCTCTTTTTTTTTTTTTTTCTGTTGCAATATTATTTATTTTACATAGGTTATTATTACATGTGCTTCCACACATTTGTGAATTTTTTATCTGCATTTATTTTTTTTTTTAAATAGTTTATTGGTATTATAAAAATATAAAGTTACAAACAGGCAAACAGCCAAAGTAGACAAAGAGACCGTACAGTATTATGCAAAAAGGTTGTAAAGTTACAAACAAACAATCAGCCAACTTTGGTAAAAGTAACAGTGTAAAAATGCGTAAAGCAAACATCATCAATAACCAAGGGGGACCAGGACAACTCCACCCTGTGAAGCGCATCCATACGAACAGGAATTGGAAGTGGAAAGGAAATGGGTGGTGGAAGTGGAAGAAGAAGAACTAGACACCAAAAAGGAATGCGAATCGTCAGGAGAACCACGCAAACACGTCAGGCAAGTCCGAGTCAAGACCCATGGCCTGGGTGGACAAAGACCCAGGGACGGGTGACAGGGGGGTCGTCCGGGGGGGGGAATGACGACAAAGCCAGGAGGATGTGCAGAGAAGGGGGGGAGCCAGTTGTCCGGGCCCGCCCAGAGACAACAAGGCTTCCAGCGGAGGACAAGGAGGGAAAGGGATACGGGGAAGGGGGTTGGGGAGGGGAGAGCGAGGGGAAAAAAAAAAAGGGGGGGGAGGGGGGGAAAGGAAACAATGAAAAGCAGAAAGAGCGAAGCACCCAAGAGGTCAGCGAAAATGGTACCACAGGATCATCACTGACAAAGTCGGGAGTATTCCGGCGTGGAAGTATAGTCAATCCAGCATGCCCATTTTTTGTAATGTTTGGAAGGAGCATCTCTTGCGACGGCTATGAGCTCTTCCATTTCCGCAACCTTGGAGAGGCGCTGGAACCACTGCTTGACGGTCGGCACTTGTGGGGTCTTCCAAAGTGCCGGGATGCACTGTCTGGCGGCGTTCACCATAAGAATCGCAAGGGATTTAGAGTAAGTTCTACTGGAGGTAGAGGAGTGGTGCAAAAGGTACTGGGCAGGAGTGAAGGCGATGTCAGCTGTGGTCACTCGCGTCACAATCCTATGAACTTCCTCCCAAAAAGCGGTGAGGCGAGAGCAGGTCCAGAAGATGTGGAGGAGCGAGCCAGGTTCAGCGTTACACCTCCAGCAAGTCTGTGAGGAGGAAGGGAAAAGCTTATGCAATCTCGTGGGGGTGTAGTACCAGCGGCTAACCAGCTTGTAACCGCTTTCCTGCGTGGTGACATTTAGTGAACACTTGTGATTGTTGGTGTGGATAAGGTCCCAGTCTTCTGGGGTGAAAGTGACTCCCAGTTCCGCTTCCCAATCCTCGCAGCGCTTGAGCTTCCTCTGCTCAGGCTCATCTAACAAGAAAGAGTGGATGGTGGAAAGTAATCTGCGGACCGGGCCTTCCTGTTGGCATAGGTGGTCGAACGGGGACAAGGTGGACAAGGAGGGGCAAATGCGAGAAAGAGACTTAAGGTACTGCTGGAGGAGCAAGTGTGACCAGGAAAGTATGGGGGGCATGCCGGACTTCGCAGAAATGGAGGAAACGGAAAGAGGTGCGTCGTTGTCCCAAAGATGATGGGCTCTCAGTTGGACTTGAGCCCAGTTCGAGGCCAGGTAGGTACGGTGCATGCCAGGAGGGAAGTCGGGATTCAAGCGCACAGGAGTCATGGGACCCGGAACCTCGGAGATAGAGCGAGACACGGAAACTGCCCGGAAGACTTTCAGAGTGGGACCAATAAGGGGATGGAGTTTAAGGGCAGGGGGGATAAGTGTGTCCTTGAGCCACAGAGACGAGTAGAGATCCAGAGCGGTAAAGCTCTTCTCTATGGAAACCCAGTCCTTATGACTCTCATGTATGTTCCAATCCGTTATTCTAGTAAGGTGACAGGCAGCATAATAGTTATACAGGTCAGGAAGGCCAATACCTCCTTTGGATTTTGGCCTCGTGAGAGTTTTATAAGAGATGCGTGGTTGTTTGTCCCCCCATAAGAAGACAGTGCTGATACGACGGTAGGTCTTGAAGAAGGAAGGGGGGAGCAATATGGGGATCGTCTGGAGAACGTAGAGGAGGCGGGGTAGGACGTTCATCTTCAGGACAGCCGCCCTGCCGAACCAGGACAGCTGCAGTTTGGACCAGGAATGGAGATCCTTCGATATTCGTGCAATGAGTTGTGGGAAGTTACGATCAAATAGATGTTGAAGATCAGATGGAATTTCGATGCCTAGGTAAGTGATGGAGTCCGACTTCCACACGAATCGGAAATTCGCCTGACAGCGCTCGACCTCCGATCGGGGTAAGGTGACGTTGAGCGCGAAAGACTTGGAGAAATTGATCCAAAAGTTGGAGGGAGAAGCGTACTCGTCGAATAATTTGAGGAGCGCAGGCAGAGTCGTGATGGGGTCGGTGAGAAACAACAGTAGGTCGTCCGCATAAGCGGCAAGCTTATATGTACCGTCAGCGAAGCGAACCCCGTGGACCGTATCGGTGTGTCTAATCTTGTGAAGAAGGGGTTCCAAAGTCATGATAATGATCAAGGGAGACAGGGGGCACCCCTGTCTAGTACCATTGGAAATACGGAAGGCACTCGACAGGGTGTCGTTAACACGTACCCGTGCCTGTGGCGAAGCATACATAGCCGTGACATATCCAAGGAATCAGGGACCCAATCCCCAGGCGGAAAGCGTCACCGCCATGAAATCCTACGACACCCTGTCGAATGCCTTCTCAGCATCCAGGGAGAGCAGAAACCCCTTCTGGTTAGTGGGAGAGAGGACATGGTGTAGATTAAGTGCCTTGATGGTGTTATCACGGGCCTCGCGGCCCGGGACAAAACCAACCTGATCCTTGTGAATCCCTCTGGACAGGAGGGGGAGTAGCCTGTTGGCCAGGATCTTCGCGAACAGCTTGACGTCCACATTGATGAGCGAAATCGGCCTGTAGCTGGCAGGGGAAGTCGGGTCTTCCCACTCATTCTCTTCTCCCATCAACAAATCTACAATAAAACCACAAAACAAAGGGGCCGGAGTTGTCAATGTCTCAGTTCTCACACCCAGGGTCAGAGCTCACATGGGCTGGAGAGGAAACCGGTAACATTAGCAGACCCACATCAGGCCACAGGCCTGGAAACATTGCTACACCTATAAATATTAGTATCTAGTTTTATTATGTACGCTTAGGAAAGAATACAGGCCTTTTTAAAGCAATCTACTGGTCTGGACAGAACCAGCTATTGAGGGAGTCTATTCCACATTTTCACAGCTCTTCATGTGAAGAAACCTTTCTGCATTTGGAGGTTAAAACTCTTTTCCTCTAGATGTAAAGAGTGCCCCCTTGTCCTCTGTGATGACCTTAAAGTGAATAACTCAACACCAAATTCACTATGTGGACCACTTATGTATGTATACATGTTGATCATATCCCCCCTTAATATCCTCTTCTCAAGAGAGAATAAATTCAGTTCCTGTAATCTTAAGTCATAGCTGAGCTCCTCCATGCCTCTTATCAGTTTGGTTACCCTTCTCTGCACTTTCTCCAGTTCCCCAATAACCTTTTTGAAAACTGGTATCCAAAACTGAACAGAATATTCCAGATGAGGTCTTACTAATGATTTGTACAGGGGCAACTTTATATCTTTCTCTCTGGAGTCTATACCTCTCTTAATACAAGAAAGAATTTTGCTCACTTTGGAAACCGCAGCTTGGCATTGCATGCAATTATTAAGCTTATGATCTACCAAAACACCCAGATCCTTCTCCACCATTGATTCCCCCCAGTTGTACTCCCTCTAGTATGTATGATGCATGCATATTCTTCACCCCCAAGTGCATAACTTTTCATTTATCAACAATAAACATTGTTACTATTCAGATATGGTGAAACCAGTACTTCCTGTTGGGCATCTTACTATTTAAGAAAGTCGCTCAACCTTTTCAAACAAGGAGGAATTCTTACAAAAACGAACTTTTAGGTCTTAGGCTAATAATAATTATAGCTCTTTGACACATTAGCGTGATCAATATGTTGTAGATATAAGACTAAAAAAAAGAATAAGGAATGTAGTGTACTATGGGTTTTTGACACCTAGGACTGCTCCATAAGACAAAACTATTTTCAGTAATAATGAAATGAAACAAATAATGATAATGACCAGAAAAGGTATATAGGTAGTGAAAATTGTAGTATATTCTCATTAATAATCAGTGGAGAAAGGCCCTCTGGTATTCAGTGAAGGATCCTAATCCTAGGTGCTTTAGTAGAAAGAACGCTCCTTTATTGGTGGTCAAAAGAAATAAAGTTCCCTGTCCCTGTCCCCTAAAGATATCAAGAATATCATTGAAGTCAGTGGTAACATATCTAAAGCTGGCCATAGATGCCCCAATACACACATTCTAGGTGGATAAGGGACTATATTGTTTTCTGACAGCTGGGACTCCTCTGCCATCAGAATACACTGATTAGAGCTTTAGTCAATTGGCTGCAGAGCTGATCAGAGCAGAATATTTCAACAGGCCCATTCAAAAGCAGTCGGTCCCTAGATTGACTGTCCATGAACAGGAACGGCCACAAATACTTTTAAATTTGGCCAGTCCTTTCTGGATCTGCTGAATTTCAATCTATCTATGGCCAGCTTTAGAGGAAGAAAATGCTTATTGCTCAAGGAACCCCTATCAACTCGTGGAGGAACCTAGTGTTCCAAAAAACCCTGGTTGAAAAGGCTGATCTGTGACATATTTGGTGTTAAGTGTTTTTTTGATTATATATGTTTCCACACCTAAAGTGAGTGTTGAACAATATTGATCAAAACCATTTCCAATAAAGATGATACATTTTAAGATCACTATCCATTTGGCTACTCAAACCTTTTTTTTTTTACCCAGTTTGAGGCTCTATTGAGTTCAGCACATGTGCATTTCCAGGGGTTCTTTCTCCCATTCCTATGTGGAAAAGGAATAAGCTTTTATCATTGTAGAGACTTTCAATAAATTCTAATGAACTGGCAGAGGTGGAGGATGCAATCACTTTTCTCAGGTTCTCAGAATTTAATATCAGTTTGCACTGGGCCTCATTTACATTATATCTATCTCAGGACACATCTTTCATTGATGCAGTATAATTTATGAATATCTCATAAAATGGGCTGCCTTAGGCCATTGATAAATGGACTTCAACTCAGTGCTTGTGCACTTCCATTCCTTTTAATACAAAAAATATTTTAAAAAGCATATAAAATGCTTTGTGTAAACTTTCTGCAGCCTATTGTTTGCTAAAACTTATCTTGTGCACTTTTGTAGCATTGTCAGTTTGTTGATTTACAAGCACCCAAGAAAAACAAAAGGTAGACATTTCAACACATGGCCCATGTTTCCAAAAGGCAACAGGCAAAAATGGCTTTTTACAAATCTGCATTATACAACAGTTTAACAGTATGGATCACGTGTCAAACACAAGGCCCATGGGCCGAATCCAGCCCCCAAGGCCATTTCATGTGGCCCTCACACTTCTCCTGCAGCTGCTGCACCCCCTTTCATCTCCATCCCCACTTTGTCTCAGCGGCCAGCAGCAGAGAGGAGGACAGAATTCTTCCTACAAATCTTGCTCCTCTCTGTGCATCCACAGCACCCCCTGACCTCCACATCCCCTGGTGTCAGCATGTCTGTACACTGTGGGAACCCACTTGGCTTTACGCCTCAACTGCAGGAACATCATTGCCTCTTGCTGATCCCTGCCTGCTGTGCTCTCCCTTTATAGACCTGATGCTATTTACTTCATCCTCAAAACATTAAACTAGGAATGCTTGCATATAACAAAGATCATCTTAATGCACTTAATGCAAGTCAGTGATCTTGTGTTCAAATAATTTCCTAATCTCCTCATTGGCAGTTTTCGGAGCTATGGTGAAATTAGCATAAGAGGAGGAGAAGGAAGAAGCGGGTACAACTGGTTGCTCTGTGCCTGTAAAAAGGAAGAAGAGAAAGGTTTGTCAACCAATCAGCTACCTCCTGAGTGTGCTGTGACAAAGTCAGAAAAGGCAGACTGGACCTACTAGATGGTATGGCCCAACCACTGCTTTATCCTACAGAACCTACTTGCCTCTCACTGCCTCCTTGTGCATAACTTCTGCCTTTCATTTTAAGCCTGCCTGCCATTTAAAAAAAATAGATTTCCTACATTTCATGGAAGCTATGGCAATATGGGCAGCACAGTAATTATGTGGCACTTTGGTTCATACCACTTTACCCCACAAACATTAGGTGACGTACTGCAAAGGGCAAAGCTGTCTGTGTCAGCAACAAGTGTATGCTGTGCACCCCTGAAAAAGGTTCTAGCAAAATAAAATATACCTCCCCAAAAGAAAATAAGCCCTCTAACACTAAACCCAAACCCATTTTTTAACCTAACAACAAAAAAAAAAAAAACTAGATAAACTTGAAATTAAAAAAAGAAACAAAAGAAGAAACAAAAAAAATACCACAGTGGGCAATAGCACTGTAGCCCAATTTTTGGCCAATACAGCACTGTACAGCAACTAATTCTTCCTACACAGACTGTCCAATACACACTGAGAAGTAGCTGCTGGAACCCATCCTTTTATAATAATGGGGCCAGCACATTATAAAGCCCCTATTATTGGCCACTCCGAGCCAATTTACTTAGGTTCAAACGCTATGCAGTGCATTACAGTTACAAAAAAAATCAGCAAACTTCGAACAAGAAATATTTCCCTCAATCCCATGATAGTGGCGAACCATAACCTCATCTCTAGTACACTGACTCTGGAATTATGCCATTTAACAGTCCCATTTTTTGGGGGATTTTCTTATGACAAATCAAGAGATTAGCCCCAGGATAGGCAGGCTCTGTGTCAACTCAGTTCAATAGTTGTAAGCCTATGTACAGTATATATGGGTTTTAATGCAGGAACTCCCTGGGGGCACAAAAAACTATCTGAGAACTAACAAATGTCTTTGAAAACACTACAAGGTATATGCAGTTTGACATTACCGGTTGAACTTTCTGAAAACCTGACAAGCTCACTGTTTTTTGTGGCATGCCAGATAATTTAAAAGGGACCTGTAATTAATAAAATAAAAGCTGCTATTGCCCTGAATATCTAGTTGCCTGTACCTCATGATCATGTTCTGACTTTAATGCTTTCTTAGTTGCTTACCTTGAACAAGTATACAGATAAGAAATTTCAACTTTTCTTCGACTTTTAGACAGTTTTACTTTAAGGTGGTAGTAAACTCCCCCCATAATTTTTGCACATATCAATCATCAGTAAAAGTAGTTCAAATTTCTATATATGCATGTCATTTTACTTTGCTTGCAATGTGTCTAGTTGTTTTTTTTCTGACATCACCAGCACATGCGCATCTTAAACCTGATTCACGGCACGCTCTTTGTGCTGTCAGCCTATTAAGATGTGTGCCGTGACTGTCATATCCGCTCTCTATGGCACTGCGCCAAAATCCCGCAAGATTACAATCTCTTTAGGAATTTCCTGGTACACCTCATGTGACCTTGAACGTCACAGAGGTGTAAACATCTGCTCAGCACCGAACACTACAGTGGAGATAAGCAGCGTCATATGATAAGCGGGAAACAGCTGCCATAGTGATCCCAGAGAACAAGGCTTGGCTAAGAGACCAATGTGCATGTGCAAGATTACAGAAAGGACTGCCCAAAAAGGGCGTAAGTAAATTGCAAGACGGACTCGGAAGACAATACTTAAAATGGCACTGGCTTATCCTGGGAAGCAGAATTTTTAATACAACTGGAAAAAATTTAGGAAACATAAAAATGGGGGGTTAATTATAATTCTGAATGTGTTGTAATTCATTTATATACTGGTTTATGTAAAAAAAAAAAAAAAACAGCATCGTTGGGGGAGAGTTTACTACCGCTTTAACCGCCTTAGCGGTATCCCCGAGCGTGACTCGGGGTAGGAATTTTCTGCTATTAGCGGTATCCCCGAGTCACGCTCGGGGTCAATGGGCAGAGCGTGCAGACAGCGCAGCGGAGCTTCTCTTACCTTATCCTGGCGATCCAGCGATGAGCTCTCATTGCTGTGACCGCCAGTGAGATCTCCGCCGCTCGTCTGTCGGTAGGAGGACTTCCTAGTTCCGTTCCCTGCAGCAGCAATGCTGCATGGGAGCGGAACTAGGGAGGGAAATTCAAAAAAAAAAAACGTTGCACAAAACACATTTTATATTATATATATGCATATATATATATATATATATATATATATATATATATACCTATATACACACACACATATATATATATGAAATTATATTATTGATTCGATTATAATTCATGCGTTATATATATATATATACACACACACATATATATATATATATATATATATATATATATATATATATATATATATATATATATATATATCTATATACACACATATAGATATATATATATATATATATATACACACATATATATATAATATATAACGCATGAATTATAATCTAATCAATAATATAATTTTATTATATATATTATATATTAAATAATAAAATAATATTATTGATTCGATTATAATTCACTTGTTTGTGTTTCAAATTTATCACATCTGGGATGTCTACTAGAGTCTTGTTTTGGTCAGGTTTAAGTCAGTAATTACTAAGAATTGTAGGCCTATAATACATAACGCCAAATTTCCATGAAAATAATTGTACCGCTTTTGGAACAGAATTCCTGACAGAATCATACCGCCAGGGAGGTTAATGTTAGTTCCTGAAAAACAATGCGCATTTATGCACAAGATTTTTAAGTTGACGCTGTTCCAGATCACATTTGAGGGGAGCAGCTATTGGCTCTACATTGAGAAATATTACTTTTTTCTATAGAATTTTTTTAAATAGTTTCCTTGGGAAAAAAAAGAATAGATAACTCTGAGTGTGCATTGTTAGGATAACATCACTGCATTCTCTAAAACAAGATGCCAAGAGATATAGATATTTGGAAGTTATATAGCTTCATCAAATACAGGTGTTTAAGATTCAGAGGATTTTTGGAAGTGATATTTTTGGAAGTACATGTGGAATGGAACTATTTTTAGCTAGATGAACTTTCAAAAAATATAATGCAGGAAATGTTTGTTGAAAAACAACAGCCATAAGCTACTTGTAGTTGGATGTACTTGTTAATATGCCACAGTTTGCTAATCTATCGTACCAATATGACAGATTTATCATATTGTTGCATTTCAAATAATAAATGTTTCATATTGTATTGCACCCTTTTTGCCAAACTTTGCAACTGGTTGGCTAACCTGTCACAATTATCCTTAAAAATGCATTTTCAGAAAATTGCACTTGTTTTAAAAACAGTCCACATGACTTCCTAATTGTGATACAGATCGCTTTGTTAAAGCGGGACTAAACCCATCGATTTAATGGTTTCAAAAACAGTTACATTCAAGGCATGCCGGAAATGTTAACTGTCACATTTGCTCATGCTTTCAACCAAACTGTCAAACCACCAAAGGCTAACATGGCAGCTTCCTAGGCACAAAAAGGATAGGTGGGCATTGTTTCCCTTCTATTCTGCCACAATCTACGTCAACATTTAGGACAAATTTGCAAAAATGGTCAGACAGTCACAGTATGGTCCCAGATAGTCCGAAACCAGAAGTGATTAGTCACAGCAGATGACGATAAGCGGGTGCCGGCTAATGGATGTATGCCAGCACCCGCTTATTGGGAAGGAGAGCAACAGAACAGAGCTCTGCCTATATAAACAAGACAGAGCTCTGTTCTGTCAGCGGGGATGTGCTAGATTTTGTTTCCCTGCAAAGCAGTGACTTAGTGTTACTGAACATTAACATTATATGGATGTATATGAATATTTTATATATGTCTTGCTGTTTTTAAGATGGTTGTTTAATACATTTCTATTTTCTATATTATATTGTTATTGTGATCTATGGGGTGCCAATAATGTTCTGAAGCCTTTCTAATACATTTTTATCATTGTATAAAATGTCAAAAGAAGCAAGTATAAGAATCCTAGTACAGCAGTCTATGAACACTGTTTCAGAACGAATTAGGGCTGATTTACTAAAGAAGTAAAGCGTGTTCACTTTGCAAAGTAAATTTTCACTTTATTTAGTGAATCCCCCTCTCACTAACTTTTATTTGCAAAGTGAATTTTCACAAAGCTTATCCCCGAAGCACAGTGAAAATTCACTTTGCAAATAAAAAAACTGAGGTACGTAAAAAAACTTGATTTTTACTTGCATGTGATTATTATAGCACAGTTTCAGCTGCTCACAAACCTAAGTAAAAATTCACTTTGCAAAGTATATATGCACTCTAGAGTTGCTGTTCACTCGTTCGATCAACTACCACAATACTGGCGAACTACCACAATACTGTGCGCCACCACAGTGCATTGGAAGCCCTGATTGGCTGAAGCAATTAAAGCTTTGCCCAATCAGGGCACAGAGCACTGTCAGAGCCATGATTGCAGAAAGTAATGATGACTCTAACCAATCATGGCTCACTGCTCTTAGTCCCACCCCGCACTATAAAAATATTCTCCTCATAGTGGTCATTTGCAGTGTGATATTGGCATGGAGAGAGATAGAACCGGGCTCTGTTCAGTGCTACTAGCAAGTTAGTGTTCTATAGTGTACTGTTGTGATACTATTGTCAGTGTAGAATATTAGTTTAGTGTGCATATAGTGATAGTGCAGTGTGAGTGTAGTTTGACCATTCATTTTTACTTTAGTGTCAGTTTAGTGTGAATCGAGTGATAGTGCAGCGTGAGTATAGTGTGACCATTCATTTTTACTTTAGTGTCAGTTTATTTTGTCAGGGCAGGTTTCCTGCAGTATAGTTCAGGGCATTACTTTACTTTTAATGCAGTATATTTTAGTGCGGTAGTGCAGGTGTAACGCAGTATATTTCAGTGCGTTACTGCATGTTTAACGCTGTATAATTCTGTTTGTTATTGCACGTTTAACGCAGTATATTTTAGTGCGCTACTGCACGTTTAAGATAGTATATTTTAGTGCGCTACTGCACGTTTAACACAGTATATTTCAGTCCCTTACTGCACATTTACGCAGTACATTTTAGTGCGTTACTACACGTTTAACGCAATATATTTCAATGCGTTAGTGCACGCTTAACGCAATATATTTCAGTGCGTTACTGAACATTGAACGCAGTACATTTTATTGCATTAGTGCAGATTTAACGCAGTATATTTCAGTGCCTTACTGCACATTTAACGCAGTTTATTTCAGTGTGTTAGTGCACCTTTAACGCAATATATTTCAGTGTTGCATGTTAGTTAGTGCATGTTTAACGCAGTGTGAGTGTAGTTTGACCATTCATTTTTACTTTAGTGTCAGTTTAGTGTGAATCGAGTGATAGTGCAGCGTGAGTATAGTGTGACCATTCATTTTTACTTTAGTGTCAGTTTATTTTGTCAGGGCAGGTTTCCTGCAGTATAGTTCAAGGGCATTACTTTACTTTTAATGCAGTATATTTTAGTGCGTTAGTGCAGGTGTAACGCAGTATATTTCAGTGCGTTACTGCATGTTTAACGCTGTATAATTCAGTTTGTTACTGCACGTTTAACACAGTATATTTTAGTGCACTACTGCACGTTTAACGCAGTATATTTGAGTGCGCTACTGCATGTTTAAGGTACCATATTTTAGTGCGCTACTGCACGTTTAACACAGTATATTTCAGTCCCTTACTGAACATTTATGCAGTACATTTTAGTGCGTTACTACACGTTAATGCAATATAGTTCAATGCATTAGCGCACGCTTAATGCAATATATTTCAGTGATTTCTGAACATTGAACGCAGTACATTTTATTGCGTTAGTGCAGATTTAACGCAGTATATTTCAGTGCCTTACTGCACATTTAACTCAGTTTATTTCAGTGCGTTAGTGCACCTTTAATGCAATATATTTCAGTGTTGCATATTAGTTAGTGGATGTTTGACGCGGTATGTTTCAGTTCATTATTGCACATTTTACACAATATATTTTAGTGCATTCGTGCACGTTTAACACAGTATATTTCAGTGCGTTACTGCACATTTAATGTAGTATACTTCAGTGCTTTAGTAGTGCACGTTTAATGCATTATACAGTATTTCAGTATGTTAGTGCACGTTTAACGCAGTATATTTCAGTGCGTTAGTGCACATTTAATGCAGTATATTTTAGTGTGTTAGTGCACGTTTTAACGCAGTATATTTTAGTGTGTTATTGCACGTTTATCACAGTATATTTTAGTGCATTACTACACGTTTAACACAGTATATTTCAGTGAGTTAGTGTAGGCTTTATGGGCACAATTAACACCCAAGGACCAATTTTTCCACACCTGCTTGACAGCTGCATATCATTTCCAAATGTTTTTTCAACAAGAGCACCTCTATAGGGTTACTTTGTGAAGGCACCACAATACCCAAAACCCCAATTTTTCCACACAATTTTACCAGGTCCTTTCACCTCTCCTGGCCAGCTGCTGCAACAAATATCAGTTTCTGCCAACACTGCTAGCTTGCCACCATTACCAGCTCCCGTCACCTCTCCTAGCCTGCCACCATTATCAGCTCTTGCTTCTTCACCTGGCCTGCCACTGCCATCATTACCAGCTTCTGCTATGTCTCCTTGCCTACTGTAATTACCAGCTTCTCCTACTCCACCTGGCCTACCAATATTACCAGCTTTTTGCAGTTCCGCTGGCATTGCCACCATTACCAGCCCTCTCTCTTTTATCTCTGCTATCTCTATTACCTCACCTGGCTAGCTGCTGTCACAATTACCAGCTCCTGACACCTCTGCTAGCCTGTCAGCACTATCAGGTCATGCCACCTCTCCTGGTTTGGTAACATTACTACCTCTTACCACCTCTCCTGCACAGCTGCTGCCACAAATACTAGCTCCTGCTACCTCTTCAGGCCTACAACCATTACCAGGTCCTATCACCCCCTCTGCCTACCATCATTACCATCTCCTGACAATTCTGCTGGCCCTTCCACATTTGCCAGCTTCTTCCACCTCTGCTGGCTTGCCATTATTACCAACTCTTGCCACCACTCCTGGCTTGCTTCCATTACCAGCTCCTACAACCTCTCCTGGCTTGCTACCATTACCAGATTCTTCCACCTTTCCTGACCTGCTGCTACCACTATTACTAGCTCCTACCACCTCACCTGGCCTGCTAACATTACCAGCTCTTCATATCTGTCCTGGGCTTCCACCATTACCAGCTCCCAGCTACCTCTGCTGGCCTGCCACCAATTCCTGTTCCTGTCACCTTTCCAGGCCTACCACTATTACTAGCTCCTGCCACCTCATTTGGCCTATCACCGTTACCAGCTCCTGCCAATTCTGTTGGCCTGCTACCATTATCAGCTCCTGCCACTCCTCGCCATGACCAGCTCCTGAAATCTCTCCTGGCCTGCTGCCAATACCAGCTCCGGCTTACCAACTGTTCCATCACCTGCCCCTTTTCCTGAACTTCCATTTGTACTAGCTTATGCAACTTCTGCTGGCCTGCCTCCCTTGCCATCTGTCCTGACCTGCCACCTTTACTTGCTCCTGTCATCTCTGTTGGCCTGCTTCCATAATTATGCAGCCTCTACTGTCCTGCATAACATTTCTGCAGCTGGGGTTCAGAGTTCATTTCAAAAATGGTTTCTAATGCCTAATTTTCGCCTACCACTGCCACCATTACCAGCTCCTGAGAACTCTGCTGGTATGCTACTATTACCAGCTTTTGCCACCTCTCTTGACCTGCTGCTGCTCCTAATAATGTTTCTGTGGCTGGGTTCCAGCTGCAGAATTTCATATGTTTGTTGCAGGGCGAGTAATGCTTTGACACTGAAATATACTTGTGGCTATTTTCTTTGAAATAATACACTCTAAATTTTAATTTGATAATAAAACTTGCCTCGTCTTCCCCTCTTACATTATGGCCTAATCAAGTTGTTTACATATTGTGCAGCGACTGTACAATATTTCTGGCTATTTTCCATTAAATATTACATTTTAAATGGTATTTAAAGTGGTTCTAAAGTCAAAGGCTTTGTTTACCTTAATGCAGTCTCTGCATTAAAACCTTTCACTAGCTCTCTCCCCCTCCCCTATCCACAAATACTTACCTGAGTACTCTCTGGATCCAGCACTGGGTCTGTTGCCCCCTGTATTCCTCTCTCCTTCTTCTCGCAGGACACACAGGCAGCAGTGGGAGTCATTGACTCCTGCTGCTTTCAGTTAAATCCAGTGAAGAGGGAGCGGAGGCATGGCTGATCCACACTGTGTGTCTATGGATGCACACAGCCTTGCTCGGGAGCATGCTTGCACGTGCGCCCCCACACAGCTTGTTATAATGGCAAACGCAAAATAAGAGTGGACAGCTCTAACAGGGGACTCTAGAAAAGGAGGTATGGGGCCACTCTGTGAATATCCTTGCACAGAGCAGGTAAGTATAACCTCTTTATTATTTTAGGAAAAATAACTGAGCCTTTAGTATCACTTTAAGCCAAGCAATTGCATAAAAGTAAAACAAATTCTAACACATGCAGAGTATCTGATGCCAGAATATAGAGTTCCTGACACTGTCCATGGGAATCATACTGTTCAAAAAAAACACTTGCAGCTTAAAGGCATCTCCCAAGTATGTAATTGAAAGGACTGGTGTTTTTTCTATGTCCTCCTCAAAATCACATTAAAGGAGAACCCTATTGTTTTAATTTTGTCTTTGCATTGGCGGGGATATGTCCCCCATGGCAGCGCCCCATGCTCCTTTTTTGACAATCCCTTGCTTATAAATTGATAAAAATGGGCAGAATGTATTTTCAAGACTCACGACCCTATAGACTTCAGTGGAGTCCATATTTAGGTTTGCATTTTTCAGACTTCACAATAGGTTCGGTGAACACCCCAAAAACTGAACCCAGTCACTCATCCCTATTAGGTAGCAATAGGTGTAATCTACATGTGATACTAACAATCTGCATCACTGTGATCCCTGTAGTCACTCATATAAAATGACATATTCAAAAAAATTCAGTGACACCACCTATAAATCCAAGGATTTATATCAATCCTAGATTCTAAAAAATAACTATCTTATCATTTCTTTCTTTCCATACCCTTGTATTATGATTTCACATGGTAAAACAGACAATGGATTCAGTCTATTTATGTCTACATTACTGATTAGGAGTTAACATAATAAAATATTACAAGCCAAACACGCTCATTTCAAGATAATATGAAAGGCAAATGAATGTGAACAGTTAATTGGGCAATGTGAATTTGAATGTTAGCTATTTTTTTTTCTCTTCATCACAAAAGACTGATTGATCAAATGCTGTTTGTGCTGAACCCAACTGTCAGTTTTACATGTATAAACTGTCACACCTGGCTCATTAGCCAAATGGCAAATCTCAGTGAATGCTTTGGATAGATGTAATGGAGAAAGACACTTTTTGTAATAATTGTCCCCTCTTAACTTTCTCTTAGTTGGAGACCCTGCTGCAAACCTTCTGACACTCACAGCATGCGGCCAACTTACTTTATTGCCCAGTGTCACAACTTGGATTTTACATTTTAGTGCAGCCATACAGGGAGCCTTTGGTCTATGTCAAACAGAGAACTTCATGTACAGAACAGTGTGGCTGGCAGTAAGGCAAATTCATGCATAAAGAAAATTAATACTAATTTGGGATCTATATCAACAACAGAGCAGTGGCTTAAGTCAGATATTGTAATTGCTAATTCATATATAGTAGTTACACCAATTAGCAACCTAAAATTAACTACTTTCCTTATACCTTAAAGGTTTTTCCTATTGTCATTTCTCATTTTATATTAATTCCTTCGTCATTCTTTTTTAAGTCCTTGAGTAAGTTAATACCTTTTAAAGATACCTTTCAAATGTATTTATAGTGTTAGGAAAAAAGGATGTCAGGACAGAAATATGGAATTTGCCTCTTTTTTCAAAGGATTCCAGAAACCGTATGCATGTGACAAAGTAAATTTTATTTGCAATAACTTTAATAAATGTCTTTAGATTTATAGTAACCTAAGTACCTAAGAGCCTAAATATAGTGATACCTTGTTCTAAGCATAGAGACTGCTTGGAAATGCAACACGCTTTACTGCCCTACAAGCTACAAATCTATACTATCTTGGTCTTTTCATTTATTTGAGTTGCTAACATAGTCTAACATACAGCACGGCACTAATGAAAGAGCACACTTATATTGATTTCAAAAACAATGAAAACAAGGCAGTGCAAGCAAGAAAAATGTGTGAGTTGTGTCAAAAATGTATTTCAGATAAATGTTATCACTATTTCGTTACAAACATTACAAAATAATAATCAATTAAAAATATATATACATATATTTTTTCCTTAAAATAATAAAAGACTGAAATGTAAAATTTCTGGCCTTTAGAATTATAATTTTTATACTGCACTACAACAACATATATGGTAACAATATATACTTACATTTTATGTCATCAGCATTGTAATAACAATACAAAAAATTATTATATTTGACAATCCAACATAAGAATATTTGAAAAAAATCTTTCATATTGTGGGTTCTGCCTGTCTGCTGTTCATCTCTTTCCACACCACAGGCTCTGTACCTGTACGTCGCTTTGCTGGACCACTAGTGGGAGCGCGCGCATGTCGATTGACCACAGGGGGAGCCAATCAGCGAATCCAGCAGCTGCACCTGGGCACCTGCGATCGCTCCCCGTGGAGACAGAACGGCGGTCTGCCATTGTAAACACAGCAGACCACTGCTCTGTCAGTAATGAACACAGGGATCCTGTGTTCCTCCTATTTAGGAACACAGGTCTCTGTGTTCATTTAGCAAGCTCATCCCCCACACCGTTTGAAAGCACCCCCTAAGGACACATTTAACCCTGGTGTTAACCCCTTCCCTACCAGTGTCATTAGTACAGTAACAGTGCATATTTTTAGCACTGACTACTGTAGTAATGTCACTGGTCATCCCAAAAGTGTCAAAAATGTCAGTTAGGGGACCGATCTCTCTGCCGCAATGTCGCAGTCCTGCTAAAAATCATTGATCGCTGACATTACCAGTAAATAAATAAATAAATAAAAATGACATAAGTCTTTCCCCTAGTTTGTAGACGCGATAACTTTTGCGCAAACCAATCAATATACACTTATTGGGATTTTTTTTACCAAAAATATGTAGCAGAATACATATTGGCCTAAAATGATGAAAAAATTTAATATTTCATATTTTTTATTGGGAATGTTATAAAGCAGAAAGTGAAAAATATTGTTTTTTTTTTCAGAATTGTCACTTTTATTTTGTTTATAGCGCAAAAAATAAAAATCGCAGAGGTGATCAAATACCCCCCAAAAGAAGGCTCTATTTGTGGGAAAAAAAAGACATCAATTTTATTTGGGTACAGTGTCGCACCACCGCGCAATTGTCATTTAAAGGAATGCAGTGCCCTACCGCTCTGTCTGTATCTATCGCCCTATCTGCTCTCACTTTGGGCTCAGATCACAGGTGCTTGAATTTCTGTTTCCCCTACTACAGATTCCGGCGCCTGCACCTAAAGCCATTTAAAGAATCAGCTTGGGTGAGAACATCACAGGATTCCTTGACAGGTAAGTGTCCTTAAATTCAAAGTCAACATCTACAGTATTTGTAGCTGCTGACATTATATTTTTTCTGACAGAGCCTGGAGCTCCTCTTTAAGGATGCTTTAAGCTAATGACAGGGTTATTTAATAATGTTAAAGGCTTCATTCAGCAAACTGCATTATTAGATATACAGTATCTCACAAAAGTGAGTATACACTCACATTTTTGTAAATATTTTATTATATCTTTTCCTGTGACAACACTGAAGAAATGACACTTTGCTACAATGTAAAGTAGTGAGTGTACAGCTTGTATAACAGTGTAAATTTGCTGTCCCCTCAAAATAACTCAACACACAGCCATTAATGTCTAAACCGTTGGCAAGAAAAGTGAGTACACTCCCAAGTGACAATGTCCAAATTGGCCCCAATTAGCCATTTTCCCTCCCTGGTGTCATGTGACTCATTAGTGTTACAAGGTCTCAGGTGTGAATGGGAAGCAGGTGTATTCAATTTGGTGTAATCACTCTCACTCTCTCATACTGGTCACTGGAAGTCCAACATGGTATCTCATGGCAAAGAACTCTCTGGGTATCTGAAAAAAAGAATTGTTGCTCTACATGAAGATGGCCTAGGCTATAAAAAGATAACCAAGACCCTGAAACTGAGCTGCAGCACGGTGGCTAAGACCATACAGAGGTTTAACAGGATAGGTTCCACTCAGAACAGGTCTCGCCATGGTCGACCAAAGAAGTTGAGTGCACATGCTCAGCGTCAAATCCAGAGGTTGTCTTTGGAAAACAGACATATGAGTGCTGCTAGCATTGCTGCAGAGCTTGAAGGGGCCCTACGACACAAACTGCATCAAATTGGTCTGCATGGCTGTCGTCCCAGAAGGAAGCCTCTTCTAAAGATGATGCACAAGAAAGCCCACAACCAGTTTTCTGAAGACAAGCAGACTAAGGACATGGATTACTGGAACCATGTCCTGTGGTCTGATGAGACCAAGATAAACGTATTTGTTTCAGATGGTGTTAAGTGTGTGTGGTGGCAACCAGGTGAGGAGTAAAAAGACAAGTGTGTCTTGCCTACAATCAAGCATAGTGGTGGGAGTGTCATGGTCTGTCATGACTGGGCCGAAGGGCAGTATTCCAACATAATAACGACCCCAAACACACCTCCAAGACAACCACTGCCTTGCTAAAGAAGCTGAGGGTAAAGGTGATGGACTGACCAAGCATGTCTCCAGACCTAAACCCTATTGAGCACCTGTGTGGCATCCTCAAATGGAAGGTGGAGGAACGCAAGGCCTCTAACATCCACCATCTCCGTGATGTAGTTTTGGAGGAGTGGAAGAGGACTCCATTGGCAACCTTTGAAGCAGTGATTGAAAATAATGGTGGCCACACAAAATACTGACACTTTGGGCTCAATTTGGACATTTTCACTTGGGAGTGTACTCACTTTTGTTGCCAGTGGTTTAGACATTAATGGCTGTGTGTTGAGTTATTTTGAAGGGACAGCAAATTTACACTGTTATACAAGCTGTACACTCACTACTTTACATTGTAGCAAAGTGTAATTTCTTCAGTGTTGTTACATGAAAAGATATAATAAAATATTTACAAAATGTGAGGGTGTACTAACTTTTGTGAGATACTGTACATGCACAAAATGCCATAGCAAGAGATAACAGCACATGAGAAGTGACTGCTTCATTTATTAAAGAAATAAAGTTTTAGGTGTTATTAACAGCTCAAAATCTTTCCTGTGTGATTTTAACACCTGATTCACAAAACATTTTTATTAAAAGCAATTGTTAAAATCAGTTTAGCTTTTTACTTGTTAGAAGCAGTTACCAAACTACTGTCACATGATCTGGCATTATTATTACCATGATACAGGACTTTTGATTTTTTCAAACGGTTAAGCTAAATTGAAAACAATGTTTATGTACAGCATTATGGGCATTGGTTGCGGGGAGATAATTTTAGAATAACACCCTAAGGGCTTGTTTACATTAGTATTGCCTTCCGAAAAGTGATCTATGGTGGATCACTTTTAAGAGGGCATTTGACAGTAGACTGGGAGCTGTTATGTCACCCCCTCATTGCCTGTTTTAAACCCCAGTGCTCACAAACTTCACCTGGATGGGTTGCGTTTGGTGAGCAGAAGTGCCTGCCAATTGTGAAGTGGGGTATAATGTTTTCCGAGCTGCGAAGCAGATCATCCCAGTCAAGGCAAGCATGGCCGTCTTTAATACTCATTGGACCCTGGGCAAATATTTTCTTGGGCCCTCCAAAATCCACTTATCTATTTGCAGGCAGTGCGGGCTCAAGGGGCAGCTGCTTTGGGCCCCTCAACAATGACTGGGCCCAGGGCAGCTGCCCCTTTTGCCCTGTGTTAAAGACGGCCCTGAAGGCAAGTATACAACCTGTCCAGCTTCTTTTGCAGGGTAGGGGCAGTGGAGGGTGGCTCAACTGCAAGTGTAAGCATAGCACCTTTAGGACAGTACAACACAATGCACATATCATATATATGTTATATATACAGTATCTCACAAAAGTGAGTACACCCCTCACATTTTTGTAAATATTCTATTGTATCTTTTCATGTGACAACACTGAAGAAATGACACTTTGCTACAATGTAAAGTAGTGAGTGTACAGCTTGTATAACCGTGTAAATTTCCTGTCCCCTTAAAATAACTGTCCCCTGCATGCTGGTGGCAACTCACAGATCTGAAAGTCATGTAAAGCATGAAGAGCAAGCGGAGCCCATATAGTGCCTCCTTACTGATTTATTTATGTAGCCTTGTTTAAAAAATGGCCCTCCAGATGGATGTTTTTTGTTGTTTGTGTTATATTCTGTACCTTTTCTTTTTTTTTTCTTTTATTATTTTTTTTTTTTAGGTTTTATCCATTCAGTCTCTATCAGCCTGAGCCTATCTACTTGCTTTTTCAATTCGAGACTGAGGAGGAGTGAACGTGGTATTGCCCGCTTCTTGTATTTATCTCATTCAAGGTCATGGCTTCTTTGACTAACAGGAACCACCTGAAAATCGTATCGTGGACCGTTAAGGGTCTTCGGTCTCCAAGTAAGCGAATGCAGGTACTTAGACACCTTAAACGTCTGCGGACAGATGTAGCTCTCCTTCAAGAGACTCATCTCTCCTCAGACGATCTCGACCGCCTACGTAAACTGTGGGTGGGTACAGTATATGGCTCCCCTGCTATAGGATGGAAAGCTGGAGTGGCCATTTTGGTACATAAAGATTTACAATTTAATCTTAAACAAATTCGGGCAGACACTGAGGGTCGTAAACTTACTATTGAACTCACTCTTAAGTCGGGTGATTTGGCAATTACAAATATTTATGCACCTAATTCCCCCAACTCACTTTTTTTTCAGGATATGACATCATGGTTACTACAGGTATTGAATACTTTGGGCCTAATTCATAGTACGGCGAATTGGCGTTTCGGCGGGATTTTGCGAACCGGCGATTGTTTAAGTCTGAAATTGGTATTCAAAGAACGGCGGGCGGAAAATAGCGCCTAGTGTGAGATTCATTAAGATGCAATATGGTCAGAGCGCGACTTAAAACCACGCCAGCTAAAAGCTCGACTAAAGTTTAGCCAAATTTTCCGCTGTACCCCCAAAAATCCCAAATCACTGTTGAAGGTGTGGAAGTCAATTTGGAGATGACTTGCGTTTAAAAAATGTCAAAAACTGACTTAGAAAGAGAGATATCTGCGAAAGTGTAGAAAGGTTAAACAGCTCCTCCAGCCCCGAGCTGCGAACGCGCGAATGTGCGCATGCGCAACGCCAAATAGGCTCAAAAAATTTCGCCAGCGCGATTTTGGGCCAATTTTTTTGGGAATACCGATTGGAAATCCGCTGTCTCGCCCATAGAAAATGGCAAAAACCGGCGGAATTGGAAAAACATGCACACTTCCAACAAGGGATCCCTTAGTAAACACCATCACATTCCATACACCTTTCCTGCTAACTCAGAAATCATAACAGTCAAATCTACAGTGTTTATATAGAACCTCCACATTATCTGAAAAAACCCACAAAATATTACATTGGGGAACCGGTCGTCAGATAGAACAAAAATAGATGTAAAACATATTTCAAAGAAAGATTATTAGCATTTCACACATATCAAGGAAATGTCACAATTTTGACAATATTTTATGTGTTTCAAAAGAATGTTTTTCTAAATATATTGCAAATACTACCTTTTCTTCCATATGGGTATGGCCAAGTGTTACCATTTTACTACACATTTAACTGAAGGTATATATATATATATATCCCTCATACTTGGCTAATTAGCAAAGTATGCCCAACAAACAAATAGAGCTTTAGCTCACAATATTGCTACATATTGACTGGCATCTTTTGTATTTTGTTCATGTCTTTAGATTAAAAGTTTGCTGATACACATGCCTTTTTCAAACATGAACAAAATTAATGATGTCAACATTTGGAGGATTGGAGATATCCAAGTGTTGCCCATACAGAGGGCTCCTTCCGGATTCGAACTTACAAACCTACAGCAGGAAGGCAGACTCCCTAATCATTGTGCTATTTTTCAGTGAGCGTTGGGTGTTTTCCTCATGCCGTCAAAATGCTCACATGGGAACAGGGGCCATTGAACTGAATAGGATTGGATTTTTTGCCTGTTTTGGGAGTTGATCCTTGAGCTGTACAAATCCCCCTCAAACGCCCCCAAATGGGCTACGTTCACATGTACGTGTTTGTGGTCTGTTTTTGGGGCTTTTTTAGGTGATTTCATATAACAATGCCTGCCCAAAAAATGCATGTCAAAACACCTGTGAAAACGCCAGCCAAAACGCCCATAAGAACGCCTGATATAATTGCCACGCCAAAATTAGGGATGTTCATGAGTGATGAGTCAGATTGTTGGCTTACATATCTGTTCAATCGTCACAATCTCACTTCCCAAATCCCAAAAGGTGTGTTTCAATTGTTTCCCTAAATATATATTTCTCTCTCTCTCGCTCTCTCATGTAATTGTATATATATGTATGTATTCCTGTATCTAAACATTCTAAATAATGACTAGCAAACTTGAAGAGAGAATTTTATCAATTCACATATATACACACCTACATACATACATACATGGATTTGGGCTGTTTAGGTCTCTCTCCTCCTCCTCATTTCTATTTCCCTTGTTTTGGCAACTGAGCATGCTCCAAAACACACAGGACACACACAGTTAAATTTTTGACTGGGAGTTACCATTCTGGGTGTGTCTTTCCCTTGATTATATATAGCTCACTCAGACATCAGGAAAGATTTGACCTACGAAGAGGTCCAATATATTTGTGTGTCACATGCTTTATGGTTAACATTTGTGGGCCTTTGTTATTTATGGAGGTGAGATTTGGCTGTGTTGTGTGTTAACTCTCTGTAAGTATTTATTGCTGTTAACATAATTGTGTATTGTTCTGTCAATCTGCACATGCATCTGTTGATTATGGGCTCTTTGTCGATGTATATGGTCTAAATGTTGTACAAAGGTTGTTTTTGTTTGAAAAATACAAATCAGTGGCTTCAATGGGATACTGTGGAGACTGTGCCAAAAATATGTCATGTGAAATGTTTGAGCTGTGTATTTGTGTAATAAACAGCATGTTTCCAATCTTTTTTCAAATGTCTTCATGTGTCTAAATAAAGTTTTCTGGTGTCCACAAATGTATGTATTTGTATTTCTTTTTGTAAGTTAAATATGCTTAATGGTTGTGTATGTTGACTATTGTTCGCGAATTCGCTAATATACAAACCCGCGTTCTCACATTTTATACATGAAACCGGAAACAAAACTTTTGGTGCGTGCACACGTTTCCGGAAATTGTCCAGGCCCTCTCGCAAGTGTGTGCATAATGGCTCCTGCACTCTATACAGCCGAAATAGTGGCATTTGTGTGTAAGGTAAGGAGGGGGTGTGAATGTGCGGGATGGGGGATGGTGGCTGGGGGGATGGGTGGGTCGCTTATCTAGCGGGTGTGCAATAAACTTTTGGTCTGCTGATCTGCGCATGCACTTTCTGCCTATTAGACGTGATCTAGAAGCTTCCTGTTATAGAAACTTCCTAGATGTGAACCTGTTCCCTACACACATATATATATATATAAAATATATATATACTATGTATATATTATATACAATATATATACATTATATACAATATATACATTATAGAATAAGAGAGAGAGAGAGAGAGAGAGAGAGAGAGAGAGAGAGAGAGAGAGATTGCATCCAAATTGAAAGTGTTGAGGTTTGACCTTATATTATATGGTTTGTCTACAGGAAAGTCTAGACAAATTGTTAGTGTATGGCCCATAAGGCTGCCAAGGCCGGAGCATTGCACTTTGCATGCTGCTTGTACTGGTGATGTGAGGGGTTGTAGTGGATGTGACAACCCCCCCCCAAATTCAAGATAGTTTAAAAAAACTGTAAAAAAAATTAGAGTGAAAAGAGATCCCAAGTGTAGTGATGTGATTTGAACCCATGACGTTGTTAACTGCAGTGAAGTTGCAAAGCACTTAGCTATTGTGCAGAATAAAGCTGTATGGTGGAAAAAAAGGAGTGTGTTAAGGCTAAAAAGCACATATAGCTAAAGAACTAAACATTGTATGTAATCTGGGAAGAAGACCATGGTAAAATTGTGAGGTTTCAGCTTGCCCTGAAGTAGGGTAGGGGTTTGGTCACTTGCCTTTGGTACTTTCAATCATAAGATCGATTCGACACACAGACAAGATCATAAAACCACTTAAAATGCTGTAAGCTTGCAAGCGCTTCTGAGTGTAACATTATTTAGCAATATATATGATGTAATCCGTTACATTTTAGCAATATAAACAAAAAAAGAAAATAAAAAAGTTAGGTGGAGATGGTAAGCCTCGAACCTACAGCAGAGGGAGATGAATTACAGACGTGATGTGTGCACTAATCCACTAGCCCACATCGCTATGTGAAACTGCTATAAGCACGAAGACATAAGTTTGCGAATTTGCGAAGCCGCGATCGCAAGTGAATACCGCTGACGGAGGAATTCATTATTGCTGTTTCACTAGCCAATTCGCCGCAGCGCCAGTTAATTGATTTGAACGCGGCGAAACTGAAACACGTCATAGATGTTTGAAGCTGCAGTTTCTTTAAATCCGGCCCTTTACATCTAGTTGGTGGGGACTTCAATTCGGTCATGCATTCATTAGAAGACCGTACAATTCCCGATTCTAAGATTTCCCACAATCTATCACGATCTATCTCGGATTCAACGTCATTAGCTCGACATATTGCATCAGCTAATCTTACAGATATGTGGCGTATTACGCATCCTATTGACCGTGAATTTACTTTTTTTTCATCTCCACATCAGTCTTTTTCACGTATCGATTATTTCTTTGCGTCACCAGCTCTCACTTCATTACTACGAGACCCGGTTATCCGTGACATGGCTATTTCGGACCATTGTCCTATAGCAATATCTCTCCCTTTCACCAAAATCCCCACATCAACTCCCACATGGCGTTTTCCATCTTTCCTTAAAGATAATGAGGATTTTATACATATGATGCGATCATCGTGGGAGGAATACTCCTTGCACAATGTTTCGTATCTCACCTCTGATCCCAACCTATTTTGGGAAGCAGGTAAAGCCTTCTTAAGGGGCAAGATTATATCCTATACCTCTCAATATAAAAAACATGCACGACAACAGTGCCTAAAGGCAAGCCAAGACTTACGACATGCCCAAGAGACTATGACAATGAATCGCACTCCTTCTACCATTAAAAACTGGCAGAGTGCGAAAAACTCCTTTGATTTGTGGGCTGCACAACAAGAAGCGTTTAGGTCGTCATACTATTCCCTACGCTATCATAAATTTGGAAATAAAGCTGGCAAACTTCTTGCTAAAATGTGTTCGGATACTCGTTGCCCGACACGTATAACAGCCCTCAAATCAAAAGATGGCACTCTTGTTTCATCACCGACTGAGGTCAATGGGATGCTGGTAGAGTATTATACTGCATTGTACTCTACTGACCCTACTGATCTCGATACTGCGCAGACTTTACCAGCGAAAATACGCCTGCCTACACTAACGTCGGCTGATATAAAAAGCTTAAATTCTCCCATTTCATTGGAAGAGATTCGACTTACTATCAAAGCGCTTCCATCAGCTAAAGCCCCTGGTCCAGATGGTTACTCAGCTGATTTCTATAAGCTTACTAACGATTTTATATCATCGACTCTTCTCCCCGTTTTCCAATTAATGTGGTCGGGGGGTCCTTATCTCCCTACGGGATCACTCGCTCACATTAAACTCATCCCCAAGAAAGGGAAAGACCCACTTCTGCCCGGATCATATCGTCCGATATCTCTTATAAACGTGGACACAAAAATTCTGTCAAAGATAGTTGCTTCACGTCTTGCTGGTTTTCTTCCATCACTTTTGCTTCCTGCTCAGTCAGGATTTGTCACGGGTCGCTCAGCGACGCTTAATATCCGCAGGGTCCTTCTGGCACTCGAACATGCTAGAAGAAATCCTCAAATAGATGCAGCCATTATAGCGATAGACGCTGAAAAGGCCTTTGACAACATTAGTTTCAACTGGCTTTTTAAAGTTATGGAAATATTTGGCTTTTCGGGCTCTATTCTCCTGTTTCTTCAACAAATGTATAAATCACTGACCGCTAAGCTCTCTACGCTAGATTTTACTTCGGACACTATCCACTTAACCAAAGGGAAGCGCCAAGGCTGCCCTCTTTCCCCTATTCTTTTTCATTTGGCCCTTGAGCCTTTATCTAGATTTCTTAATTCTCCAGAGGGTATTAGCGGAATTCCTGTCGGGAACCAAACCTTAAAATCTGCTTTATTTGCAGACGATATTTTGATTTTTTCGTCTAATCCTCTTAATGATTTCTTAATTCCTAAAGAAATGTTTGCGACCTTCCGTCTCTGCTCGGGTTTTCGGATAAATTTTAATAAAAGTGAGGTATTAGATCTACATCCTCAACTGTCCGCTCACTGGCGTAGACTATCCCCATTTGCTATGGCGCCGCAATATATAACGTACCTTGGCATTCGCATAGGAAGGGACCCCTCATCTTTATACACCCTTAACTTTCCACCACTTATTTGTAAAATTGTCTCTGAGTTGCAGACCTGGGCGACCCTCCCTCTCTCACTCTTCGGGAGATGTCATTTATTTAAGATGGTATCTTTTCCGCCTCTTTTATATCCACTACAGACACTTCCTTTTCTCTTGAAGCACTCGGATGTGCAGAGAATAAATAAAGCATTGAACATTTTTTTATGGGCTTCTAAAAAACCACGTATTGCTTTACGAAAACTTTCTCTCCCGAGGTCTGAGGGGGGGATAGGTCTCCTTGATATTCGCCTTTATAATTTATCATGCTTATTAAGACAGGGTCTTGATTGGCTCTCAGGAACATCACAATATTCTAATTTCGAGCTTGAAGAAGCGCTGGTATTTCCATATACCCTGCCAGCCATCCTCCATTCCTCTCTCAGGGCGCTACCACCCCATCTTAAAAACAATATTGTCATCAGAGATACAGTGGTGGCATGGAGAGAGGTACGGAGGATTGTGGGCTTGCCCTCCAGTATCTCTAGCTACCTTACTATTCAAGGCAATCCCATGTTCACTCCCTCTACTACACAAGCAGCCTTCAGGCAGTGGGCAATTTTGGGTCTAACTAAAGCCTCCTCGCTTTATGACAATATTACCAACTATTTCAAAACTTTTCAAGTCCTGAGACAGGAATTTAATCTACCCTCTTCTCATTACTTTTTCTACCTACAAATGACTTCCTTTTTGCGGACTTGCTGCAGATATGGAACAAATCCATTTAAATCTTCCTTTATTGACGTAGTGCTTCACCAAAAAGAATATTCTATTTCTATTCTATATAAGCATTTAGTGTCTCATTCGTTGGGTATGATTCAAAAGGTATTATTCCAGAAATGGTCTCACACTCTGGGGGATGAAACATTACCTGAAAAGCTTCTTAAGAGCTATAAATGAATACATTCTATTATTATTTCTGAAAATTGGCGGGAAACTCAATTTAGAATAATGCATCGGGCTTACTATCCTTTTCGACATTGCCCAGAGGATCCTACCCAAGAGCAATGTCCATGGTGTAAAGCCACACGGCCTACACTTTTACATCGACTCTGGGAATTTCCGCATATCAGCAACTTTTGGGACAGCGTGCTGGGTTATATTTTTCTTATTTCGGGTATGGGTGTACCTAAGACTCCTACTACCTGCCTTTTTAACTGCATATCCTTTTCTTCACAATGGACCCACCTCTGCCTCTTGGCAGCACGCAGAACGATTATGGCTAACTGGATTAATACCACCCCACCAAATCTCTTACAGGTCCAACAATCTTTGCTGTCTCTATGCCAACTGGAAAGACTCGAGGTTATGCTTTCCAACTCACGTACTACCCCGAGATTTCTTACCAGATGGAGATCATTCCTGGAATATACATTTTCAGAAGAGAGCTTGATATGATACGCCCTTTTAGATTCACTGAATGGTATTCTTCTAGGGACACGGCCGATTTTTTTGGCAACATAAGGGTTGCAACCTAGATAGGCTCAGGCTGAATCTTGAATTTCCGACCCCCTTCCCCCCCCCCCTTTTTTTTTTTTTCCTTCTGTTTTTTTTTTTTTTTTCTTCTCCTTTTTTTTTTTTTTCTCTTCTTTGTCTACTCATGCAAAGCCTTGGAGTGTTTGATCCAAGTAATTGACAATTGACAATTTGATCCAAGCATTAACACTGCTCTATATTTTTTGTCTGATTTTGTATGTAAAAAGGAAAATAAAAATGTATTAAAAAAAAAAAAATGGCCCTCCCCAAACTAGAAAGTGTACTAAACCTGTAGGTAATTAGAAGAACCAGAACCTTTTCTAAGTAGAAGAGTGGGTTTCATAATGAAGTTGGCAGTGCCTGCACCAGTAATCTAAACAAAGCAATTGGGAGCAGAAGAACTACTGCAACCAGCATAAAACATCAACCATATTTATATAGATGCACATCAGTATGGAAATAATACAAGCTTTATATAAGAAACAATTAATAATAGTACACACATTCACAGTACAAACAGGTATTATCAGAAAAGGGCCCTATAACAGTCCTGGTGGAAATGTGCACATATACCTGGGTATATACAATTATTAATAAAGATTCCTCCAGATGAATGTTTCAATAAAGTTCAGTTGCAAATTGAAAAAATGATTACCGTATTTTCCGGCGTATAAGACGACTCCCCTATTACATGATCTACCGGTAATACTTATACTTAGATTACCTTGGAGATATTATACTCGGCGTATAAGACGACCTCCCATTTTTGGGGGATTTTTTTGAGGTTCAAAAGTAGTCTTATACGCCAGAAAATACAGTATTTTGTTGCATCCATCTATGTGTCAGGGACCTGAAGACAGAATGAGCAGTGATGGGGAGATCCTCCAACTGTTGTCCAATCAGCCTCTAATGCAGCTTCTCACTGGCAGAAACTATGGTGTGGCACTGGAACTCAGATTCAGCCAGTCTACTCTGCTCTTTAGACTCTCCATAGTAGCTTCTAATCTAACATGCAACCTATTGAGCCCTAAAAGAAAACTAGCTATAGAGTATTAGACCAGAAGGGACAGGTTTAAATAATAAGTTCACCTTTGGTAATATGTTCTCTCTCTAGTAACTGTCTGCTAGTACAGGAGATATGGGCAGACAGCTTTACTAAGATTCTGCTCCAAAAAAAAATATTACATGCACATTTTTTAACCTACAAAAATATGTACATTTATTATTTATTTGAAGGTGAACATAGCCTTTAACTAAAATAGCAGGAGCTGCGTATAACTAAAATAGCAGGAGCTGCATATAACTAAAATAGCAGGAGCTGCATATAACTAAAATAGCAGGAGCTGCATATAACTAAAATAAGAGCTGAATATAAACTCTATTGGAACAAACAGATTCACCTACTAATATACTGAAAGGTGATCACTACTCACATACTGTAGCACAGACCTAGCTATCTAGCACTGTGCATGTGGGATAATAACAACAAGACAGAGACTTGTCTGTCACTAGGATTCAGATCAAGAAGTTATAGGCAGTTACAGTACATTTAAAAAGCCAAAACGCAGGAACAATTACCTAATAGGTTTTCAAACAGTGAGTCTCACAGTGGCGCATTGACACCTTTCAGCTATATAGATATAATGTATAAATGAGTGGAGCACATTCATTTGACTTTCTCAAATGCTAATTTTTGGATCAATTTGATTCTATATACTATATGTAAATGACAATGGCATCAATAAAATGACATTACAATTATGATTTTATAGATGAGAGATGTTTTATGTCTTTCAGTCATTTTTTTACTTTTTAACTTTTAAGAAGAAGAAGAGAAAAAAATGGAAAACATCAATAGGAAAGAATTCTAATGAAGTTCTATATCGCTTAGAAGTCACTTAGTTCACTTCAGGATTGTCTTTGTGAATTAATCATGAGAAAGATCTAGCTGCTCAAGCCTTGATAATACCTTGTACTAAAGGCATGTTTTATGATGAGTTTAAGCAGTGCATTTAATGCTATATTAAATATAGTTGAAGAGAATTTAAGATAAAAGTTCGATTGATAGCCTTCACCTCCGGCAGCTGGTGGCAGAAGGCTACCTGATCACAGAAATAGTTAGATTTCTACAACTTCCATTGTCTTTATACCACTTGTGCCTCACTTTGTCCCTGTGACCTCTGATTTGTCGTCAATGACTCTTCCCTAACTAAGCGGTAATGTGCTATTTTTCTATGATTATGGCTGCTATGCTTTGCTTTACCTCTCACAGCTCTCGTATTGTTGTAGACATCTTCTGTTTGGTGTTGCCGCTCTGCATATATTAGCTGTACACTTGAATGTATTATAGGATAGAGAATAAATTAAAAATAACCCACCGATGTTGCCTCTTACTAATTGCAGTGGCACACTTTACTGCTGGATAGAATGGGTATGTAATACTCTCCAAATACACAGCTCAGATCATCGAGTGCTCCTCTAAAATGTTTGCTTGAGTCGGCAAAAAACACACTGAATGTTTGCTTTATGCAGCTTAGGGAAAGTGCAAGGTGAGTGCTTTACTACATGAGCTGCATTTTTCCTAATACTGTGCCACAGTGTATTTGCCATTGTAGAACCAAAACAGTTTATGCTGTCTGGGATAGAATACCAATTCTACAGTTTGTGCCTTTTTTTCAAGGAAGGTAACAATTTATTTTGTGAAGGTGAAGGTTTTGGTTAGCCCAACATGACAGGTAATGCCAAAATTCAGCTCATACCAGTAGATTTACTGTCATTACCTGCATGTCTAGAGTCAAAAACAAAGTTTGTTATTTTAATTTAGTTTGGAAATAGTACAATGATGTCCTAGTCAAGCATGTCAGCACCACATCCCAATAATGAATTGGAACACAGAAAAGCCACTGGAGACTCAGGAGGGGATCTGTGGTGTGGTCCAGATATTTAAAGACACTGAAGGGATTGGTGTCCCTGGCGTGGACAGAAATAATTGGGTTCTGGACTCAAATTTTGGAAATAAGCAAATATGGAATTGAGGCCTATTTGTGCTAAGGTCAGGCCAATCATCTCCCTCCCCTGCCTTTGTATCCGACACCGTGTGCCCATAGTTGAATTTCCCCCATTCGGGGTCTGGACACACTTCTGCTCCACTCCCTTTGGAACTTTAGGAAACCACCTGACTATCTGAGGTGGAGCAATTCCCTCTAAGACCGTTATTCAGTTATTCACCCATCTGAACCCTCTTTACTAAGTACCCCTGAGGAAGCCATGAAGGTGAAATGCGTCGGGAGGAGTTTCTTGCCCTCCTCCATCCACATCGGTCATACTGTATGATACAGCAGATCTGTGGGAGGGTTTGAACTTCTATAGTCTGAGAGTGTATTTATGTATTTGGTTTATTATGTGCAATACTATTCTCGGTCACAAGGACTGTGTCTGTGACTCAGGGATTTATATTTTTATTGTGAATGAATAAAGGAATAATTTTATGAACTGTGTTTTTTGAGTTACTCTGAGTGGGTAGTCAGCACTGTTAAAGTCCCGTTTTCTCTATTAACAGTTTGACAACCTTTAAAGAAAAACTCCATCTTTCCACACAGTTTACATAGTTCCTTTGGGTCAAGCTGGCCTAAACAAACTATGTCCCCAACTAACCTGTGAATTTTGGATGGACCCTCTGCACACTATACCCTTTCTAGCAATGAAAAACAGACACACATGTTGCAATACATGATTAGGCCGGCCAACTGCCCTAAAGTAGAAAAGTTATACCTGTGCTCAAATCCCAATAGCTTGTACATGCATATAAACTATCAGATGCTAAAGGGATGTGACCACATATTAACACTACAAATTCTGGATGGACCCTCTGCCCACTGCAATACACCCTCTCCAGCAAACTATGCAATAAAAACAAAACAGGGATATTTAGTTCACACATATTGCAATGCCTGCTTAACGTGTAACTAAAGGCAACATTTTTATTTTTTTTTTTAGTTTTGGATAGAGTGGAGAGGGATTAGAACCCCTCAGTTCTGAATGGAGTGAAAGGTCAGTTTTTTTTTGCTGTCTGTATCCCCAATTAGGAAGATTCCCCCTCTCTATTTGTCCTGTTTACCGCTATCATTGAAAGTGAAGGTAAAAGAAAATCTAAAATTTTGGGTTGTCCCCAGAAAAGTAATAGATTGAAAATCTTCCAATGGGGACTCTAGTTCTTGTGACCTGAGGGTCCACAAGAAATTCCCTTAATTTGCAGGGATTTTCTCTCAATGTCTGTTTGGCTATGGGACAGGAAGTGAAAATCTCAACAATGGGAAAACCAAAACTTTGCTCGATCCAAAAAGAAAAAAAAAAAAGTTTTGCCTGTAGTTTTACTTTAAGGCTCGGTTTCCACTACAGCGGCTACGAAGTCGTGCTACTTCTAGCGCGACTTTGTAGCTAAAGTTGTTTGCGGCTTTCAGTGAGACTTGTCCCTCATTATAGAGGGAAGTCACACTGAAGCCGGTTTAAAAGTAGTGCACAAACTACTTTTGAAGTCGTCGCAACTCAAGTCGCGGCAGTGGAAACGGGCCGAATTGAAATCAATGGCTTTTGACTTGCTGTGCGACTTGACATGTGTCAAGTCGCACAGCAAGTCACACTAGTGGAAACCGAGCCTAAGCTGGCCAACTGTGTCAAAGTAATCCTTCTTATGGCCAGTTCCTACAGGCAAATCACAAAACTCACAAAACGTTTCTGCAGGCAAATCACAAAACTTCTGTAGAAGCAGTGAATTGTAAGCCAGTGTGCATGGACCATAAATTGGTATATGAGTGACATAAAGGGAAATGTAGTTTCAAAGCATCTGGGGTGCCAAGGTTTGCTATTACTGCCCTAGGAGCGGCTGTAAAAACATTAAGTGTGCATGCGGCCTTAGAGGCAGGAAAAAAAACCCTTGTTGTTTGGGTTTTTGATTGGAGCTTTCTGGCATAAATCCGCTAAACACTCCTATGTTCTCCTAAACTTCTGTACAAAAACGCTCATATAGGAAATGGGAGGGAACTGGCGTTTTTTTAAGCCCAGTTTGCATGGAGCCCAAATGTAACCTATCTCATGATAATTACATTTTTGTTTATGGCTTGATTAAGATATCTATAGTAATTCAAATTGCAGGCAGTGCATTTTCCTTGATCAGCAAGACGTTTGTCACTGTGGTTTTTATTATTCTTACAGGGAATAAAAATACATTCAACATTACCCTGTTTTTGACCAATTTCCCCTGGGTCTCTCGGGAAAGTCTTAAGGACAAGTTTGCTCGGATCGATGTGCCAAGGAACAAACAAGACAAGGACATGTTAAAAAAAATAAAAGTGAACGGACTAATGCTGAGCAAATAGACACAGATGTCAAGACACTAAAAGGTGTAGAAAACACATGGACTAATTTAAACAGGCTTGAATAATTTTTGTAAAAAGGCACAAGTGTGTAAAGCCCTTAGGCTATATATGCATAGGGGATGATGCAAATGTACATCCAGCACCAATGCCGCATCTCTTAGTAGCCTGACACCTCAACAGAAGTCGCATACTAGGATGAGCAATTCAAGGGAGAGAGAACTGTTGGCTAAAGTCAACAGACATATAATCCTAAATAAATATGAGAAAATTGGAGCCAAATATATTTGTGGTCATATTGAAAAACTTGTAAAAGTGCCCCAGGAGGACATAACAGCAATCTGGTGGTTTCTAAAAATACTAATATTTAATGAGGTATGGGTATTGCTTTAAAGTGTACCTGTCTTCCAGAGAGAATGAAATCAATATTTTGGTGTTCTTCTTTCATTTTTTATTATCTCTGATATTTCCCTCATTAGTGGGTTATCACTGAGGACTCCAGTCCACTGCTTTTGTACTGTATTGTACTGTACTTTTGACAAGATGTGATACATTATTTTCAGTGGAGAACAAAGTTTTCTTTAGGTGGTATAAATGTTTTATTTCCATATTTCTACTTTTTCACAGGTATTTATAGTTTCCCACTGATTTTGCTTATCTTTCCATTTTACAGCTTTTAGTGGGAGAGAAACGGGCAAAACCTGCATTCTGTAGTAAGTCAAATCCAGAAAATGTATTAAAAAAGTAAGAAATGCACTCACAGGGGTAAAGTAACCAATGGATGGTGGAATACCGCTGGGTCATTGCACAGTGAGGAATCTGTCAATCTCTGATAAGGACACCCTTGCCTCGACCAAAGGCATAGATGATCCAGTGATAGCAGAGCATGAACACCACTGCAAGATGGTTAGGACTGCCAGCAAGCCAAGACGTGCAGCCTAAGACCAGGATCCACCCTCCTCCAACTTACCCCTCACAAATGCACAGTAGGATCAATTTCAGGATATCTAACCTCATGGGCATCCGCAGAACTTTTTTTCAGGGGGGGGGGGCATCATTTGAAGGTCACCCATGCCCCGCCCCTTTTCACCCCATAGATCCCCCTTTGGAGCAGCCCAGGCAAGGATCCCCCATAGATCCCCCTTTAGAGCAGGCCTGGGTCCCCATAGATCCCCCTTTAGTCTTACCTTTTCACCTATATTCCTTGTGCTACCAGGTTTTCCTGCACCGCCAGGTACTCCAAGCTCTCCCTGCAAAACATATATATAATTATCCAAAATCACTCCCTTTAGAGCAGGCAAGGGTCCCCATAAATCCCCCTTTAGAGCAGGCCAGACCAGGGTCCCCCATGGATCCCATTTAGAGCAGGGTCCCCACAGATCCCCCTTTAGAGCAGGCCAGGCCAGGGTCCCCCATAGATCCCCTTCAGAGCAGGCCAGGGCCCCCCATATAGATCCCCCTTTAGAGCAGGTCAGGGCAGGTTCCCCATAGATCCCCCTTTAGAACAGGCCAGGGCAGGTCCTCCATAGATCCCCCTTTAGAGCAGGCCAAGCTAGGGTCTCCCATATAGATTCCCTTTTAGAGCAGGCCAGGGCAGGTCCCTCATAGAATAGATCCCTCTTTACTTAGTCTTCTTACTCTTACCTTTTTTTCACCTGTGTATAGAATAGAATCCCCAGGTTTTCCTGCAGCACCACACTCCAGGCTCTCCAGCCTCTCCCCCTTCAAATAATATATTACATATATGTATATACTTTCCTCCATGAGTCCTCCTTGCTTCCTTCTACTCCTCCGCTCAAGCTGCAAGCCTGTTCTCCAGTTTTCTCTCCCGCACTGGGTGGCCGCTGAACAGCACAGTCCCTCCTCCAGACAGTCCCACAGATCACTCCCAAACACACAGGTTGAACTGGATGGACTGATGTCTTTTTTCAACCTCACAAACTATGTATGTATGTAACTCCACGTGCAGGCAGGACTCCACCACCACTCCACTTAAGTGGACAGCACCTGCTTGATCTACATCTCTCTCTACAGGGTACACTGGAGGGACTAGAGCTGAGCAGCCAAGCTGAGGCCCAAGTCATCGCATCGGGGTGAGTCTGGGACGGTCAGAGAGCAGAAGGCTCAGAGGCGGTCATGGCGGACCCTGTAAGGACCACTCACGGACACCAGTGTCCCTGTGCAGACACCTTACCGATCCCAGGGGAGGACACTTGCCCCCCTACCCCCCCCCCCTTGCAGATGCCCATGTCTAACCTCTTCCTCAGCCTAAGTCTAGGTCTACCCACACATAGTAGTAGGTGGACCAGGGGCGGGCCAGGGGTGACTCCTAGTGGACTGACAAGAAAAGACTAGTAACATCTCCGCCTACATACAAGAAAATCAAAAGGGGCCGACATAAATAAGATATATGTAAAAAAGATTATTTTATGTTAAGAAGGAATGCTTATAAGAAACAATATCACTACGAAACCAATATAAACTGGTATAATTTCATAAGTTCAATAATTTAAGTATCATAAATAGTGATTATAAAAAAATCTAAGATATCAATCTATTAAACATATATACTGAACAATATTATAAACGCAACACTTGTTTTTGCCCCCATTTTCATGAGCTGAACTCAAAGATCTAAGAAAACTAGGATTCATCCGTGAAGAGAACACCTCTCCAAAGTGCCAGACGCCATTGAATGTGAGCATTTGCCCACTCAAGTCGGTTAGGATAGCAAACTGCAGTGAGGTCAAGACCTCGATGAGGATGACAAGCATTCAGATGAGCTTCCCTAAGACGGTTTCTGACAGTTTGTGCAGAAATTGTTTGGTTATACAAACCGATTGTTGCAGCAGCTGTTCTGGTAGCTGGTCTCAGACGATCTTGGGGGTGAAGATGCTGGATGTGAAGGTCCTGGGCTGGTGTGGTTACACGTGGTCTGCGGTTGTGAGGCTGGTTGGATGTACTGCGAAATTCTCTGAAACGCCTTTGGAGATGGCTTATGGTAGAGAAATGAACATTCACTTAATGGGCAACAGCTCTGGTGGACATTCCTGCAGTCAGCATGCCAATTGCACTCTCCCTCAAAACTTGTGACATCTGTGGCATTGTGCTGTGTGATAAAACTGCACATTTTAGAGTGGCCTTTTATTGTGGCCAGCCTAAGGCACACCTGTACAATAAATATGCTGTCTAATGAGCATCTTGATATGCCACACCTGTGAGGTGGATGGATTATCTCGGCAAAGGAGAAGTGCTCACTAACACAGATTTATACAGATTTGTGAACAATATTTGAGAGAAATAGGCCCTTTGTGTACATACAAAAAGTCTTAGATCTTTGAGTTCAGCTCATGAAAAATGGGGGCAAAAACAAGTGTTGAGTTTATAATATTTTTCAGTGTATATCATTTCATAGAAATATAAACCAGATTATGTAAATAGTCAATAATAACTAATAATAAATGTATCAATTAACCCCTTGCCGACCACCGCCCGACTATATACAGCGGCGGTCAGCCCCTCCCAGGCAAAGTGACATACCGGTACGTCACTAGCCTGGGAGCCAATAGGCCACCGGAGGCGCACTCCCGCCCCCGCTCGTTCCCTAAGCAGCCCGCGTGTGTGACCGGCGGACCCGGGTGGAGCGGGAGAAAGGCAGGCGGCTAATGTAAACAAAGCTGCCTGTCATTCTCCCCTGTGTAAAAGCACAGATCATACAGTCCTGCTATGTAGGACCGTTGATCTGTGCTGTTACACACACAGCCACATCCAATCACAGTTAAAAACACGCCCCTAGGGACACACTTAACCCCTCCCTCTCCAATAAAGTTAACTCCTTCCCTCCCAGTGTCATTTTTACAGTAACAGTGCATATGTATAGCACTGATTACTGAAGTAGTGTCACTGGTACCCCAAAAAGTGTAAAAAATGTCAGTCAAGGGTCCAATCTGTCCACTGCAATGTTGCAGTCCCGCAAAAAAAAAATCGCAGATCGCCGCCATTACTCGTTAAAAAAAAAAAAAACAATAAAAATGACAAAAATCTTTCCCTTAGTTAGTAAACGCAATAACTTTTGCGCAAACCAATCAAAATACGCTTTTTGCAATTTTTTTTACCAAATATATGTAGCAGTAAACAAATTGGCCTAAAGTGTTAAAAAATTTAGATTTTTTCATTTTTTGGGGGGGAATTTCATTTAAAAAAATGTGAAAAATATTGTTATTTTTGCAAAATTGTCGCTGTTTTTTTGTTTATAGCGCATGATCAAAAAATCGCACAGGTGATCAAATACCACCAAAAGAAAGCTCTGTTTGTGAGAAAAAAAAGGACGTCAATTTCATTTGGGTACAGCGTCGCATGACCGCGCAATTGTCCGTTACAGTCACGCAGTGCCGAATCGCAAAATAGGCCCTGGTCAGGAAGGGGGTAAAATCCTCCGGGGCTTAAGTGGTTAACTGAAAACGCATTGGACATAAAGAAAAATTATGGTACAACAAAACGATATGCGATATATGCTGGTATACACAAATTATGTAAATAATCAATAATAGATCATAATAAACATATTGATCCATTAGGAGCGTATCAATTCCTTAGAAACCAGTTTATACTGCTGGGTGGTTAGGATCACATTAGGAACATATCAATAACTTAGAAACCTGTTCATTATGACATTGTTTCTTATAAGCATACCTTCTTACCACAATATAATTTATTTTACATGCCTAACTTATAACAGACCTTGATTTTCTTGCATGTGGGAGGCGGTGTTCCTAGTGCTTCCTTATCAGTACTTCCTCTTGTCGGCTTCCTCACTGTGACCTACTGGTATTCCAACATGCATCTGTCCCTTTAACCACTTGCCGACCACCCCACGCAGATTTACTGGGGCAGTGCTGTTAGGCTGCACATAATCACGTAGATCTACGTGATTATGTGAACGTGGTCTCGGTGGCGCCGGAGCCACACGCGTGCCACCAGAGCCGCGCTCCCGCTGTGATTAGACACAGCGGGAGCCAGACCATGGGAGGAGTGGGGGCGATCACCGCCAGCCTCCCACAATCTTCACAGAAACTGACAGAAGACCCGCCTGCTTATTTAAACAAAGCAGGTGAGTCTACTGTCACACAAGCAGAGAGAGATCATGAGTTTCAGCTAAGCCTGTCACAGAGCCCTCCCCCCACAGTAAGTAAGCACAAACAGGCATACATTTAACCCTTTTACCACCCCCAGTGTTAACCCCTTCCCTGCCAGTGTCATTTATACAGTAACAGTGCTTATTATTTAGAACTGATTACTGCATTAATGTCACTGGTTCCCAAAAAGTGTCAAAAATGTCAGTTAGGGGTCCAATCTGTCCGCCGCAATGTCGCCGCCATTACTAATAAATAAATAAATAAATAAAAAGTCCAAAAATCTATCCCGCAATTAGTAAACGATATAACTTTTGCGCAAACCATATAAAATATGCTTTTTGGGATTTTTTTTACCAATAATATGTAGCAGAATACAAATTGGCCTAAACTGATAAAAAAAATTTGATTTTGTAAAATTTTTTTATTGGGAATGTTTTATAGCAGAAAGTGAATAATATTGTGTTTTTTAAAAAATTGTCGCTCTTTTTTTGTTTATAGCACAAAATCTAAAAACTGCAGAGGTGATCAAAAACCACCAAAAGAAAACTCTATTTGTGGGAAAAAAGGACATCAATTGTAATTGACCGTGCAATTTTTTGTTAAAGTAATGCAGTGCCAAATCGCAAAAAAATGGCCTGGTCATTAAGGGGGTAAAACCTTCCGGAGCTGAAGTGGTTAAAGTGGTTGTAAATGCTCAAGGTTTTTATGCTTGAACGTAAAAATCCTTCTGTTGGAAGCAGCACCCCAAGCTCTCCTAATAATTCCTGAACTCCTTCTAGATCCAGCGATGTGCACAAGAACAGCAGCTCTCCAGAGTCTCTGCCTCCTCATTGGCTCCCACTACTCTTAACAGCCACTGAACCAATGAGGAGAGAGCGAGGGTGGGGTCGAACCGCGCTCTGTGTCTGAATGGACAGATAGGGCAGCGACTTGAGAGTGAGCCTTGGTAGAAGGGAGGGGCCAGGTGTGCCAGCGGGGGACCCGAGAAGAGGAGAAACTGGGCTGCTCTGTGCAAAACCACTACACAGAGCAGCTAGGTATAACATGTTTGTTATTTTAAAAAATCAGCCTTTAATATCACTTTAACTCCTGTGAGTGTTTTTCTTATGTTTTTAGAAATTCTTCCAGGTTTAACATACTACAGTATGCAGGTTTTGCTTTGTGTCTTTTCTCTCCTATTTTTGCATTAGATGGAGCTTCCTTTCCAGATCACACAGCATCATCCCTTGCTTAAGCTGACCATTCGTTATAAACATTTCTTGTTCAATTTCCTTTAGATTTACCTTCAACTATGTAGTGCAAGGGCCTGCCTGATTGCATACAAATTGAAAGCGTTTAGATTTGAGCTCATATTATATGGGTTTGGTAAATCTAAAGGAAATTGTACAAGAAAATTGTATAATGTATTGCCAGTCTTAGTTTAGTCTTTTCCTATTTAATGTTGGGCTGCCCATACTTCTGTGTGCTCTCAGCTTGCGCTCATTTGTGTTGATGTATGATCTTATTGATTCCCTGTTACATTCACTGTGTTATATTTCACATTCTATTTTATGACACGGTTGGGCAGCATTCACAGATTACTACTATGATGAGCATTGTTGATCCTGTGCAAAGAATCAAGGGACCGTACTTTCTTTCGTTTACATTTAGGCTGCATTTACACCTGGGGGTTTTGAATCATGGGCAGATTTGCCGTGGTTCTTCCTGCAATTTCAAAACGCCTAGATGCGAATGACAAATTGCACAATGCACATTTAAAATGCCATTCATTTAAATGGCACCTAAAAATGCGGTGCGGTTCTTCCACTATTCACATGATGAATCGCAAATCATTTGCGGCAAACAGCATCGCCCGAAGCATGTTGCCCAAAAGAAGCTCTTGAACTTTTTTCAGACAACAAGCTTCATGTGATCGCAGTTTGCCGCGATTGCAGCACAATTTATTGAGTGACAATGACAATCGTGTTAAGTGGCATTTAAATGAATGGCATCTGAAATGTGCATGGTGCGATTTGTCATTCACACCTGGCCATTTTGAAATCATGGGCAGAATCACAGAGATTCTGCTTGCGATTCAAAACATCCATGTGTATGTAGCAGGATTTCCAGCCTTTTTGCTGGATGTGGGTCTGCCAGGGTTACCGCTAGTGACAAAAGCACATTTAAGAATGTTCTCCAAGTGTGAGCGCTGAGACAAGAAACAGTCCAGCATCTTAGGTTTTTGTATTTATTTTAGGAACTTGGATGGGAGAAGGGAACGAGTGAGATACTCCTCTGGCTCAACTATACACAATGTAATGGGACAACTGAGAAAAATGCCTCTTGACGCTTACTTGACTCCGGCTGAATGCCGGTCAACGCCGGTTGGCGCTTGTTAACACTGACTTGCTGTCTGTGAACTTGAACTGACTTCTGACACTTCCTTGTGACTCAAAGTCCTTTGTACTGCTCCCTTTAGCCTTCCCGGCTGAGGTAGCTATTTGTAAGCATGCTGCAACTCTTAACTCTTCAGGGCCCAAACACTGGCACCCTCTTTCTCTTTGGGATCTAAACACTGGCACCCCCTTTCTATAACTTCTGCACAGGCTAGCTGGCTTCTGGATCCCTCTGACCTTCCGGAGTGGTCCCCTATCCTAGGCAGACCCGGGCAGTTTACAGTACTCACGACACTGCTTTCCTGGAAACTCCGACCCCCACAGCTCCGCTTGGTCCTCAGCACACTGGATCCCTCTCTGCAGCTCAGCTCAACCCTCTGTCCACTAGGCCAGCCGCCCAGGACATCTGTTCCATGCTGACAGGAGGAGAGACAGCCGTCACCTCCCTCCTGGGACTCTGCTTCCCACCAAAGACATCCTGTCATGTGCTCCCCTCAGACTTATATCCCCTCCCAGGATGCATTGCGGCAGAATCTGCCCTCTGGGATGGATACAAGCCCTGGTGTGTTATCTGTCAGGTTTCCTCCACTGTCCAATGAGAGCTCTCATTGGATACAGTGGGGAGACTCCCCAACTCAACAGTCACACCTGAGAACACATGACAGCCTAGCTGAACAATTGAACCCTGCTGATAAGCAGACAAGGTCTCCCCTATATGTTACCTAGCACCTACCTAAGAGGGTGCTACATGTAAATGCAGCCTTACAGCTCTTTTAACACTGTAAGGTAAAACAGCCTCTGATGCAGCCGGGATCTCTGGTGAAACCGGTCAGGCTATTTTTTACTCAGCTACCTGCTCTTGTGGCCATCCCAGCACCCATGAAACCGATTACAGATGGTGGTGATGACCTCCATTGAAAGCAATGCAGTACCTGTGACAACTATCTGATAAATACTATTCCTATAGAGACTCTGTTTATACTAGTAATTGCTGATTGCTATGTATCTATGGAACAGTGTCCTCTGCCCCAAATGGGGGTGAAGACTGATGCCTAGGACTCTGATACAGGAACCTGGTGGAGCACAGCACACAGAAAGGTGCACAAAGAAACATATGCCATACATTTAAAGTGGGCTGGATTGTGATTTTACAACAGTGCTTCGATCCAAAGTCTAGTTAAAAGTTCCTGAGAGGGAGAGTTCATCCACAAGGACATGAAACATTGCTTTACATAACTGATCTCCTCTGGACTGGGAACCGCCGTGTGCATATGTAAAGGACTGCGTATCAAATGTACTAATGCGAGGGAGGTGAAGAACCCCATGCATATTGCTAAGGGGAAGCTTTCTGTGCTTTTACCTCCTCTGGACCATTAAGGGCAGTGTTAATGCACTAGACTAGAATATGGTCTGTGTATCTTTGGGCTACAAAGAAATGGAATCTTTGGGACTTGCTACTATTTACGTTCCATTAATCACTGTGTGAATAACACAATCTTACTCCAAGTTCCCCTTTCATGAACATGCATGACAGATCTCTTTTGGAAAAGTCAATAAATATGCTAATGATCCTATAGGCCAAATCTATACGGCTCAGGATGCAACTTCCATCCCCCAATGGACTGTAGGAAATTTGCTTATTGGAAGGCCATGTAGTGAAATATGAGATGAATACACAGTGAACATAAGTGGTGACAACCAATATGATATTTACACTGTTTGACACATGCAAGCAATAATAATAGGAGCAGTTTAGCTGGAATTTATTTTTTAAATGTCGTGATGTGTGATGTACATGTAAATTTTATCTACGGTATTTTTCTACAATAAAGGTGATTTATATACGCAGATGGTAGTAGCCGCACATTTATCATCCTCAAACAGGCATGTATAGAGTAAATGGTTTAAAGGATATTCTGACGTATATATATATATATATATATATATATATATATATATACATATATTTTTTTTTTTAGGTGGTACTCGGGTGACAGTTAGATTAGTGTTTAGGGTATAGTACGTCAGCTCATATGGCTGGCTTCTTACAGCTCTGATTGAGGGAGTTGTATGATCACAGCATACACTTTAATTTCAAAACATCAGCATTGTAAGGTTTAGTTTACATTTGTGGTATGTTAAAACAGGCGGTTCAGCCGTGTTTTTACCATCTCCCAGGCTGTGACAGCAGCAATGGAGGGGGTATATAAATGCAGTGACCATGATGCTTTGCATACTGGTGCAGAAAAAATTATGCCCCCTTCCAGTTTGGCATGCATTACCGACAGCTGGACAAGACCCATTCAAGTGAATAGTTCTGTGCCACAACTTTGTGCAATGCATGCAGTTGCAGCACCGTGGTACAGGTTTTTAGGGGTTAAAAAAAGTGAGGGGAGGGGACATATTGGTTCCCTACCATCTGTTAAACACCTTCTGAAAAGCAATCCATCATAGATTAAATACATGCGTAAATGAGCCCTAATAGCAATACAAACAATAGTGATTTTTGACACTCCAATATAATCTTACTTGAAAAATCTCTTTTCATGTTGTGAGTTCTGTCTGTCTGCTAGACATCTCTTTCCACAGCTTCCTGGATTTTCTGCACGATTTGCAGCTTCAAAACTGCTATTAACTTTCAGTTTCAAAGGACTAGATATCCCATGGTACCTTGCTGCCTGCAAGCAGTGTTTCCTGTACTGACTCCGCCTTCTAAAACTCCTTCTCTCAGAACCTCTGTAGTTCACAAGGCAGGCTCCGTGAAATGTGACACAGCAGTGCTTAACCACAGGGCATAGTGAATAGGTAACAATATCTCTCCTGCGCTCAAGTGGTATGCGAGAAGGTGAATCTTCTAGGCGGTTTTATGACACAATAAAAGTGGTCTTGCTGCCCCCCTCAGGACCAAGGGTATCCAAAAGGCACTACAAGAAAACAACAAGAGAAGGGCGCACCGACCTTGTGCATTACCACTTAAAAGTTTATTAAAATCAAAGAAGGGTCGTGTACAATATACTCACAAACCTAGCATATGAACAAGCATATAGGAAATGGGCACCGCTCGCTTCCAGGACACTTCTCTACTGCTGGATAGCGTGATGGCGTCCTCAAAACCTGATGTGGCTTACGCGTTTCGAGGGAGGACCCTCTTCCTCAGAGCCAAAATCGCCACCTTGAGGAAGAGGGTCCTCCCTCGTTCATATGCTACGTTTGTGAGTATATTGTACACTACCCTTCTTTGATTTTAATAAACTTTTAAATGGTAATGCACAAGGTCGGTGTGCCCTTCTCTTGTTGTTTTCTCATAGTGAATAGGTATCACAGAATTCAAGGAAATAAATATGCTGGAATCTTCACAAAGTAAGTTTACAATCTTCAAAATAGGTATTATTAATAGGAGGAGGCTACAAATAATTGAAATACACTGTGGGTCTGCCATTGTTCCGGTGACACCTTCAGCCCATTTAAGCTGAATACCCAAGTGTGAGATTGGAGACAATGACCATTCCGGCATCTTTGGTTTGTTTTGTTTATTTGATAATGGGGATGGGAGAAGGGAATGAGTGGGATACTCCTCTGGATCAACTAGGTACAAATGGGACACTTTGCAGAAAAATGCCTGTTAGCGCTGTCTTAACGCCAGCTGAATGCCGACCAACGCTTGCTGGCGCTTTTAAAATACTGACTTGCTGAACTTGTGCTTCAACTTGACTTTTAACACTCTGGTTAGCTCAAAAGTCCTGGACTAGACTGAGATGTGACTCACTCTGGTTAGCTCAAAAGTCCTGTAAACAGCTCCCTCCAGCCCTTCGCTGACTGAGGTAGCTTTTTGTAACTGCTTGTGCTGCTGCAACTGTCAACACTGTACACTGCACACTGCTTGCTGTACACTTGAACTCTTCAGGGCCCAACCGCTGGTGCCCCCTTTACACTTCAGGGTCCTCTCATTGGCACCCCCTCTACACTTCAGGGTCCTCTCACTAGGCACCACCTCTAAACTTCAGGGTCCCCTAACTAGGCACCCCCTTTACACTTCAGGGTCCTCTCACTAGGCACAGAATCCTGTGTGACAGAATCTGCCTTTTTGGGGTAGATACAGGCCTGGATGTGCCACTGATTGGGTTTCCTCCACTGCCCAATGAGAACCCTTCTCATGCAGCCAGTGGGGAGACTCCCCAGTCTCAATAGCAACACCTGGGAGACATGACAGCCCAGCTGAAAATCATGGCCCTGCTATTAGACAGCCAATGCCCACTATACTTTGCCTAGCACCTATCTTGTAGGGTGCTACACAAAGAAAAGGAGGAATGGGACTTTAAATGAGGCACGTGTAAACCATGAGCTGGTAAGGTAATCAAATGTAAAAGACATTTATTATTTAATTAGTATGTATACACAAGTCGAATGACAACAAAACGGCACAATGTACTTAATACATAATGATAAAAAAAGAGCCTTAAACCTTGTTTGTGTTGAACCTTGAACACTTTGCTCCTCCCATGAACTTCCTGATTACAGTCATGTCTCTGCACTCCCTGTTTGCCAGATTATTGCAGGTCACCCTGGTGGATGACACTGGTTCACCTGAGGTGCAGTGTCTAAGTACTAACTGGTATTCACCAGAGATCCTCATGGTGGAGATGAGTTTTGCTGCATGCTAGTACCAGGTCGCGACCCTCAGGATCACCCTACCAGGAGGTGAGCAAGCCGGGGTCTAGTAGCAGATTTAGCAGGTAGGGATCAAGTAGAAGAGTAGTCAGGAAACACGCCAAAAGGTTAGCAACGAATGGTTACAGGTTGGGATTAAGCAGAAGCATAGTCGGGGAACAAGCCAAAGATCAATAACGAATGAAAGTGAAAATACAGACGGCAGCAGGGGAGACAAAAGCGAGATATTGGCTAGAGGGAACACACGTGCCTCATTTAAAGTCCCATATCTCCTTTTCTTTGCAATAAATATATAGAGATGGAAGCAAATGGCTAACCCTTGGCATCCACTTCATTTAGGGGTCCCAAACCTCACCCCCCCCCCTTTTTTCTGACACTGTGGAAAATAATATATGATTTTACACTTTGACTTTAGATACACTTTAAAGTGGCTGTAACCCCTTACCCTATACCCAGTGAAGTAAACAGCATCAGATGATACACAGAGAACAAACAAATCCTCCTACATAGGTTTTACTTGTTTATCTGCAGTCTTCCCTTCTCTACACCCTTTCAAAAGTGCAGATCATGTTAAAAATCGTTCTTCATCTGTCAGCAGCACAGAGGGGGGGGGGAGAGGCTGCAGTTACAGTGTGTGGGAGCTGATTGGAGAAAAGGAACACACTCCCTTCACACAGCAGAAGAATGGTATTCTGAATAGATAAGCTGTTTGCTAAGCTCTCCCTCCTGACACAAATTTATCTCATGTGTCGGGAAAACTTCTCAGAAGGAGCTCATGCTGATAACAGAGGAATGAAGCACCAGAGTAAAACGACACTTAGAGCTTTGGAGAGAGATAAATAAACACTACAGATATATTTGCCTTGCTCAAATTCCATGACTGAGGTTTACAACCACTTAAACCAAGATTTCTAATTCCAGTTCCTGCTGTGCAGTTCAGAGATAGGCCTTGTAAAGGATAAGTGGTATGGTACACCTTTCCCACAGAAGTAGAACACACTTATTTATCTGAAGACCTCAGAATTGTCCAGCTTTAAAGAGCTTAGGTCATTTATGCCTCGTTTCCACTGAGTGGTACGGTACGGTTCAGTACGGTACGGTTCGGAACGGTACACCTTGCGTTTCCACTGCCAATAGGCGTGGTGTAGCCGGAAAGCTGTGATGGACGATTTTCTGTCAACCAATCAAAGTTCTACAGAGCGTAGCTCCACCCTGTTGGTACGGTACTAATGTGCTTGGTACCCCAACGAAAGGGTCCCAGAAAAGTGGTACGGTACGGTTCGGAATTAGAGTACCATCCACAATGGAAACGGCAAAAATTGCGTACCATACCGAACCGAATCGTACCATAACGCTCAGTGGAAACGAGCCATAACTGGGGCTTTCAGGTTTAGGGAGGACCCTAAACAATGTTTGCTGGGTATCAGAGATGATGTTCCTGTGGAAGAAGCCCCCAAACAAGCTATAGCTAGAGCACTTTTTCAGGCTAGAAAATTGAATTTGAGGCCCTGGAAGTCTAAAGAGCCCCCACAGTGAAGGAATGGATAGCTCAAATGGGTATCACTATAAGACTGGAAAAATATTTTTACCAACACAGGGGCAGCTGTAGGAAATTGGACAAGCTTTGGGCTCCCTGGTTGGATGTCCCTGGTTTAGCCCTGGTAGATCTCATTATGGATCGGCTCTTATAACCCTGGTGGGGTAGAATTGACACCTGTATTGAGGTTTTCTCTTAACATAATTTCCTACTTACCTAATTGTTTATATTTTGGTGTTTGATATCTGAGATCATGCTCTGTGTGGATGCGGCATGACTATGCAGTGATAATGTTCCTGTTTAAAATGTTTTTTAACTAAAAAACGATATGTGCATGCGTCAGATCTGTTTTTGTCTGGAACCTGTAATGTTTCTTTTATGCCTGTTAAATAAAAAGTTTTTCTTGAGATTAAATAAGAGCTTAGGTCACAGAGAAACTTTAATAAAAATGAATTTAGCAGAGCATAACTGAAATTAGGCCCTTTTAGCAAACCGTCTACTTCAAGGCCATCTCCAGCTATGTAGAGTTGGAAATAAAAGAAAAATTACATGAAAAACATTTTTTTAGATGTTCCAGTAGTGAAATATGCCATGTGAAAGTTCTTAACAAAGCCCATCTTGTTAGCCAAATTATTTCTTGTACACGGAGAAAAAAAAAAAATATGAACATCTCGATGACCTCAACATTTTCCAAAGTCAAATTATGAAAAAGAGCAAATCATTTGGTTCATCTCTAATCAAAAACCACAAAGTAAAAATAGAGTGAAATGTTATCGATCACGACTGTGCTGCTCTCCAAGTCACACGGCAACATTTGCAGTGCTGAGATTATTTAAATATTGGAAGTTATTAAAACTATGATTCTTCCCACGTCTCTCCATATTTTTCTCTTTTCTCCAGCCTCGCTGTATAGACTGATGTGTTGCTTTCAGCTCAGTACAGAAAACTAAATCCTCTTTTGAATAATCCTTTAGATCACTTAGTGGAATTCGATGGATGTCTAGGACAAAAAAAAAAAAAAAAAAAAAGCTTTGTCCAGTACTCTTAAATGTCATTTTTTTTTTTTTTATTATCTGCTTTTCTTTTACTCTCTTGGGTTTCTGCCACTTAGATTTCCAGCGTGTTCCAGTAAAGATGAGGTTAATAATCCTTAGTGCGTTTTTCCAGGTACTCTCTCTCCCTCTGCTGGTATCTTTTTGTCGCTTTTCTTCAACCCCCTTCTTTTTTTTTCTTCTTCGTCTCTGCAGCTTTTTTATTAACCGTCTGGTACTGTTGCTCTATAATATTATCCGCCTCCGGGCACATTTCATGTTTCCATTTGCTACATTTACTAAGTCACAATCCCAAAACAAGAACCAAGGGTGTCCCCTCCTTCCCCTTCTCCAAACGCGCCATGAATTATTGAATCACTTTATTGCATATTTTCTTAAAGAGGCTCCTTCCCCCGGTGTGACGGTAAATATTGCATGAATTTAATTTAAGAGCACATATTTCATCCTTATCATGCCAAGCAACAGGCGTTCTTCGCTTCTGTCTTGTCTTCACAGCTTCCCTAGCTGGTCTTGAGTCCTGTACAATGGGCCTCGAGATATATGGCCCTGGCCTTCCATCGCTCAATGCCTTTTATTCCCGGCTAACGCTCAGCGGGATTTATGGGCTCTGGCAGATCTGGGAAACACAGAGGAATAAAGCCCAGGAGTGCAAGGCAGAAGCCAAGATGAGTGTCAGGTGTACAATCCCGCCACAGCACACCGAGGACTAAACCGGCAATTAACCTTTTCAGGGCGTCTCAGAGCCGGGGATTTATATGGGAAGACACGCAGGCACTGGCCCCTGCATCTGCAACGCTGAAATATTTCTCATATAAAATTCCTAAATCATAATAATACAATACATGAAGCACTAAAGTGTAGGCCGTGCTGGCTCTTTTGTCACAGTCATCATTAATCTCTATTGCAGCCGGAGCTACAGGACAAAGCTCCTTTGAAATATGTATAATAAACGACGGTTCATAATCCACTCCAAACACAGCAATCAGAAAATCCCCTTAAACGCAAGTTTACGCATACCGAGGCGCTCCGCCAACCCCGGGCCTTGGCCTCGGTGGGGCTGTCATGAAATCGTAAATCACAATGTAGACTGCCCTGACATCTGTAGACTCCATCGGTTTACACTGATGAGTCTGACATGATATAATGTGGAAAAAATCCACTTGTGATATTATTCATAGTCTAATCACAAGAGCGACAGGGTCACACACACCTACCGGTGAATTCCCATCCCTCTGACAGCTTTCATGGAAGGTTTTTTTTTTTGTTTTTTTTTTCCTTTTGATGTTAACATGTTTTTTTTTCTAAATGTTATCATATTGTAAACAGGGCTGCGAAATCAAAGTAAAGGCTACATCTAGCCCTGGGCTCCTAGCTTCAATTCCTCGTACAGATGACAAATACTGTACAGTACATTTCAAACAAGCTGGAGAGCTGCTATCTACATGTTACTCGGTTTTCCATGTGAACACGGGAGTTGTTTTGTACAACTGTACGACGCCATGAACGACAAATCCCAAAGCCATATGTTATAAGTTAGGGTCCTTTCACACGGCCGCTCCGTGTGTCCGCAAATCATCCTATTTTTTTGCGGATGATTTGCGGACATAATGTAAGTGAATGGCACTGCGGATGTCAGCGGAATACCATCCGCTGACATCCGATTTTCCTCCTTTCAGTTCTGTTCCGTTTTTTCGAATGGAACAGAACCCTATTTTTTCATCCGTGTAAAAAACGGAAAGGAAGGAAAATCGGATGTCAGCGGTGTCATCCGCTGACATCCGCAGTGCTATATACTTACATTATGTCCGCATATCATCCGCAAATGGATGGGATGATATGCGGGCATACGGAGCGGATGACAGAAATGTCATCCGCTCCGTGGAAAAAAAAAAAAAAAAGTCCCGCAGCGGACCTTTCACACGGAGCGGCCGTGTGAAAGAAGCCTTATAAGTTAAAAGATCACGCATATAGAAACTAGTAAAACTGACTCTTCAGAAGGATAGATTTTCAAAGGTATCTTGACTGTGTCCAGGCACTGTGCAAATCCTATGCAAAATACACTATACTTTTATATACATTTAACCACTTCAGCTCCAGAAGGTTTACTCCCCTTTATGATCAGGCCATTTTTTGTGATATGGCACTGCATTACTTTAAAGCGTAACTCCACTTTGTTGAGAAAAAAACATTCCCCTCTGGGTGATCTATTTACATTGCAAGGATTTTAACAAACGTTCCTACTTTTTGTTATTCTGAAGAAATCATTGTTGGTTCCTCTGTTCTCCTGTGCTGAGCGGGTCAAATGGGAGCGGTTTCATAATTATCAATCAGCTTTGGCAGCTGCAGGGCTCTAATGAGGAAATCTGCTGGGCCTGCATCCCTTTAGTTGTGTTCCTATTGGGAGTATCTCACCAAAAATGACATTTTTGTTGCAGGGGATGCCAGAAATCTGACTTGTATCTAAGGCAGACTTCTGGGAATATTGGTGAGCCAATCACACAAGCAGGAAATGATGTTTCTGCGGTGTGGTCAGTACACATTCTGTGTACAAAACAAATCCAGGTAGCCATATTGCATTGCATTTTCAGAAAATTACAACAGCTGCAGATCGAATAGGAAAGGTAATTTTTAATAACATTCAAAGACAATATGATTTGTGTCACAATTGTACACGCTATATTATTTTTTCTTCATTTGCTAATTTTTTCCCCACGAAAGTGGAGTTACCATTTAACGGATAATTGTGCGGTCGTGCAACGCTGTACCCAAATAAAATTAATGTCCTTTTTTTTCCCCACAAATAGAGCTTTCTTTTGGTGGTATTTGATCACCACTGCCGTTTTTATTTTTTGTACTATAAACAAAAAAACAACCACAATTTTGAAAACAAAACTATATTTTTTACTTTCTTCTATAAAACATATCCAATAAACAAAATTTTAAAAAATCTAATTTCTTCATCATCTTAGGCCAATATGTATTCTACTACATGATTTTGGTGATTGGTTTGCCCAAAAGTTATACCATCTGCAAACTATGGGATATATTTATGGAATTTAAATTTTTTTTTCTTTTACTTTCAATGGTGGCGATTAGCAATTTTTAACGGGACTGCGACATTGCAGCGGACAAATCTGACACTAAGTGGCACTTTTTGGGGACCAGTGACACTAATACAGTGATCAGTGCTAAAAAAAATGCACTGTCACTGTACTAATAACGCTGGCAGGGAAAGGGTTAACATCAAGGGTGATTCAAAGGGTTAAATGTGTTCCCTGGGAGTGCTTGCTAACTGTGTACTTTAACTGGAGGAAGACAGGGATCCATGTTTGTGCTTAGCCGAAACACAGAATCACCATCTTCCCCTCTGACAGAACATCGATCTGCCTCGTTTACATAAACAGACTGCCGTCCTGCCTCTCTCGGGAATGATCGCCGGGTGACGGTGCAAATCAGGTCTCTGGATCCGCTGATTGGCTCCCACTGTGTCCAATCACAGCAGAAGCAGGTCACCGGTGGCACACATGCACGCCCCAGACCTGAAAATCGAAATCCAGAATTTGTAGTGGAAATGGAAATGACGTACAGGTACGTGATTTCACGCTGAAGAGCCGCCCTGCCACAGTACATATACGTGAAGTGGTCCAGAAGTGGTTAAAGGGTAAGTTCACTTTTACAGAAAATCTGTAAGGTGAACTTACACTGGACCCCCTCCCTGTCCCTCTCCAGTCCCACTGTACCAGAGTCTGTGATCCCCCGCTGTCAGGCACCGGGACGCCGCTTGAGTGGTCCAGGGATTTGAAATCGTCCTGTCTTTCTCTCCTCTCCTCCAGTGCTGACAGGATGGGCTAGACGGATTCTGATTGGTCAGCGACATCCATATGATGGGGCTGACCATTTAGAATGCCTCTTATGCCCCGTACACACGTGCAGATTATCTGCAGACTTTTGTCTGCAGATTTACCTTTTCTATGTAGTGCAAGGGCCTGCCGGATTGCATACAAATTGAAAGTGTTTAGGTTTGACCTCATATTATATGGTTTTGGTAAGTCTGCAGACAAAAGTCTGCAGATAATCTGCACGTGTGTATGGGGCATTATCCATACACGCTGAGAGGTATGTCATGTCAGATTAAATCATGGGGATTTCCAGTCCCTGGACTGATGAAGTGGCATCCTGTTGTCTGACAGCAGGGGATCACAGGATTCTAGTACAGTGGGACCGGGGGGGATGGGGTTACAGATTTTCTGTAAAAGTGAACTTACACTTTAAAACACAACTAAACTCCAATCTTTTTTTTTTGTGTGTGTTTTGTGGGGGGAAGGGTTAGAACTAGAGTTGAGCGGACACCTGGATGTCCGTGTTCGGCGGGTTCGGCCGAACTTGAAAAAAAAGTCCGGGTCCGTGACCCGGACTTTTTCCGAACTTTACCCGGACACCGAACCCCATTGAAGTCAATGGGGACCCGAACTTTCAGGCACTAAAATGGCTCTAAAAAACCAATGGAAAGGGCTAGAGTGCTGCAAATGTAGTTATGAGCATTGCAAGTGCTCTTAAAAAAAAAATTCCCCTTTAAATTTGTAATTTTTAAATAGCAGATTAGAACAGCACTCTGTAGTAAAATATAGCTGAACGCTGCACACAACAGACTGATAAAAATATTTTTTTTCTCCCTCCTCCTCCTCCTCCGTGGGCTCAAGTGAGGGCAAAAAGATTGTTTACTGCACCACCCCCCACACAGCAAAATCAATGTAGATCGCTAACGGATGATTGTTCTGTCCTGTGTCTCCTAATCTCTCCCTGCCTACTCTCTCCAGCCTGTCCCTAAAATGCTCAAATATCTTTCCCTGCCTACACTCCGACCTGTCCCTGCATTCTTTTTGGGCACAATGTTTTTTTTTCCTGTCTGTCCCTAATCAGCAGCAGCCAGCACCGTTGTATGTGTGCTCTCTCCCTACACTAGAGCAGACTGACGCACAGCGCGCTGTGTCTCTAGCTTATAAAGACCTGGGTCACATGCTTCAGCTGGCCAATCACAGCCATGCCATTAGTAGGAATGGCTGTGATGGCTTCTATGGCACACCAGTTAAACGCTTGTTGATTGGCTGTTGAAAGCCCACCATTAAAACCGCGCCATTACATACATAACAGGAAATAAAATTACCGAACACGGATTTTAAACGCGAACATACAGTAAAGTTTAATAATACAGTCCGTGTTCGCTCAACACTAGTTAGAACCTCTGTTGAGTTTTTATTGCCATCTGTTCAAACAGCAGAGCTCTCCCCTTCCTACCTAATGAACATCACGGAAGAAGAAGAAAATTTCACTAAACGGAATGTCTAAAGCAGCCCATAGATTAATCAATTTCCTTCCAAGGGAAAGAAAATCGCTTGATTCCCCCATCAACACAGTAAATTTTGATGGGGCAATGCCTCCCTCAGTGCTATTGTGTTCTGCCAGCAGGGGTTTCACAGGGAGCAGAACAGAATAGTTACTGCTAGGGGCTATAGCTAATAAGTAATTGCATATAAAAAATGTGACAAGCTAGTTATACCCAAGCTGTAAGATGACTCTTCCATACTTCCGTACAATCAGCCTGCCTATACATGGATCAAATCTCAGCCAGTCCCTGCTAAACTTGCCAAGTTTTGATCCATGTTTGGCCGGCTTTATTGTTAATTAACAAAGCTGCTTCTGGGCTCAAGGAACAACCAGTTCTAATAAACCAATGTCTCCTGGTTTGTGTTTTTAATATTGTCTGAATCTCTGGATTTATGTGTATCACCCTCCTAGGTAGGTGCTAGAGAGAAAGTATAGTTTTGGATTTTTTCTGCTTACCAGGAAGATTGACAAGTAAACCTATATTGTTCTCTGCCTACCAGAGAGCAGGATCTGCATGTGAGGTCTGCTCATGGTGCTCAGGTGCAGCTCAGTTTGTCTGAAGTGTTTCACACTGGTCCAATTGGGAGGCATATTGAACAGTGTGAGGATACCTGACAAATGAGTGCAGAGGCATTTAGTATAGCCCTGGTAATTGGCATAGGAAAGTGCCTCAGTGCATGCTGTAATACTGTATAAATGCCAAGAGCACATGTCCTCGGGGTCTTTCAGCTGGAGAGTGGGGTTCCGGAGGGAAGAGGCTGCTGCCCCTCCTCTGTAAAAGTTACCATGTGGCCTCAGATGGTCAACCTAAGGGCCTCAGAGTAGGAGAGAAACTGAACCTGGAGGTCCTCCCGGCTGACCGGTAGGGAGACACTGGAAAGGATCTAATTCTGCATACAGTGAGTACAGATCAGTGTCATGGGGCCTGTCCCGTGAGGGCCATCCCTTCAGCTAGAAGAGTCAGTAGACGGGTGTCAGTAAAGGGAATGCTAGAGAGTGTTCTGAAGATAATGTAGTTCATCAAGACTGTTGCTGGAGAGAGAGCAAGAAGACTTAACCCCTTCCATACAAGTGGCAGTATGATAAAAGCAGCGTTACTGCTTCCACAAGTAACCTGGTGAGGCCAAGTGAGAGTTGTCCTTTTTAACTGTACATAGTTCCAGTTGGGGTATCCCACTTTTCCCTTCTCCCATCTAAGTTCCACAATAAATACCAAAAACCAAAACTCCTGTATTGTTTATTGTGTAATGAGCCATCGGGAGTAAGGATGAATGAGTGAACTGTCCCTAAGTGACTGCCTGCAGGTAATCATAGGAGGCCCAATAAGTCATCATACAGCAAGCCCTACGGGGACAGTGCTACATATGTGTTAGATTTTTATCCTAAAATAAGGAAGTGAATCAAAATACTTAGGTTTTTATTCAGTGGAAGGAATTATACCCCCAGCGCTTTTGACAAGCGTAGCTCAACCATTCAAGTGAATGGGGCGGCTCAGCATGCAGCTAGAACAGGCTAATGCAGCAATCAAGGGGCTCTCTAAAAAGTGATGAACCCTAAAAATGCATATGCAAGTGTTTTTTAAATTACGGATCTGAACTCAGCTGCATTGCTTAGAATGGAGGCAATCACACAGGTGCATAAACATGCACTGCGTTCAGATCTGTAACACAGAATCCAAAAATCTGCCATTAAGAACATGCGCTTTACGTGCTTCTAAGCATGTAAATTAAAGCGGAGTTCCACCCATTTTTTTAAGTCCCTTTAGATCATTCAGACTCTAGTAATACATTTCACAATCATACTATTTTTTTTTTTAATGCAAATACCTTTTATTTTCTATTTTCGTCCGCCGATTTAATGGCGGACGCTTCGGCAATGAAGTCATTTGGCGATTTGCGGGGGCCCCTGGGATAGCACCATGATGTATCCCATGACTTCTTGTGAATCGCCTAGGGACAAAATATCGCGTTATTTGCAGGCCGGAAATTACGCGAATAGGCGAACTTAAGCAACAATTTACATACAGCCGCGATCAGTGACTGACTGCGCATGCGCACTGGGACGGAGCATGCGCACTGGGACGCGGTGGGAATGCAGCAACAGCTGATGCATTTCGTAATTTGCACGGGAGGGAGAGCCGCACTGTGATATTACTGCGAAATCTGGGTGCATGCTGGGTAGCCAGCTGCACAGAAATCCCCAGAAATGAATGCGGGAGGGCTTCAGATGACCACAGCTAGAATGGAACCTGCCTGCTTCTGACATAAGGTAAGTAAAAGCTTATTTTTTAATAAAATAAAATGAAATGCATTATGACTGTTTGACAATCTTCATGTACTTGATTTGTCAAAGCAACAGGCGTCTTCAACTAAAAATTGTTTAGGGGACTGGAACTCCGCTTTAAGTATAAACAAAGGGTAAAATAAATACATAATCATTATATATGCATATGCATCTTTACACGTTTAGGCTCGGTTCACATATATGCGATGCGGGAAGGCTGCGAATTCGCAGTCTGTTCCCGCATCGCACACGCACCCCCGGCAGTTGACACTGCCATATGCGATACGCTGGGGGTGTCAATGTAATCTTAACGACACCCCCAGTTTGATCGCATATCGCAGTGCGATCGCGCAGCTCGCACAGGATCGGATCGCACAAGTGTGAACCGCTGTGCGATTCGATCCTGATGCGGCTAGAAAAAAGGGTCCTGTGCGTGTTTGGTGCGGCTGCGGTGCGAATTTAGCCATACAAACTGTATGGCTAAACTCGCACCGCACAGCCGATCGCATGTAATGTCGGAGCAGTGCGCTCCGATATTACATGCGAACCCCGCACACGCACAAGTGTGAACCAGGGCTCAAACACATCTATATGCAAGTGCAGACCCCTCAGGGAGGACTGACATTTCACCTCAGGGTGCTGGTTCTTAGGCATGGTGGGTGTGTATCATTGCAAAAAAGATTGGCACCAGTCACTTTTAAAATGAATAAGGTGAGTTTATTGCTCACAACAACAAAAAATGCAGGGAGAGAGGGTTAAGGCACAGGACACCCTTAGGGCAGTAGGCAGACACATTAGGAGACTCAAAAAAACAAAACCAGCCAGGTAGACAGCAATACATAACAACGGCCTTAGGCCTGCACCCCACACTCTGTATGTACGTAGCAACCGCTATCTCCAATAGCTACCAAAAACTCACAGTATCGTAAAGGATTTGAGTCTCTCTGAAAGCTTTCCGAGCCTCTCCACAGCCTACTCCATTTCAGAACACCATCCCATTCCTCATGCCTCCAGGCAGCAACCAGACTCTCTCCACCAGAGTCTTCCTCGTGCCTCCAGGCAATAACCAGGCTCTCTCCACCAGAGCCTCAAGCACATGGCCAGGCCTTAGACTCAAGGCCTCATCCAATGCAGCTGTTCCTCACACATCCACTCCAGACCAAGGTCTGGGTAGGAGGACCCCGATCAACTGACTTTCTCCAAATATATACTCTCTCCTTGCATGCTTAGTAGCCTGAAACTCCTACTGATTGACTGAATGAGATATTCACATTCATAAATCAATCTCACTGCAGCTCGTCATACTAATGCCAAAGGCAACAATGCCAACCATTGACAGAAGGGAGGAACCAAAGTTAAACCAGGTTTAGGAGAAAACCCAAATGATCACAAAGACTACAAATTAGCCAGGTTAGTTAGTTACCACCTAGCACAGCTAAATTTTTTGTGCCTGCTGTACCATATACTTGTATGAGAAAATATCCCATTGTCTTTCTATTTCTTCCTTTGTGTGAAATCCCTGGTGTTCCTGCCAGTCCCTCTGCTTTCCTATTAAAAACTGCCCTCACTATACAAGAGAATACAGTGTTCAGTTCTCTAGCTGTGCTGGGAAATCAGCCTGCTCTCCTCCAATGATCAGACTTGTCCTGACACGTCCCTGCTGCACAGCCATTCACTGGGAAGCTCAGTGTACTGCTGCTTCTCCTCTCCCCAGCTCTTATTCAACTGAGAACAGAGCAAATGCAATCACTTATAAAAAAGGAAAAAAATATATTTTATAATGTTTTTTTATATCTATACATAAAAAAATTTACCTTTCATTTCTATTTTAAACTGAATGGCTTGTTTTACAAGGTGATTGTTTTCAATCACTTTAATCAGGTCCAAGGAAAAAAAAAGTAGTTTTGCTTATACATTTTGTTAGCACCTCATTTACTAAGCTTAGTAAAAATGTTCCAAAGTGAACAGCCTATTTGCTTTTAGTAAATTAACCTTAATGTGTTTGCTTTGTCTGCATCCTTTGAATAAATTCTTTGATTAAAGTGGAACTTCAATCTCTCACTCAACATTGACTATTTTTTTAATCCTTATGCTGCTAGCATTAGTAAATATAATTAGTAAATAGAAAGGAAAGTCTATCATATTTACTTGTTTTAAACATGTCTATAAATTTCTTCTGTTACTTCCTTGTTTTGGTAGATCATAAGCTTAAAAAACAGCATGCGATGCCAAGCTGCAATTTCTAAAGTAAGCAACGTCCTTTCTTGTATTAGGAGAGACATGGATTCCAGTGTGAGAGACATCATTTTACCCCTGTACATAGGCATGCGCAGGGGATGTGCCAGGTGTGGCTGGGCACACCCTAATCACTGTGTGCAGTGTTGATTCCCCCTATTGTTTGGGCTACCCCCTGTGCTGTTCCCCCCATAGTGCTGCTGGCTTCCCTCCTCTTCACTCCCCCGCATTCCTGTGGGGGATGTTTCAGAATGGTTCAGAATTGGGGGAAGGGGCTGGTAAATATGCCAATTACTGGCCCCTTCCTTTTCTAAAAGAACACAGTGAAGAGACTCACTCAGTGTGTTAGTTCATACCTGAAGCCTAGTAAACTGTGTTTACCAGTGGCGGCCGGTGTGTTGGGGGCCCCCCATCCATGCGTCCGGCCCCCTAATCTGCATGCAAGGGCGCCGGACGCATGGAGGTCAATGGGGCTTGTTTTTTTTGCATCACCTGAGAGGCTCTAACAGGCTGCAGCAAAGGGTGGACCCGGGGCGCAAAGCAGTGCACCCCGAGCCCACCCATTGTGTAACAATAGCGAATGAAAATTCGCTATTGTCACACGGATCCTCCTCCTGGCCAATCAGGGAGCGGTTCTAATACCTGATTCCTGATTGGCCGCAAGGTAAACCCCATGCCATTGGCCGAGGAGGAGGCGGGAGTGGGAGGACTCGAGAAGACGCGTCGCCGGGACTGAGGAGAAGCCACCGCCGGGACTGAGGGGAAGCCGCCGCTGCTGTTGCTCCAGGTAAGTAAGTGGGCACGCACGCTGGTCACTGCATTGAAGGGGGCACACACGCTGATCTCTGCATTGAAGGGGGCATGTACGCTGGTCTCTGCATTGAAGGGGGCTTGTACGCTGGTCACTGCATTGAAGTGGGCACGCACGCTGATCTCTGCATTGAAGGGGGCATGTACACTGGTCACTGCATTGAAGGGGGCATGTACGCTGGTCACTGCATTGAAGGGGGCATGCACGCTGATCTCTGCATTGAAGGGGGCATGTACGCTGGTCACTGCATTGAAGGGGGCACGCACGCTGATATCTGCATTGAAGGGGGCATGTATGCTGGTCACTGCATTGAAGGGGGCATGTATGCTGGTCACTGCATTGAAGGGGGCATGTACGCTGGTCACTGCATTGAAGGGGGCATGTACGCTGGTCACTGCATTGATGGGGGCATGTATGCTGGTCACTGCATTGATGGGGGCATGTATGCTGGTCACTGCATTAAAGGGGGCATGTACGCTGGTCACTGCATTGAAGGGGGCATGTACGCTGGTCACTGCATTGAAGGGGGCATGTACGCTGGTCACTGCATTGAAGGGGGCATGTACGCTGGTCACTGCATTGAAGGGGGCATGTACGCTGGTCACTGCATTGAAGAGAGCACGCACGCTGGTTACTGCATTGAAGGGGGCACGCACGCTGGTCACTGCATTGAAGGGGCACGCACACTGGTCACTGCATTGAAAGGGGGCACGCTGATCACTGTGCATTGAAAGGGGGCACGCTGGTCACTGTGCATTGAAAGGGGGCACGCTGGTCACTGTGCATTGAAAGGGGGCACGCTGGTCTCTCTGAATTGAAAGGGGGCACGCTGGTCTCTCTGCTTTGAAAGGGGGCATGCTGGTCTCTGTGCATTGAAATGGGGCACGCTGGCATCTCTGCATTGAAAGGGGACACGCTGGTCTCTGTGCATTGAAAGGGGGCACGCTGGTCTCTCTGCATTTAAAGGGGGCACGCTGGTCTCTCTGCATTGAAAGGGGGCACGCTGGTCTCTCTGCATTGAAAGGGGGCACACTATACCTTAATTACTGAAGGCCCCTTTCACACTTTTGCAACCTCAAAGTCACGCAATTTTTTACAGCGTTTTTTGACGCAAAGCAATGCCTATTACATATTCCGGTTTGCTCCCCCCCCCCCCCCAAAAAAAATTTTGAGCACCAGCCGCCACTGGTGTTTACTAAGCTTCAGTTAGTTTGTGAATGAACAGGAAGCTGCTCAGCACAGAGTACTGTCCTGTTAATTCACTGTCCAATGCAGCTGAGGCTGCAGACAAAGGCACGTGTGTTTAAGCTTTGGTGTGCGACCCTATTGCAATAGGCTGCACACACTTATGCCCCTGTACAAACAATCAGTAAGACCTCATCTGGAATATGCAGTTCAGTTTTGGGCACCAGTTTTTAAAAAGGATATCAGGGAACAGGAGACAGTGCAGAGACGGGCAACCAAACTGATAAGAGGCATGGGGGAGCTCAGCTATGAAGAAAGATTAGAGCAGGGGTACTTAAATAAAATTCATGGGGGTCTGGTCGGAAAATTTTTCTTCCAGCGGAGGTCTGAGTGTCATATTGGTGCTATGACTCCACATGATATCCTCCACATCACAGCCTTTCGTGTACATCACAGTGCCCACACACACACCCCTTTTAGGGCCCACACACAGATCACGCTTTGTCTTTTTTTTTTTTTTCAATTTTATTGAAATTTCAAGATTTTATTTCATTTTTGTTTATGCACCACAGCTCAGTTTTGGTGCATAGAAACAGTATGCTTTTCTCACTGCACTGCTCTGCACTCAGGGGTGCAGTGTGAATAGGACACATAGAAAACAATTTTTTTCTATTGCCCTTGCAGAGACCTGTGTTTTGCTAGTGCAGAAATCACAGACCCCCTTTTACATCAGCGTCTTCAGTCCCCCTCTCCCCTTTACATCACAGATCCCCTTTTACATCAGTGTCTTCAGCCACCCCCCCCTTCACATCACAGACCCCCTTTTACATCAGTGTCCTCAGTACCCCCTTCACATCACAGACCCCCTTTTACATCAGTGTCCGCAGTACACCCTTCACATCACAGACCCCCTTTTACATCAGTGTCCGCAGTACACCCTTCACAACATAGACCCCCTTTTACATCAGTGTCCTTAGTACCCCACTTCACACCTCCCCTTTTACATTACAGATTGTCTCATCACAGACCCCCCCACCACAGACTGACCCATCACAGACACCCCCATTACAGACCCCCCATCAAAGAAACCCCCATCACAGAACCCCCCAATCACAGACTGACCCATCCATCACAGACTGACCCATCACAGACTGACCCATCACAGACCCCCCCCATCACAGACTGACCCATCACAGACCCCCCAATCCCAGACTGACCCAACACAGACTGACCCATCACAGACCCCCCTATCATAGACTGACCCATCACAGACCCCCCTATCACAGACGGACTCATCACAGACCCCCCTATCACAGACTGACCCAACACAGACCCCCATCACAGACTGACCCATCACAGACCCCCCTATCACAGACTGACCCAACACAGACCCCCCATCACAGACTGACCCATCACAAACCCCCCTATCACAGACAGACCCATCACAGACCCCCCATCACAGACTGACCCACTACAGACCCCCATCACAAACTGACCTATCACAGACCCCCCCTGTCACAGACTGACCCATCACAGGCGCCTCATCACAGACTGACCCATTACAGACCCCCTATCCCAGACTGACCCATCACAGACCCCCCCCCATCACAGACTGACCCATCACAGACCCCTATCACAGACCCTCCACAACAGACTGACCCATCACAGACCCCAAAACACAGACTGACCCATCACAGATCCCTATTACAGACCCCCACCACAGACCCCCCCATCACAGACTGACCCACCACAGACCCCCCCACCACAGACTGACCTATCACAGACCCCCCACCACAGACTGACCTATCACACAACCCCCCAATCACAGACCCCCATCACAGAACCCCCCTATCACAGACTGACCCATCACTGACCCCCCATCACAGACTGACCCACCACAGACCCCCCTATCACAGACTGACCCATCACAGACTCCCCCCATCACGGACCCCTATCACAGACCCCCCCACAACAGACTGACCCATCACAGACCCCAAAACACAGACTGACTCATCACAGACTGACCCATCACAGAACCTCCACCACAGACTGACCCATCACAGATCCCTATCACAGACCCCCCACCACAGACCCCTCATCACAGACTGACCCCCCCACAGACCCCCCCCACCACAGACCGACCTATCACAGACCCCCCACCACAGACTGACCTATCACAGAACCCCTCAATCACAGACCTCATATCACAGAACCCTCCAATCACAGACCCCCATCACAGAACCCCCCACTCACAGACCGACCCATCACAGACCCCCTTCACAGACTGACCCATCACAGACCCCCATCACAGAATGACCCATCACAGACTGACCCATCACAGACCCCCCTATCACAGACTGACCCATCACAGACCCCCCCCCCCCAATCACAGACCCTCATCAAAGTCCTCTATCGATATTAATCTCCCGTTTTCTTTTTCTTAAAAGCACAGCTACCCCCCTATCTACAGAGCCCTAACTTGTTCACACAAGATGGAAGGGAGAAAGGGCGGGACTTTTCACAGTAAAGGTGGGTGATTGATTGCTGGGACCGCCCGACTGCCTAGCAAACAATCACCGGCTTCTTAACTTTAAAAGTCCCGCTCTTTGCTCAGAGCGGCTGCGATTCATGTCTTGTGTGAATAGACAGGCAGTTTGGGAAGGGGGCAATGCAGCGATAATATGGAAGGGACAAATGTGCCACGTCTGCCATGCTGTGAACATAGCGGCAGCGCAGGCAGGCGAGCCGGCGGCAAGAACAGAACACACAGGCAATTACTTAGCAAGGCTGCGGTCCGGGTAAGAAGGTTACAGGGGCCAGAACTGGACCGCCATTTAGTGAGCCTGGATTAGAGGAACTGAATTTATTCTCTCTTGAGAAGAGGAGATTAAGGAGGGATATGAGCAACATGTATAAATACATAAGGGGTCTATACAGTGAACTTGGTGTTGAGTTATTCACTTTAAGGTCATCACAGAGGACAAGGGGGTACTCTTCATGTCTGGAGGAAAAGAGATTTCGTCTCCAAATACAGAAAGGTTTCTTCAGAGTAAGAGCTGTGAAAATGTGAAAACCAGAGGGGGTTCTGGACAGCTCAGTAGATTGCTTTAAAAAAAGACTGTATTCTTTCCTAAATGTACATAATATAACTGGGTACTAATATTTATAGGTAAAGTTGATCCAGGGAATATCCAATTGCCTCTCGGGGGATCAGGAGGGAATTTTTCCCCTGCTGGAGAAAAATGTATCATGCTTTGCTGGGGATTCTTGTCTTTCTCTGGATCAACGGTGGGTATGGGATTTTGTATATGGGATTGTATTTTTTTTTTTCCCTTTTATAGGTTGAACTAGATGTGTCAGCTAAGCACATCATCCTGACTGCATGCCTGAGCTAAGGGCAGATGACTTCCAAGAAGTAAATGTTACATGGATCATCTGCCCTTACTCAAGATGGCCATGACCAGAAATGCTAGGGGGCAGGGACTGGACACGAAGTGGGCAGGGGCGGCGGCTGCCCTCGGCACTGTAGCATCATGTGAGGTGGGGGGGGGACACCGCAAGGAGATGGGGGGAGGGGATTTGTGTTGGGTGGCAGTGGCGGCCGGTGTATTAAGGGCGCAGGGGCGCATGGAGCTTAATGTTTTTTTTTTTAATCACCTGATTAGAGCCAGAGGCTCTAAGGTTGATGCAAAGGGTGGAGCCTGGGCACAGAGCAGTGCGCCCCGAGCCCACCCATTGTGTGACAATAGCGAATAAAAATTTGTTATTGTCACACCGAGCCTCCTCCTGGCCAATCAGGAAGCGTGTCCGATACGCGCTTCTTGATTGGCCGCAAGGTGAACCCCATGCCATTGGCCAAGGAGGAGGCGGGAGGACTGGAGGAGACGCACCGCCGTGGCACGGCACGCTGGTCACTGCATTGATGGGGGCACGGCATGCTGGTCACTGCATTGATGGGGGCACAGCATGCTGGTCACTACATTGATGGGGGGCATGCTGGTCCCTGCATTGAATGGGGGCATGCTGTGATAACTCTGCATTGAATGGGGGCACGCTGTAGTAACTCTGCATTGAATGGGGGCATACTGTGCTAGCTCTGCATTGAATGGGGGCACGCTGTAGTAACTCTGCATTGAATGGGGGCATGCTGTAGTAACTCTGCATTGAATGGGGGCACGCTGTAGTAACTCTGCATTGAATGGGGGCACGCTGTAGTAACTCTGCATTGAATGGGGGCACGCTGTAGTAACTCTGCATTGAATGGGGGCATGCTGTAGTAACTCTGCATTGATGGGGGCACACTATACTTTGATTACTGAAGGCCTCTTTCACACTTTTGTGACCTCAAAGTCATGCAATTTTTTGCCGCGTTTTTTGCCGCAAAGCAATGCCTATTCGGTTTTTTCTGTTTGCGCCCCCCTAAAAAAATGTTGAGCACCACCCGCCACTGTTGGGTGGTGTAATTTGGAGGGCAGCAGCAGGAAAGAATGGGTATAAGTGGGGAAATTTAGTGTGTGTGCTAGAAAAGGTGATTTGGGGGAATTTGTGTTAGGAGGGAGTATTGAGGAAAAGGATTTGTGCTGAATGAAGTGATATGGTAGAGGTGATTTGTGCTAGGGTGGGAACTTTTTATGGGGACAAATTTGTGCTAGTAGGGATAATTAGAAGGTACCTGTATTTGTGCTAGGAGGGAAAATGTGTGGGGTGGGGGGGTGGGATTTTTGCTAGGAGGAGGGATTTGTGCTTGGAGGGGGATTTGGAGTTGAGGGGGGTTGTGCTAAAAGGGGATTTGAGGAGAGAGAGGATTTGAGCTGGGAGGTGTTATGGGGGAGGGGCAAATTTTTGTGCAGCGAAGGGCAATTTGAGCAGGGGGGGGGGGGCGAATTTGTCCTTGGGGAAGGGGAAATTTATTCTTAGGGGGTTTTTTTGACACATAATGCTCATACATCTTGTGGGGGGGGGGGCAGTTTGACATGTTCGCCCTGGGCTCTAGATGGTCTTGTCCCGAGACTGCTAGGGTTTTTTTTTCAAAGTGATTTCTCAGCAAATTAGAGCATAGAGACATGGATGGATAGAGGTGAATTTGCTTTGAATATTAAAAATAAATTAAACAGCGTTTTTGGTTTGTGGTGCTCAGATGCATTGTAGTTCCGCTTTAAATTTTATTTTAAATGCCAAGTTTGGCTACATGATACAGATGTTTCATGTACTGTAAGTTGTTTTTATTTTAGTTACTTGTCAGTGTGTTTCAAATGCTTCTCTCCTAACATTTTATTCTACACAAACCTTAGCTCTGTGGGTAGATGTACTAAATAATAGAACAAACTGTTTCAGGACTTGTGTGTAGTGCTGACGAACTGGTTGATGTATGGACTACTCTATACTCTAGACTTTTCACAAAACGTTTCCCAAGAAAATATCTGCCTTTAGCACTAAAGGCTACGTGAAGTCTCTTGTCCAGAGATGCTTTTTTTTGGGGGGAAATCAAATTAATAATGTATCCCTGATACTGGACCACAACACAATATGGAGCTACTGTATAAAACTAGGCAGAGGACAGGAACCCATAGGAACCAGATTTAGGACTAGTGTATTATTGTGTTTGGCTACCGTTATACACTTATATCAAGCAGCGTTTTCTTTATTTTTTGCCATGATTTATGTTTATGGTATTTTTTATAAATGTGGAATATCCTCTGATATCTTCAAACTGCATTTATTATTCCTGTACCTGTTAATAGAATGCTTGATAAATGCATAGTTAGCATGTCATTGAGGACCCATTCACACCAGATGTGGGTTGCTGTGGAAAGCCTTGCCCAATGCAATCCCAATGCATGGACAATGCAAAAGTTATCATGGCAGTTCACACCACTACGAAAGTACAGCATGCAGTACTTTTTCAGTACAATATGCTGCAACACTATCCACCACATTGCATCACACTTTGAATCACTTTTAAAGGGTAACTCCACTTTTGTGGGGAAAAAATAGCAAATAAAGAAAAAAAAAATATACAAAATATAAAAGTATATAAAAGTATACAATTGCGACACAAATCATATTGTAATGTTATTAAAAATGACCTTCCTTTTCAATCTGCAGTTGTTGTCATTTTCTGAAAATGCAATGCAATATGGCTACCCGGAGCCAGTGGTGTAGCGTGGGTTGTCAGCGCCCGGGGCAAGGTAAGTAATGTTTCCCGCACTAACCTACCTGATCACTATACTGACACCTACAGAGACCTATCTGACCACTACAGAGACTTACCTGATTCCTACACTAACCTACCTGATTACTATACTGACACCTACCTCATCACTACACAGACCTACCTGACCACTACACTGACCTACCTGATTCCTGCACTAACCGACCTGATCACTACTGACCTAAATTATTACTATACTGACCCCTACATTGACATTCCTGATTCCCACACTGACCTACCTGACACCTTCACTGACGCCTAAACTGACCCCTACACTTACACACCTACACTGACCCCCCTACACTGGTCATCAATGAGCGGGAAGATGGCAGCTGGAATGCCGGAAGATAGCAGTACTATATATATTAAAGTTTAAGTGACACTGGTGCGGCCGCGGGATGCGCCCCCCCAGATTTTGCGCCCGGTGCCGCTGGCCCCCCCAGCACCCCCCACGCTACGCCACTGCCTAGAGCTGTTCTGTACACAGAATGTATACTGACCACACCCCAGAAACATCATTTCCGGCTTGTGTGATTGGCTCACCAATTTTCCCAGAAGTCTGCCCTAAGATACAAGTCAGATTTCTGGCATCCCCTGCAATAAAAATGTCATTTTTGGTGAGATACTCCCAATAGGAACACGTCTAAAGGGATGCAGGCCCAGCAGCTTTCCTCATTAGTGCCCTGCAGCTTCCACAGCTCACAAATAATTATGAAACCACTCCCATTAGACCCACTCAGCACAGACGTACAGAGGAACAAATAATGATTTCTTAACAAAAACAAAAGGTAGGAATCTGCAACAAAGTTTGTTAGTGGTAGTATAGTGATTTTTGTGACTTTTACCTACAGGTAAGCCTATAATAAGTCTTACCTGTAGGTACAATTAATATCTCCTAAACCTGCACGGTTTAGGAGATATTTGCACTGCATGCAGCCGCTGACGCTAGCTCTGAAGGTCCGGCGGACCTTCAGATTTCCTTGCCGGGAAGTTGCCGGAAAGCTAAAACCCTGCGCGCATGACGTCATCGCGGCTCCGGCCACTCACAGCGCCGGAGCCGCCGAACCCGGAAGAGACGCCGAGGGATCATGTCCGCTCCCACAGCGGTGTCCGGGGGTCCATGCCGGGGCTTCGTTTTAACCACTTGCCGACTGCCTAACGCCGATCTACGTCGGCAATCAGCCCCTCACAGGCAAAGTGACGTAGGGCTACGTCACTAGCTTGTGAGGGTCTAGGGAGCGAGCGCGCGCGCGCCCCCGGAGGCGCGCTCCCGCTCCCGAGTGGTCACGGACCCCCCCCCCGCGCGTGTGACCAGCGGACCCGATGTCTGCCGGTCACTCGGCGATCGGCGGGGGAGAGGGAGAATGTCAGGCAGCTTGTGTAAACAAGCTGCCTGTCATTCTCCTCGCTGTAAAGACACTGATAAAACGGATCTAGTATGTAGATCCGTTGATCAGTGTCCTTACAGCTCAAGCCACAGCCAATCACAGTAGAAAGCACGCCCCTAGGGATACACACAGCCCCTCCCTTCCAAATAAAGTTAACCCCTTCACAACCAGTGTATTTTTACAGTAACAGTGCATATGTATAGCACTGATTACTGTAGAAATGTCACTGGTAACCCCAAAAGTGTCACAAATGTCAGTCAAGGGTCCGATCTGTCCGCCCCAATGTCGCAGTACCGCAAAAAAAATCGCAGATCGCCGCCATTACGCGTTAAAAAAAAAAACAACAAAAATTACAAAAATCTTTCCCTTTGTTAGTAAACGCGATAACTTTTGCGCAAACCAATCAAAATACGCTTTTTGCGATTTTTTTTACCAAACATATGTAGCATAAAACAAATTGGCCGAAAATTTTAAAAAATTTTGATTTTTACTTTTTTTTGGGGGGGAATTTCATATAAAAAAATGTGAAAAATATTGTTATTTTTGCAAAATTGACGCTCTTTTTTTGTTTATAGCGCGTGATCAAAAAATCGCACAGGTGATCAAATACCACCAAAAGAAAGCTCTGTTTGTGGGAAAAAAAGGATGTCAAATTTGTTTAGGTACAGCGTCGCACGACCGCGCAATTGTCCGTTAAAGTCACGCGGTGCCGAATCGCAAAATACCCCCTGGTCAGGAAGGGGGTAAAATCTTCCGGGGCTTAAGTGGTTAAGGTAAGTATTTCATAATGAGCTAGTATGCGATGCATACTAGCTCATTATGCCTTTGTCTTGCAGGGTTTTTTTTTTTTTTTTGGAGTATACTACCGCTTTAAAATCCTTGTAATGTACAGAGATCACCCAGGGGTATGTTTTATTCTCAACAAAAGTGGAGTTACTCTTTAACCACTTGCCGACTGCCGCACGACTATCTACGTCGGCGGTCAGCCCCTCACAGGCAAACTAACGTAGGGCTACGTTGCTTGCTTGTGAGGGTCTAGGGAGCGAGCGCGCGCCCCCCGGGGCGCGCTCCCGCTCCCGCGTGGTCACGGACCCCCCCGCGCGTGTGACCAGCGGACCCGATGTCCGCCGGTCACTCGGCGATCGGCGGGGGAGAGGGAGAATGTCAGGCAGCTTGTGTAAACAAACTGCCTGTCATTCTCCTCGCTGCAAAGACACTGATAAAACGGATCTGGTATGTAGATCCGTTGATCAGTGTCCTTACAGCTAGAGCCACAGCCAATCACAGTAGAAACCACGCCCCTAGGGACACACACAGCCCCTCCCTTCCAAATAAAGTTAACCCCTTCACTACCAGTGTATTTTTACAGTAACAGTGCATATGTATAGCACTGATTACTGTAGAAATGTCACTGGTAACCCCAAAAGTGTCAAAAATGTCAGTCAAGGGTCCGATCTGTCCGCCGCAATGTCGCAGTACCGCAAAAAAAATCGCAGATCGCCGCCATTACGCGTTAAAAAAAAAAACAACAAAAATGACAAAAATCTTTCCCTTTGTTAGTAAACGCGATAACTTTTGCGCAAACCAATCAAAATACGCTTTTTGCGATTTTTTTTACCAAACATAGGTAGCATAAAATAAATTGGCCGAAAATTTTTAAAAATTTTGATTTTTACATTTTTTTTTGGGGGGAATTTCATATAAAAAAATGTGAAAAATATTGCTATTTTTGCAAAATTGACGCTCTTTTTTTGTTTATAGCGCGTGATCAAAAAATCGCACAGGTGATCAAATACCACCAAAAGAAAGCTCTGTTTGTGGGAAAAAAAGGACGTCAAATTCGTTTAGGTACAGCGTCGCACGACCGCGCAATTGTGCGTTAAATTCACGCAGTGCCGAATCGCAAAATACCCCCTGGTCGGAATGGGGGTAAAATCTTCCGGGGCTTAAGTGGTTAAGACTAATGCCTGTATATATTTTAGATTTCAAACAAAGGAAACCTAAAATAGAATTTAACTTTTTAATTAATCTTTAATATTGAAAACAAACTCACCCATCCATCCATGTCTTTATGTTTTATTTTGTTTAGAAATCACTTTGAAATACAAACCCCCCCCCCCCCCCCCCCCCCCAGCATTTCTAGCCATGTCCAATTTCAGTAAGGGCAAATGATTCATGTTGCATTTACTTCCTGGAATACATCTGCCCTTACTGTGCTGACACCCTATAAAATTTTGTACATGCGCAGTACAATATACTGGGCTGCCAACACGCTTTCGCAGGGTCAGGCATGCTGGCAGGAGGGTATGCTTAGCTGTGAAAGCCTCTCCACTCCTCCAGATGAAAGAATGAAATGCCCATGAAGACTCCTGGGATGTTTGACATCATTTTGACCCAGGCCAGAAACCAGGAAGCAACTGAAGTAATATAAAAAAAAAAAAAAAAAATGAAAAATTTAAAGTGAGTGATTATAATATACTGTACCTTCCTATCTATTTACTAATGCTAAAATAAAAAAATAGTTCATATAGATTGAGAAAGTAAAGTTCTGCTTAAGTGTTATTGTCAGCCTGAGGGTGAGGGTTATTGCTAAAATGGATTAATTTCATTATTTTCCCCAAAATTCTACAAATGCCCCACAATGACAACATGATCAAAGTTTGTTAAAAAATCTTTGCAAATTTGTTAAAAAAAAAAAAAAAAAATCCCATGTTGTACATAAGTATTTGCAGCCTTTGTCATGATATTCAAAATTGAGCTCAGGTGCATCCTGTTTCCACTGATCATCCTTGAGATGTTTCTACAACTTGATTGGAGTCCACTTGTAATTAATTCAGTTGATTTGACATGATTTGGTCCCTGTCTATTTAACAGTGCATGTCAGAGCACAAACCTAGCCATGAAGTCCAAGAAATTGTCTGTAGACCTCCGAGACAGGATTGTTTTGAGGCACAGATCGAGGCACAGATCTGAGGAAGGGTACAAAATAATTTCTGCAGCATTGAAGGTCCCAATGAGCACAGTGGCCTCTATCATCTGTAAATGGAAGATGTTTGGAGCCACTAGGACTCTTCCTAGAGCAGGCCGCCCGGCCAAATTGAGCAATTGGGGGAGAAGGGTCTTAGTTAGAGAGGTGACCAAGAACCCGATGGTCACTCTGACAGCGTTTCTCTATGGAGAGAGGAGAATCTTCCAGAAGAACAACCATTTCTGCAGCACTCCACCAATCAGGGCTGTATGGTAGAGTGGCCAGACAGAAGCCACTCCTCAGTAAATAGCACATGACAGCCCGCCTGGAGTTTGCCAAAAAGCACCTGAAGGACTTTCAGACCATGAGAAACCAAATTCTCTGGTCTGATGAAACAAAGATTGAACTCTTTGGCCTGAATGGCAAGAATAGCAAGAAGAAGTTTCTTCCTATGATGACACACCCAGAAGAGGAGGAGCCAGGAGCACTGCTGGGGGACCCCTGAGGAGAGGGTCGAGGGCCACTGTTTGCAATTCTATTGTAAGTATAACATGTTTATTATTTAAAAAATATATATATTTCACAATCACTTCAACTTTTAGAGTACCTTACGTGTGCTTCAAAAAAAAAAAAAAAAAACGTCAACAAAATAAATAGGCTATACAGTATGTAGTATGCCCTGTCTCTATCCCCCTTGCTACTTATGGCAGTATTTCCAGATGTCATAATGACAGCCAGGAATTGCTGCATATTACAGTAGGCTACCACAGTGGCTGCAGTCACTGCTGTGAAACACTGAGCTTCTGAACAAAGTTTGTAAACACTGTACAGAAGCGTCATTCAAAAGTTCAAACAGTAATTGTTATACTGTATTTACCTTGGTTTTTTTTATCTGCAGATCAATGGCATGACTTTTCCTCTGTGTATGATATCAGTTCGGCAAGCCCACCAGTGAATAAAAAATAAACATGGAACATTCCCTGCTTCTTAACCTCCCTGGCGGTATGATTCTTTCGGATTTTAGGTGCTGAAAGTGGTACTATTATTTTGCATGTAATTCTTAAGAATGAGCAGCCCAAACCAACTGTTTACATATGATTTTTTTTTTCTGTGCATTCTTCTTTATATCATCTCGGGTATGATAAAGTTTGAAACACAAAATCATAAATTATAATATAATAAAAAAACTATAAATAAGTTAAAGTATGTATGTATGTATGTATGTATGCATATATATATATATATATATATATATATATATATATATATATATACTGTATATATATATATACATATATATATATATATATATATAGATATCTATATATATATATACATACATACATACATACATATGTGTATGTGTATATATATATATAGTATATGTATACTATATGTACACGTATATATATAGATATATATATATACATATATACATACAGTATATATATATATATATATATATATATATATATATATAAATATATATATATATATATATATACATACATACTTTAACTTATTTAATATATATATACTGTGTATATATATATATATATATATATACATATAGTATACATATATATATATATATATATATATATATATATATATATATACATATATACGTATATATATATATATATATATATATATATATGTATACATACATACATACATACATATATATATACAGTATATATATATATATATATATATATAAAGTACAGTAAAACTGCAGGAAAGGGCACTGGGGGGCAAACTAATGTGACTATATTTTATTTTGTAATGTATTAGTGCAGGGTTCTTCAAACTACGGCCCTCCAGCTGTTGTGGAACTACACATCCCATGAGGCACTGTAAAACTCTGACATTCACAGATATGACTAGGCATAGCTGTTCTGCAGATGTAGCAGTTAAAGGGACGAGACAAACCATTTATTTCTGGCAGGTGTGTTTACAATGATCTGTTTCACTTTGCCTGAAAAGGAAAAAAAAAAAAAAAACTGCTGCTGTTACTGCTTATGTAGTGTGAGCTGAAGTTTGGCTTCATGTTGTTAGTGTATCTAAATCTGTATATAAATCTGTTCAGTACATCTAACACTCACTTTCCTCAGATTAACAATTCTGCTGTTCAAAGGTGTGCTGTGCTCCTTCATCCAGTTTTGCCTCTCTATACAGGAGGTGTGTTACTGGGCAGATCACCAGGTGAAAACAGGGGGGAAAAAGGCTAAAAAAGGAAAATGCATGCAGCCACCACATCTAACGATTGTTAGCCTGCAATATATTACATTTTTGGTTTTGGGTTTAATCACTTCAGTACTGGGCGCCCTTTCTGCCCAAGCGAATTCAGCGCTTTTGCACTTTGAATAACAATTGCGCAGTCATGCAACACAGTACCCATTTTAAATTGTTATAATTTTTATTGAGATAGAGCTTGCTTTCTTTTGGTGGTATTTAATCACCACTGGGTTTTTTTTTCCTAAACAAATGAAAAAAGAATTTAAATTTTGAAATAAAAATTCTTAGTTTCTGTTATAATATTTTGTAAAAAAAAAGTAAATATACTCCTTCACTGATGTGTGCTCATAAGGCTGCACTGATGAGGCGGCACTGATGGGGAGCGATAGGAGGCACTAATGGGCACTGATAACGAGATACTGATGGGCACTGATAGGCTGCACTGATGGGCACTGATGATCAGTGCCCTTATTATCAGTGTAAACAATGGGCTGACAGACTTGCCAGTTATCAGCTCTCTATTCTTCACACAGGCCCAGCATGTGAGGATGTGAGGAAAGGACTGCCGATCACCGGCAAGTCTGCTTACATGTGATCAGCTGTGATTAGACACAGCTGATCACATGGTAAAGGGCCACTGTGACTGGCCCTTTACCACGTTCTGTGATCAGCTGTGTCCAAAAGACACAGCGGTCACAAAGCATGCTAGATGCCAGCCCTAGGGGGCGCGCAGGAAGCGGGGTTCTGGGAGAATGTCCATGGACTCCCTCCCAGAACTGGACAACCGTGCTGTAGCTGTCTTTTGGCTATAGCGTGGTCAGGAAGTAGTTAAAAATGCTTTAATTGCTTCTTTTTTATATTATATTTAATCCTAAATTAAGGGTCATAATAAGAGGGACACATTATAGAATAAAATGAATTGTTTTATATACAGTAACACTAGTTGTTTTAAAACTAACATTGCCTAAAGCACATTGGTTTAGCTTCATCGGTTTAGATTACATATAAAATAAAATATTTTTTATAAAAGTGTATCCCCAAAACAAAGCTTTCTTTGTCCCAAAGAAAAAAAAAAACAATGTAAGTATTACCAGCACAAAAGGTGACCTCTACCCATGCCACATCCCGAAACATAGAATATACACAAAAATGCAGACGGACGCCTGACTCGGCACCAACAGTTGGGGGATCACTCCAGGAATTCACCATAGGCCTCCACCAAGATGGGTGGATGGATGTCTTCACTGCCTTAAAGCCGTTCAGAGCATTGGATCTATATCTTTACATCCAGTAGCTATTGCATACATGATCTATCTATGCGACATATCTAGGCTATTTCCAAGGGGAGAGACATACCCTAAGCGCAGAAGAATAGGATTTCCTCCAATTATGGTCTTGAGGAAGCTACACATTAAAACGAAACGCGTTGACCAGCGGCGGTGACCCAATATACAGACACCTTTTTTGGGTACTGTAACCCAGGGTGTATCAAGCCAGGGAGGTGCTGTATAAGGGCCAAATTTTGTATTCCTATGTCAAATGTATGATTTTTATGTTTTTTCTGTATTTCAGGATGCAAACATCCTGTTTTAAAATATATGTATAAATAAAATATTTGATATTTTTATAGAAAAAAATTGTGTGGGTCTCATGCTATTGCCAGTCATATCCACCTATTGCAGGACTAGGTTCTGCTTTTTTTGTGAACATAAGTATTACTTTTTTATCTAAAGTAACGAGGAACTTATTTCCAAATCAATAGGCCCATAGCTTCAAGGTAAAAAGGGAAGAGGTATTTTGGTCCTAAAGCCACCACTGAAAGCCTTCTTTGCTAGTTCAACATTGATTCTCTTCATCTACAGGATGTTAGTTAAAATGTGATTTATTTCAGAAGACTGTATTTCATTTATTCATTAATTTATTGTGTGCCACAAAAGATTATAGATGCCAATAGGTATGGTGACTGAAATATGTGCCCACTGCACTAGCGGCCTTGAAAAATCCCCTTCATTCCAATATATGCTCATTTTAGATTAGTTCTGTTTTCCTTCATAGTATATATCTTTCTTGACTTTCTTGCAGTGATTTGGAATTATATCAGGTTTTGAGGACATAAAAAAAAATTGAACTTCAGTGACCGTAAACTCTATAAACTGCATTTTATTTATTGGACTTATCAATCTCGAAACATTTACATTAATCTTTTAAATAATTCTTGTTGCAGGAAGAATTAAAGCCCAACTCTAGACAAAATGTTTTATTTTGCTGCAGATAGAGCAGTGAAGGGTTAGAGCTATTGTCAGATTTATATTGCAATCTATGTCTCGTCCATCACTTCCTGTCTGAACAGGAGGTAATAGGAAATCTCTCTAATGTTTGTTTTTTGTTACATATAGTTACATAGTAGTTGAGGTTGAATAAAGACAATAGTCCATCCAGTTCAACCTGTGTAGGTGTGTGTGGCTGTAATCATCTCACATAGCCCTGAATGTTCTGATCCTTGAGATGTACGTCTAAGAGTCTTTTGAAAGCCACCATACTACCCGCAGAAACCACCTCTTGTGGTAGAGAATTCCACAATCTTGTAGCCCTAACAGTAAAGAACCCCCCACATTGCCTAAGGTTAAAACGCTTCTCCTCTAATCGCATTGTATGCCCCCGAGTCCTCATGCAATCCCTTCGACTGAACAGCTTTTTTCCTAAGCTGTGATCCCCATTGAGATATTTATAAATTGCTATCATGTCCCCCCTCAGGCGTCTCTTCTCCAGGGAGAATAAATCAAGAGATTGCAGACGCTCTTCATAATTAAGGTGTTCTTTTAATCTTTATTTTATTTTCAGTGTATAAAAAATATATAATAGAAGAGTAATACAGACATGTACATTCCCATAAAAGGCTAACAAAACATGCCGTAATAAGGAAAATGTTAGGGTTCTAAAAACAGTATGGGAGGATAACACTATCAATTTTATAGCAAAGGGAAATGCAGGAAGCCCAACATCACATATGTAGATGTAAATGGGAACGTAGAGGGTAAGGAGGGAGAGTTAGGGTCTCCAATGTTTTTGTTGCTGTCTATCACAGTGTAAACCACTCCCCCCATTTCTTGTCCTGGTGTCAGAGGGGAAGAAAATTAGAGAAAATCTCTTTAAACGGGGGTCACAGACAGAAAAAAAAAGGCACAGAAAGTCAAGGAATGGTTGCACACTGTAGATTCCATCCACAAAAGTATTTTATTCCATCATATGGGACAAAACAGCACAAGGAGTTGCAATAAACTGGTACAGTTGACGCGTTTCACACTAGGAGTGTTTAATCATAATGATTAGCACTCCTAGTGTGAAACATATCAACTGTACCAGTTTATTGTAACTCCTGGTGCTGTTTTATCCATATGATGGAATAAAGGACTATTTATGGATGGAATCTACAGTGTGCGGCCAGTCCTTGACTTTCTATGTTTATGCCGTGGCGAGCTGGGGGCCAGCAACTGGACCTGATTCCTGATTGACATCCAAACCTGAGCAGTATTCCTCAATTGGTTGCACTTAGAAAAAAAAAAGGTAGACAGAAAAATGAATCCCCATTGTATCCAACACAAAAAAGAAAATACAACTGGCAAAAATTAGGGTTTAGGAATATGAAATACCTGTTTTCAAGTCATAAATAAAAATTCTGTAATTATATGTTCTGAAGGTAATTGAATACTATTATATGGCTACAACATGTTGTGTTGATGTATAATCAAAACCTTGAAAACCTGCATTACCAAATATTCGAGATGAGTTTCAAAAGAATATTTCAATTATAACTGCTGGGTATAGGTCAACTGTACGCCATGGTAATACTGGTGTATTTTTTTTATTCCTAGACATTAGTAAACAATAAAAGCTTTAAGACACTAACAATATTAAATGTCTGTGTGAATGAGGCCTGAAAGAACAATTTTTGGCTTAAACATTAAAGGAAAAAGCAATGTACAAACTACAGTAAAATAGCGATCAATCAGAAATGATCTTTTTTGTCAAACGTGTAAGCAAACACTAAATTAAATTGCTTCAGATCATTGTGCAAAACCCAAAGTGTTTTTTTTTTCTGTATTTTTTACTATAAAAAGGCCAAACATTTTGAAAAAAAAAAATGTTTTCCCTCACCTTCTGTTAAAAAACAAAAGAAAATGACAGGTGATGATGGCCCAGATTACAACCATTAACGGGCGCACTGTCCACATAGACAGCAATGCAGAAATAAAAATCCACCATCTCTCTCTCCCTCTCCCTCTCCCTCTCCCTCTCCCTCTTCCTCTCCCTCTCTCTCTCTCTCCCTCTCTCCCTCTACCTCGCTCTCTCTCTCTCCCCCCCTCTCTCTTTCTCTCCCTCTCTATCCCTCTCCCTCTCTCTCTCTCCCCCTATCTCTCCCTCTCCCTCTCTCTCTCTCTCTCCCCCCTCCCTCTCTCTCTCTCTTCCCCCTCTCTATTTCTCTCCCTCTCTATCCCTCTCCCTCTCTCTCTCTCTCTCCCTCACCCTCTCTCTCTCCCTCTCTCTCTCCCCCTCCCTTTCCCTCTCACTCTCTCTCCCTCTCGCTCTCTCCCTCTCGCTCTCTCTCTCTCCCCCTCTCCCTCTCTCTCTCTCTCTCCCCCCCCCCTCTCTCTCTCTCTCCCTCTCCCTCTCCCCCTCTCTCTCTCTCCCTCACCCTCTCTCTCTCTCCCCCTCTCCCCCCCCCCCTCTCTCCCCCCCCACAGTGGTTTTGCTTGGGAATAGCTCTCCTTCATCACCAGCATTGGTTGTGAGATCACGGCATTACTAACTAAAGGGAGTGAGGTGGTCTGGTAAACTAATGGAATGACATGGTGAAAAGCTCAAGGCAGTTTTTAAACCAAAAGTGAACATTCATTATATTGCAGCTTACCATTTCATAGATGTAAAGGCTGCATTTGTTTTAGGCTGACTTTTCTTTTATTTTCACCTGGTGATCAAGTGAATGTCTGTTGTTTTTTTTTTAAAAAAACAAGCTCTCCTGCAGACATAGCAGTAACAGGGATGAGACAAAACACTTAACACTGACATGGGGTGCTTACAATTATCAGCTTTTATATATTGATGTAAAACCTTTATCCCAAAAGGCAAAAAAAAAAAAAAAATGTTAGCTGTATTTGCTTATATATATTAGCGGGAGCTTGGCTTCAGTTTGTTAGTGCATTTAAGTCTGCTAGTGCATCTAAAACTCCCCTCCCCCAGACTGACAATTCTGCTTTCCAAAGGTGACTCTAATACAGGAGCTGTGTTACTGGCCAGATCACCAGGTGAAAACAGAGGGATAAAAACCTTAAAAAAAAAAAAAAAAGAAAACGAATGCAGCCATTCCCTCTAATGATTAGTATGCGGCAATATATTATCATTTTGATTTTGGTTTAAATATCGCTTTAAGTACCGAACAGCAGACTATACTTCCTACAGTATATGCATCTCAAGACTTAGTTTTCAATTTTGATTGAAGTATACCATTAAAAAGACTATAGATTCCCTTTACATTGAAATTCTACTCTTTACCCAAAGGAAAAAAAATGCTTCCTACGCATTTATATGTTCCATTTAGATGTATACCGTGTTTTTAAAATGACTTCAGGCTTTTACCATTGTAATTCTTTATATGATTTTGTATCTACAAATTACTTTGAATTGACAAGGCTAAATGGAAAAAGGCATCACATTTCCATGCATACTTTTATTTCCTGGGGCTGCTGGAAGCTGCACTTGGCAGTACTGGCATCCACAATCCGATTGGGTAATGCCAGGTGCCATTTTGTATATATAAATCTATGTGTGCATACAGATCACTGTAGCACTGAAGCGGGTTATATGTGTACAAGGCCAGAATGACATATAAATCTAATGAAAAGAGGTAAATAAATATAATGGAGAAAATAAAGCAACAAGCATGCAGGTAGAAAGTTAAAAAAAAAAAAAAAAAAGAAAAGCTAAACACTAGACCAGAGTTCTCTAAACTTTCTTAACAAAGGGTCAGTTTACTGTTCTTCAGACTTTAGGGGAGCTGAACTGTGGCCATTGGGAGAAAACAACGCCCCATCTTTGGTATTAGGGGGAGAAATCGTTGGTGTCAGTGGGAGGAATAGTGCCCCATCATTGGTATCAGTGAAAGGAATTATGCCCCAGTGTTGGTGTCAGTGGCAGGAATTATGCCCCATTGTTGGTGTCAATGCAAAGAATAATGCCTCAAGGGCCAGATACAGGGAAGCAAAGGGCCACATCCAGCCAATAGGCCACAGTTTGGAGACCACTGCTCTAGACAACAAGGCAAATAGGCAGATGGATTAAATATATGTGAGCTTTCATAGCTGCCAGAGGTTTGTCATTTGGAAGCATACCTGGGTGGGTGACCTTACTGTAGTTAAAGTGGTGTTAAAGACCACTTTGTGATTTTTACTTTCAGATAATAAGGCTTACCTGTAGGTGAATTGAATATCTCCTAAATGGGTACCATTTAGGAGATATTCACACTGGATGCAGCTGGTGACATGACCAGCGCACACGTTCTGAAGGTCCTGTACCTTCAGAGCACCATGCTAAAACCGAGGGCTCCGGCGCTCATGGGCTGGAGCCCGGGAGGGATGTCATTGCAGCTCCAGCCACTCACACAGCTACTAACCTCGGAAAGAAGACCGGAGGAAGATGGAAGACCTGTCAGTGGTGATTAGGTCATTTCTTTGCTCACACTGCTTTCTGCTCCTCTCTGCAAGCACTCAATGTTCCATTGAAAGCACAGGGGGTAACAGCAGATTCTGATAAGCTTGCAGCTCTGTCCTCATATCTGCCGGAGGTTCCTGTTTGACAGCATAATTACAAAACTCGTAAGAATCAAAATACACAATGTAAACAGTTTGGTATATTGATGTCCTGTTCTCAGTGTCCTGCTTTTCCCTTAAAGTAAATAAACTTGACACAGTTGTCATTGCCTTGGTCGATCAGTTTGTACATTACCCAAAACTTCCCTAAAAGAGAAGGTTGTAATCAGTGGTGTATTTAGGTTTTGTGCTGCCCTAGGCCTGACTAAACTTGTGCACCCCCAAATTTACATATGACCAACCCCTTCCTGCAAAGGCCATGTCCTTTACTGTTTACGACCCGCCCTGTCATCTGTGGACCACAGACCACAAGTCTATCAGTGCCCATCAGCGTAGCTTCATCAGTTCCCACACGTTCAGCCTCATCAGTGCCCATCTGTGCAGCCTTATCAGTGCCGCCTCATTACTGCCCATCAGTGCAGCCTCATCACTGACCGCTTTATGGGGGTGCCAGACTGATTTGCCTCCTGGACTCTGCCCTCTGTCCCAATTCACCCCATAAAACTGGCACTACAGTATATTAAAAGTGTAGCGCAAGCCGGCGGAGACCCTTTTCTTGCGGGAACCGGGAGGAGGCTGTTTTTTTTTTGTGCAGGGTGCAGCTTTTTTGCTGCCCCCCTGCAAAGTGCCGCCCTAGACCTGAGCCTTGTTGGCCTAGGCCAAGATACAGCACTGGTTGTAATAATACAGACAGACAGACAGGGCGTGAGCACGCGGCTACCCTGGTAACCCCGTAGAGTGTTTGGAGTCCCTACGTCACGCTATCTGAGTCTTGGTGCGAACCGGGAAGTCGGTAGCTGGATCACCCGGACCGTGCGGCTTAGTGGAGACAGCGTTGTCAGTGGGAGGATTGGGACATTACCTTCGGTGTACCATTCTGCTTAACAACATTTTATCCCATGTGAGTGCGATTTTTTATAATAATAAAAGTTTGGTGTGTACATGTTACGCTATGGGTCCCTGTCATTCTCTTTGCATGTGAGAGGAGAGGAGGAGGCGCTGATCACTATTCTACCAGCTGGAGCTGAGAACTAAGGTGGATTGCCATTGTAGAGTGGAGGATCACTGGTTTGAATTAAAGCGCTTTACCCAAGTGTTAAGGGTACGTGTTCACTGCATAGGGGGGAGCACAGCGGTGTGGTGAAGGATCTTGGTGGCTGTTGTAGGAGCAGCAAAGAAGATTTTCTGTGTTTATACAGCACCATTTCTATCTAGTTCCATCAGGATATAAGATTTTATCTTACAGATTACAGATTCAGGCTTTTGGATTCTGTTTGGGCACATGTGGGTCTTCCCCATGTGGTGAAATCCCCTCCAGCCACACAATTTTCTCTCTCCCAATTCTCCAATTACTCACTCATCAGACAGAGGTCTGGCCAAAGTGCCAGTCTACAAGGCCAGACAAGTCTGGATACCAGTTCTTGTTTATATAAACACACACTAACTAACTGCCTTAACGCTCTAAGCCCCCGTTCACACCGGGGCGACCTGTCAGGCGACCTGGTCGCCTGACAGGTCGCCGTAGGTCGCCTGGCATAGAGAAGCTGTGGACCCGTTCTAATAGGAGCGACACAAGTCGCTCCGACTTAGAAAAAGGGTCCGGAGCTTCTTTGGGGCGACCCGGAGCGACCTGCATAGACTTCAATGTTATGAAGTCCGTGCCGGCCGCTCCGAGGTCGCGGTGCGAGCAGCGCGCCGCGACCTTTGAGGTCGTCCCGGGAAGTCGGATCGCCCCAGTGTGAACGGGGCCTAAATGCTAAACTAGATGTAATCTGCATCTATACAGGGTGTCCAAAAATGCAAAAATCCAAAAATGTTAGATGTTTTATTGCAGCTTGAGCCACATGCATTCTATCAACAAAAGACGCCAGGCAGCACCAGGCATGAACGTTTACATATGTACAGCATGCGTTTGGAGACTTTCTTTTTCCCCCCCTAAATGTTACTCTAAAATAAAGATGTAAATTGGTTATGATATAATTGCATTCAAAGGCATAAAAAATGCCAACCCCCTTGAGAGCAACATTTTGTAGGCATGTGCCTAAGCCCTTAATGTAGTAGAACTGATGTTTGTACACGCAGAGAGCATTTTCTCCTGCTGTGCAACAATTGTTCTGGGCTGATTCCAACTAAAGAAGTCAACTGACTGCAGATGACCCCCAAAGAAGAAAGCTGAGTAGTGTTAGCTCTGGAGACCTTTAAGGGCATTTTGACTGGACCTCACCTTCTGCTCACAGCAATAGCAAAGTGTGGTGGGGCACTGTCTTATTAAAACCAATTTTTATATTATTCCAACACAAGAAAGTCATCTAATTGTGAAAGAAGAAAATATTGTAGCAACTGATGCTACCATTGAGAGGAAATTAGGCTTAATTTGTATAAACACCATTATTTACTGTTGTAATAACCACTCACAGTATTTCATATGCCTTCCTTTATCATCACAGCAGCAACCAGTTGCATTTTATAGGGATGGAAATGATTATTCTAATATTCAACGCTTATGTATCCAGACATTATGTGTGTGCTGCTCCTCACCTGATGCAGTTGTGAGCACTTGCACGGTACCCCCCAAGGTTCAAAGGCATGTGGACAGCTAGAGCTTCCAGTACTCCCGTCAGAATCAAAGGTAAGACTTCAAGAACTCCTTAACTTTGAATCCCTGCCAGAACTTCCAGAATTCCGGCCATGACTTCCAATGGTAATCGTTTGACCCCTATCAGAACTTCCAATGGAATAAACAAAAGCCCCTGTAGACAGGCCCCTAGGAGATGAGGGGGAAGCACATGCCTCCCAACCATCAGGGATTTGCCTGGACTGTCCCAGGAATTTATGTAAGTCCCAGTGAATCAAGACTTAGTTCCGGAGTGGAGCCCAGTGCCGGAAAAAGTTCTCGCACTTGGTTCCAGTGACTTGCTGGGCAGAAGGGCACTAGCACGGGCACTAGTAACACCTGTCCCACAAGTTGTGTGCTTAGCTGGCATCTCTCCCCACTGGCTGCCTCTCACACACAGTGCAAAGCGACTGAACCCACCTCCTCCTCCTTGGCTGTGATATATTCCGGTACACAGACAGAAGGAGGCAGTGAGGACACGCACTGCTCTGCCTGAGCCGCGCTGTTCTTAGGTCTGTAGTAAATATACAACATATATGAGATTTGCAGGGAAAGGGGATATGGGGAAGGAGGTGAGGGGGGCAAGTTTACAAGAACTGGGAGTGTTTTTGGGGGGATGAAAGAATATGTACTAGGGGGCACTTTGGGAGGGAAGAGGACTTGTGCTAGAAGGGGGGGTTGGATATGAAAATTGTCCCCCCCCCACCCCCCCAACACAAGTTCTCTCCCCTCCCAAAGCAAATATGCTCCCCCCCCCCAAAATCAAAAAGATTTTAGCTGCCACATCGGAGACAATCATGGTGTCTGGGCCCCAGGCACCCCACAAGAAATAGGAGCCATTTCCCCAGGTGCCCAAGTTAGTGCCCCCCGCCAGGTAAGTTAGTGGAGCCAAGTGCTGGAACTTGTTTCAGCACTGGGCTCCAGGACACAGAGTTGGTTTACAGGAACGTGCTGTGCGATTTACATGCAATCTAGGCGTAATCGTGCCAGACCACACCAAAAGTAGTGATGCACTATTTCAAAAAATGCAGAGCAACCAGATCGCATTGTATTATTGTACCATGTGATCTGGCGCCGGCAAACACACTGCATTTGCGACCAGTTTTTGGGGTGTCGTTAAGTTAAAATTGACACCCGCTGCAGATCACAACTACAGTGGGCTTTGAACCCAAATGAGCATGGCACGTAGGTTTCCTGCAGCCCCTTCTGGTGTGAATGGGCTCTTAGTCCGGATTTGCGTGATTTTGTTCATAACTCAGGAAGGTCCCACCAAAACTGGGACAGTTGGAAAGTATTGATTTACATTAGAAGGAGAGAGGATTTGTGATTTTAGGGTTTGTACTGGGAGGGGGGATTTGGGTGGGAGAATTTGTGATTAAACTGGGGAGCGGACTTGTGTTGGAATGGAGGATTCTGAGACAAGAGGATTTGTGCTGGGGGGATTTGTAGAGGAGAATTGAGTTGGAGAGGATTTGTACTGGAATGGGGAGGGAGGATTTAGAGGGTGGAAGAGGATTTATTCTGAGGAGGGTACTGGGGGACGGAGGATTCGTGCTGTGATGGGCAACTGAAGGGAACTATCCTAAGTGCTAGGATAGGGAAGAAGGGGGGATTTTGCTGGTATTGGGGAATTGAGGAGGGTGGAGGAGGACTTGTTGTTTGGAAGGGGGAAGAAGATTTATATTGGGAAGGCAAGATTTGTTCTTTGGGGGGGGGGGTATTAGTGCTGGATTATTATTTTTTTTTCAGAGGGGAGGGAGTGGGATAGTTTGCTGAAAGGGTAAAGTGAAAGAGCAGTATTGCTTGTGGGGTAGAATTTTGCACTCTCCTTACCCCTATACTGTGCGCTACACACCCCTTACTCATGCACTCTAATTTTGTACTCCTGACTCTTGCTATGTATTACACACTCCTGACCCCTGCATTCTGTGTATTACACACTCCTGACCCCTGCATTCTATGGATAACACTCCTGTCCCCTGTATTCTGTGTGTTATGTACTTCTGGACCATGCTCTCTGTGTGTCATATACTCTTAACCCAGCACTGACTACTCCAGGTCCTTGAACACATTGCATTACACACCCTGAACCCCTGCAGACAGTGTTAACCCAACACTGACTGCAGCACTCTGTGCACTGGACATCCCCAACCTTACATACTTCCCACCAAAGTGTTCATTGTCTTAGTAGTTGCTGGTTGCTATGCAGTTTATGACTATTTTAATTAAGTTCTTCTTTAGGGTAGGCTCAGAAAATCAATCAAAGCATATTTTACAGGTACAAAGAAGTCCAGGTTGTGTTTACCACACCCCTTAAAGCGGTAGTATCCCGCTTTTTGACACTTTTACCTACAGGTAAGCCTATAATAAGGCTTAACTGTAGGTACAAATAATATCTCCTAAACCGGCATGGTTTAGGAGATATTTACAGTGCATGCAGCCGCTCTCGCGAGCGGCGCATGCGCTCTGAAGGTCCGGGGGGACCTTCAATTAATTTGCCGGGAGCTTGCCGGAAAATCACTCCCACACGCATGCGCGGGAGTGACGTCATCGCGGCTCCGACCAATCATCGCGCCGGAGCCGTCTCTTCCGGCCAATCACCGCGCCGGAGCCGCCGAACCCGGAAGCGACAGCGAGGGATCATGGCAGCGCCCGCAGCGGTGTCCGGAGGTCCGTGTCGGGGCTTCGTTCTAAGGTAAGTTACACATAATGGGCTAGTATGCGATGCATACTAGCCCATTATGCCTTTGTCTTGCAGGTTTATTTTTTTTATTTATTTTTTTTCTAGGGTTTACAACCGCTTTAAGCCCTTGACACTGTTAAGAGTTTGGTCACACCCACATTTTGCCGTGGCACGCATAGCAAGGTGCAGGTCACTTCCTCCCTCATTCTGAAGTTCAAAGTTTGGAGGTATGGAAACTTGTTAGGCTTGAAGAGGACTGAAAACATTTGTTTAAATTACATTAACATGTTAAAGTAAAATATTAAAGCTTATATGAGATTTTAGTGATTGGGTAAACTCTTCTCTAATTTTGTTTTATATTATGAGAAGAGGAAACACTCAAAGCACTCAGCACCTCACAATTGGCAGAAACAAGAACCAAGAACTCTAGCAAGGTTTCTGTTCAATGAGTCCCCAAGAGATTAAACACGCCAGGAATTGACTTATTGTACCAGTCTCAACCTTTATATGAAACATCACTTTTGCATGGTTTGACCTTTAAAAAATTCTAATGCTGTTAGAACTTAGCATCCAGCCTTCTGCTCTTGTAAGCAGAGCGAGGGTAGAGAATCTAATGCTCTTATTTGTGCATTGTGTATTGCCGTTGTTCTAATACTGGGAGAAGCTTATGAATAGTATGAAGACAGCATGCCACAGTAGATGGATACCACAACAGACGGGTGAGGCAAAAGGATACAATTTAAATCTGTAATCCCCTCCAGAAACAATAATAAACTTGGAACAAGCGCTACTAGTTTGTATTGTCTTCATCTAGTTCATTTCTCATTTCTCCCAAAACCTTTACAGAAATTGTGACTTTTTTATTTTCCCTCATACAGCTGTACCGTGTTATTATAAAATAGCTTTCTGCAAGTGACCAATTTATTTTCCCCAGTAATATCCTTAGAATTCAATTGCAGAATGTGAGATGAGAAAAATACATAATGTGCCAGTAAAATAACATTTGACTAGTTAAAATAGCCATTTTCCTTTGGTGGATAGGAAGGATTATAGGCTTATAATTAATATATTCAGTGGCACAACACTTTCCAACTGACAGTGATCTAGAGTTCTGAAAATTTACTAAACTGCAATTATAGTAATTAGTTTTAATAAAGGACTAGCCTGTTTCTAGTCATATGTAGGATTATCATTACTATAAATAAAAAGTGTATCCTGTGATCTCCCAAACCCCGTCTGGTGGGTCTGTAAATGAATAATAACTAACTGCAATTATTTCTTATGGTGATTACTATGATAGCTACTGTAAAAACAGTGACTTTAGTTTGGAAACTCTAAATGGAGGCAAAAGAGAGATAAAATGGTAATCTGCTATTACTATGTTGAAAAAGCTGTGTTAATTAACTGCTTTTGTAGCTACGGTGCAACTCAAGCCAAGTTTTGGATAGATTAGGGAGGGTTAAAACCTGTCTCATGTTTTAATTATGGCCTGTGCTCCTGATGGGGGGATTCAGGCAAAAACAAGTGTGTAGGCGCTACAACCTTCCCACATAACAGCTATGCCCAGTGCTCAGACCTCGAGGCTGCCGACACCTCCAACGTACCAGAGTAAGGAAAGGGATGGTCGACACACAGAATGACATCCAAAAAAATGGTATTCCCTAATTGAAAATACATGTAAAACCCTGTAAAAACATCCTATGCATTTAGAATGTTAGTCCTTAGCCATGACTAAGGACTGACGCCCGAAACACGTAGGCTGTTTTTACAGCATTGTACATGTCTTTTCAATAAAGGAATACCATTTTTTGGATGTCATCCTGAGTTCCGACCATCCCTTTCCTTACAATGTCAATAGTCTAAATCCAAACAATTTTTCCCAAATGTTCATGGGGGATTTATTAGGATTCTCCTTTACATATTTCCATTTACTTTCTTTCACATCTCTGGGACACAAAGTGAAGGGAAGTCTCCACAGTAGGGAGAAGGAAAGCAAACATTTTAAGACTTTCGCTTGGTAGTAGGGAGAAGGAAAGCAAACATTTTAAGACTTTCACTTGGTAATACAGCACCTTCCTAGCATAGGATGCTAGGCAAAGTTAGTTATTGGCTCCTTCCATAGTCAAGGGAGAAGTGATTGTTTGTTCTGGTCTGTTTGGGGTTTCACAGGCTGGGAGATGATTGCTTTGCCCTGCCTCTGAAAGAAGCTTTCAGAACATAGGGAGGGAGATTCAAATGACCAGCCTGAATATTTATCATTGCCTGGCCAATCCATAGAGATAACTGTCCAGAAGGTGGTTGGGGGGTTATAAATGGTCTGAATTCCTGGAGAGATTGTTCTCTCTTCCCAGGAAAGTCCCAAGCCTTGGAGGGCTGCAACCAACTAGACATGTGCAATTTGTTTGGTTACAAAACTAAAATCGGACCAGATTTACGTGATTCAGAGATTCAGATGTATATAGATCTCTGATTTACAATAGTAACGAATTTCAACGAATCCAAAATAATTTATGACGAAAACAAATTCATTCATATGCATTTGTTTCATTCAGATGACACGATGTGATAGTTTGGGCCTTTTGTTAATGTTTGAAGCATCTGAAATGAAGTAATGATATAATGAATGATTCGCAGTGATTCGGATCCATTCGTCTTTATTCTAGTGAGCGTAGCATGAATATCCTAATAAGATTCTTTTTGTATTGGGGTTGAGACCATTTGTTTATTTGTATGTGCACGGCCCAATAAACAAAGTCATTTGGGAATGGGGAAATTAATTCAACTTAATAACATAACGAATGATTATGTTTTAATTCAGATTTGTTTGTTTTATTTGGATGAGAGCAACACAGTAATCTTTAACTCTTGAATAAACAGCCGATTCTTTTTGCAATAACATTTCATTATTATAAAAAATGTGCTACATAAGAAATGGAAACATACTACAATAAATACAGTAAGGTATAAATGTGAAACAAGATGATTCATTTCCTATTTATTATTATTAACACGTTAAAAGAATATAGGCAATCTTCCGAAATAACAAAAAAATAACAGAACTTCTGAAAATATAAATTGATTTGGAACAACAAATACTGTATTATACACTTCCAAAATAACAAATCGTTCCGAAAATGAATCATTCTAACATAATGATTATGATGAAACAAAATGATTTACCTACGAAATTAAACCAAAACAAAACAAATTTTTCCACCATGCACATCTCTACTGCCAACTGCAGTAGCCTGTGATCTGTGTAGCTATTCTTGAGGCCTTAGTGGTGTGGTGTTAGGGCTGAGAGCCTTGAGTGATCTTCTGGGGAGCTGGCTGTGGGACTTCACCATAAGGGATCGGGTCTGGAGAAAGATTATGCATCTCACTGGACCGTGTCCTGGGAACTTGTGAGTAAGGACCCTAAACTGATTCTTGGTGACTGTGTGTGCTTTCAGGATATAAGTGCCAGAGTAGCTTGGACCAGGACAGCTCTCGTAGAGTCTCAGGAGTACTTGCCATTCCTCTGTCCTCATAAGATTCCTGGAGTGTGAGCCTAGAGAAGAGTGTCCTCCTGTTTACTGTGCAACATTTTGGAGTATGCTATGCCCTAACAATCCTTCTGTTTAAAAAGACATTCCCTAGACTCAGTTATTAGAGCCGGAGTGTATGAACTGGTGCTTGTGGTGGTGGGCAGCTTCTGTATTATTATTATGCTACTACCAGCGGCAAATGCAGGGTAGCGCTACACTATCCAAAACTAATGGAGCATTGACCCCCAGGGAGCTGCTGGTTAATTGCGCACTTTTGGAGATGATGACTTTGTCGGGTACTACCTTGAACTCACCAACACACCTGGGTTTTGCAAGGGGTTTGTGGGTTACGTAGGCTCAGGAAAAAAAAGGTTAGGAGAAGGCAACAGGTAAATGTTTTAATTGTTTCACTACAGTAAAATATAATTATGCAGGACACAATAATTCAGTAGGACACAAAAAAAACACAACTTTTAACAGAGGTGAAACCACTAAATGGCCTAACACCAACAACTCCCTTTTTAAGACATTACCCAGTGAGTACTGAGTACAGTCAGCCTGTGCTGGGGTCTTGAGTCTTTAGTTTGAGTGTTTGCTCCAAACAGGGAGTATTTGTAATCTTAAGGTTAACATTGTAAAAAGGAACAAATGGCTAGAGGCCTCTTACCACTCCAGATGAATGACACAGCAGTGTCCTCAGTGACAGCCCTTACCTCATGGAGTCTCCTCTGCACTCACACCACAGAGGTTCTGCTGTACCTCATTTCCTAGTGGGCACAGCCCAACATCTTCCTTGCAATAATACAGCCCCTAGTCATAGCAAAGAGTAGGCATTTTAATGGTAACAGTAAATCCTAACTGTCTCAGTTTTTAACTCACAGTTGCCAACAGCAAAGCCCTGCCAGAGCAACCCGGAAGAGCAGGGTGCAACTGTCAGAATATAATGCACACCACCTGGACACATGGCATCTTATCTATATATTTGGTAAGTGCATTAATTGAATTCTATGTATTTACCTGTATTTATATATTAATAGCATTCATAGTCTAGCGCTGAAGAAAGGAAAACGCTGCTCCAGGTGTATAGTATGTAGTAATTGCCAGGAGATAGGATATCCCATAGAGTGCTGGCCCCGGCCCGCCTCCGTGGGAACACTTGTAGAAAAAGAAATAGCCGCACATCCAGGGATTCCAATAAGTTTCAAATACCTTTAATGCCAAAATGTTGCAAGTGATGACACCAAAGACACCAACATGAAGTCTCGTAGACGCGTTTCACACATACATCTTGTGCTTAATCATTCTAGCGCTGCTCTGATGAAGCCATTTCTGGCAAAATAGGTCAGCATCAAAGCTAAATCAGCGCAGACGGAAGCACGATTTCACGTTTACTTCTTTGTAAAAATGCACTTTATGCTGATGTCATTTTTATGATTCATTTTGACATAAATAAAATGTATACCTTTTTATTACATATGTTGGTTTAGTCCAAGCCCTGTTAAAGTCCCATGATATACTCTTGTTCTTAGTCTCCCTATGAAAGGGATGTTGGTGCTATGATCTATTGACTTACTGGCCCTCTTCACCATTTTTTTCCACAATTGTCATAATATAATGTCCCCATTTGGGGTGATCTCTCCAAACACCTAGCTTGTGTGGATGGAGAAATAAGTTTGTTTTTTTCCATTCAGACAAACAAAAAAATAGTTGTGTAAGGTCAGCCTTAGAGAACAGCTCCTGCCATTTCAGGAGCATGGATTGGAGTCAGTCTTTCGGTTTGGGGCAATATTAAAGTATTTGTTGGTTAGAATCACTCTACAGGGCTCTCATCTTTGGCTTCCTCCAGCAAAACTGATGGAGAGGTGGGGGTAGCTGGGTTGACCTGTCCAGGTAGCATTGCAGAACATAACCTCAAAATGATAGTTACTGTTTCTCAGACCTTCTGTAATGCTCTAATCAAAATTACTTTGGGAATCAGTTCTAACCTAGAGTATTTTTCCCTAATTGAATCAGCTTCTAGCACAATATAAGAACCTGGCTGTCCCAGCCCAACTTTACTGAGGCTTGGAAACAGGCTACCTCTCCCAGCTGTACATCTTTCTTGATATTTTAGAGCCTCCACTACCTTCTCTGGTCTTCTGCTGGGGCCTTCTGCTCTACAACCAAATGTGGGTACAAATTTTCTGATGCAAAATCACTCTGTGACAAGGGAGTTCAGAGTTGCTTTACCAGGTTTGTATTTGTACCCATGATTAAGGAACTGCTAATGTACCCAGGAGGTTTAAGGACACATGAGCATGTCGAAGGTCCCTGGTTGTCCAACAAGGAAGGGGTCACCAGCTTAATCAGGAGATATCCATCATATGGAAACGTCTTAGGTCTCTCTACTTCTGCAATGGTAGATGATTCAGGTGTTTAGTATAAAGGTCTCTGTATATCAAAGTAAATTGTGCACTTGAGTCAAGGAAAGCCTTTGTATAGATACATTCAACCTAAACAATCACTTTAGGAAAAGGTCCTAAGGTCCTACCTGCTTATATGGAAGCTTGCTTGAAGAAGCCAGAGTCCTTGATGCAGTGGCCTGAGCTTGCACCCCCAACTTAAATCGATGGTACTTTTGATGACTTTTTGACCCGGCATTTAGATGATCAGTGTGCATTGCTTGAGGCAGATGGAGGTAATTTGTGCAGTCTTGAAGCAGGGGGTAAGGTTCTGTTAAAGGACCTGAAGCTGAAGTGAACCAAACTGGGACACTTGATTTGCTAGTTCACTGGAGCAATTATTGTTAAATAAAAAAAAAATAAAAAAAGTGGGACCCTGAGATGTGTTAGGAACTTTGCTCACCTTTACAAAAGCAATATAATTTGGGTGGGTATCACCACTGTAAACATTATACAAAAATTCACGGAAGACGTTGTGGAATAAGATACCTAATAGAGCTACAGTTTCAACTATGTAAGAGCAATTAAAAAAAAAAAGGATAAATCAAATCAAAACATAGCTACACATATTGCATATCCCATTCTCATATAAAATTAGAAGATTAACGCTGTTCCCTACAAAAAAAACTTGTCTCTACCTAATAACTTCAGACTGTGAGCTATAAGGCAATTGTCAGTATCAGCATAAAGAATTGTGTCACAGTTGAATGGTAAATCTTATAATTATTTGTGTTAAGGCAGTAAAAAGAGAATGCCAAAATTGAATTTAAAGTAGAGTTAGGCGAAGATTGGCTGTTCGCCCCTTCGACGAACAGCCAAATTATCGATCGTTCGACCATTTGTTTGGCCCGCCAAACGCCAACAATGGACTGCGTCGCCGTACAGTGTATTGGAAGCCCTGATTGGCTGAAGCAATAAAAGTTTTGCCCAATCAGGGCACATAGCACTGTCAGAGCCATGAATGGACACTGTGATGATGACTCTATCAAATCATGGCTCAGTGCTCTTAGTCCCACCCCACACTACAAAAATATTCTTCCCATTAAACCCATTTGCAGTGTGATATTGGCGTGGAGAGAGATAGAACAGGGCTCTGTTCAGTGCTACTAGCGACTAGTGTGCTATAGTGTACTATCCTGATTCTATTGTGAGTGTAGAGTGATTCTACAGTTTAGTGTGAATCTAGTGATAGTGCAGTATGAGTGTAGTGGAACCGCAAATTTATATTATAATGTCACATTAGTGTGAATCCAGTGATAGTACAGTGTGAGAGTAGTGTGACCGTTCATTTTTACTTTAGTGTAATTTTATTTTATCAGGGCAGGGTTCCTGCAGTATATTGCAGTGCGTTTTTGAAGGTTTACCGCAGTATATTTCAGTGCATTATTGCACGTTTACCGCAGTATATTGCAGTGCATTTCTGCATGTTTAATGCAGTATATTTCAGTGTTTTATTGCAGGTTTACAGCAGTATATTGCAATGCGTTAGTGCACGTTTAACACAGTATATTGCAGCGCATTACTACAGGTTTAACACAGTATATTTCAGTGTGTTATTGCGGTTTTACCGTAGTATATTGCAGTGCGTTCGTGCACATTTAACACAGCATATTTCAGTACGTTAGTGCACGTTTAACACAGTATATTAAAGTGCAGTATGTTTCAGTGCATTAGTGCATGTTTACCGCAGTATATTGCAGTGCGTCAGTGTGGTTTTACTGCAGTATATTGTAGTGTGTCAGTGGAGTGTGTCCATGTAGTGAGTACTAAAGTTAATGTGCACCAAACACCACTTCCCATTGAGTAAAGGGCATCCACGTACACATTTCCCCATCTTTATTATATTTTGTTAATAAGCCCCCCCCCCATCATGTCTGGAAGGCCAACAAGGAGAGGTAGATTTTCCCATGGCACTGTAAGGGGGCTAGCAGTGTCTGTGTCCACAGGCAAAGGTGGACAGGGTCCCTCCTTAGGCAGGGCATAATTTCCTCTGTTCAGTGACATTGCCCATGCTATCCAGCCACAGTGTGCAGAGGAGGTGGTGGACTGGATTACTAAACCATCATCATCCTCCTCATCCTCCGTCACCCAAGCAGAGACTAGAGCACAGTCCACTGCAGCTTCCAGAGTGGCTTATTCTGCCTCCTTGTCCACCACCAACACCCAAAGTCTAACTTTTTCACCACTGTTTGACTGGGGCATGGTATTTACATTTTTGACAGCAAGGCCAATTCTTGCTTTCAGTTTTTAGTACCTTTACATAGTTACCGTGTGAAGGTACCACCAACACCCAAAGCCCAATGTTTACGCACCTATTACTTCTATCCAAAGTCTGCGAAAGAGACACCAGAATATATCCAAAAAATCTCGAATCTTTTTCCGAGTGCACTAAATTGTAGCCTCATCATACAGACTGGCCACCCAAGCCATTTTTTACCATATAAAGAAAGCTTTCAGGGAACATGTCATTTTTTTTTTTTGCTTTATAAATGTTCTTTACTGTAGCAGGTTCTATACATGGTACAGATGCATCACTTTAAAGGCAGACTAAAAGGACCCCCAGGAACTATATTTTAAGAATTTTTTTCATTTTTATTCTTATTTCTCCTTTTTATGGTTTCACTTTAAGCATCAGTAAATCACTGCTTATTTAAAAATTATGTTTTTTACAAACGTTGTGATCATTAATACATGTCCTCCATGGCAGTACTCGGACCCCCATACCCTTTGTATGGCCAATTACTTGCATATAAGCCTTCAAAATGGGCATAAAAAAATTACATCCCCCTGATGAGGACACGCAAAGCCCTGTGTCAATACGCCTAGGGGAGGGGCCATATGCCAGAGTCTGTGTGCGGCTACGAGCAGTATTGGAGCTCACTAAGCGGACAGTGACACTCAGTTTGGGATCCTCTCCTGGACACCCGGGTTATAATTTGCAGTACCTGATACAGTGTGATGCACTTCAAGCACCTTATAAATGTAAGTGCAATACTTTTTTATTTAATAAAGAGCATATTTTATCAAAACGTTATTGGCACTATGGATACCTTTTCTTCCACCTACATGAGCCATCCTGGAGGGTTATGAGCACCACGGCACCACCATAGGAGAAGCAAGCCAGGATTCAAAGTATTTGGATCACACACAAGCTTTCCAATCACCGAGCTCAATTGGCAGGCATTAAGGTGAGGCACCCACCTGAGGGGGGAGCACAATATATTGAGGGGATATCGAGCCTATTCACTACCAGGATATCCTCAGGCACCGGTGATTGGGACACACTTCCATATATAGAAGCACCTTATTTTTGAACGCACATTTGTTGGACAAAACGCATATGGATTGGACAATAATTTATTGTGACACTTTTGTACTCAGGAAAAATCGCATATGTGATTGGATAAATATTTATTGTGACACCATTGAACTTTATTTGTTGCACTGCAGTTATATATACATAATATCACTTTTGGGATGTCTACATCTGCATATGATTTGTAAGGAATCGGATATTTATATTTGTTGTTTGTGTGTTTAATTCCCTTTGCACGATTGTCACACACTTCCTTACAACACGATTAATAATCAACATACAGCTAATAATAATAATATTAAGAGTCTCACCACACACTAACAGTGATTTTTAACACACTATATAAACGCATGAAATCTATATAGAATACACAGATTTGCGCAGCACAATTTACATTTTTTTATACTTATATTGCACCCACGGTAAGGGAGTGAACAGTGCTAGCAGCATCTCTAATCAACATCATAGATTGCTCGCAGTCCATATCAATTATATTCTTCAAAATGGGCACTTTTCATTTTTCCAGTTTGGGTCCCATAGACTTCAATTGGGTTTGTTATTTGGTTCCGAATGTTGGTGATGTTCAAAAATTCGAACCGAAACGGGGGTCATTCGGCCCATGTCTAATAGAAACAAAGATGGAGCTGCAAGCTAAGTAGAGTGCAGAGGAAAGGTATAAATTATTTTCTTTGTGGCTTTCTGACTTACTGCTGTTTTGGTATGACCCACTTTGAGAACTCTATGAGGAAGTTGTCCATTCTTTTCTTTACACACACAAATTTTGGCTTGCTGTTCTCTCTTGGTATGACCTACATTGCACTTCTTTGTCCATTCTTGGTGCTGCTGCTTTCCTATGGTTCCTATGACCCAATGTATGAACTTTTTTGGCAGGTGGCTTACCTGCTCTATGCATACCTTTTGAACCCATGGATAAATAGATATGCAGACCAGACAAGTTGACCAGTTTGCCATAGAGGTGCTGCCTTGACTGCACTTAAACTAGCATACTTTCACAATTTCCAAGGTGTATATTCACTGGTTAAGAGAGTTTATGGTTCCTTCTATGCAAGCTGGTAACAAAGCAACATTTATTGTTTTTTTTAATTGGGGCAGATGGATTATAACCACATAGGTGTGGTTGGTGAAGGATTCTTCTGTGCCAGCTTCTTTAGCTCCAAATATGGCTAAAGTGCCAAACAGCAAGACTGGTCAGATTTTGTCACATTTGCATATAATCTAATTTGTAAAATATCTGAAAGCGCTGGGATAGGGCCAAGTTTCGAAAGAAACAGACAACAAGGCAGAAAAAAGAAACAATTCCATCAGTGATAATTGTATACAACAAGCAAGGAAATGCCAGAACAAGCAAAAGGAAGACAAAGGAATCCAATTAATTGAAGCTGTATACTTGACAAATTCAGCAATAAAAAACCATATCCATTTTCGAGCAAAGCTTATCATGGCTGGTAAAGCCAGGCTGTTGGCAACTTGTTTCTCATGTAGCTTAATCCCTTCAGAGCCAGAGAGCAATGTAACACATTGCAGAACAAACAGGCAGGGCAATCTGTGTTGGCAGTAGGGCTGTAGGCAGGTACCTCCAAACCCTTTGCTTGGTAAACATTGTAATCATGATAGGATTATCAGCAGCTGCAACGTAGTCGCTGACACCTTCCTTGTTGGAGTAGTGTGCAGCCATTCGTGTCCAATAACCTGTAGTCACAGGCAATTCTGCTCCCTGTCTTCTGGGGATTTGTAGAACATTTATCCCAATAATAACAATCATGAAAAATATTTATATGGTGATTTTTACTGAGTGCGATTCAAAGAGGTAACAGTTATAATTTAAATTTACAGCCCTTCAAGAAAGCAATCAGGAGATAAAGAAACTTAATGTGCCTAAATGGGGAATGCGATCAGCGTTAAACACAGGGGTGGTTGTGACACAGCAATTAAATAGCAGGTAAACACTGTGTTTAAAGAGCTCAAAAGCAGCCGCTGCCAGACTAGGGAGCATTGCGTGAGGCTCTTGCTTTATCTCTTCTAAGATGTCCTTCACCTGAAGAATGGAATGAACAACTTACTGGTTGAAAGAGGAATAAAAGAATTTCAGCTATGGAAAAGGAAAAGCACACTACTAACGGAAACTTTTACTTGAACTTACTTAAACTCATTCAAAACTAGTGTTAAACCAATAGTAATGCGCTGCAATATACTGCGTTATACGTGCACTAACTTAGTAAATCAAGTCCTAAAGCAATAGTGACGATTGTTTATTCTAGGGCAATATAAAAGCAAGGTTGCCATGCATCCTCATTTCTCAGGACAGCCTCTGTTTTCAGGGGTAAAACAAATGCCCCGTGTGATATTCCTGCCTGGAGTAAATTTAGAGCAAATAAAGTCATCCCTCTATTCGTTTTTTTCTCTTCCACTTCTAGAAAACATTATTGATACTGTACCTACTACTATCTCCAGAACTATGCATTGCCTACTACTGATCTGAAAACTTTGTGTTACTTACTGTACTTCCTACCCCTGCATTGTGGATGAAAGTGTGTAAAAAAAGGTAGCATAAGATTATCTTTTTATAGTGACATTTGTATTATTATATTTTACGGTTTTACTCAATCCTATATTACTTAATAGGGCCCTACTAGGTTATCTCCTTTAAGAAAAAGAGCTTGCTGCATCCTGGCAATCTTTGATCCCTTCTACGTTGTTCATGTGCATGTCCACCTTTCCCAGTTTACCAACCCCTGACTTAGAGGTGCCTTGATCCCTTTGCCAAGCTTCATTAAAGCTTCAAAAAAGCACCACCAAAGCATCATCGAAGCACCACTGAAGCATAGTCGAAGCACCACCAAAGCATCAGCAGAGCATCACCAAAACACCACTGAAGCACCACTGAAGAATCATCAAAGCACTACCGAAGAATCATCAAAGCATATCCGAAGAATCATCGAAAAACATCTGAAGAATCATCGAATCACCACCAATTAATAGGGCCCTACTAGGTTATCTCCTTTAACAAAAAGATCTTGGTGCATCCTGGCAATCTTTGATCCCTTCCACGTTGTTCATGTGCATGTCCACCTTTCCCAGGTTGCCAACCCCTGACTTAGAGGTGCCTTGATGCCTCTGCCAAGCTTCATTAAAGCTTCAAAAAAGCTTAATACCACCTGTGATATGCAGGGCTGCAGTCTTTAGCTGGGTTCTTGACTGCTGAGTTTCAGCACCTGGCACTGAAAAAAGCTGAAACCGTCAGGTGGAATGATCTATGCCTGACAGTTGAACTATAGTCTCAGCCTAACTGGGAGAGACAGCTCGGTACAAGAATTTGTGTAAACACTAAACACCAATGCATTTTAGAATATGGCCTTGTCTTTCTGCAATAATGCAAAAATGTTGATTGACCTTTTGCCAATATAAATGTTTTACCACAGACAGTATACAGTGGGTATGGAAAGTATTCAGACCCCCTTAAATTTTTCACTCTTTGTTATATTGCAGCCATTTGCTAAAATCATTTAGGTTCATTCTTCTTCCTCATGAATGTACACATAGCACCCCATACTGACAGAAAAACACAGAATTGTTGACATTGTTGCAGATTTATTAAAAAAGAAAAACTGAAATATCACATGGTCCTAAGTATTCAGACCCTTTGCTGTGACACTCATATATTTAACTCAGGTGCTTTCCCTTTCTTCTGATCATCCTTGAGATGGTTCTACACCTTCATTTGAGTCCAGCTGTGTTTGATTATACTGATTGGACTTGATTAGGAAAGCCACACACCTGTCTATATAAGACCTTCCAGATCACAATGCATGTCAGAGCAAATGAGAATCATGAGGTCAAAAGAACTGCCTGAAGAGCTCAGACACAGAATTGTGGCAAGGCACAGATCTGGCCAAGGTTACAAAAAGATTTCTGCTGCACTTAAGGTTCCTAAGAGCACAGTGGCCTCCATAATCCTCAAATGGAAGACGTTTGGGACGACCAGAACCCTTCCTAGAGCTGGCCGTACGGCCAAACTGAGCTATCGGGGGAGAAGAGCCTTGGTGAGAGAGGTAAAGAAGAACCCAAAGATCACTGTAGCTGAGCTCCAGAGATGCAGTCAGGAGATGGGAGAAAGTTGTAGAAAGTCAACCATCACTGCAGCCCTCCACCAGTCGGGGCTTTATGGCAGAGTGGCCCGACGGAAGCCTCTCCTCAGTGTAAGACACATGAAAGCCCGCATGGAGTTTGCTAAGAAACGCCTGAAGGACTCCCAAGATGGTGAGAAATAAGATTCTCTGGTCTGATGAGACCAAAACAGAACTTTTTGGCCTTAATTCTAAGCGGTATGTGTGGAGAAAAACAGGCACTGCTCATCACCTGTCTAATACAGTCCCAACAGTGAAGCATGGTGGTGGCAGCATCATGCTGTGGGGGTGTTTTTCAGCTGCAGGGACAGGACGACTGGTTGCAATCGAGGGAAAGATGAATGCGGCCCAGTACAGGGATATCCTGGACAAAAACCTTCTCCAGAGTGCTCTGGACCTCAGACTGGGCCGAAGGTTTACCTTCCAATAAGACAATGACCCTAAGCACACAGCTAAAATAACGAAGGAGTGGCTTCACAACAACTCCGTGACTGTTCTTGAATGGCCCAGCCAGAGCCCTGACTTAAACCCAATTGAGCATCTCTGGAGAGACCTAAAAATGGCTGTCCACCAACGTTTACAATCCAACCTGACAGAACTGGAGAGGATCTGCAAGGAGGAATGGCAGAGGATCCCCAAATCCAGGTGGGAAAGACTTGTTGCATCTTTCCCAAAAAGACTCCTGGCTGTATTAGATCAAAAGGGGGCTTCTGCTAAATACTGAGCAAAGGGTCTGAATACTTAGGACCATGTGATATTTCAGTTTTTCTTTTTTAATAAATCTGCAACAATGTCAACAATTCTGTGTTTTTCTGTCAGTATGGGGTGCTATGTGTACATTCATGAGGAAGAAGAATGAACCTAAATGATTTTAGCAAATGGCTGCAATATAACAAAGAGTGAAAAATTTAAGGGGGTCTGAATACTTTCCGTACCCACTGTATATACTGTAAACAGGAAATATATTAACTTTTATTTTTGTTCTTTAAAAAAAATAAACAATCACTGAATCCTTAAAGGGGAGTTCCATGATAAACCTAGCTAATCTTAAAAATGCTCCCTCCCCTCTACACTGTGTAAAAAAGGTCTGTATACTTACCTATTTTCAGGGTGATCTGGTTTGGTCACGTGATCTGCCCCCCCCCCCCTCCCTTGTGTCAGTTAGCAGCAGCTCATTTACACTTGCTTCAACTTCAACACACATTAAAGCGCCTACCGCTTCAACATGCTTTTTTGATTGCGATGCCTCAGTGATGCTTTGGTGGTGCTTTGATGATTCTTCGTTAGTGCTTCAATGATTCTTCAGTGGTGCTTCGGTGGTGTTTTGGTGGTGCTCCGCTGATGCTTTGGTGGTGCTTCGACTATGCTTCAGTGGTGCTTCGATGATGCTTTGGTGGTGCTTTTTTGAAGCTTTAATGAAGCTTGGCAGATGCCGTGTGTGTGTGTCTGTTAATATCTCATACCTGAAATTTCTCCAAAGCAAAGCTAAAGCTGAATAAAAGCCTCTCAAAAGTTGCAGGTGCTTCAAGGAGCTTTGTCATAGACTTCTGTGGAGGCTTTGACGATGTTTTGAAGCACCACTAAAGCGACATGGGGTATAATTTTTGAAGCAAAGCAAACACAACATGTGAATAGGACTATAAGCTAACCTTTTTTTTAGTGGCAGGTGCTTTGAATGGCTTTCAGAATTCGTTAAAAAAACATGTCCAATGCCACGTTATTAAGCAAGTATAAACATAAAACAAAAATGTAGGTGCATACTGTTCTTGCCATTAGTTTGTTTTTTTTCTTCTTTTAAAGGATGCCACAGCATGCTGAAAACAAAGGCAGCTCCAAGAAATGATGGTCAGTAATAAGTGAATGATCCTCTTTGAGCACCCCAAACTTTACCACTTGCTGACCACCCTATATCACTTTCACTGCTACAGGGCAGCAGCTGTGGGCAGAATCACGTATATATACTTTATTCTGCATTTCTGCCTGCAGGGGGCACCTGCACATCGCTGGCAGGCCACTTCTGCTGTGATAATTCACAGCAGAATTTAATCTGCGGATCCCTAAAACTCAATGTCCTCCGGCCCCCACCGATCGTTAATAAAACACAGGGAACTAAGATATGCAAACAAGGCATATTTCAGTTCTGATGGGGGGAAGGAATGATCCTTTTTCTCTGCTAAGCAGAGACTAGAATCAGTCTCTTCCCCTAGTGAAAACACCACACTATGTGCACAAAAACACTGGCTAGGCACACAGTTAACATCATGATCACCCTAGATGTTTAACCCCTTCTCAGCCAGTGTCATTAGTACAGTGACAATGCATATTTTTAGCACTGATCACTGTATTACTGTCACTGGTTCCCACAAAAGTGTAAGTTAGTGTCTGATAGTCCATCGCAATATCGCAGTCCCGCTATAGGTATTTTTTTTACCAAAAATATGTAGCAGAATACATATTGGCCTAAATTTATGAAGAAATTTTAATTTTTCTTTTATATTGGATAGTGTGAAAGTAAAAAAATATTGCTTTTTTTTTTTTTTTCAAAATTGTTGGTCTATTTTTATTTATAGTGAAAAAAGTAAAAAATGCAATGGTGATCAAATACCACAAAAAAATGGTCTATTAGTGGGAAAAAAATAACATAAATTTTATTTGGGTACAGTTTCGCACAACTGCGCAATTCTCAAGGGACTTGCTGTTTTTGTTTTAATTTTCACCAAAGGACTTGCTGTTATAGGTTATGTGTTCACATGTTCACTGATGTTTTATCACTTCACCAAATCAGGTCCTGATTATGCACGTTTGATTATATTGTTTGCTTTTTGCATTTGATTTACGATGATGTGTATGGGTTTTTATTTTTGATGATTTATGGCACACCGATTGTATCTTACCATTACACATTTGTGGGACATTATTAGCAGCGCCACACCCACTTCCCATTATTATGCCTTTGCATCACCATTTGTTTGCATCTGCGCATTTCCAAACAAGTGGCAACCTGCACAAAATATGTGTGCTTTGCTGTGCATTTAGATAAAGCATGTTGTTCCTGGATTACCGTTTGTTCACATCTGAACATTTCTGAATGCAGCGCAATCAAAGGCATGCATTTTCTGTGCGATAGTGATAATCAGGGATAGTGGCGCTGGAAGTCACGTGATTTTCATGTGGTGCTGTGTGTACCAGGGCTGTCTATTTATCCTTCCAAGCAGCACAGATAGCTTTCAGAACAGGCTATGTATGAAGGTGTGTACTATGTGATTTTGAATAATGCTGTGATCTTCAAAGGCAGGACTTGGGCAGTTTGAACTCCTGTAGGTGTGACTGGATGGGACTAAATGCTATTTAGGATGTATTCCATCCCACTCACCCTCAGAGCTGTGAAGGAAGTTACATCATTTCCAGGGTCTCAAAGACTACAGAAGGGTGTGTTTTAGGCTAGAAATGGAGCAGTAAGTGACTGGAAGGCATTCTGTCTACATTACACCAGTGGTCCTCCACTCCGGTCCTCGGGGCCCACTAACAGGCCAGATTTTAAGTATTACCTTGGGGAGATGCAGACTAGAATACTGCAATCACTGAGCAGCAAATGAGATCAATTGTGATGTAATTTAGTTATCTTGCAAACCTGGCCTGTTAGTGGGCCTCAAGGACCGGAGTTGAGGACCACTGCATTACACTATACAGAGTGTCACATGGTACAAAGCCTCAGCTAAAACCCAAAATTGTCAGACTAACCTGTCACTACGCCCTTGCTAGGTCAAAATGACCCGATGTGTAATTGGGATTTTCCACAAGGAATGTATTGTCATCCGCCTAGACTGTATTGTGAAATCTTGTGAAACCTTGTGTAATCTGTAACTTGGGCTTGTGCCCGTTTATGTACTATAAAACCTGTAACCAAAATGTAATCTGGGTCACACCTCCGTTGAAGGATGGTGTGAACCGTTGTACGGCTGTATGGCGTATATTCTGAGTAAACATATGGAGACGAATGCAAACCTGATCGGCGTAGATTATTTCAAAGCTCAAACTTAACATTTGAACTTAACATGAACTTAACATCAGGAGATCTGCAGATAACAGAGCAACATGGTACAGAGGTGTATGATCTATGCTGCGACTGATCATTCCATTCAGGTCTAGCTTAACCACTTAAGCCCCGCAGGATTTTCCTGCTAAAAGACCAGAGGGTATTTTGCGATTCGGCACTGCGTGACTTTAACGGACAATTGCGCGGTCGTGCGACGCTGTACCTAAACGAATTTGACGTCCTTTTTTTCCCACAAACAGAGCTTTCTTTTGGTGGTATTTGATCACCTGTGCGATTTTTTGATCACGCGCTATAAACAAAAAAAGAGAGACAATTTTGCAAAAATAGCAATATTTTTCACATTTTTTTATATGAAATTCCCCCAAAAAAAATGTAAAAATCAAAATTTTTTAACATTTTCGGCCAATTTGTTTTATCCTACCTATGTTTGGTAAAAAAATCACAAAAAGCGTATTTTTATTGGTTTGCGCAAAAGTTATCGCGTTTACTAACAAAGGGAAAGATTTTTGTCATTTTTGTTGTTTTTTTTTAACGCGTAATGGCGGCGATCTGCGATTTTTTTTTGCGGTACTGCAACATTGCGGCGGACAGATCGGACCCTTGACTGACATTTTTGACACTTTTAGGGTTACCAGTGACATTTCTACAGTAATCAGTGCTATACATATGCACTGTTACTGTAAAAATACACTGGTAGTGAAGGGGTTAACTTTATTTGGGAGGGAGGGGCTGTGTGTGTCCCTAGGGGCGTGCTTTCTACTGTGATTGGCTGTGGCTTGAGCTGTAAGGACACTGATCAACAGATCTACATAGTAGATCCGTGTGATCAGTGCCTTTACACCGAGGAGAATGACAGGTGGCTTGTTTACACAAGCTGCCTGACATTTTCCCTCTCCCCCGACGATCGCCGAGTGACCGGCGGACATCGGGTCCGCTGGTCACACGCGCGGGGGGGTCCGTGACCGCGCGGGAGCGCGCCTCCGCGGGCGCGCGCTCGCTCCCCAGACCCTCCCAGGCTAGTGACGTTAATTAACGTCACTCTGCCTGGCAGGGGCTGACCGCCGCAGTAAATCTACTTGCGGCGCTCGGCAAGCGGTTAAAGAAAGTTGGAGTTTAGCTTTAACCAAAAGCCCACTTGTTGACCCTTCTAAACCTGCTGGCCATAGTGCACAGCCCATGCAGCAGAGGCGGCTCTCTAATTAGGCAAATTAGGCGGTCGCCGAAGGCCTCGCACTCACAGGGGCCTCGCGGCCGCCTAATATGCCGAGTTACAGAGCCGCCTCTGAGGCTGGCAGCAGGGATCTCCCTGCCATTAGTACAATCCCGACTCAGAGTCCTGGCCAGTCTGTAAGCAGGAAAATCTGCTACGATTTGGGGCTGTGATCAGGAGCAGCTCACCGCGGAATGGGAGCTCACTGACATCTCCTGATCACAGCCAAATACTGGAGCCGCAGCGCTGACACTTCTCCCTCACAGACCACAGACGGGGGAGGAGAAAGACCTGCTTCTGCTCCTCCTCCCGACCTCTCCACCTGTGCTTGCCCCGCCCACACTCCCCGACAGTTTTCATCTCAGAAGATCATGTATAGGGGGGAAGAATTTGCAGACCAGGAACAAGAAGAAGAAAGATGGTGCCTAAATCCTGATCCCTCCATCCATCCATCCATCCATCCATCCATCCATCCCTTCCAGTGAGTACTCTGATCTAAGGGGCACCCTTCCTCCATCTCTTTCCATTCCTTTCTTTCTCCCTCCCCTCCTTTCTTTCTTTTCTGTCTGTCCCCCAGTCTGTCCATCTGTCCCCCAGTCTGTCCATCTGTCCCCCTGTCTGTCCATCTGTCCCCCTGTCTGTCCATCTGTCCCCCAGTCTGTCCATCTGTCCCCCTGTCCCCCAGTCTGCCCATCTGTCCCCCAGTCTGTCCATCTGTCCCCCTGCCAGTCTGTCCATCTGTCCCCCTGTCCCCCAGTCTGTCCATCTGTCCCCCAGTCTGTCCATCTGTCCCCCAGTCTGTCCATCTGTCCCCCAGTCTGTCCATCTGTCCCCCTGCCAGTCTGTCCATCTGTCCCCCTGCCAGTCTGTCCATCTGTCCCCCAGTCTGTCCATCGGTCCCCCTGTCTGTCCATCTGTCCCCCAGTCTGTCCATCTGTCCCCCTGCCAGTCTGTCCATCTGTCCCCCAGTCTGTCCATCTGTCCCCCTGCCAGTCTGTCCATCTGTCCCCCTGCCAGTCTGTCCTTCTGTCCCCTGCCAGTCTGTCCTTCTGTCCCCTGCCAGTCTGTCCATCTGTCCCCCAGTCTGCCCATCTGTCCCCCAGTCTGCCCATCTGTCCCCCAGTCTGTCCATCTGTCCCCCAGTCTGTCCATCTGTCCCCCTGTCTGTCCATCTGTCCCCCAGTCTGTCCATCTGTCCCCCTGCCAGTCTGTCCATCTGTCCCCCTGCCAGTCTGTCCTTCTGTCCCCTGCCAGTCTGTCCTTCTGTCCCCTGCCAGTCTGTCCATCTGTCCCCCAGTCTGCCCATCTGTCCCCCAGTCTGCCCATCTGTCCCCCAGTCTGTCCATCTGTCCATCTGTCCCCCAGTCTGTCCATCTGTCCCCCTGTCTGTCCATCTGTCCCCCAGTCTGTCCATCTGTCCCCCTGTCTGTCCATCTGTCCCCCAGTCTGTCCATCTGTCCCCCAGTCTGCCCATCTGTCCCCCTGCCAGTCTGTCCATCTGTCCCCCTGCCAGTCTGTCAATCTGTCCCGCTGCCAGTCTGTCAATCTGTCCCCCAGTCTGTCCATCTGTCCCCCAGTCTGTCCATCTGTCCCCCTGTCCCCCAGTCTGTCCATCTGTCCCCCAGTCTGCCCATCTGTCCCCCAGTCTGCCCATCTGTCCCCCAGTCTGTCCATCTGTCCCCCAGTCTGTCCATCTGTCCCCCTGTCTGTCCATCTGTCCCCCAGTCTGTCCATCTGTCCCCCTGTCTGTCCATCTGTCCCCCTGTCTGTCCATCTGTCCCCCAGTCTGCCCATCTGTCCCCCAGTCTGTCCATCTGTCCCCCAGTCTGCCCATCTGTCCCCCAGTCTGTCCATCTTTCCCCCTGCCAGTCTGTCCATCTGTCCCCCTGCCAGTCTGTCCATCTGTCCCCCTGTCTGTCCATCTGTCCCCCTGCCAGTCTGTCCATCTGTCCCCCAGTCTGTCCATCTGTCCCCCTGTCTGTCCATCTGTCCCCCTGTCTGTCTGTCTGTCTTTCCCCCTCATGCAAGAACAAATCCTTTTTTTTTTTATTACTATACAGACCAGGATCCCTCTGTCAATCTGTCCCCCAGTCTGTCCATCTGTCCCCCAGTCTGTCCATCTGTCCCCCTGTCTGTCCATCTGTCCCCCAGTCTGCCCATCTGTCCCCCAGTCTGTCCATCTGTCCCCCAGTCTGCCCATCTGTCCCCCAGTCTGTCCTTCTGTCCCCTGCCAGTCTGTCCTTCTGTCCCCTGCCAGTCTGTCCATCTGTCCCCCAGTCTGCCCATCTGTCCCCCAGTCTGCCCATCTGTCCCCCAGTCTGTCCATCTGTCCCCCAGTCTGTCCATCTGTCCCCCTGTCTGTCCATCTGTCCCCCAGTCTGTCCATCTGTCCCCCTGCCAGTCTGTCCATCTGTCCCCCTGCCAGTCTGTCCTTCTGTCCCCTGCCAGTCTGTCCTTCTGTCCCCTGCCAGTCTGTCCATCTGTCCCCCAGTCTGCCCATCTGTCCCCCAGTCTGTCCATCTGTCCATCTGTCCCCCAGTCTGTCCATCTGTCCCCCTGTCTGTCCATCTGTCCCCCAGTCTGTCCATCTGTCCCCCAGTCTGTCCATCTGTCCCCCTGTCTGTCCATCTGTATCTGTCCCCCTGTCTGTCCATCTGTCCCCCTGTCTGTCCATCTGTATCTGTCCCCCAGTCTGTCCATCTGTCCCCCAGTCTGTCCATCTGTCCCCCTGTCTGTCCATCTGTCCCCCAGTCTGTCCATCTGTCCCCCAGTCTGCCCATCTGTCCCCCTGCCAGTCTGTCCATCTGTCCCCCTGCCAGTCTGTCAATCTGTCCCGCTGCCAGTCTGTCAATCTGTCCCCCAGTCTGTCCATCTGTCCCCCAGTCTGTCCATCTGTCCCCCTGTCCCCCAGTCTGTCCATCTGTCCCCCAGTCTGTCCATCTGTCCCCCAGTCTGCCCATCTGTCCCCCAGTCTGCCCATCTGTCCCCCAGTCTGTCCATCTGTCCCCCAGTCTGTCCATCTGTCCCCCTGTCTGTCCATCTGTCCCCCAGTCTGTCCATCTGTCCCCCTGTCTGTCCATCTGTCCCCCTGTCTGTCCATCTGTCCCCCTGTCTGTCCATCTGTCCCCCAGTCTGCCCATCTGTCCCCCAGTCTGCCCATCTGTCCCCCAGTCTGTCCATCTTTCCCCCTGCCAGTCTGTCCATCTGTCCCCCTGCCAGTCTGTCCATCTGTCCCCCTGTCTGTCCATCTGTCCCCCTGCCAGTCTGTCCATCTGTCCCCCAGTCTGTCCATCTGTCCCCCTGTCTGTCCATCTGTCCCCCTGTCTGTCTGTCTGTCTTTCCCCCTCATGCAAGAACAAATCATTTTTTTTTTTATTACTATACAGACCAGGATCCCTCAGTTTCACTCCAGTTCTCCTCTACTCATCCCTCATCATTTACCCACTCCCCCCCCCCTTTTTACCCCCTCCTCTTTCCTCCCTACCCCATGGTTCCCAGTCCCATCCCTCTCCTATTCATCCCATGTGGTTTCCACAGTACACATCCCACCCACACAAGCAGCAGTAAGAAGATGCTCGGCCTTGGGGTTCTTCCTTAACCTCTGCGAAGGGGGCGAGTGGGGCCTCATGTCTAAATTCTGCCTAAGGCCTCACAAAGCCTAGAGCCGCCTCTGAGTACATTATGTTTTAAAAAATTCTCCTGAGTTAATCTGCACATAAATTCACAGGGGCCGCGAATTGCAAACCCACAGGATTCACTTTAAATTCCTTCTAGCAGTGAATCTCAACCTCATCCCTAGCATATTACAAAAATGACACATATTTACATCAGTATTATTTCAAACCTTCTTTTTATAAAATCTTTTCTGCCTTCAAACCATGTGAACTGATGTATATAAAGTCCCCTTTTGTTCTAAAAAGAACTTGGTAGCTTGTACGGGTCATCTTATTCACTGACGTAAAGCATAGAGCATTTCAACCACAAAATAAAAAAAACCTGCTAGTTTTTGTGATGTCTTTCTTGGCGAAAAAAGGCATATTTTCAGTGTGCTAGAGAGAAGAAAGCATTGTTATTATCTTTGAGCCAAACTCCTGCTGTATTCCTCATAATACCAGGCACGCTGTGGAGCTCCATCTGTGGGTCAGAGGGTCAAAGCTTGCTTGAAAGTTATTACCTAGATTACAGATCCCATAATGTCTAAACAAAAAAACATGGACATCCATGTGACATCAATTTTCACATACAATATCAGTTTTTTTTTTTTTTTTTTGGGGAGCTAAGTACTGTAAACATCAAAAAGAGGTCACGTTGTAAATAATGCTGTCAATTTCAGTAGAGTTAATTCAGAAGAAGACAACATAAAATCCAAGTTAGGTTCTGTACACTAATGTCCCTATCCTATTCTACTTTCTAGCTATACTAAGAACTTTTTAAGTTGTAAATATTCGAGCTTCCATTGTTGGCTTGCTTTGGAAGGGCAAGCTTTAAAGAGGAAGTAAGCTTCCAACTTAAAGTTTTAATTATAGGTAAACCTGTATTATGGCTTACTTATACTGTAGGTAGTGTAAATATCTCCTAAGCATGCACCATTTAGGAGATATTTACTGACCTAGCAGCCAGTTACATCACTGATGCATGCGCTCTGAAGGAACGGCCACCCTTGCTTCAGAGCAGTGTGCGGTGACTGGCGGCTCCCGCGTGCTAGCCAGTCACAGGGCGGGAGCCGCGAACCAGGAAGGAAGACCGGGTATAGATGGATCCCGTCTCCAGTGATGATGTTGCATCGCTGGAAAGCTTAGTTTTCAGGAAAGATTAACATAATATGCTAGTATGCACATTTTAGGTAAGCCTTAGTATAGGCTATAGGTAAAACTTAAAGATGAAAGTTTACTTCCTCTTGCCTTGCAGGTAAGAAAAAAAAAAAAGTACAGCGGTTTACAACCGTTTTAAGGTTGTCATCTTTATATTATTGGTGGCGGAGTCACTGACCTGGAACAAGCATGTGCGTATTTATTGTAAGATACCTCCTACGTACTTTGTGTCCGTGATTCACTATCGGTTACAACAAGAGAAAATGGTAGCCTCGGAGCAGGAGGGGTATTTCCCTATCTGACCTCCTCTGGACCAGGAGTGCTATATATATACAGTGGGTACAGAAAGCATTCAGACCCCCTTAAATTTTTCACTCTTTGTTATATTGCAGCCATTTGCTAAAATCATTTAGATTCATTATTCTTCCTCATGAATGTACACATAGCACCCCATACTGACAGAAAAACACAGAATTGTTGACATTGTTGCAGATTTATTAAAAAAGAAAAACTGAAATATCACATGGTCCTAAGTATTCAGACCCTTTGCTCAGTATTTAGTAGAAGCCCCCTTTTGATCTAAAACAGCCAGGAGTCTTTTTGGGAAAGATGCAACAAGTCTTTCACACCTGGATTTGGGGATCCTCTGCCATTCCTCCTTGCAGATCCTCTCCAGTTCTGTCAGGTTGGATGGTAAACGTTGGTGGACAGCCATTTTTAGGTCTCTCCAGAGATGCTCAATTGGGTTTAAGTCAGGGCTCTGGCTGGGCCATTCAAGAACAGTCACGGAGTTGTTGTGAAGCCACTCCTTCATTATTTTAGCTGTGTGCTTAGGGTCATTGTCTTGTTGGAAGGTAAACCTTCGGCCCAGTCTGAGGTCCAGAGCACTCTGGAGAAGGTTTTTGTCCAGGATATCCCTGTACTTGGCCGCATTCATCTTTCCCTCGATTGCAACCAGTCATCCTGTCCCTGCAGCTGAAAAACACCCCCACACCATGATGCTGCCACCACCATGCTTCACTGTTGGGACTGTATTGGACAGGTGATGAGCAGTGCCTGGTTTTCTCCACACATACCGCTTAGAATTAAGGCCAAAAAGTTCTATTTTGGTCTCATCAGACCAGAGAATCTTATTTCTCACCATCTTGGAGTCCTTCAGGTGTTTTTTAGCAAACTCCATGCGGGCTTTCATGTGTCTTACACTGAGGAGAGACTTCCGTCGGGCCACTCTGCCATAAAGCACCGACTGGTGGAGGGCTGCAGTGATGGTTGACTTTCTACAACTTTCTCCCATCTCCTGACTGCATCTCTGGAGCTCAGCCACAGTGATCTTTGGGTTCTTCTTTACCTCTCTCCCCAAGGCTCTTCTACCCCGATAGCTCAGTTTGGCCGGATGGCCAGCTCTAGGAAGGGTTCTGGTCGTCCCAAACGTCTTCCATTTGAGGATTATGGAGGCCTTTTTGTAACCTTGGCCAGATCTGTGCCTTGCCATAATTCTGTCTCTGAGCTCTTCAGGCAGTTCCTTTGACCTCATGATTCTCATTTGCTCTGACATGCATTGTGATCTGGAAGGTCTTATATAGACAGGTGTGTGGCTTTCCTAATCAAGTCCGATCAGTATAATCAAACACAGCTGGACTCAAATGAAGGTGTAGAACCATCTCAAGGATGAGCAGAAGAAATGGAAAGCACCTGAGTTAAATATATGAGTGTCACAGCAAAGGGTCTGAATACTTAGGACCATGTGATATTTCAGTTTTTCTTTATTAATAAATCTGCAACAATGTCAACAATTCTGTGTTTTTCTGTCAGTATGGGGTGCTATGTGTACATTCATGAGGAAGAAGAATGAACCTAAATTATTTTAGCAAATGGCTGCAATATAACAAAGAGTGAAAAATGTAAGGGGGTCTGAATACTTTCCGTACCCACTGTATATATATATATATATATATATAGTATCTCACAAAAGTGAGTACACCCCTCACATTTTTGTAAATATTTTATTATATCTTTTCATGTGACAACACTGAAGAAATGGCACATTGCTACAATGTAAAGTAGTGAGTGTACAGCTTGTATAACAGTGTAAATTTGCTGTCCCCTCAAAATAACTCAACACACAGCCATTAATGTCTAAACCGCTGGCAACAAAAGTGAGTACACCCCTAAGTGAAAATGTCCAAATTGGGCACATATAGCCATTTTCCCTCCCCGGTGTCATGTGACTCGTTAGTGTTACAAGGTCTCAGGTGTGAATGGGGAGCAGGTGTGTTAAATTTGGTGTTATCGCTCTCACTCTTTCATACTGATCACTGGAAGTTTAACATGACACGGCATGGCAAAGAACTTTCTGAGGATCTGAAAAAAAAGAATTGTTGTTCTACATAAAGATGGCCTAGGCAAGTGATGGCGAACCTTGGCACTCCAGATGTTATAAGAAGATTGCCAAGACCCTGAAACTGAGCTGCATCACCGTAGCCAAGACCATACAGTGGTTTATCAGGACAGGTTCCACTCAGAACAGGCCTCACCATGGTCGACCAAAGAAGTTGAGTACACAGAGGTTGTCTGGGAAATAGACGTATGAGTGCTGCCAGCATTGCTGCAGAGGTTGAGGAGTCAGCCTGTCAGTGCTCAGACCATACGCCGCACACTGCATCAAAATGGTCTGCATGGCTGCCATCCCAGAAGGAAGCCTCTTCTAAAGATGATGCCCAAGAAAGCCCGCAAACAGTTTGCTGAAGACAAGGCTAAGGACATAGTTTACTGGAACCATGTCCTGTGGTCTGATGAGACCAAGATAAACCTATTTGGTTCAGATGGTGTCAAGTGTGTGTGGCGACAACCAGGTGAGGAGTACAAAGACAAGTGTGTCTTGCCTACAGTCAAGCATGGTGGGGGAATGCCAACATTTACTGTGACATACTGAAGCAGAGCATGATCCCCTCTCTTCGGAGACTGGACCACAGGGCAGTATTCCAACATGATAACGACCCCAAACACATCTTCAAGACGACCACTGTCCTGCTAAAGAAGCTGAGGGTAAAGGTGATGGACTGGTCAAGCATGTCTCCAGCCCTAAACCCTATTGACATTTGTGGGGCATCCTCAAACAGAAGGTGCAAGAGCGCAAGGTCTCTAACATCCACCAACTCTGTGATGTCGTCATGGAGGAGTGGAAGAGGACTCCAGTGGCAGCCTGTGAAGCTCCACGCCCAAGAGGGTTAAGGCAGTGCTGGAAAATAAGGGTGGCCACACAAAAGTTTGACACTTTGGGCCCAATTTGGACATTTTAATTTAGGGGTGTACTCACTTTTGTTGCCAGCGTCTTAGACATTAATGACTGTGTGTTTAGTTATTTAATTTACACTGTTATACAAGCTGTACACTCACTACTTTACATTGTAGCAAAGTGTCATTTCTTCAGTGTTGTCACATGAAAAGGTATAATAAAATATTTACAAAAATGTGAGGGGTGTACTTACTTTTGTGAGATACTGTGTGTATATATATATATATATATATGTATATATATATATATATATATATATATATATATATATATATAATTATCCATGATCAGGACTGCAATTTACATATATGTTTTTTATTAGGGAGTCGGAGTGCAAGATACCCCTGTGAGGACATTCTCTGTATTCCAAAGCTGGTTTTTATAGTTCACCCCTTCTTGATCACAAGTTGACAAGTCTACTAATTTTCAACTTTACAGCTAGGTCTGCTGGCTTATGGGTTCACATTTACAAGCTGGACATTGCAGTTCATCTTTTATTGATTGCAGTTGATGAATCAATCATTTTGTAGCTTTACAGCATGACTTTCATGGTTTCTGAGTTTGATATATATGGATGAGTAGCTTATATCCAGTGTGCACAGGAAAGTCTTATGGCAAGAACATATGCAATATTGCAAAATTAATTTCTAGGAAACTAATAAGATGAGGTTCTTGTATACCAAAATGACCTTATGAAAAGTTTTTTCAATGTAGTGCAATCATCTATATCTAAATGTCTAAATTGATTGACTTCCTCTTAGCCAATGTATGCTAGCTGGGTGGCTATCCACTATAACAACAATTTTTATGTTTATATTTAAGGATATTTAGCTCAGTTATGACATTGTTCTAAATATGTAGCCATATTTAGACACTAGTTAGCCGCATATAGGAGCAGGATGGATATGATATGGTTTTAACATTGCTTGGGGTTAATGTAGTCCATATGTATAAGTTTTTATTATTTTGTAATAAAGATCCAAGTTTTATGCTGGTGGAAGTAGTCATACATCTTTTTTCCTCTCTCTTTTCTCTCCATTTTCTCTCCAATGGGATATTGGAACATTAGAGTCTGCAAGTAATATAATTAATAATTTTAGACTATAAGTTCAGGAGTAGGGGTTGAGCCCACATCCATATTTTGTGAGTATTTTGGGTAACTTTGGAGCTTGCACTTTTTCTTTCGTTCTGTTTTTTCAATTTTTAAGTAAAGAACAGATGTTAAGTATTTTCCTTGTCATTATTTATGGTTTATAAAAGAAACATGGTTGGAATGTTGATTACAAAGCTAGATATTACATAAAGCAAAGTAAGTACAATATAGGTCTAAGGTCTCATTCACACTGGCATTGTCAAACCTACATTTATGTGCATTTACAGGACATTTTTAGACATATATAAATGCAGTGTGAATAGTGCCATTCACACTGTGTGTTTACTTGTGTTTAGATGCTGTCGGTTGAGCGAAAATAGAATTCTGTATGTCCAGCATCCAATTAGACTCTATAAATGCATGCAACACTAAAAAAATTATAAATAGAGAGGTTAAATATTCATAGCTGAGGGTAGGGGGTTAAATAGGGCTAATTAAAGGGTTAATAAGAATAAAATAATTAAGAATAAAAATAAGATAATATAAATAATAAATAAAAATAAATAAGAATAAAAATAAGATAATATAAATAATAAATAAAAATAAATAATTACCGTATATATATAATAAATTAAATAAATAGTAATATTAAATAATAATAAAAATAATAATAAAAATAGGAATACTTTTTTTTTTGTAAGGTCACTTTAATCTTCATAAGGATAAAAAAGCAAATGCACATCGACAATAAAATGACATCCGATTTCTGAATCATGTTTGTGAACAGTGTTCACACTGCAGGGGAAAGGAGAAGGGGGTAGGGATGACATACCCTGTGTAATTTATTAAAGTTTGTGAGCACGTGGCATGCTTAATATCTGTATTTGAATATAAATAGTTAACAGGTTAACTTGTTTGTTAGGTTAAGGCCGACCATACAGGGTTTGAATCTTGGCCGGTTCAGCAGGTTCAGATTTGAACCGTTAACGGGTAGGCTGAATGTACCAGGTTCATCGATCCATCAACTTGGCAGCCTGCCGGATTCTCTTGAACTTATTGCTAGCGGATGCAATAGCCACTAGCTATAATCACTCTCTCCTCCCAGTGGGGACAGCAACCCGTGGTTGCAGGAAAGAAATTTGCTCCATGTATGGCAGCCTAATACAACATACAGGACCAATTTGCCCTGAACCGACACATTTGTATTGGACCATGAGTATGATGGGCAGCATTTAAGGCTAACAGGAATGTGCAGGAGACAGGATGGGACAGACAAGTTCAATCACTATCAGGAAGTACTAAAGCTTAGGGTCTCAGAGCATACTGGTTTTTAACCATGTCAACAGAGTTCTGGAAAGGGCACATCTATGAAAACTTCCAAACTTCTATTTCTACTGTATATGTTAATAGGCAAATACAGATGGACGTAGACCAAAAAAAATGGCAATTTGTAATTGATATCTGCAACCATAGATCCGTCCATATCTGTCCATCACTATCAAATGTAAACTTATAAAGAAGTCAATCATGATGACAGATATGCTGCTACAAGCTGGCATACTCAAGCAGGGAAGCATGAACACTGGAACAGGGCTCTTTTACAATGAGCAACAGCATGTGTAACCTGAGCTATAGCAGATAACTGCCGTGGAACTTCTTCCTTTTCTGCTGCTGTATTATCCTTCTGCAGTGTGGACAAGGTTAAACTGAATATTCATTAATGCAGAAATGTAGCTGCCATCTTTAAGGAGACCATTTTGCAATGCTAATCTATGGATTGTTTTCGGTGCAGGAGGAGGTCATCTTGGCTGGGTCTGAATCGATTCTCAAGGTTATTGGCTGAGGCAACAAAGGAGAAGGGGGGAGGGGTCTGCTGGTGGCAGAGATAAGTGGAGAGGACTGACTGGAAGTGAGCAGGTATGTGGGGGAAAGACAAATATGCTGCTGCTGTCTGCCTGCCATGGCTGACTACAATTGGGTGAGAGACCTCAGAGAAAACTCTCAGCTTGTAGGACCTTGCCTGGGAGACCAGGGACTTTCCCCCTAGGAGGGTGTGAGGTATGATTTGGATTCTTGGTGAGATTAGACTGTACTAAATAGCCCCCCTACTGCTTGTAAGGAAGGAAAAGAGGGACCATCAGCAGGATTGAAAGAAAGACATCTAAGCAGATCCTATCCTGTCTGAGGATTTGAACTAAACCAGAGCAGCGGTGCAGAGAGCCAAAAGAGGGCACCCTAGGTCTGGTAGGAGACTAACATTGCACAAGTTAATCTGTTGCCTCCTGGAGCTATTGTACTTTCTTCAAGGACCCCAACTTTGCCACCAAACATTTTTTTTTTCTTTCATCATTTACTAGCCAGTGTGATAAAAACTGGATTTTTGTACTTACCGTAAAATACCTTTCTCTGAAGTTCATCGACAGACGCAGCTCCATATCTTCTTAGACCATTGGATTATGCTCCTCCAATCAGGAATAGGCACTAGGCAGGAAAAAGCTTTGCCACGCCTATATGGGCTGTCCCTGCAGGCATATCCCCACACACTCTGCTACAGCAGCCAGTTTTGTTGCAAGCAGTATTTAGAAGACAAAAAAAAAAAAAAACAATTCACTCAGAAGTAGAGGGGCGGGTGTTGTGTATGTCGAACTTCAGAGAAAAGGATTTTTACGGTAAGTACAAAAATTCAGTTTTCTTTATCGTTCATCGACAGACGCAGCTCCATATCTTCTTAGACCATTGGGATGTCCCAAAGCAGTATTTTTATGAGGGGTGGGAAGACAACGCAAAGAAGAACGTAACTCCCCAAAGGCTAAATTTACCCAACCAGGTAATATGGATCTCAACCAGGAACAACTAGAGCTCACCTAGTAAAAACATACACCCTCAAAGAGAACAGAAAATATTCTCTTTAAACAGCAGCCTGAAGATGCCAACACATCAACTCTTCCCCCCGTAAGGCCTTTGATCAACTCATCCAGAGAGGATCCAAACAACCTCTCCCCCAAATAGGGAAGATCCGTCAAAGCCTTTTTGGAAGCCTGGTCCGCGGACCAGCTTTTCAACCACACCATGCGTCTAATCACAATCCCCACTGCCGACACTCTGGCCACTAGGGGAGACGCATCCAGGGATGCATCACACATGAACACCAGGGCTTGAGTAATCTGGTCCATTAGTTCCAGCATCGCTGGGGGAGAGATGCTCAGCTTCCAAATTTCCTCTTAGTAACTTCACCCATTCAGTAACCGTCTGTGATATAATGACATTAACAAATATTGGTTTCAAAATGGAACCTGCAAGCACGTGCATATGGTGGAAGAGAGACTCCACTTGCCTATCCACGGGGTCCGCGAAGGCCGGGGATTCTTCCACCGGAACCACAGTAGACTTTTTCAGCCTGGAAACAGGGTGATCCACCTTAGGCAGCACAATCCACCTAGTGGAAACTGCATCTGCAAAAGGATAACGGCGTTTAAATCACTTAGGCAACACTAACATGTACTTGATGTGCCGCCATTGTTCATTGACAATATCGTCAAAATGTTCCGAACAAGGGAACCCCTTGCCTGATTTTCAGGATTTACGGAAGCAAAAAGACACCTGCAAACCCGACGCTGTAGATTCATCAGCCAATTTTAAAGTTTCCTGCACTGAAACTATAAGTGCTTCCACCAATGCGCTTTCCCGCACAGCGGCAGATGAAGACAGGTCCTTTTCACTATCAGAATGCAACAACACCTACCCCTCAGGGTGGGGTGCGTATGTGGCAAGTCTGCCTCGGAGTCTGAGGAAACTACCGAAGGAGGCGAAGGCAGAGGGTGTTTGCAGCTAGCAAAGCTTTTACATACAAAATCTATCTTAGACACAAGGCTTTCCAAGACTATCATAATCGCAGACATGGGCTGCGACCCAGAAGGGTCTGCAGCCACTCCTAGGGGATCTGTAGGTGAAATAGTACCCTGGGACTCCATATAAAATCGCGATCCCCCCCCCCCCGCTAAATTAGTGGCACACCCAATGCCAATGCAATACAAGCCGACAGCAGAGTGGGCAAGAGAAACCTACAGGGAACCCAAGAAACGTTACCAGACTGCTCAGGCGACTGCCAGCATGATCTTGTGAAAGTGAAAGTAAAATGCGCCTTCACAGGAAATGACAAGCCAACCTGTCATAGATAGATTTTTTAAGTTGCATGCCATTCGCCTGTCCAGCATTGTGGACTACAAGAAAATGACCGCCCCATGTATTCCTATGGGGAACTAACAAAAAATGGCTGCCCATGCATTTCAATGGGAGAATAGAAAGCATGAATCTACAGCAAAATGGCGGCCCCCCGCGGCATGCCATGCAGTCTCCTGGAAGCCCCGAGGGAGTCCCAGACAAGAGGCATCAGAGGGTCCCTAGGAAGGGACCCCACCAGGACAAGGTCACCCCTAAAGAAAAAAGCCGCCGCGGCCGCAATTTTTCTGCCCCACCTGGAGTTAGGACCTATTATGGGTAGGGGAAAAGACTTGGAGGGGGTAGGCCTATTATCCCAGAGGCCAGGGGAACCGAGGGACCCCTGAGAGTCTGACTATTCCAGGCAGGGGGCCCACGTCCACCCCAAGACCGCCAGAGGATTGGGGGGAGAGTATTACTCACCATACCATGGTACCAGGTGGGCGACACTCCACACAGACCACCTACCACCCGGAATGGAGGTGCTGCCAGCCAGGGGGTACACTGTGACTCAGGGCATTCCAGGTCGATCGCGTCCCAGCGAGACTTGTCCACTTGCAGGCTCGTCCCCATCCATCAGGGCTCTGTAGTGGCGAGGCCTAGTTCTGGACTATAACCTGCTCACGCTCGCTGGCCAGACTGGGCGACCATAAGGATTTAGAGTATCCAGTTTGAAACCACAGCTGGCTGTTGCTTGTAGTTCTCCAGGATCTCTAACTAGTGAAAATAAAAAATCACAAAATAACACATTTCCCTAATATAGCTAAGACCAAAGTCCCAGCAGGGAACTAGGTCCTATTCCTAAACTAGGCAGAAAGAAACTGGCTGCTGTAGCAGAGTGTTTGGGGTTATGTCTGCAGGGAGAGCCCCCATAGGCGTGGTAAAGCTTTTTCCTGCCTAGTGCCTGCTCCTGATTGGAGGAACATAACCTAATTGTCTAAGAAGATATGGAGCTGCGTCTGTCGATGAATGATAGAGAAACTGGAATTGTAATAGTCGGTTAGGACTGTCTTTGTCTACTGTTGCTAGGTAAGCAGTTCACCCCTGTTAATTGCTGTTAAAATACTGCTGGTGTTTAACCATACCTTTCAGTGTAATGTTTTTGTCTTATAGATTTTTCTCTTTTATCCAGGTCATGATAAATGTATCATTAGTTAGTCCGTTCAAAATAACTGTTCAGTGGACAAATATGCAGATAAAACAGAGATGGAAATATAACACATACTGTAAGATAGAGATATATGGAGTACACTCATTCGGTTTGTACACCATGCATGTCTGGGATGGTTCTGATGCAGTTTTACAGACTTTGGGAAGGCAAATTACAGTTGACTCAGACAGGCAAAGCATCTACAGGCCTAAAGCCCCGTATACACGTACCGATCGTCGGCCGAACGATCGGCCGTCTTTTGTCCAGGGCTGTCGGTGTCTGTTGAAAAGTGCAAAAGACTGCACAAGAATTTTGTCCGCCGACTACAGCCGACTGCAGAAGTGATGTCATGTAATGGTTAACTTTCCCTGTGTTTTTCCTTTTCTGAGCATGCCCAGTCTTGCAAATCTGCGGTCTGTCGGCCGAAATCTGTACTGACTGGCGAACAATCGGCCGCTCTGGTGTCGGCATACAAAAATTTTAATGCTTGCATGACAGATTCTTTTCGGCCGAATGTGCGCTGTTGGCTGTCGGAGGCATCATACTAACAAGCCTACAATCGGCAGATCGGTCGTCGGCCGAAGCTTTTCGGCCTACGGTCGGTACGTGTGTATGGGCCTTTAGTAACTGCAATTGGACATTTACTACTGTCTGTGTCCCCGTTAGGGACATTCACGGCCACTATTTGTTCTGTTTACCTTTACCACCGAAAGTGAAATTAAAAACAAAGACCCAAATTTTGGGTTGTCTCCAGAACAGACATAAAGGTAAATCTTGTAATGGGGACACAAGTTCTGGGGACCCTGGTGACAGTCTGGGATTCCCTTTGGAGAGATTTCCTCTCACTTCCTGGTTTGGCTGTGGGACAGGAAGTTAAGGGAAATCTTTGCAATGGGACACAGATGGCAAAAATAAACTGACAGAGGTTATAATCCTCCCTTAGTCCAACCCAAATGAAAAAAAGTTTTGCTTTTAGTTCAACTTTAACTCTAAAAAGGACCTTCTTTTTCTCCCATCCTTTGCCTCCTATCGTTTTTTTTTTTTTGGCTATATTTATTCTCTGTGATCCCACTATATGTAGGAACATAACCACCCTCTCTTGTTGGCTCCTGATATGGACTGGACTATGAACTTTGGGATTTGTAGTGTACCTAGAGCAGTGCACATGATCTCAACTAAGGCGCACGTGCTAGTTCCAAAGAAACAGAAGTGAGAGGGGTAAAGATATGTTTGGGAACTCACGAGGATGTTACAAGGAGGCAGAAAAACACAGTAAGAAACAATGTCACAAAAAATAGATTACAGGGCCATCAGGTAATGAATGTGTATGGATTATTCTTGGAAAATAAGCATATCGTTTATGCTTAAAAGAAAATTTGCTTTTAGTGCACTGGCAAATTATATAAAGCCTTCCAATTATTAAATATTTTTCTATATAGTATATTTAAAGAGATAGTGCAAAGGAGATACATTATGTTATGTGCTAGGATTATAAACAGTGCAGTGACTTCCTTAAGTGTTACTAAACCCAGGACTCTGCATTCAATTTATCTGCTCTCCCACAGTACACAGGACATGAAAATGCAATTATTTTAGTAAATATGAACTGCTAAATACCTTTTCTCTTCAGCAGTATATAGCAGTCTTGTGACTTTTATCAGTGTCTAGTTAAAGCTTGTAGGAGGAGTGTTCATTCTCATCTGAGGCTGCAGGACCCCTGATCCTCTGTCTGGACAATGCTGATTGGCCCTGTGCTGATCACATGCACCCTCCCTAGAAAAAAGAAAAAAAAAACACACCAAACAGAGCATGTGCAGAGTGACTCCAAAGGCTCTGTTATATCAGCATATGGATTGGGGACTGTTGAAGAAGGGGAGGGTCAGAGTAGACAGGATTAAACAGCCTTTTTACACAATGCAGAGGATTACCTCTTAGGTTCCACAGTGAGTATAACAAGCATGATTGACTGTATATACAGACTGATTTTACTCTTGTGGGTTTAGTAGGAGATGTACAGCCAAAGCTCGTTTACAGATGCAGCATCGGACCGAGGTAAGTATAACTAGGGAAAAAAACTGAATCCCATACATTTCTTTTAACACTCAAGGTAAATCCGCATACTGGCATCATTTATATCTGCAAACTTTTTTATACAGCCTGAGAGCTATGTATAGGGCAATCAAGAAGCTGAATCAATTTCAGCAAAGTCACATGACAGTCTCTCCTCCTCTCTGCTTATTCTTTATCATGCAGTTCTTCAATAGGTTAATACACGTGCATGTTTTATACGTATGTATCTAGAAATAGAATATTATGTTAAAAACACAAACTGGATGCCTGACTCCAGTGATTATAGAGTTTCCAGTTTCTCCAAATCATCCGTGCCCCCCCCCCCCACCCCCCTCCAATCAAATTCCCTCAATAATATCAAAGTAGCCGTTTGTCTTTTCCCGCTGTGATAGATGCGGCTCGTAAAACAGTATGAGAGATATGAAAGGTTGCACACGCCAGATAAATGGGTCCCATTATTCTCCCAATCAAGTGAAATACCTCTTCTCCACGTCTTCATTTGAATGATAATATAAGCTGCACAATCCTTCCCTACTTCTATTGTCAGTGAGTGGAGCTGCTCCCTGCGGCTGGCTGAAAGGTAACCTTGACTGCTGCCACCATGGGAAGCGTTGCCGGACACCCTTTCACTGCTGGAACCAGCCCCAGCAACACAAGTACAGAATTTGTGTGTCAAGAGCAAAATGAACAGAATTAAATATTTGAACCTTCAAAATCGTCTGCTCTATTTCTTTTACATGTGGTCTGTCAAAAAAAAAAAAATTGTTGAAAGAGTAGTCAGGGGCCACAACTAATTCAAGAGTAGTGTTAGACAGAACAAGACCCTGAGGCTCAGTTCACACTACGTCGCTCCGACTTCGGGGGCGACCTGTGAAGTCGCGTGCAGCGTGACTTCGGCGCAACCTGCACGGACTTCATAAAATGAATGTCTATGCAAGTCTGAGGTCGCTCCGAAGTAGTACAGGACCCTTTTTCTAAGTCGGAGCGACTTGTGTCACTCCTATTAGAACCGGTCCTGTACTACACAATGGACCGCGACGGTGCGCGACTTGCCAGGCTGACCAAGTCGCCTGACAAGTCGTATTAGTGTGAACCGGCACTGAGACGCCTATCATTTTTGATGGGTAATTAATGTCAAGTGACTTACTACAATTTCACATGATTTTATAAATGGGCCAGTTAACAAATACAAGACACTGGCATCAGCATTATAGAAACCTCATCATCACACTTAGCATAAATTGTGTTTTCGCTTTATAAAATACTTCTACAGCTAAAGGACATGTATAGATGATTAAGAAAAAAAAAAGATAGGCAACAGAATACAAACTATTGGGTACATGGTACAGGACCCCGGCACTCCTCCACAAATAGGTGCCCTCTATTCTTGAGGGTTGCTAGAGATGCAACAATGATAATGGCACTCTACTCCATATATGATGGCAATACCCTCATATTACCCCTTTCTTGACAAAAGTACACCATACCACTAGCTCAGTGGTTATAAATGACACCGGACTTTACCCCAACCCAATACCTCCTCCTTTACCCTTCTATTGTGGAGAGACTATACAGGAAATATCTGACAATTTGCATGACCAAGGCAGCCAGACAATGCATCCCAATCCACTGGCGATCAACTCATGAGAATGGTACATACGACTAAACAAGATCGCAGACATGGAAGAGGTTATTTATATCACATAAGGCCAGTTAGACAAATACATCCAAACAGAACGCCCCACAGAAATATAATTTCCTGCCTGTGTGATTGGCTCACTGGTTTTTCCAGAAGTCTGCACTAAGATACAAGTCAGATTTGCGGCGTCCCCTGCAACAAAAATGTCATTTTTGATGAGATACTTCCAATAGGAAATCACATCTAAAGGGATGCAGGCCCAGCAGATTTCCTCATTAGAGTCCTGCAGGTGCAGCAGCTGATTGATAATTATGAAACCACTCCCATTAGACTCACTTTCCCACATGGACACAGACAAGCACACAAAAACAAAACAACAAAAGATAGGAATCTGCAACAAAGTTTGTTAAAATCTCTGCAATATATTAGATCACTCAGAGGGGAATGTTTTTTTCTTAACAAAAGTGGATTTACTCTTTAAGACTACATTCATTACACAATGGAAAAATCATCAAGTTCTATAAGGGCACCTGAATCTGTGGAAAGAGAATGGGGAAAGGTATGGTTAAGATCCTGTACCAGAGTGCTTTCCTGAGGTGTAGCTAAACTCCTCTGGCCCCGATACTGAAGGTGTGCCTGGGCCCTTAAAGTTCTCCTCCATACTATCCATTCACTTAAAAATGAAATTTGTATTACCAATTCCTTCTAGAGAGGATTGGTGATTTATGGGCTTAAAGGGGACTTTAATGGTATCATACTCAAAATGTATAACTACACTTTTATTTATATAAAAATACATTTTTAATTATGTCAGGGGGGAGGTGACATAATTCCGGGTCCGGTCTCAAAGTGCGCATGCACCGCTTGGCGCACGCACACTTCTATGTATGGGAGCTCCATGTTACCATGGGCTCCCGGAAGCCGCAAGTGAGGGCGGAAGCACAATAGTGTGTCCCCTCTCCTTGCCCAGAGACCGCAGCACTCGCCGGAGAGAGAGCGGCACAGCACCACCCAATGGCCAAACCGGAACATCACACCAAAGGGGACACAGAACCAGGACCGTTTGAATTCCAAAGAAGGACACCTCTGAAAGCAATTACACATGTTAAAGGTTTACATTGAAATGAATTGTAATCCATACATAGGTATTCATCTTGTTTATACTTGATGTCACAAAACTCTTAGAACATTTAATTGCATATAAGTTTCATGTGGCATGAGTAGCCCCACTCATGTATAAAAGAGGATCCTATATGTCAAATACGTGTTAACTGTCACCAATTATACATGTTGGTCGTGTACATATATTTTTTGTATACATATTTTTTGTATACTTTTTGTATGTTTCAATGTCAATGTGAAAATTGAATGTTTTTTAATGACATAATTAAAAATGTATTTTTATATAAATAAACGTGTAGTTATACATTTTGTCCCCTTTAAGCCCATAAATCACCAATCCCCTCTAGAAGGAATTGGTAATACAAAATCTGAATAATTTGGGATGTAGGTATCTGATATTATATATAGTTACATTATAGAGCACAATCACACTAAAAACTTAAAAATGAATTCCAATAAACAGATATATACACAGATATAATACATATATAGGAGCTGCTTTACCTGCCAAATTAGTGTACTTCTGTCCACCCAACTTACACAGCTCTCCTCCTCAGTACAGACCTGTCTAGCAGGCAAAGGGACCTCATCTTTCTTTGCCGCAGTTTAACTTTCTCTTATAGGTCACCTCTCTACTCTGATTGGACGTTGAAATCAGAAAAAGCACTTATATAATAATGTTTCTGTCTCTAGCTCTCTCCTCCTATCTGAATGTTCTTTTGTAGCACATGTGCACTGCAGCACAGGTGACTGGCTCAGTGTGCTGCTTCCCCCTTGAAGTCAGAACAGTATAGGGCAGTGATGGTGAACCTTGGCACCCCAGATGTTTTGGAACTACCTTTCCCATAATAGTCATGCATTCTGCAGTGTAATTGAGCATCATGGGAAATGTAGTTCAAAAATATCTGCCAAAATATCTGGGGTGTCAAGGTTCGCCATCACTGGTATAGGGGATAGCAAGAGGCTGATACCAGGCTAAGTGTGGATACTTGGGAAAGACAAAACAGAGGCTCCTCTAGAGTATAAAACTGTGAAAAAACCAGCACATCAAGGGTATCCTGCAGGGGTGCATCTCTAATCACGCTAGTAAGCTATTGGTGTGCGGTAGGGTGCTCCACTGTGGCTCCTGGAGGTCTCATTCGTGTACCGAGATGGGGGACTGGAACACACGTGGACCGCTACACCATGCGTGTGACGCCACTGGAATGATTACGACACATTTTCGAGTGTGTGCTCTGCTAATGTAAGTAAACTATCCTATTAGCACAAAACAATTCTATTGGCCAGCACCATCATATAAAGGCACCCGTGCCCCTGCATCTCCAGCTGAAAAAAGGAGTGCACCTGTCATTTACATTGGCAGGGGGCACATTCAGAAACGCAATGCGGTCATTCCGGTGACATCACAAGCACTGCGCTGCGGTCCATGTGCGTGCCAGCCCCCCATCTCGGTCCTGGATAAACCTCGAACCAGTGGTCGGTCCCCACACAAGACCCACAGAAGCCACAGTGGAACACTGCACCCCATGCAAGCAGCTTACCAGCGTTATTAGAGACGCACCCCTGCAGGATACCCCTAAACTCAAATGTAGGTGTTTTTATACTTTGTTTATAAATGCTACACAGTTTTATACTCAAGAGGCACCTTTGTTTTGTCTTTCCTATGTCCCTGGAGTGTGCTTCTACTTCCTACAAGAGGCTTGCCCTTGACATTGGACTGTCCTTACCTACAGCAGGATCGCCATCTGTTGTATCCCCCATAAGACTCTTCCCACTCCGTCCAAACTTCTCTTTAGTGTGGTTTTAGTGTCGGTGACCACGATTTTGCTCCAATACAACCCTATTGTGTTATTTCAAGTTTGGTTCCTTTTGCAGCTTGCATTTCCATAAAATACACTTAATGATATATTAATGAATGCATAGCTGAATTTGTTTGCCTTTATAGCTGCCTTCAGTTTTAAATAACTAGAGAACAAAAAACAAATTGAGAAGCCACAATGCATCTTTTTATATAGTCACTGGCAAAATAAGATGCATTAGGATATCAAAGGAGTGAAACACCCTACAAATATAGTCTTATATTCTTAGAGATGAGGCCATATTCATTGGATTGAATGGCTCGCTATGCTATCTTATTTTCCGCAAGTGCATGGTAACTTATTAGTTATGGATGGAATATGCTAAGGTAAAATAAGATTTTTTTTCTCATATTTGGTGCATCAGTGTTCCACTTCTACAATGTTATTCCTAACAGGGAAGACCATGGCTATATAATACAGAAATAAACACTTATTGATACAAGAATCTATTACCTAAATTGCTGTATGCAACAAGAGTGCACATAATGCAAGGAAAAGACATTACTGTGTATCACTATATAGCAGGAGCTCTGGCATTACACTGAAATCATATTCAGCTAGGGAATGAGACGTAGATAGGAATCCTCTTCCCATTTTTTCTTCAATCATAGTCATTCCCTGCCCTGCAGAGCTTGCAGTGTTATTTCATGGTGCCTGAGGCTCTGAGAGATAAAGGAACTTGCCTCACATCACAAGAAGCAGATGCAGGATCGTACCAGACATCAGGGTTTCCATATATTTACCAAATGCTTTCATGCCTATTTCCTTGTGGTATATTGATAATATTTTATTTATATAGTTACCTTTTATTTTACAAGGTCATGCCACTTTTCTTTCAAGGAATGTCATTACATCTTTAGCTGTTGCAGAACCTCTTGGGAAGCATGCCTCCTTGCTGAAATGGTCCTTCAAGATCCAAAGCGTTAACTTACAACCATCATTGCTGGCTTTCTCAGGTTGACCATACAGCTTAATTTTCTAAGAAATGTTTATTTATCTTGTGAATGTGAATGCATAGTTTTGTAATTTCGATTGGATAGGACAGTAACATAAAGGCTAACTTCACCAAGTAAACCAAGTGATGGTGGAGGTGAACAGTAACAGCTGGGAGTCTTTTAGCAACATCCTAACAACAAGGCAGGGCAGAATTATGCGACCTCTAAGAGTTTTTCAGTCATGCTTCAAGAGATACATAAATGGCCTACACCTATAATAAGGGCAATATTTAATTTCGGTCAAAGCTGCACAATTTGTTTTGATCTACAGGCACCCATTACCAACATACACAGTTTTTTGTAAAGGTAAACTATACCCTTAAGTATTTAATCCACCTGGATTTACATTTCTGCAACTGTATACCTTTAAAATACATTCTTCAGCTTAGAATCTGTTAAACATTATTAAATGTTCACTAAGAGCCCATTCACACTGAAGCGGCACGACTCTGTACTACTTCGGGGGCGACTTGTGAAGTCCCGTGCACCGCGACTTCGGCGCGACTTGCACGGACTTCATATAATGAATGTCTATGCAAGTCGCCTCCAGGTCGCCCCGAAGTAGTACAGGACCATTTTTCTAAGTCGGAGCGACTTGTGTTGCTCCTATTAGAACAGGTCCTGTAGCAGTCAATGAACCGTGAGTGTGAATGGGGGCTAACACTTTATCAAAATAGGTGATTGGCCAAATGATCAGACAGGGAGTAACTGCAATTTGCAGTTTACTAAACAGATGCAAAATCAGAAGCAATAAATTATCCAACACAAATTCAAGATGGAAAAAACATGCATACACTACGTTGGATTATGAAAACAGACATGGACTCTTCACAACCTCGTCTCTGTGACTCAGTCATGAGTAAATTATTGCTGCATAGCACCATCTCTATAGGACAACAACAGAGAGTATAGCTGAGAATCACTTCTTCAGTAAAACAATTCAGAACACAAACAGCTACTTGAGGTTATTCTCATGGACAATAACCCCCCACAGTGAAGTACAGGGAAACAAAAATGAACATCTGGAGGGATCCAATGCCCAAGGATGAAGGGCCCTCCCAATGGAACTGGAGTTTTATAGTAACATTTAGGTAGATATTCCCCACAGTAATAGCTGGGTCATCTGGAGAATCTGTGTCCTATTAGGCTCTGGCTTGGCAGCCCACACAATGGTTCTGACAATGGAGGCACACTCACCTGGTGGCAGGTTACATGCCCAGCTCCCTCTGCCTTATCTGATGTAGCCACTGTAAGCTGCTGGGGGAAGGAAGCTGAGAAACCTATTCTTCATGGGCATATCCAGAAAGTTGTGGAAAATGAAGTTAAAGGAGCATGCACCTGCATCTCGGTGAGTCAATGGCCGCTCTGCTACACTACCAGAAATGTTAAAGCTATGTTTGAAATACAATTACAATCTGAGCTTTTAAGAAACACCCCTCTCTGGCTAATGAAACTTGCTTTCAGAAGCAAAATAGGTGTTCAACATTCAGAAGAGATAACCAATTGTTGGCAACAAGAGGGAACTGCATGCTTATTTTGATAAGATTTCGGTTATCAAGTGTTAAAACAATGGTATTGCATATGTGTGAGGCAGTGCCCTCTCATTGCCCCACACTGGAAGGACAATGTTTTTTCACTTGTCAGTGACCCCTCTCCCAGCACCAACTACTGGGTGATTTTGAGGGTAGTATCACTGAACACTGATTTTCTTCTACCAGCTCTTTACACATGTCACACCTTACACTTTACTTGCTTCAGCCCAAACTTATGTAGGGAAGTTACTGTATACTTCCCTCGTGCCCTGCACACCCATGGTCCAGGCCCAGTCCCTAGAAGTGTTCTGTTAAACCAGTGGTTCTCAACCCCTGTCCTCAGGACCCACTAACAGACCAGGTTTGCAAGATAACTGAAATACATTGCAGGTGATACCATTTGCTGCTCAGTGATTGCAGTATTCTAGTCTGCATCTCCCCAAGGTAATACCTAAAATCTGGCCTGTCAGTGGGTCCTGAGGACTGGAGTTGAGAACCACTGCATTAAGCAGTGGGCCCTAACATAGGGACACTGATGCTTAGTAGGGTAGACAGTAAAGCCACTAATCCATCTCTTCAACAAAACCTCCATTACAGGCCACCACTGCCTCCTCTCCCAAGCTGGCTGCTCCTCCTTCCTCTTACTTTTTACTCTCCACTCTTTTCATGTTGACCCAGAAGGTCAACATGAAAATCTACACTAAATTCTCTATACCCATTCACTGTAGGAGCACATTCTGTCTCTTGTTCCACAGTAAATCAGACCAGTCTTTGTTAATAAATCAGAATTCTCTTTACTTGAATAAAAAGCCATAGGAGTAATAGTTCCATAGCACCTCTACTTTCTCCAAGTTCTCCAAGAATTTCATGGGCAGTACAACAGCTTAGCAAACATTATGGTACTATTTCTCGACTTTTATATACTATGCTTGACTTTGGCTATGCTGTAGTGCTCATACCTTTAACTTGTGATAATTTCCATTTGGTAGTGGTGGCCTCAAATGTATAGTCCTGTTTCTAGGTCCTGCCAAGGAGTAACCCCACTTAGATGCAACACTACATCTCCTTTTATATGCTCCTTCCATTCCCACAACCAATGACAATGACTCCCCCAACCTCCTCTACGCTATTTATAATCCTCTTATGGGAAGAACCACATGCCAAATAGTAGACACAACACAGCACATTGTGATATAAGTCCCTGGTGCCTAACATGTGGCCCAGGGGCCACATGTGGCCCTTTGGCACCTTTTGTGCAGCCCTTGGGGTTCTCTGCAGATGCTAATATGTGTTTCCCTATTGGTGATTTCTAGCATTCTTGTAATATGTCACCAGTCAATGACTGTCTCCTGAAGCCTGTTTCTAGTCTCCAACAGTTCCTATAGCATGTTGACAGTCTCTCACAGTCTCCTGCAGCATGTCCGCAGTCTCTGACCTTCTCTTGCATCATGTCTGAAGTTTCTGACCATCTCTTGTATCATGTCTATGGCTTCTGACCACCTCTTGTATCATGACTGCAGTGCATGACCATCTTTTGTATCATGACCATTGTCTCTGACCATCTTCTGTACCATGTCTGCAGTCTCTGCCCATCTCTTGTGGTATATCTACAGTCTCTAGCCATCCTTGTATCTTGTCTGCAGTCTCTGAAAATCTCCTGTAGTATGTCTGCTGTCTCTGACCACCCCCTGTATCATGCCGTTAGTCTTTGACCTTATCGTTTTGTGTGTCTTCTGTCCCTGACCCTGAATATTCACTGAATTCTATGAGAGGCCCTTAGGTGATGTCAGGGGTCGCACTTAAAGCCCACCGTATCAGGAAAGTGGACAACCATTGTTGTAAGTTAAAATCACTAATGACATTTTAGGCACTGCCCACACACTGTAGCTAACAATCAGAAAGAGAAACATCAAATGCATAACCTTGTATTATGTAACTCTGCTGACGAATTTTATCTTGACTGTATTTCTTTTTTGGAGTTTAATGTTTATAGCTTATCTATCATGACAGGATTTTGAAAGAACTAGTGGTGGTTTGCAGCCAAACACTATGCTTTCTATGGAAGTAAAAAGGATTTATAGCAGATCTAAGAAGAGTTAGTTAAGAGTTATGCCAGCCTCGCCCAAGCAATAGACGTAATAGAGACTTGCTGCTCATTTACATAGCATCATAACTAAGGTGTCAGCAATGTAAACACGTATCTTAGGATGAGCTTCTCTGGACTAGTAAAAATAATTAGCTAGCGCTCCATCACAGCAGTTTCCAGGCTCGTCTCATTCTTTATTATCTTAATAAAAGAACAAGACTTTCTGTACTATCAATTTTCACTTTCGTTTTGCTGCGTTATTTTTTTTTTTCAGATCCGCATCTACATTTCCCTTTAGACTAGGATAAAATTAATGTAACTTGATTGTAAAAGCTACTTAGAGAAGATGCTTATTTTGTTTATGCCTCTCTTCTTCGTACTCCAGATTCTTTGAGCAGAAAAAAAAAGACACATTTTAGAATGTGGCATACAGTCTGGTCCGACCATGGATAGAGCAAGTGCTACATCTGCTAAATTCCTGCTCTACTGACCTCTCCAGCAGTAAACGGGCTACATGGAGGCATTTTTCTCCTGTCAAGAACAACAATGTAAGGCTAATCTGAATACGCTAGAAGTGCTGTAAAGCAGAACTGCTCTGGAGGGGGGCAGGACTCAGGAGCTCTTACCATAATGTGATGTATGCACAGCAGACTTGCATATTATGGCAGACTTGCTTTTTAGTTTGTTCTACTCCAGCACTGGCAGGTCTGTGCTCCCATTGCAATTCTGCCATCTTCTCTACTGCTTGTTCCACATCTGATGTCTTCTTTTTTTTTCTCCATTGGGTAGCCATTGATGATGTAGCTCGCTCTTGGGCACTGGAGTTACTAAATCCTGGTAACCAGCTCTTTTTATCAGCATCTCTCAGATGTAAAGCTTTTACACTGCACTGTGCATAATACAGGGGAGGGGAGGGAGTTCTTTGGCAGCATAGACATATTAAGTCTCTTCTTAAAGGACAAGTTCACTGTCGGTAACATTTTACGTGTTACATCCATGTTCAGGGTGTAACATGTTACGGATGCACCAGCCCCCGCTTGACAAAGGAGTGTGCATACCCAGGATCAGACATCCGCGCATGCTCCAAAACGCGTTGTGAGCCCAGACTGCCCACACTTCCCATCCACACCTCCGTGATGTCAGACGCCGCCGCCGGCCGCCGCACCAGCCTCCTCAACGCTGTCCACTGTGATCCGGAAGACAAGAGCCGGGAGAGTGAATGAGGAGGAAGCTGTGAATGTAGGCCCGACGAGGAGGAGGAGCGCCGCCCGTTAGATCCGCCGCACCTCCTCATCTGGTGTAAAGGGGATTCCGCAAACCACTTGAAGAGCCTCTCATCTGCTGAACATACTACACTATCGGAGTTTCCTTATCTTTCTCCCCATACCACCCTGGAAATACTTGGAGTTCCTTGTGCGAGCTGAGCCATATTAAGGGACCTGAAGGATAGCTTGGAGGCATTTGTGGACCATATATGCTGTTTTAGACCCCCTATAATTAAGGGGTCCACCAGCTTCGGTAAGAAGTATTTACCCTGAGCACTGGGTGGAGAAAGTCCCTATGGTGGAGGTCCCTCACTTGAAGCTAAAGTGATTTTCAGTCATTGCTGAGAGATCCGTATTGCACTGGGCACTTTAAGGACTGTTGATTTATTTCACTAAGGACTTTTTCACAACATATTTATTTATTTATCTATTCATATATATTTATTCACTAGTATATATATATTTATTTATTTATATGTTTATGCACACAAGCACTTTTTTGGTTGTGTTTTAAGTGTTTAAGCGCAATATAACCAGCTCTTTTTATCAGCATCTCTCAGATGTAAAGCTTTTACACTGCACTGTGCATAATACAGGGGAGGGGAGGGAGTTCTTTGGCAGCATAGACATATTAAGTCTCTTCTTAAAGGACAAGTTCACTGTCGGTAACATTTTACGTGTTACATCCATGTTCAGGGTGTAACATGTTACGGATGCACCAGCCCCCGCTTGACAAAGGAGTGTGCATACCCAGGATCAGACATCCGCGCATGCTCCAAAACGCGTTGTGAGCCCAGACTGCCCACACTTCCCATCCACACCTCCGTGATGTCAGACGCCGCCGCCGGCCGCCGCACCAGCCTCCTCAACGCTGTCCACTGTGATCCGGAAGACAAGAGCGGGCCTCTCCAGTCCTCCGGAAACCAAGTGGATGCCTGGTTGCTGCATACATCACCAGCCGCTCTCGGAGCTTGACGATTGACTCGCGATTCCTCTTACCTTTATGTAAGTCACTACAGTGGGTACGGAAAGTATTCAGACCCCCTTAAATTTTTCACTCTTTGTTATATTGCAGCCATTTGCTAAAATCATTTAAGTTCATTCTTCTTCCTCATGAATGTACACATAGCACCCCATACTGACAGAAAAACACAGAATTGTTGACATTGTTGCAGATTTATTAAAAAAGAAAAACTGAAATATCACATGGTCCTAAGTATTCAGACCCTTTGCTCAGTATTTAGTATAAGCCCCCTTTTGATCTAATACAGTCAGGAGTCTTTTTGGGAAAGATGCAACAAGTCTTTCACACCTGGATTTGGGGATCCTCTGCCATTCCTCCTTGCAGATCCTCTCCAGTTCTGTCAGGTTGGATGGTAAACGTTGGTGGACAGCCATTTTTAGGTCTCTCCAGAGATGCTCAATTGGGTTTAAGTCAGGGCTCTGGCTGAGCCATTCAAGAACAGTCACAGAGTTGTTGTGAAGCCACTCCTTCGTTATTTTAGCTGTGTGCTTAGGGTCATTGTCTTGTTGGAAGGTAAACCTTCGGCCCAGTCTGAGGTCCAGAGCACTCTGGAGAAGGTTTTTGTCCAGGATATCCCTGTACTTGGCCGCATTCATTTTTCCCTCGATTGCAACCAGTCGTCCTGTCCCTGCAGCTGTAAAACACCCCTACAGCATGATGCTGCCACCACCATGCTTCACTGTTGGGACTGTATTGGACAGGTGATGAGCAGTGCCTGGTTTTCTCCACACATACCGCTTAGAATTAAGGCCAAAAAGTTCTATTTTGGTCTCATCAGACCAGAGAATCTTATTTCTCACCATCTTGGAGTCCTTCAGGTGTATTTTAGCAAACTCCATGCGGGCTTTCATGTGTCTTACACTGAGGAGAGGCTTCCGTCGGGCCACTCTGCCATAAAGCCCTGACTGGTGGAGGGCTGCAGTGATGGTTGACTTTCTACAACTTTCTCCCATCTCCTGACTGCATCTCTGGAGCTCAGCCACAGTGATCTTTGGGTTCTTCTTTACCTCTCTCACCAAGGCGCTTTTCCCCTGATAGCTCAGTTTGGCCGGACGGCCAGCTCTAGGAAGGGTTCTGGTCGTCCCAAACGTCTTCAATTTGAGGATTATGGAGGCCACTGTGCTCTTAGGAACCTTAAGTGCAGCAGAAATCTTTTTGTAACCTTGGCCAGATCTGTGCCTTGCCACAATTCTGTTTCTGAGCTCTTCAGGCAGTTCCTTTGACCTCATGATTCTCATTTGCTCTGACATGCATTGTGATCTGGAAGGTCTTATATAGACAGGTGTGTGGCTTTCCTAATCAAGTCCAATCAGTATAATCAAACACAGCTGGACTCAAATGAAGGTGTAGAACCATCTCAAGGATGATCAGAAGAAATGGAAAGCACCTGAGTTAAATATATGAGTGTCACAGCAAAGGGTCTGAATACTTAGGACCATGTGATATTTCAGTTTTTCTTTTTTAATAAATCTGCAACAATGTCAACAATTCTGTGTTTTTCTGTCAGTATGGGGTGCTATGTGTACATTCATGAGGAAGAAGAATGAACCTAAATGATTTTAGCAAATGGCTGCAATATAACAAAGAGTGAAAAATGTAAGGGGGTCTGAATACTTTCCGTACCCACTGTATATCTTTGTTGTAATAAAAAACTTTTATCACATTCAAGAGGCGCTTTCCCTTCCTTTTACTTTTCTACATAGAGGTGGCTTCACTCCTTCGGTCAGCTGCCCTGAGTGTCCATCCATCCATCCATCCACTCCTGGATCCACCCCGGGCCTGCTCATCCCTCACTGGATTCCAGGTTAATTTAACTTACTCCTCCCTCAGGGACTTGCACATGGACTCTCCATCCCCCCCTTGTGCTTACCTATTATGGTATACTGTGTAATGCCGACCTGTATCCCGGTCATATACCCCGGATACATTTCCTGGCACTAACCATTAATTGCAGCTGTCACTCCCCTAGCACTACCTATGAGCGCCATACTGCCTACCATTTTTATCAATGAACTACCATGGCGCCGTTGAGCACTGTGATAGTTCATTGATGCTTCCTGTTAGTGTGTAACTGCTTGGCTGTACGATGTACGGCCAAACAGCTTGTATACAGAGTCTGCAAGAGCCCTACATGGCACCCATGATCTGCTGATTGTGGGTGCAATGCTTTCCGGGCTCCCAAAAAATAAATAAATAATAATAATGCATTTAAATACATTTATTTAAAAGACGTGCATTTATTTTTTATTTTTTTGTAAAGGCGAAATTATCCTTTAAAGCAGAATTAAACTCTGATATGTACAGTATATGAAAATCATTCAATTCTGATGTATTGACGGCCTTAATTCTTGAGGCCTGAAAACCCCAGGACAGTACAAATACCCCCTAAATGATCCCTTTTTGGAAAGTAGACAATCAGAGGTATTTAGTGAGAGGCATGACGAGTTTTTTGAAGTTGTAATTTTTCTTTCACAATTTTTGGGAAATTGAAGAAATTAAAAAAAAATGTTCACAATTTTGTTTTCTACATATTGTCACCAGTGCAGTACAGCGGTTTCATACAACGGGTGTGGTGGTGATCAAGGACACTGACTGGTGACAGTATGTAAAAAAAAAAAAATAATAATAATAATAATAATTTTAAATTTTTTTATTTGTTATTACTTTTTTTGAGGATTTTTTTTTTTAAACTCTGTGACCAGAGCAATATAGTTTTACCATAGGAACACTGTACTGCTCTGGGGAAGTTATTAGGATTTTTTTTCCTACACATTATGATTGTTTATACCAGTGAATTTCACAGGTATAAGCAACATTTTTACTGAATGAAACTGATTCATTCAGTCTGCTTTGTTGTGATTAGCTGTGATTGGTCACATCTAATCACATGGTACATATGGGCTGTGATTGGCCCTGTCTGTGCCATGTGATCAGTGTGATCAATCACAGCTAACAAACACAATTTTACACAATGGATTGCGTAAAAGGAAGCCATCCCTTGTTTACAACTGTCATGTGACCTGCTGTGATTGAACATCTCACTTGTTTATTTTCATCTGTTAAAGTGAGAATAATAAACAAACAACCCAAAATTTACAAATAAACATTTCTGATATTTCAAAAAAAAAATCAGTGACCAATAAAGTCACCCTTCTTTTCAATAACAGTCATAAGCCCTCCATTAATGGAGTCTGTCAGTTTCTTGATCTGTTGACGATCAATTTTTTGCGCAGCAGCAACCACAGCCTCCCAGACACTGTTCAGAGAGGTGTACTGTTTTCCTTCACCCTAGATCTACTGTTTAACCACTTTACGACCGGCGCACGACGATCTACGTCGGCACTCAGCCCCGGCCAGGCAAACTGACGTAGGCCTACGTCAGCACAATTTGCCGGCCCTGTGCGCGCTCCCGCGCGTCCCCGCCGCCGATGATGACTCGATTGGGTTCAGAACCGATCAGTCATCAGGTCCAGGCCAATCATTTTTGGTCTGGACCTGTTGATCGGTCCTGCCCAATCAGATCATCCTCTAAGCCTGTGAAATGTAAACACAGGCTTAGAGGAGATGTGCCCTCCCCCCACAACGGTCTTTTCGGATCCAGCGTGAGAGGAGAGCACATCTTACTGTGAGTACTGCACCAAGCACACCCACACACAGTTAGATAGGCACATTTCACCCCCGATCGCCCCCCCAATTAACCCCTACAGCACCTGACACAACACACACTATATACAGCATATAGCATATACCTATATACCTGTATAAGTGTGATTTGTGAACAGGTGTAGCCCTTGCGACCCCCCCTTTTCCACTCAAATTACCCCCCACCCCCCCCTAATAAAGATTTAACCCACTGATCCCCCCTGAACCCCCCCTGATCACCGCCGTTAACCCCTACACCCTCTGTCACATCAGCACTAATACAAACGCAATATACGGTGTTATTGTATTTTTGTATTAGTGTCATTGTGATCAGAATTAGCGCAGGCGACTAAGTTTCTGTCCCAAGAAGGTTTAGGGTCCCCGCCACCCGCCCAATAAAGATTTAAGCCCCTGACCCCCCCCCTGATCACCCCTACACCCCCTGCCATAACACACACCGTATACAGTATATAGCATTTTGCTATATACCCGTATAAGTGTGATTTGTGGTCAGGTCTAGCGCTTGCGACCCCCCTTTTTCCACTTGAATTACCCGCCACCCCCCCCTAATAAAGATTTAAGCCCCTGATCCCACCTGATCCCCCCCTGATCACCGCTAGTTAACCCCTACACCCTCTGTCACATCAGCACTAATACAAACGTAATATACTGTGTTTTTGTATTTTTGTATTAGTGTCATTGTGATCAGAATTAGCGCAGGCGACTAAGTTTGTGTCCCAAGCAGGTTTAGGGTCCCCCCCACCCGCCCAATAAAGATTTAATCCCCTGATCCCCTCCTGATCACCCCTACACCCCCTGCCACAACGCACACTGTATACAGTATATAGCATTTTCTATATACCCGTATAAGTGTGACTTGTGACCAGGTTTAGCGCTTGCCACCGTTCCTTTTATCCTTAGGATACCCGCCAGTCCCTTCCAATAAAGATTTAAACCCCTGATCCCCCCCTGATCACATCCCGTTAACCCCTACACCCTCTGTCACATTAGCACTAATACACACATAATATACTGTTTTTACTGTATTTTGTATTGGTGTCATTGTGACTTGAGGTTGCGCTAGCTAGCTAGTTTCTTTCCCAAAGGAGGTTTAGGGTCCCCGCCACCCCCCCCAGATCCCCAGCGCATAGTTTAGAAGTAACCCCTTGATTGCCACACACGCACGCACGCACGCACCTACACTTCCATTTCTAGTATAGTGTTTGAACAGATCAATATCTGATCTGATCAGAACTATACTAGCGCCCCCATAGTTTAGGGTTCCCAAAACGCGGTGTTTGCACGATCAGTACTGATTCCGGCCAGCACCTGCGTTTAACCCTTTCACCCAGGCAAGTGTAGTAATCAATAGATTACTGTCACTTGCAAAAAAACACAAGACACAAAACCGCTGTGTTAGCAGAGTCAGGCCTGATCCCTGCTAGCATTAGCAGTTTTTTTTGTAGCGCTTGAAATAGTCTTCGACAACCAGGTGCTTTTATTACCTGTGAGTCGCATCACTGTACGAGTAAATTTAGTTGCCAAAATGACCAAACGTTCGTACAGGGATGAAGAGCTTCTCAGTTATATGCTGACCGAGTCATCTGATAGCGAAGGGGAAGCTACAATGACCGAATTAGTGTCAGTATATGAACCTGATGACGGCAGCGGCTCCCTGACAGATAGCTCCGACGACAGATGGGTCCCTGTTAGACCCAGGCGTACCCGACCCCATTCTGAAGTTGTTGTGATGCAGGAATCGCAGGGTGCTCGTATGGAGCAGAGTGTGGGTACTAGTGCCGCTCATCCTTCTGGCGACCTGGCAAGCGCCAGCGGCCTAGTACAACCTGGACCTAGTACAACCAGCACTGCAGTAAGACCTGGTGACGTGGCGAGTCCCCTAAGTGCAGTTGAAGCTGGTGCGGTGGCTAGCACAAGTAGTGGCCCGCAGCCACCGCGTATTCGAAGACAGGCCCGTAGAGCCCATAGTGCCCTCCCTGATGCGCTGGCATTTCCTAATTGGCAACCCACCGATACTACAGCGCCAGTACTTCCCCCATTCACCGCCCAACCTGGAATCCACGTGGAGACAGCTGGTTTTACGCCCCTGAACTTTTTTGAGCTGTTCTTCACGGAAGATCTTTACAGATCTATTGTGGATCAATCAAATTTGTATGCACAACAGTTCATCGCCGCCAACCCAAATTCACACCTTGCCAGACAATTCGGCTGGAAACCTATAACGGTTTCCGAATTTAAGATCTTTCTGGGCCTTTCCCTCCACATGGGCATAACTAAACAGAGTGAATTGCGGCTATATTGGTCCACTAGCCCAATTCACCATATGCGCATGTACTCTGCCTCTATGTCCAGGACGAGATACGAGCAAATTCTGCGATTTATGCATTTCAGCGACAATGAACTCTGTCGTCCTCGGGGAGACCCTGCATACGATCGGCTCCACAAAATTCGGCCCCTCATAGACCACTTCAATCAGCGGTTTGCAGCCTTGTTTACCCCCGAACAAGTTGTCTGCGTTGACGAGTCCCTGATTAAATTTACTGGCCGCCTTGCTATGAAACAGTACCTCCCCAGCAAGCGTGCCAAGTACGGGGTCAAACTGTATAAATTGTGTGACAGGGCCACAGGCTATACAGTTAGTTTCCGGGTCTATGAGGGAAAAGATAGCTGTGTGGAGCCCCCCAACTGCCCAGACTACATAGGGAGCAGCGGTAAGATCGTTTGGGACTTGGTGTCACCCTTATCCGGAAAGGGGTACCATTTGTACGTGGACAACTTTTATACAAGCGTGCCACTATTTAGTCACCTTCTTGATTTACAAATTGGCGCATGTGGCACCGTGCGACCTAATCGCCGGGGCTTCCCCCAACGGCTTGTAGATTCCCGTCTTAGTCGGGGGGCGAGAGCCTGCTTGAAAACGGACAAATTACTTGCGGTGAAGTGGAAGGATACACGGGATGTTTATGTTCTGTCCTCCCTTCACCCAGACACGACGATCCAAATTCCTACGGCAACTGGCGTTGTGGAGAAACCCCTCTGTGTCCACGAATATAACCTTAACATGGGAGGGGTGGACCTTAACGACCAGCTTTTGGCGCCGTATTTAGTTGCCCGTAAAGCCAGACGCTGGTACAAAAAAGTGTCTGTTTACCTATACCAATTGGCTATGCTGAACGCCTTTGTCCTATACAGGGCGTCAGGACGAACTGGATCTTTCCGGGAATTCCAGGAAGAGATCATCCTTGCCTACCTGTACCCAGGAGGCATGCCTGCCCAACTTCCCCTTCCAGATGCAGTGAGCCGGCTGCATGAGAGGCATTTTTCACATGTCCTCCCGAGTACCCCTACCCAAAGATGGCCCCAAAGAAGATGTCGTGTCTGTAGCAAGCGCGGATTTAGGCGTGACACCCGTTATTATTGTCCCAAATGTCCTGACCAACCTGGTCTCTGCATCGGGGAATGTTTCGAGCGCTACCATACACTAGTGGATTATTAGCGTAGGGTACAGCACGACACAGTGTAGGGCACATAAACACAGGGTCTCGAAGGATGTTGGATGTCCATCGACATTTTGAGAGACCCAAGCTGGAAGAGAAGATCGCAGATGATCGCAGTCCCTCCCAAATCAAGAAGTAAAGGAACAGTTAGAAAGAAAAATAAAAGGATCCAAAAACTGTTGTGGTGTCAGTAATTTTATATGTCCTTCTACTCCTTCCTACTATACTTTTTTTCAATGTCCTTTGTTTGTTTTTTCATTCTTTTGTGACCTGTTTCTCTTGCAGGTCCCTCGTCGGCTACCACGCATTGATTTTATATATTCTGACACAAACAGCGTTTGCGCTCAGCATATATGGATACCTTTGCTGATAGCAGCTGTGGTGATTTTCTGATTTCAGCACTGCAGTTAAAATCCTATTTTGGTATACGTGGATAGCGCCGTGTATACCCATCATTAAATTCAGTGGGTGGTTGTTTGGGCGGTTAATGATGAAAATCCAAAAACTGTTGTTGTCAGTCATTTTATATGTCCTTCTACTCCTTCCTACTATACTTTTTTTCAATGTCCTTTGTTTGTTTTTTCATTCTTTTGTGACCTGTTTCTCTTGCAGGTCCCTCGTCGGCTACCACGCATTGATTTTATATATTCTGACACAAACAGCGTTTGCGCTCAGCATATATGGATACCTTTGCTGATAGCAGCTGTGGTGATTTTCTGATTTCAGCACTGCAGTTAAAATCCTATTTTGGTATACGTGGATAGCGCCGTGTATACCCATCATTAAATTCAGTGGGTGGTTGTTTGGGCGGTTAATGATGAAAATCCAAAAACTGTTGTTGTCAGTCATTTTATATGTCCTTCTACTCCTTCCTACTATACTTTTTTTCAATGTCCTTTGTTTGTTTTTTCATTCTTTTGTGACCTGTTTCTCTTGCAGGTCCCTCGTCGGCTACCACGCATTGATTTTATATATTCTGACACAAACAGCGTTTGCGCTCAGCATATATGGATACCTTTGCTGATAGCAGCTGTGGTGATTTTCTGATTTCAGCACTGCAGTTAAAATCCTATTTTGGTATACGTGGATAGTGTCGTGTATACCCATCATTAAATTCAGTGGGTGGTTGTTTGGGCGGTTAATGATGAGTAATACTACGCATTATTCCTGTGCTGATTTCTGATAGGTTCTCTTTTTTTCCGTTCAGCCCACAGGCTGCATGAAAAAAAAAAAAACCTATATGCCAAACAAGGACCAGCAATGTACTGGTACGTTGCTGGACTTTGAGTGGTTATACCAGGATGATGCCTGCAGATTTAGGCATCATCTTGGTATCGTTTTTTACAGCCAGCGGTCGGCTTACATGTAAAAGCAATTCTAGCAGGTAATTGGCCGCTAGACTGCTTTTACATGCAGTGGGAGGGGCCTCCCCCCCCCCCACCGCCGCCTTCCGCAGCCTTCCATGGTTTTTCTCTGGCTCTCCTGTCCCACCGGTTAACCCGAGAGTGCAGCCGGTGGTTCAATTATCTAACCATAGAGCTAATTGGAGATGAGAATGGCTCCAATCATCTCTATGGCCTAAGATGCCGGAGGCTACGAGCATTTTATGACTTCTGTTTCGCCAGAAATAAACAGGGCCATTGGGAAATTGGGAAAGTATTTTATCACACCAATTTTGGTGTGGTCAGATGCGTTAAGGTCAGAGGAGAGATCTAGAGTCTAAAAGACCCCAATTTTTTTTAAAAAGAGTACCTGTCACTACAGATTGCTATCATAGGGGATATTTAAATTCACTATGATAACAATAAAAATGATTTAAAAAAAAAAAAAATTAAAGGAAAGGTGTCAAAATAACATAAAAAAGCAAAAGAAAAAAAAAAAAAAAAATTGAGCCCCCCCCCTTACCCCCGGTGCTTGCGCGCAATGGCGCACGCAAGCGGTGGTCTAGTGTCATATGTAAACCACAATTGCAGCATGCATGTGAGGTATCGCCGCGATCGCCAGATCGAGTGCAGTAATTCTTGCAGTAGACCTCCTCTGTAAGTCTAAAGTGGTAACCTGTAGAGACTTTTAAAGGTTTTCAAAAATGTACATACGTTTTTGTCGCTGCGCAGGCATGCGCAATTTTTAAAGCATGTCATGTTAGGTGTCTATGAACTCGGCATAATATCATCTTTTAAATTTTACCAAAAAAATTGGAATTATATAGTGTATTTGTGCAATAAATTAAAAAAAAATGTATTTTTTTCGCAAAAATTGCGTTTGGAAAATCTGTGCGCAAATACCGTGTGACAAAAAAATTTGCAACATCCACCATTTTATTCTATAGGGCCTCTGCTTTAAAAAAATATATAATGTTTGGGGGTTCAAAGTAATTTTCTAGTAAAAAAAAAATATTTTTTCATGTAAACAAAAAGGCACAGAAAAGGCTTGGTTTTCAAGTGGTTAGAAGAGTGGGTGATGTGTGGATAAGATTGAGTATAAAATGCCGGAACTGTTCAAACACCCCCCTAATGACCCCTTTTTGAAAAGTAGACACCCAAAGCTTTTTTCTGAGAGGCATGGTGAGTCCATGGAGTATTTTATATTTTGCCACAAGTTTCGGGAAAATTATTATTTTTTTTTTTTTTGTTGTTTTTTTACAGAAAGTTGTCACTAAATGATATATTGCTCATGCATGCCATGGGAATATGTGAAATGACACCCCAAAATACATTCTTTTGCTTCTCCTGAGTACAGGGATACCACATGTGTGAGACTTTTTGGGAGCCTAGCTGTGTACGCGCCCCCGAAAACCAATCCACATCTTCAGGTTTTCTAATGGCGTAAATTGCTGATTTTACCCCTGACTACCTGTCACAGTTTCAGAGGCCCTGAAATTTCAAGATGGCACAAAACCCCCCCAAATGACCCCATTTTGCAAAGTAGACACTCCAAGCTACTGGCTGAGAAGTATGGTGAGTCCATGGAATAGTTTATATTTTGCCACAAGTTTCGAGGAAAAAAATTTTTTTTATTTTTTTTTATTTTTTTACACAAAGTTGTCAGTAAATGATATATTGCTCACACAGGCCATGGGTATATGTGAAATGACACCCCAAAATACATTCTGCTGCTTCTCCTGAGTACAATGATACCCCATGTGTGAGACTTTTTGCCAGTCTAGCCGCGTACAGGACCCGGAAAACCAATGCGCACCTTTAGGCTTTCTAAGGGCGTAAATTGTTGATCTCACTCCTTACTACCTATCACAGTTTTGAAGTCCATAAAAAGCCAAGATTGCACAAACCCCCCCCAAATGACCCCATTTTGCAAAGTAGACACTCCAATCTATTTGCTGAGAGGCATGGTGAGTATTTTGCAGCTCTAATTTTTTTTGGAAAATGAAGAAAAAACAGGAAAATGCATTTTTTTTCCTCTTTTTTCAATTTCCAAAACTTTGTGACAAAAAGTGAGATCTGCAAAACACTCAACATGCCTCTCTGCAAATAGCTCAGGGTGTCTACTTTCCGAAAAGGGGTCATTTGGGGGGGGGTTGTGCTGTCTTGGCATTTCATGGCCTCCAAAACTGTGATAGGTAGTCAGGAGTGAAATCAACAATTTACGCCCTTGGAAAGCCTGAAGGCGATGATTGGTTTTCGGGGTCCTGTACTCGGCTAGACTGCAAAAAAGTCTCACACATGGGGTATCCCTATACTCAGGAGAAGCAGCAGAATGTATTTTGGGGTGTCAGTTCACATATACCCATGGCATGTGTGAGCAATATATCATTTACTGACAACTTTGTGTAAAAAAAAAAAAAAATATATATATATATATATTTCCCGGAACTTGTGGCAAAATATAAAATATTCCATGGACTCACCATGCCTCTCAGCAAATAGCTTGGGGTGTCTACTTTCCAAAATGAGGTCATTTGGGGGGGTTTTGTGCTATCTTGGAATTTTAGGGCCTCCGAAACTGTGATAGGTAGTCAGGAGTGAAATCAACAATTTACGCCCTTGGAAAGCCTGAAAGTGGGGACTGGTTTTCGGGGACCTGTACTCGGCTAGACTGCAAAAAAGTCTCACACATGGGGTATCCCTGTACTCAGGAGAAGCAGCAGAATGTATTTTGGGGTGTCATTTCACATATACCCATGGCATGTGTGAGCAATATTTCATTTACTGACAACTTTGTGAAAAAAAAAAAAAAATATATATATATATATATTTCCCGGAACTTGTGGCAAAATATAAAATATTCCATGGACTCACCATGCCTCTCAGCAAATAGCTTGGGGTGTCTACTTTCCAAAATGGGGTCATTTGGGGGGGTTTTGTGCTATCTTGGAATTTTAGGGCCTCCGAAACTGTGATAGGTAGTCAGGAGTGAAATCAACAATTTACGCCCTTGGAAAGCCTGAAAGCGGGGACTGGTTTTCGGGGACCTGTACTCGGCTAGACTGCAAAAAAGTCTCACACATGGGGTATCCCTGTACTCAGGAGAAGCAGCAGAATGTATTTTGGGGTGTCATTTCACATATACCCATGGCATGTGTGAGCAATATTTCATTTACTGACAACTTTGTGAAAAAAAAAAAAAAAAATATATATATATATGTATTTCCCGGAACTTGTGGCAGAATATAAAATATTCCATGGACTCACCATGCCTCTCAGCAAATAGCTTGGGGTGTCTACTTTCCAAAATGGGGTCATTTGGGGGGGGTTTGTGCTATCTTGGAATTTTAGGGCCTCCGAAACTGTGACAGGTAGTGCAGAGGTGACATGCACAATTTACGCCATTAGAAAACCTGGGAGTGTTGATTGGTTTTCGCGGTCCTGTACACAGCTAGGCTCCCAAAAAGTCTCACACATGGGGCATCCCCATACTCAGGAGAAGTGGCAGAATGTATTTTGGGGTGTAATTCCACATATACCCATGTCATGTGTGAGAATTTTATCTTTTAGTGACAACGTTGTGTAAAAAAAAAAAATAAAAAAAAAAAATAGTAATATTCCCAAAACTTGTGGTAAAATATAAAATATTCCATGGACTCACCATGCCTCTTAGCAAACAGCTTGGGGTGTCTACTTTCCAAAATGGGGTCATTTGGGGGGGTTTTGTGGTATCTTGACATTTCAGGGCCTCCTAAACCGTTAGAGGTAGTGAGAAAATGCAATGAAAAATGTACGCCCTTTGAAATTCTGATGGTGGGGATTTGTTTTTGTGGTCCCGTACACAGCTAGGCTCCCAAAAAGTCCCACATATGTGGTATCCCTGTACTCAGGAGAAGCAGCAGAATATATTTTGGGGTGTAATTACACATATACCCATGGCATGTGTGAGCAATATATCATTTCAATGACAACTTTGTGTAAAAAAAAAAAAAAAAAAATTTTTAGTCATTTTTCAAACACCTGTGACAAAAAAATGAAATATTCAATGAGCTCAACATGCCTCTCAGAACATTCCTTAGGATGTCTACTTTCCAAAAAGTGGTAGTTTGGGGGGGTTTTGTACTGCCCTGCCATTTTAGCACTTCATGAAATGAGATAGGCAGTCAAAAATTAAAGCTGCGTAAATTTCTGTATTTACACCATAGTTTGTAGACGCTATAACTTTTGCGCAAACCAATAAAAATACGCTCATTGAATTTTTTTTTGTCAAAGACATGTAGCTAAATATATTTTGGCCAAAAAAAAATACATAAATTGAGTATATTGGATATTTTTTAAAAGACAAAGTTGAAAATGTCATTTTTTTGCAAAATTTTCGCTCTTTTTTTATTAATATCGCAAAAAATAAAAAGCGCAGAGGTGATCAAATACCACCAAAAGAAAGCTCTGTTTGTGGGAAAAAAAGGACGTAAATTTCGTTTGGGTACCACATTGCATGACCGCACAATTGTCAGTTAAAGTCACGCAGTGCCGAGTCGTAAAATACCCCCTGGTCGGAATGGGGGTAAAATCTTCCGGGGCTTAAGTGGTTAAGAAGGGCCCACAAGTTCTTAATATGGTTTAGGCCAAGCGAGGAAGGGGCCATGTCATTATTCATTCAGTTTTAAGGCATTTATTGGCTAGCCACACAGTGGAGTACTTTGATGCATGCAATGGAGCATTGTACTGCATAATTATCATAGTCTTCTTGAAAGATGCAGACTTTTTCCTGTACCACTGCTTGAAGAAAGTGTCTTCTAAAAAACTGGCAGTAGGTTTGGGAGTTGATTTTGAATCCATCTTCAACCCGAAAAGGTCCATCTAGCTAATCCTAATAATACCAGCCCATAACAGTACCCTACCTCCACCGTGCGGCCATCTGAGTCCGGGCTCTGTGCCCATTACTGCTCCAGCCACAGGCCCATCCATCTGGTCCGCCAAGAGTCACTAATCTCATCAGTCCATAAAACCTTCGGTCAGGTCTCTGAGCACTGAACACCTTGTACTTCTGGGCACTCCAGGTAGGTTGCAGTTCTGGAATATGACAGCACTGTAAGATAATGGGTTCCTGGTAGCTTCGTGTTTGAGTCATCTCAAATCTTTAGCAGTTAATTAGTGTCTTTTTTTTTCAACACGTTTCTTGCAACCCTGTTGATTATTTGCAAAAAAACTTTGATGGTTCTTTGATCAAGCCCCAATATCTTAGCAATTTCAAGAGTGCTGCATCCCTCTAAGTGACTTTTTACAGTTTTCGACGATGGCGTACCTTGGCACCCCAGATGTTTTGGAACTACATTTCCCATGATGCTCAACCACACTGTAGAGTGCATGAGCATTGTGGGAAATGTAGTTCCAAAACATCTGGGGTGCCAAGGTTTGCCGTCACTGACATAGGGTCTTGATTTCCTTAGACCACACCTTTCCTCATTAAACAAATACACTTCACCTGATATGCTTGAATCCAAAAAGCATTCCAGGTTATAGAGCTTGGAACTGGACAATATGCATAAAAATTATAAAATATTCACTTGCCTAATAATTGTGCACACAGTGTAGATGAAGCTAATGATCACAGGAAATAAAAAAAAGGTATTTGCTATATTTGTCAGCTCCATCTACTGCCCACAATGCAGTAATTTCCTAATTCATCCTATTCTTATGAATGAATAACATCCAACCTGGAGAGAAAATAGCCTAGTAACATTCCATTTTTCTGGTATTTGCACAGAGCAAATGTACATGCAGTTTCACAGGATGAATAGCTCTGCGAGTATTTTATCCTCTAAGCATTAAGTAGCTTCAAGACAAAAGAGTTCTAATCATGTCCCTTGAGATAATACAGGAATTATTCACAGGACAGCTCTGAATTTTTCATATGGTCAATAGGTATTTTTTTGTACTTTTCAAGTAGATATAAGAAAACAAAATCAGTTGTATATTTACCAGACCAAAAGATAGCAAAGAAGATGTTCATTGTTAGGCTTTGAATACACCTTAATTTTACCCCTGTCTGTTCAAAGTACCACTGAGATTTACCACCAGAGACTTGTGCATATGGATTGTCATATCCTCTAACTGTACCATAGCCTGTTCATCATCTCTGTATTGAAATTATTAAAATTTCCAAATATCGACTGCGGGGGGATCGGGCCGTCCAGATTGCTCCTCTCTTCCTCCGTACCCCGGCCATGTGATGGATGCCGGTGGAGGGTGAGACCTCTCCGGGGGCCTGGCTTCCCGTAGCAATTTTCTTTGACATCTTCTATGCTGTCTATCAATATGTGGTCATATGTACTGAGGTTCGTTTGTGTTCATTCTTGAGTTGTTCTCTGTTTATATTTTGTATATGGACCTGTACCCTCGCCCTTGCCTGTAATGTATGCCTTTTCCTCTTTTAATAAGGGGTTTAATTCAGGGGTATGCGAGATGATTACAGCCACACACACCTAGACAGGTTGAACTGGATGGACTATTTTCTTTATTCAACCTCACCTACTATGTAACTATATGTAATAAACATTGAATTTATAAAAAAAAAAAATTTCCAAATATGTAACTGGAAAAAATCACAAAAACCACAGTTATGTACTGTATGTTTCAATCATTTACACTCTGTACAGTGCCAGATTACAAGCAGTATATGCATTTGTAAAAAAAAAAAAAAAGCATTTAGGTCTAATATTGTTAATCCAGGAATGTTGATTAGGCAAAGTTCCATAATGCAGATGACATAATATAAGAACATTTCAGTAAGATTTGTACAGACAACAAATGTCAACATTAGATCAGATGGGGAGAATCGTAAACCATTTCAATGAATTGTACTCTATAAAGATCATCTGCAGGCATGACACAATCTACATTTATACAATCACGGGTGAGACTGATTCATCGCTAGCAGCCAGTTAGAAGATCACTAATATAATCTTTTATTTCCCCACGTGTTTATGTATTGCGAATATACTGAGCGTTCACTTGCTGCTAGTTAGGTTTAGGCAATAATCCATATAGACCATTTTCTAAGTCACTGCTCTTCCTGTCTTTAATCCACACAACAAAAAGACATAACTCACCAGAAGCAAAGGGCCGGATTTAAAGAAACTGCAGCTTCAAACCTCTATGACGTGTTTCAGTTTCGCCGCGTTCAAATCAATTAACTGGCGCTGCGGCGAATTGGCGAGTAAAACAGCAATAATGAATTCCGCCGTCAGCGGGATTCACTTACGATCGCGGCTTCGCCAATTCGCAAACTTATGTCTTCGTGCTTATAGCAGTTTCACATAGCGATGTGGGCTAGTGGATTAGTGCACACATCACATGTCTGTAATTCATCTCCCTCTGCTGTAGGTTCGAGGCTTACCATCTCCACCTACTTTTTTTATTTTCTTTTTTTGTTTATATTGCTAAAATGTAACGGATTACATCATATATATTGCTAAATAATGTTACACTCAGAAGCGCTTGCAAGCTTACACCATTTTAAGTGTTTTTTTGATCTTGTCTGTGTGTCGAATCGATCTTATGAAGGAAAGTACCAAAGGCAAGTGACCAAACCCCTACCCTACTTCAGGGCAAGATGAAACCTCACAATTTTACCATGGTCTTCTTCCCACATTCCATACAATGTTTAGTTCTTTAGCTATATGTGCTTTTTAGCCTTAACACACTCCATTTTTTCCACCATACAGCTTTATTCTGCACAATAGCTAAGTGCTTTGCAACTTCACTGCAGTTCACAACGTCATGGGTTCAAATCACATCACTACACTTGGGATCTCTTTTCACTCTCATTTTTTTAAACAGTTTTTTTAAACTATCTTGAATTTGGGGGGGGAGGGGGGTGTCCTACCCAAATTTCAAGCACATCAATGGAAACAACACAATTTTGATTTTATGAGTGTGGTCCTAGTTTTATCGAGATGCAATTCTTTACATATTTACCATGGTTCTTACAATTTCTTGACCAATAAACATAGGTGTCTGATATTGGACTCTCTCCATATTTCAACAACACAGGCCCTCATAGTCCAACACTACATTTGCCTCACACCTCAACACAACACTGTCACATCCCTACTCTACATTACAACCCCTCACATCACCAGTACAAGCAGCATGCAAAGTGCAAAACTCCGGCCTTGGCAGCTTAATGGGCCATACACTAACAATTTGTCTAGACTTTTTCCTGTAGACTTAACCAAACCATATAATAGAAGCTCAAACCTCAACACTTTCAATTTGGATGCAATCAGGCAGGCCCTTGCACTACATAGAAAATGTCAATCGGAAGGATAAAGTCTTCTCTAAATCTTACAGTGTGGATGGCCCTTTTGTCTGTAGGCACCCACACAAAACAAAAAAACACATGTTCAATTCTAATGTATTTATTTATTTGAGAATGACAGCAGAAGGAGGGATGCAGCAAAAGAATATTGTCACTCTCCAGTCCGTGTGCCTTTACAGCGCCAGACCACGATCTTTGCTCCATGGCTACGGGATTCTGATGTCTTCCACAACTTCCGGCAGAGTTCAGAATCCATTCTGCACCTCTACCAGCTCATAGGGGACAGGCATGGCAAGGTTGCTGGGCAGCTTCCAAGCCACTTTCGAAGTTCCAGGGTGTTCATGTTGGTCATTGGCCATGTGCCTTACCAAATATCCACTGACCACAAAAGAAAATGAGTGGAGTCCATCAAGGTGGGTTTCTACCACCTACACCCGCAAGCAGTACCACTCCTGGAAAAATAAAACAAAGGATAAGACATTTCATTATGAAAATCACATCTTAATGCCTGTTTGCTTCATTCTGAACTTCATTTAATTTCGACATCACGAGTGAAATAACACATTTTATGCCAACTTACACAAACCAGAAATCATTAATGTAAACATTTGAATACACACCTGTGACGCCAGACAGCCCATCACCACAGGCTTCCCATGGTACGTGCCATGATTCCAAGATGTTGATGTTCTGGAAAATTACAACACCATAAGATACCAAGCAGCCGTTCATGTTATCAATAACTACACAGGTGGCATAGACACAAATAAACACCTGCCAGCTCTTCTCAGCCCTTTACACTATTCACAATACCAACATGTTTATGGTTAGAGGTGCATGTTTTTGCTCAAGTAACACAATTTTACCAATGTTGACTACACTTTATCTACAATGGCAAGTGTCATTGGCAGATGATAATCACCCTCTGTCTCCCTGTGAGTGGCACCTCTGCTAACTAGCTAATTAATACACATGCCCTATCTTGACCGGTTACAGTACTTACATGTAAAGTGGCTAGCAACCAGGGTATTCCGGGTGGCCATACCGGCAGCGGTGCTCCGCTGCCTGGGGGCCGCCGGCTGACGGACCTCTGGCTCCCTCTCCTCCGTCAGCTCCCAAGAATCATCCCGGGCAACGCACATGTTGTGCAACACGCAGCACGCCAGGATGATCTTGGAAGCCTTTGTAGGAGAGTACAGGAGTTCACCCCCAGGCCGGGCCAAGCAGAGAAACCGGGACTTGAGAAGACCTATGGTCAACTCAATGATACTCCGGCTTCTCCGCAAGGCCCTGTTGTAATTCCTCTCTGCTGGGCCCTGGGGGTACCTGATTGGAGCCATCAGCCACGTCAGCTGCGGGTAACCAGCATCCCCTGAAAAATAAGAAAAATATACATTAGTTCTTCCTATCATGTGACTTTAGATGACTCCTCAAAATGGGAGACAATTAGGCATTTTACTAAACAACCTGCTCGTCTGTTTGCAAAAAATCATATGAAACATCTCAACTCTGTCTAACTGCCTAAATCACTAATACAAATGGGAAAAAGGACACACAAAGTGGTGGGTTTCTCTTGCAAGTTACAACTTGGCCCCTATTTTGTTCCTATTACATTAGCCTAGGTCTTACTTCTGGAATATATCTGCAACTAGAGTGAGGAAACCAATATTGACTCACTTATGCAAAGTACTTTGGGGATATGGCAATACCATTGGAATCATTTGTAGGTTTTCTTTGGGTGGCTAGAGGACACCATTTACACATTGGTTAACCACCTTCATTGGACTCAAAGACAACTTTGCAAATCTTTCTTTTGTGAGCTGCTAAGCTGCTGATCTGGTTGTGTGTGAACAGCCTGACAACTAATAACACATCCATTTTAGGTAGGCTTTGCTTAAATCAGGGTGTACACCGATGTAGCTTATTCCTATGTCTATGTAATCTTACAGTTTATGTTGTTAAGACAAAATACTTTACCAATAAGCCACCCTTCGGGCATTTGTCCACTTTCAAACACCTCGTACAGAGTACTTGTTCTTAACATACTGGAATCATGGCACGACCCTGGGTGACCAGTGTTGACACTCATGATGCGCTGTTTGGCGTCACACACTAATTGGACGTTCACAGAGTGGTACTGCTTGCGGTTCCGGTATTCACTTTCGTGGCTCCTTGGGGGCCTAATGGCTATGTGGGTGCCATCGATTGCCCCTAGGATTTGCGGCATGTGTGCCCGCCGGTAGAAACCCAACTTGACTTCATTCCACTCATTTTCATTCTGTGGCCAGTGGATAAAATTGGGCACTATATCCACTATGGCATTAATGACCAACATGAACACCCTTGAAACTGTGGGCTGGCTAATGCCCATGATACTTCCCGAAGTGGCTTGGAAGCTGCCACGCCCTAAAATATACAAAGTGGCCAGCAATCTGGCCATGCCGGGCACCGCATGGCCGCGCTGTGTGTCCGGGTCAATTTTCTCTGCTATGAGCTGGTAGAGGTGTAGAATAGTTCCTCGCTCGAGCCGGAACTTCCTCCTGACATCAGAATCCCGCAGCTTGTCCAAATAGATCCTTGGAGCAAAAATGCGTGGCTGGCGAGGTAAGGGCACACGGACTGGAGGTGCTGCTGCTGGAGGTGCTGCTGCTGCTGCTGCTGCAGCTTCCCCACCTTCTGCTGCCTCCTGTGCCAGGGCCTCCTCAAACAAGGCACCAATAAATGCCAGCATTGCACCATCTAATGCGTCTGGGATATCGTCCTCCATTTTGAACGCGCAAATTCGCGAATGCGCAGATATATATAGAAACGGCCGCTAATTATCACACCTGTGAGCCAGCTATAAAAGGAGCACATGGCCAATATGGCTGCTGGATGTTATAGATCGATGTTTCTTATGTGCTAGCAAGACCCTGTGACCCACAACCTACATTATCTGGAGGTAAGACAATTGTATCTCTCTCTCCCAAAAAAAAGGAAGGAGACAATTTGTACTTATCTTGGGTGTGCTTAAGTTGTCTATGGTGAATCCCCTCCAACCCACAATAGCTTGGGAACCCCTCAAGTGTCTTTTAATCATTGGCAGTTGGCCCCATGTGCATGTGGTTTGGACATGTGTTTTCTCATGTTTGTTAAAGGTGTGCAGTCTAGATTTGGCATCTAAACCTGCCCCCTTACCTTCCCAGCTTCCAAAGACACCATTTTTGCTTTCCTGATAACTGTAATTTATTATGTGCACGTATGTAGGTCATGCGATTTCTCATGTATGTTTAATGTTTGCAGCCTCCTTTTGCCTATAAAGGATTACACCACCACCACCACCACCACTGTGTTTGTGACATTAGGTAAGTGTTTGGAGGGCCTCGTGTGATTTGTACCCCTATGCGTTTTCTTATGTGTTTTTTTTTTACATTTCTTTGCAGCCTCTTCTGCTCTTTAACACCACCACCACCACCACCACCACCACCACCACTGTGTTTGTGCCATTAGGTAAGTGTTTGGAGGGCCTCGTGTGATTTGTACCCCTATGAGTTTTCTTATGTGTATTTTTTGTACATTTCTTTGCAGCCTCTTCTGCTCTTTGCCACCACCACCACCACCACCACCACTGTGTTTGTGCCATTAGGTAAGTGTTTGGAGGGCCTCGTGTGATTTGTACCCCTATGAGTTTTCTTATGTGTTTTTTTTTTACATTTCTTTGCAGCCTCTTCTGCTCTTTGCCACCACCACCACCACCACCACCACCACCACCACCACTGTGTTTGTGCCATTAGGTAAGTGTTTGGAGGGCCTCGTGTGATTTGTACCCCTATGCGTTTTCTTATGTGTATTTTTTGTACATTTCTTTGCAGCCTCTTCTGCTCTTTGCCACCACCACCACCACCACCACCACCACTGTGTTTGTGCCATTAGGTAAGTGTTTGGAGGGCCTCGTGTGATTTGTACCCCTATGCGTTTTCTTATGTGTTTTTTTTTTACATTTCTTTGCAGCCTCTTCTGCTCTTTAACACCACCACCACCACCACCACCACCACCACCACTGTGTTTGTGCCATTAGGTAAGTGTTTGGAGGGCCTCGTGTGATTTGTACCCCTATGAGTTTTCTTATGTGTATTTTTTGTACATTTCTTTGCAGCCTCTTCTGCTCTTTGCCACCACCACCACCACCACCACCACCACCACCACCACCACTGTGTTTGTGCCATTAGGTAAGTGTTTGGAGGGCCTCGTGTGATTTGTACCCCTATGAGTTTTCTTATGTGTTTTTTTTTTACATTTCTTTGCAGCCTCTTCTGCTCTTTGCCACCACCACCACCACCACCACCACCACTGTGTTTGTGCCATTAGGTAAGTGTTTGGAGGGCCTCGTGTGATTTGTACCCCTATGCGTTTTCTTATGTGTTTTTTTTTTACATTTCTTTGCAGCCTCTTCTGCTCTTTGCCACCACCACCACCACCACCACCACTGTGTTTGTGCCATTAGGTAAGTGTTTGGAGGGCCTCGTGTGATTTGTACCCCTATGAGTTTTCTTATGTGTTTTTTTTTTACATTTCTTTGCAGCCTCTTCTGCTCTTTGCCACCACCACCACCACCACCACCACCACCACCACCACCACCACCACTGTGTTTGTGCCATTAGGTAAGTGTTTGGAGGGCCTCGTGTGATTTGTACCCCTATGCGTTTTCTTATGTGTATTTTTTGTACATTTCTTTGCAGCCTCTTCTGCTCTTTGCCACCACCACCACCACCACCACCACCACTGTGTTTGTGCCATTAGGTAAGTGTTTGGAGGGCCTCGTGTGATTTGTACCCCTATGCGTTTTCTTATGTGTTTTTTTTGTACATTTCTTTGCAACCTCTTCTGCTTTTTTTGCCACCACCACCACCACCACCGTGTTTGTGCCATTAGGTAAGTGTTTGGAGGGCCTCGTGTGATTTGTACCCATATGCGTTTTCTTATGTGTTTTTTTTTTTTCCTTTTCTTTGCAGCCTCTTCTGCTCTTTGCCCACTACTACCACCACCACCACGACCAAGTCTGTTTGTGCCATTAGGTAAGTGTGTTCTGTAACTGTTCACTAATTATACTGTATATGAAGAGCAATCTGCAAATCCTGTTTTTTCTGTTTTCTCTTTTGTCATTTCAGATTTAGGAGTTTGGGGCTCTTTGCTGCTGCTGGACAGCCAGATTCTCTGCCCACCTCGTGCTCCCATGGCCCCACCCACTGGAAGGATGAGAAGGGCCAGGGGGGCCAGGGGGGCCAGGGGGGCCAGGGGGGGCAGGGGGGGCAGGGGGGGCAGGGTGGGCAGATCGTCTGGCTCTGGTGTGAGGGAGGCTCCAGCTGTATCCATGAGGGAGTCCACCATCCCCATCCCGGAGGAGGAAGCCGGGGGAGGTGTTAACACACCAAGTGGACAAGCTGGCTCTTCTGACAGTAGTCCTGGAGCGGGTCCGTCCACCAGAGTCAGCTTGTCCACATTACCCCGGCTTCCCCGTTTCACCCACAATCAGTGCTGTGCCCTGGTCCACGCCTATATGGCCAGATATCAGGCGATACATGGGACCAGGGCCGCGTCTTACTCAGTAACAGAGAAGAACAGATTGTGGGATGAAATCCGGGATGCTGTAAATGCACTGGGTGAAGCACCTCGCCACCGTGACAGTGTGCGGAAGAAGGTCAACGACATCTGTGGGTCCGTTCGGAAGAAGCTAATTGCATGGGCTGCGGAGGGTCTTTATGACCGTCAAGGTCGGCTGGATGAACGTGCACGAAGTTCTCTCTGGGATTATCAATTACCTTTCTTGAACATCATAGGACCCGATACCATCTTTCCCAGAGAGGACTTAGATTCGGATGCTTTGCACCGAGGTAGGATATTATCTTGGATGTCAATTGTGTGAGTTGTTTGGAAAAGATTAACTACTATCCTATGTGTGACATTAAGAGAATGTGATACTTGCCCTTCCAATTGTCCTTTTTTTGTTTTCCCCAACCTGCAATTTGTTCATCTGTAGCACGGATCTCAGCCCCTCCACAGCCCATGCAGCTTGGCGAACCAGACGGACTCACAGGTGTTGACATCAGTGCTGACCCTCCTCCTGGTAGGTCCAATATCATACTGTGCCAAACAATGTAGATGTTTTTTTTTGGCCAAGATAGCTCATATTGCTATGTCCTTTACAGAAGATCCGCAGCAGGGAACACACCCAGTGCAGCTAGGCCTGGAGGAAGGTGTTGGTATGTCTAGTCAAATAATGTTTTTTTGAATCTTATTAACCCCATTAACACACATGTTTTTTCTTAGGAAAGAGTGTTGCCTTTTAGATGTTTACCCTGCAAAACACAGTTGACAGCATTAATGGGTGCCGTCATTAGTAGGCAGACCAAGCCTTCTTAACCTTTGGGAGGGTTTAGCAAGTGTCCTATGAGCCCAGGAAAGCACTTTTGAATGTTTGGCCTCAATGCTTCATTCATGAAGCTAGGAGGGCAATCTGGCCATAATCATTACTGACTAAGGTTATGTACTAAACATGTTTTTTTTTTTTTTTTTTTAAAAGAACATCAGGCCCCTCTTGACGTTGCAGCTGGAGTTGGATCAGGAGCTGGCGACGATTCTGCATCCAGTGCTGTGGTATGTGATATAAGGGAACAAGGTGCACATGTAACATTTCAATGGTAGCATTGATTTTGGACTAGATGTGGCTTACATTGTGTGTGTTAAATTAGTGCTATGACATTCTGACGATGCACCAGCACAACAAGAGTTCTATCTTGAACATCAGGGAATTATGTTATAATTTGGTGTGCCACTAATGTTCCAAAAACATCCAGGATCTTTAAAGTCCGGCCCGTCTTTGATTTTCCAGGTCCAAATTCATGGGTATCGTTTGGTTGGGTTGTCCTGTAGCCGATTGATGGCAAGATTTTAGACAACATACGTAGATGTATAAAGTCATTGGTGTAGTAACAGATTTACCAAAAGCATAAACAACCTACCACACCAGGGTTAATTGGGAACACCTTCATGTTGATTCTTTTTTGCCTTTGTCATATTAGTCACACCAATATAATATGTACCCATTATCAGAAGTGTTGCTAGCTTGGATAATCTTACAATGAACAAGTACTCATTAGAAGCACATCAAACTTTTCAACGTTCTGCTTGGGGTGTTAAGTTGTCAAACTAATCTGAAATATTTAGTCATGATGTTTGATAATGATTTGGTCTATTTCTTCTGCTTTCAGGTAGCCTTAGATGCAGAGGGATTGTCACCTACCCAACTTCGTCCATCTATGCTGGATGTAGCCGAGAGGCTGCTTGATGAGTATCAGGTCCAAAATGAGTTAAGGAGGCGTACTCAGCAATCTACTGAGGCAGTACGTCTGCTCGGGCTCATACAGGAATCTGTAGCAACAATGGTACAGGTTCACCAGGATATGTTACAGGTTCAACAGGATATGCGTAACAGCTTGGTAAGTTTAGCAGACCAGCATCAACGGGATCGGCAAAGTGTTGACACTCAGGTGCTGGCCACACGCCAATGCCTGTTTGGATCTGAAGATGCCCCATTGGCAGAGCCCTCCCAAACATCTCACTCACCTGCCACTGCAGGTTGTGGTAGTGGGAGGGTAATGCCAGTGTTGGCCACTTGTCAGGCAGCTGGGGATGGGACAATTCCTCCTGTAGCCACTCCTAGCACTTCACACTCCGTTCGGACTCCCACACCCCTCAATGAGCAATCCTCCTGCACAACCTCAATGCGCACTGGTTCCACAGTACCCCTTCCACCTGACTACATTCCCTCCACACCTTTATCACTTCACTCCTCCCCAGGCCGTTCTTCTTTTTTGTCACCAATGCGACATGTCGTTTGCCCCCGCACCGTGGACCACAACAAACAATCAACCACCACTCCCCACACATCTTCACAACCCTTGCACCACCAGCAGCATCAAATAGCCTTGGAGCAGCAACGATCCCATCTCATGGTAATGGCACACGTTGCCCAAATGCTTAGGCTGACCCCAGAGCAGATGACACTATTGGCCGAACATCTTCTGTCTGGGACATTTCCAACGTTCAACACCCTGCATCATCAGCAGCCTCAGACAGAAGATATGATCCTAATGGGCCACTTGAGCACAACTCTACAGTTAACCCCAGACCAGATGGAACTCTTGGCACACCATTTGATGGCAGGAAACTTAACAATGCTCACCACACTGCTTCAGGCACGACCACCAACTTGATTTTTTGTTTTTTTGTTTAATTTGGTTTAGTTTTGTTAATGATTTACATTGGCCAATTTTTTGGGCCATTTTTTTTTTTAATTTGAGGGTGGCACAATATGATTTATTATAGTGCTTCTTTTGGGGATGAAATAAAATTTTATGCAAAATGATTAGTTTGTGTTTGCTCTTTGGTTTTTTAGGAGTGTTGGTGGCCAAGTAATGGCCCTGGTTAATGTAGGCATTTATACACACGTGCTTCTCTATCTCCAAACATATGATTTCATGTAAATTTAGATAACTCAATGTTCACATAACGACCCAAGAAAAGGTCTCCCTTCAAATGTAGCTTCAAAACAAGTCTCAAGGCTAACATAAACCAAAGCCAACATACTAACAATTACAGACCACACCACTCAAGTAAACAAATACAACACAAAAGACATTCGATGTGTACACCAAAAAGAAAACTTGGGTAATAAAATAAATGTTTTAATAACACATGTGGGTGTCTACCAACTGTAGCGTACAAAAAATATATTACAATATATAATAGAATGAACTAAATTGCCAATGTAACATTTGTGTTGCAAAGAGCAACATACTTAAATTTAATTTAGATAAACATTTTAAACATTTTTTATGTTTTGACATCATTTTTTGGAAGGTTTTCACAAAAACAATTCTTTTTTGTAAACATTTGTGTTTTTTTCCGTTGCCATAAAAACAACAAGGCTTATTTGTAAACATTTTTGGTTTTGTCGGTTGCCATAAAAACAACAAGGCTTTTTTGTAAACATTTGTGGTTTTGTCCGTTGCCATAAAAACAACAAGGCTTATTTGTAAACATTTTTGGTTTTGTCGGTTGCCATAAAAACAACAAGGCTTTTTTGTAAACATTTGTGGTTTTGTCCGTTGCCATAAAAACAACAAGGCTTTTTTGTAAACATTTGTGGTTTTGTCCGTTGCCATAAAAACAACAAGGCTTTTTTGTAAACATTTGTGGTTTTGTCGGTTGCCATAAAAACAACAAGGCTTTTTTGTAAACATTTGTGGTTTTGTCCGTTGCCATAAAAACAACAAGGCTTATTTGTAAACATTTTTGGTTTTGTCCGTTGCCATAAAAACAACAAGGCTTTTTTGTAAACATTTTTTTTTTGGTTGCCAAAAACAAGGCTTTTTTTTTTTTTTTTGGTTTTTTTGGTTCCCAAAAAAAGGGTTTTTTTTAAATTTTTATATTTTTTTTGGTTGCCAAAAACAAGGCTTTTTTTGTTTTTTTTGGTTTTTTTGGTTCCCAAAAAAAGGGTTTTTTAAAAATTTTTATATTTTTTTTGGTTGCCAAAAACAAGGCTTTTTTTTTTTTTTTTTTTTTTTTTTTGGGTCCCAAAAAAAGGGTTTTTTATAAATTTTTATATTTTTTTTGGTTGCCAAAAACAAGGCTTTTTTTGTTATTTTTGGTTTTTTTGGTTCCCAAAAAAAGGGTTTTTTATAAATTTTTATATTTTTTTTGGTTGCCAAAAACAAGGCTTTTTTTTTTTTTTTGGGTCCCAAAAAAAGGGTTTTTTTTTAAACTGTTTTTGATTTTTTTGTTAGATTTTTGTTTATAATGGGCAACAATTACAAATGTGACATTTCTTTGTGTTGCAACGTGCAACATAAGTAAACAAACCACAAAAAAAAAATACTAGGATCTTTTTAAAGGTGTGACATTCCTAACGAATGGCTCCTTAGGGTCTGGATCCACGCCACAAAGGTGTTCCAAATATAGAATTCGGTCTCCGCACCACCTCATATAATCCAGGAGGACCTCGTAGGTGAGGTGGGTGTGCCCTGGGTAGAAAAAAACATGACAATTAGTTTTAGGCAAAATGATCCAAACAAGGATTGTAATTAATGTGCCTCAACAAATATGCTTAGGAGTCTATTGGTTGGCTTTTATCAACACTCTGAAGCAAATATGCTAAATTGCTGTTGTAAACCTTAAACTCAAACTTTCACAGCAAATTGTTCAAAAGGTTACATAAGATGGCTTGGAATGTTAGTAGCAGTTCCACCAAAGCTAAGTAAAATGCTTTTCTGCATGTAAACACAAGCAATCATTTTGAAGAATGTAAGGTGTTTTGGGTTCAATTGGTCAACACGATACATGTGCACACATTTATCTCTATCACCATTGGAATCTGTGGAGCGTTCTCTCTCACTCTTACTGTCTATAGATTGAACCTGACACATAGTAGAGACTCACCCTTAGGAATTTTGAGGGCCAGTTCTGGACGGAGCAGATGTGTCTGCTCCCCTGATCTCCTTTCCGCCATCCCAGCTGTGTTAAGAGAGAAGAAAAAGTTTATCAACAAATGGACTCACGCTAACTGTAGGTTACGCAGTCATGAAAACGCTCTAACACCCACTCATTACCCCTCCACATTTCCCTGAAAGTTTTATTTAGACATTGATATGGTGGTGATGCAGATTTGTACAGTGCAAGCGTCATTCTTCTGGGTGAAGCTTGTAGCGTTAAGGATACGTACTCCCTGCTTTTGTGCTGATTGTGTTTTTCTGATGTTTTTGGTGCCTCAGCCCTGCCTGTTCTAAGTGTTGGAAACATATCATTTTGGGAGGGCTGCGGAAAACTAATCAGGTTAGACTTACACTCTCTAGGTTTTTGGGGACAAGAGAAATAACAATCCTCCTTTTTACATGGCCCCTGTACACACCTCTAGGCACCTCCCTCCTGTTGTTTGACCCCACAGCAGGCAGCTTGCTATGGAGGCACATGAGATGAAGCCAAGCACCCTGTGCCTGTTCAGGCACTAGGCTGTGAGCCAGCCTTGCCCCCCTCCCTTCCAATGGTCTCAATGATTAGGAGTGACAGCATCAGGAGGCAATATTGGCATGCTGTCACCTCAGTTAAGGAGGAGGGGGAGTCTGTTCCAGACAAGTATTAGTGCAAAAATTTGGACCGTAAAAAATGGTCCCAGTAAGTCTTAGGGGGAATATGCACACCTATCACTTGGAATACTAATGCATAGAATGCATTCACATAAAGAACCCGCTGCCTTTAGAACAACTTGAAGCCTGAGCGGGGACATACACAGTTAGCATTTCTCCACTTACTAAGTAGACACATTACTGGAAAAGCACACAACTTACCATCATCAGGTTTTTTTGGGGCCCCTGAAGTGGATGGCGTGGCTGGCTCTGGAGAAACTGCACAAAAAGAACACAAATTGTGAACTGGAATGTGGTACATTACCGAGGAAGAGTATTTATGAAAGATTGACAAACACACATTTTCAGTGTTGACTAAATCAGGACATGATTAAATTACAATGTCCCCTAAAAATTTACAAGTACAAAGCACACCATTTCCAATGTAGAGAAACTAACACCAATTTAGAATAGGGTGGCTTGAGATAACTTACAAAAGATAACATGTCCTGTAAAGCTCCCCAAAACCACCTTTCAAACATGAAGGTTAAGCAAGAGTGTTTCATAACCAAGCTTCCTGTCACATATAGCAAAACTACACTTGCTTTGACTCCAACTTAGATTATCCTAGATACACATCATCCTAGCACACACAATTCATGTGAGAATCTAATTTTAGGTACTTACAGACTAGTTCAGGGGAGCCTGGAGTGGGGGAGGATGGGGGAGACCCTACATGGGGGGATGGTGTCCCTTCATGGGGGGATGGCGTTGTATCTCCTAGAAACACAAAGACACAAATACAATCCTTGAACAAAAGCTATTTGATAAAGGCACACAGAAAGTAGTCTGGAAACATTGAAGGTAGTAGTTACAGTGGACTGGGTAAGCAGTGGCCCCTCTTCCCCAGTCCTCCACAACAAACATCCTCAATGTCAGCTGCTACAAAACCCCAATGTCAAAATATATATATTACAGCCCTTATATTTACCAGGACACATTGAACACACAAACACATGTAGAATACTTACTTCCCCTTTGAGGAGAGCCCAGGTCCTCATCCGAGTCGGACCAATTGGCCTCTTCTTGGCCAACAGTTTGTTCCTGGCCCGGATCCAGGCGACTTGGCCCTGCCTGAGGCTCCTCTCTTGCTGAAGTTACATCAACCACAAAAGAAAACAAAACAAACAATCATTCCTCCAAGTTCGACCTAATACACAACACACCAGCACATCCACATTACTTACAGGGGGCCTGAGAAGGCTGAGCCTCCACATCCTGATCACTGGTTTCTAAAATAAAAGAAAAACATTATATATTATTTATGGACACAAATAGGCAGTAACCTCTCATCATGCTAGCACCATACTCAATGCCCCTACAATTCAGAACATAGAAGTGCACTTACACCAATGAGATGCATTGACCATGTTTTAAAACAGGAGGGCACCATGCAAATTAAGCGGGCGCCTAAGGCCTCGCACCTACAGGGGCCTTGCGGCCAGTGGCGGAGCACCAACATTTCGAAGGGCGCAGTCAGGGAAATCTCCCAAGTAAAAGATTGCTTTCAATCCTCGGATCAAAAAGTTGCAGCAGTGTGCTGCAGTCCCTTCACTGCGTCTGCCAGGTGTCTGTTGTCCGCTGACACTTACTGCTCCTTCTCTGCCTGGGGATTGGCCGTCTGATCATGTTATCCTAAGATGTGGAGGAATCGGTAGGTGTGTACCTGCACCAGTAGGAAGTGACTGGCCGGTCAACTCACTCTGCTATCATCAGTTGTTGCTCTGGGAGGAGAGCTCCGCCCTGGACCCGGAACATACAGGTAACCAGGCCCAGACTTGATATTTTGCAGGCTGGTCATAGATTTGTTGTGTCCACTATGCAAAGTGGTTGAGTAGCCCCAGGGAAGTTGGAAGAGTCTGAAAATGGTTGGTGGAGGAGGAGGAGAAGAAGGCCCTGGGTGGCTGGGGGACAAGGAGAGGGCCCCTGGGGGTTTTCTAGAGGAGGAAAGATCCACAATGACGCCAGAGTCAATTGCCAAGGAAGAGAGTGGAGCTGAGCAAGTCCTGCCTATCTGACATGAAAGCCAAACATGGTGTAGATGGAGCCCTTTGCCCTACACAATGACAGCACCAGAGGTGGAAGGTGAGTGGTAGCGGGTCTTTGACATTATAGAGCATATGGACTCTGTCCATTATTGGTAGTTTTGTTTGGAGTTGTCCTTTAGATGTTTAACTGTGTTGTTTTTGACCCGAGCTGTGAGGGACTGAGGTATGACAGCCCACTATGCTGAGACTTATAGTGCCCTAGAATGTTGAGGACTGAGGAATCCTTAGTCCCTAACAGAGGGCACTACAAGTCTTAGCATAGCAGGCAGTATTTCCTCATTCCCCTACAGAGAGGATTACAAGTCCAAGCAGGTAGCCTTCTGCAGTGGGACTTGTTGTGCCCTTGACTGTGGTGGACTGAGGAAGGGAAGTGTAAGAGGGTCTCTGTAAGCTCAGATGTATGGGGGAGCTTTGGGGAACACAGAGTTCCCTTTTACACCAGAGTCCCCAGCTTCCCCCCTCAAATAATGGTTCCCAAACTCTCCTTATATCAGAGTCTTCACACTTCCCTCTTACAGTGTAGTAAGTCTGGAGACTCCGATGTAAAGGGGGCTCTGTAAAATGTGATTAGAGATTAGAAATTTCTAACATTTTTATTTTCTACTTACGATCCACAATTTTCAGCTGCTCAAATGGCTCGCTGCCTCTGACTGCATATTGGAGTGTGGCCGTCCTCCTCCTCCCCTTCTTCACCAAAAGCACAAGAGGGTGCCGTCCGTCCGCTTTGGCTAGAAGCAGAAGAAAAAAAAAAAACATAAAAAATACGAATGTACATAGTAGTATTAAAGGTTGTGAAGAGACACTTGATGGAGGTAGGAAAGGTAGGAGCGAGAGGGAGGGGGGGGGGGGTGTTGGTATTAGTGTTGTTGCATAGCTAAACACATGTCCACCTACCCAAAAAATTGTAACCTATCTGGTCACATGTAATGTATATTTTTACTTACCGGAGATTT